>NW_025999712.1:2362500-3562500 GCF_019419815.1 Pyrus x bretschneideri | reverse complement strand
TAACTACCATAAGAAATATCAAGAATTTGGGGCAATTAGTCAATTTCAAGTGAGCTCTTTCCACACGGTCAGTAAATAGATTGTTTGGATTTTCTATGATGCTACATACTTCAAATTTTTAAACTTTTGATATTTAAGAAGTCCGAAATATTGTATACTCTGAAATACCACATAATTTTGGTCGATAGAAACCATATACATTCTGCGAAAGTAATTAAAACTCAGACCAGAATCCAACTCACTTGTACCACAGGTGTGACCCGCAAGATTGAGAAAGGTCACAAAAAGCTTTAAAGAAAAAAGTAAAGTAGTCTAATTTATTTTCATATGAAAAGAAATTAAATCAGAATAAAAAAAAAAAGGAAAAAGGAAACACTCGCACAACCAATTCCAGTACAATTATATTGGAGAGAAAAGTGGTCCAAGTAGAAATTTTGGAAACCACATTTCGTTTGGCTAAAAAGTTACAACTATTGTTTTTCAAGAGTAACAGGTAATCGACGTGAGTTAGGTCAATTAGTTTTCTGAACTCACGATCGAATCTCATTTTACGTAGACGTAAAAAAATAGTAACTCATTTTGTTAAAAAAAATGTTCCAATACTTCCAAATCCAAGATTATTCCTTTCAAATTGTTAAACTAAATAACCAAACCTAAAAATAGAGCAAGGAAAACAGAGATGTGGGCTTTACTAACCTGCGGTAGGAAACAGGGACGATCCCAGCTCTGTACTCGGCAATCTTGAGGAACATGGGCATGGCGAGGTCGAAGTGGGGCCTAGGAGGGTTGCACCATCCGCCGTTGTCGCTTGGTTGGGCAAAATTGGGAGGGCAAAAGTTAGTGGCAGTGATGAAAATAGATGGACCTCCGGCGTGGCACCAGCTGGGGTCGTCTGCACACTTGAGCTCAAAGCAGGCTCCGCAGCTGAGGCCATTGTTGAACAGCGCTGTGCTCAGTGCCGCCGTGTTAACTCCGTACCCTTGGCTGTATAAATTTCCGTATCCACAAGCCCCACCTGAAAAATTCAAGTGTTTTAGTTAATTAATTGATAATTAAGCTTGATTAAGTTCTTGGTTTTAGATCTTTGATGGGTTTTGTTGGATTTTGCTACAGTATCTCAACTCAATCGTACAACTTTACGTGTAAAAATCATAATGCATGCAGCGCATGATTAGGATATTGACACAATGACATTCCTGGTGCATGTAAGTTTCTCCGCTTTAAAAGGAATGTGGCATTATTGTGTACATTCAGAAAAATGAAAAGTTGAGGCAAATGGTGAAGAGTTTGAAGGGGAAATGTAGGGTTTTGGTGACGTACCCATGGTTCCGGAGGCGTCGGAGCCACCGTAGAAGGTGGCATGAGCGCCTTGCCATGCACCACCAGTGTAAACTCCTGGGATTCTTGCTTCAGCCACCCACATTAGTGAGATGATTAGAGAAGCAATGCAAGTAGAAACACTCACCACACCCATATTCTTTTTCTTCTAAATTTTCCCTAGAAACAAACAGAAAAGAGAGAGAGAGAATCAGTGAGGTACTGATAGGGTGAGGAGTTAAAGGAGGGGTGGTGGACTACTTATGGAGGTTGGCTTCAGACTTGAGAGGTCTTTAGATATGGACTCAATGGATGAGCAACTTTGAGTCATTCTGAAGTTGAGGCGTGATCAGCGGCTGTGATTCGAGGACATTCTTTTAGGGGACCAAACAAAAGATTTCATGGGGCATGAGAGGGATGCAAAATTATGCAAATACAATCCAAGCCCCACTAGCTACATATTCCATTGCATATGAGTGTGCCCAATCCCTTAAGTTTTTCAAAATCCCCACTTTACTTCACTATATTTCTTGTCAATTTCAAACTTAAGTTTAATTTTACTTTCATTTTCATCGATCTGTTAGTTTTTTTTTTTATCAAAAGTTAAATTAAGTGATGCTGTATCATTGCTCTGGCCCACAAAATTAGGTACATGAATTAAGAAATTAATTAAATAATAAATTAAGGAATTCTGTTGTGGCCTCAACACAATTAAAATTAAAGATAATATTAGAGAGATCAAATTTTGCAAATCAAATAATATAATTGTTGATGATTGGATTATTATTTAAACATTAATTAACGTGCTTATTTCTTATAAATGACACATCATTTAATTTGTAAATTTAATTTCAAAATTTAGTCTCTCGAATATTATCTAAACCCTATCCAACTTCATATGTGCCACCGAAACCCTTATCCCCATTCAGATCGTCGAGGATTCCTTCTCCGAATTCGTGACGGCTCTTCCACCAGGGTAGAAGACCCAAGTCTGAGAAACGACATGACCCGGAAACCCCTATTCTGGAAAGCCTGTTTCAAGATTCTAGTGCCAGCCAAGGCCAGAAGCAAGCTGATCCAAATAGTCGACCGGGTCGTCTTTGCTGACGGAGAGTTTGCGATCGTCATCCTCCTCTAAGAACCATTATAGGATCCAGAACCAGCTCGTTGTGAGTCGAAGTTCGAGATCTCAGATCCCGTTCTCGAATGGGTCGCTTTCTACGGATCGATACCGCATCGATGTCAACATGTATCTCTGAGATCTTGTTATCGAACCACTACCCTATATTCCCACTTCTGTTTCTTTTCGATTGCACATGGCACAAAATCAAAATCAAAATTTTGTTTGGTAATTTTTCTTAAATTTCTTAATTTTAAATAGAGATAAGAAGAATTCTTAGAGAAATGATGAAGACCAAGAACATGATTAAACGGCAGTGCGGCGATAGCCCAAGTCGATCCTGGGATTCGAAGAGAGAAAGGGAAGGAGAAGGGAGAGGGAGAATGTTTTCTAATTTTCAAATAATTTAATTTGCCAGTCTAGGTGGCAAATTTGAGGGGCCAGTTCACGTCGTACTTGACAGAACTAATAGAAGTATGAAAATGGGAGAAAATTTATTTTTTAGGCATGAGAGTGAAACAAAAAAAAAAAAATGTTGTAAAGTGCGAAATTTGAAAAATTTAAGAGTACTAAAATGAAAATTACCTTAACTAAAACGAGGCAAAGCCAACTAAAGTAGACACTGATGAGAGTTTGAGAGTAAAAATTTTTACGTGTACCTTGGATTGTTACATTGTTAACAATTCATCTATTATAATATGAATAGATTACAAAGTTGGTATGTCTCACTTCTAAACTGTATTATTGGATAATGTCACATAATCTTACCAATCTTACGTATTATAATATGAGTAGACAAAAAAGCTGATATGTTTCACTTCTAGACATTTTATTTCTATTACATTATATTGGAGACCACTCCATTTGCAACAATAAAAAAACATATAATATTGTATCACAAATTGAAAATTGTTAAAATAGAGGGAACCGGATCCCCCTTCTAATCCAAAAGAACTGAGCTTACTCATCAAATGATCCGGACTATTAAAATTTGAACAAACAACTATAAACAAGGAGCTCTCTATAAGTTATAATAATTGTAGCAATTGGATCAAATTTCAATAACTCGGATCATTTGATCCTTGGACTCAATTCCTTTAAATCCGAAAAAAATTCAGTTTCAAAACAACGATGAACTTGTTCGGCATAAGTCATTCATATTTGGAATGCACAGAAAATAACTTAGAATGGAGATTGTGACTGAGAGGGCAACAGCGTGGGCTGTAGGACCCACTTAATCCCGTAATTTTCGGTCCATTATAGCGCGGCTGGGTTTCACTGTGAGTCTGTGAGTGGGGGCAGAAGCACAATCACAATCACAATCACAAACACAATGGCATGCAGCACATATCAAAATGGGAATTATAAAATAACATAATTAGGCCTCTCATTCTCGAGCCACAGCCCCAGCAAGCAAGCGGTTGTATAACAGACAGGGGTCCTATTTTCGTAGAGTCGTAGACCAAACTCCATTACTTTTGCTTTGGCCAACATATTATTTTACATAATTACATGCATGCATGTATTTTCCCTGTCACCTTTTGTCCCACTTTAGTTTATTAGTTTCTTTAGTTGCATGCAACCTAGCTACGCTTATGGCCCACTGCGGGATTATTTGTGACAAGTTAAGATGTATTAGGTTCGAATGCTTACGAGCATCTTAAATTACTTTGACATATGTGGTTTGCATGTGATTATATGTATCTATAATTCAACGTATAGGGTTTGAAATCTCATAAACACAAAAAAATTACAAGCATCTCAATTTACTTGATATATACGGTTTGTCAGTAATTATATGTATCCATAATCAACACTTTAGGTTCCGAAACCTCACAAATAGAGAATACTTCAACTTATTACATAGTTTGCAGGTGATTGTACCTACAAATGTTCCAGTTAAAAGATGTGATTATAAGCCGCAAATTTAGTTCAAAAGGGGTAGAGGAAAACGTAGGAACACTTGGAAAGAAATTGTAAGAATAGATATAGAGTACATGAGGCTAACGAAAAACTTGTCACAAAACCGGCCTAGTGACATTTTATAATTTATACAGCCAACTCAAGTAGTGGAATAAAACTTAGTACTTCTTGTGTTCTTCTTGTTGTTGTAGTACGTGTCATTTTTCTCACAGTGCTACATACTATGCAAATTAATACTACATTGGATACCCATGCTATATATATTAGAAACAAGGACGGTGAATGTTGATAATGATTATGATTAACCTTACCCTTTATCATTTTCCCTCCTTTGCTTTATAAATCATGAAAAAAATAGGAACCTTCGAACTATTGACATCAAAAGAAGGGGAAGGGTGGATTTTATGGGGGACTTTGCAAGAAAATTCGAATCCGTTGGGGGCCAAATTTTGGTGGGAAGCTTACATGTGGACTCCCTTACATTTACAGTGATCCAACAATGCAGCTGCAGTGTGTTTTAGCTTTTAACATGGCCATTCAGAAAAAGGAGACTCCATCAGTGAAAGCACTGAAAGGTACAAAGGAAACTCGGACAAGGATTGTTTGCCCGTCCACTTCCAGTACCTTTCTGTTTTGTGTGGTCACGGTTAAGTTACGTCAATATTTTATATTGTTTTTTTATAGAGATAATAAGACAAAAATAAATAGTAATATAAGATGTTGACATAGCTTAACCGTGACCACACAAACAGAAGGGCATAGGAGGGCACTGAATAATGTTCTAAAAGATAGATGAGTCAGATCGTTAAAATACATTACAAAGTAGGCCACATAAAAAACATATGTCAAATGTAAAAAATAATATCACGAATCCATCGTAAAAAATTAATATCACGAATCCACCCCTTATATTAGCTAAAGCAAAAAATGATGGTTTTTCCCATAGACGCGATATTAGGGAGAGGTGAAAGGTGTAAGCATGCTTATTGATTGCTCTTGGACATCAATCACACCAGAACAGGTTTTAGAGTAGTAGTAGTTCTTATAATGAGTTGTGATTTGTTATAGTAGTGTTGAGTCTGCACTATTTATTATCGTTTAAATCTCAACGTATAAATGTTTACCAATAAAAACAAGAGGAGTTTTGATACAGATGTCTAGGTTTTAAAATTGTAAAATTAAACATTTATGTTTTTTAGAGTTTTGATTAAACATTTTCCTACAATTTTGGTGCCACGTGGATTAGAAGTAGCTTTTTTTATAATTTAAATTACCCAACTTGCCATTATATAAATATACCTTTTTAATTCCTAGATAATACATCAAAACTCCTAAAATCTTGTAGATAAATATTATAGAATTTAATTCCAATAAAAAGTCTTTCAAAATACCCATGAATGCGACTTGCCATTATGTTTAATATACCTTTTAATTTTCTTAGATAATATCTCAAAACTCCTAAAATCTTGTAGATAAATATTGTAGTATTCAATTATAATAAAAAGTCTTTCAAATTACACATGAAACGTAGATTTCTTCTTGGTACATATTTGATACGTGACTTGATATATCTTCTTGGTACATTATGTTTCTTTTCTTTTTTGTATGTATTTGGTACGTTTATATTTATTTAAAAAAAGCATATTTGGTACATATATTTCCTCTTGATTAAACATATATTTCTCCTTGGTACATATATGGTACGTTACTTTATATATCTTCTTGGTACGTATTTGGTACGTTCATATTTTTTTTTTGTATGTATTTGGTACATTTATATATTATTTTGGTACGTTTATATTTATTTAAAAAAAAAAACATATTTGGTATGTTACTTTATATATCTTCTTGATACGTATTTGGTATGTTTAAATATATTATCTAAACGTACCAGCCTCAAGCCTCCGAAAATAAAGAATATGTCTAATAATCTTACATGGTATCAATATAAAATAGTGAAAACAGCCACTAATTGAAATGAATAAGTCCATTCAAAAGTCAAAAATGAGGATCATAGAATTCTAACGTGGGAGAAGAAACCATACGGCTCAAACGTGGGAGAAGAAATTGGTTTCCTAAAAAAAAGCCACCTACAAAAATATATCAACCTAAAAGGATATATGGATATATATGGAATTTAATAATTAACATTTTAAATTAAAAAAACAAACACAATAATTACATGTAATAAATATAAAAATGCTGACATGGCCATTGTTTAAGCATCCTGATCAAATTTTAAAATAGAACCAATGTTTAATCTAAAGAGTATTGGAAAAGTGCAAGGATTCTAATTTCCCCAAAAAAAAAAAAAAAACTCAATGTATAAATGCTACACAGATTCAATTCTTTACAAAATGAAGGTGAACATAAGATTTGAAGTTTACAGTAAATATTCTTAACTAATTAAAGGTTTTTTAATCCAAATAGTTTTTGAGATTGATATAACTCTTCACTTGGTTCGAGACTGAACTTTGAGTCTGTCTATTATCAATCTTTTTGGTCATTCTATGAAAACGTCCTTAAATAAGGATAAAATGAAGAAAAAAATACCCTCAATTTTGTCAAATCATTCTAGCCCATTATTTATTAAATTGAAAATATTTTTATCATTTTTGTCCTTATTTAACAGATATTTTTTTACAGAATAGTCAAAATGATTAATGATTGATAAACTCATAACCATTTTTATTGATTTTAAATTTCATAAATCAAAATGAAGAATTATGTTAATCTCGTAAACCATTATAGAACTCCAAATTATCATTTTAGAACTTAGCTATGAAGCATATAAAATTATAGTCTTAATGAAACAAATTAGAAATAACATGTCGCTTAATTTCTAGCAAAAGCCAAATGTTTTATTGTGAATTTTGTGATCGAGATTTTACCTTTTTAATTGATACATTCTCACTTGTCCACTAACAAAATTGTGGAGACAAACTTCCTTAATCATTAGGACGTTTGAATTAAAATTCATTTTTTGTAAAATAATGTAAAAGGATATAAAAAAAATTCCTTGAACCGCCAGGTCATGGGTCGCGTCCACGAATTTAGCGCCCCATGTGCTTCCCACCTCACTCTTGATTCTATTTTGGACAAAGAGTCACAAGACCTTACACGTGGACCAATAACTCTTTCCCACGTACGTGGTGGGGGTCAGAGATTTGATGTGTGCGGGACCAGCCTGACATTGGATTCATGATGATCTGTGATTAGAGCGTGCGGTGCACTCGCAGCCATGTGAGCCTTCATCATTATTGCTTCATTTATAGCTCACCAAGTAAACAATATAGCCCATGTCAACCGTCCATGTGAACGTCAATCTGGAATTTTGCATTTGTTTCAAGAGTTTTTAGTGGGAATTTAAAGGTCTTTACTTATTTAAGTAGTTCAATAGAGAGTATACGAAATGCAAATTCAATGAAAATGGGGTTTCAAATGAGATAGGATAATGATTGAAGATTAGAAAGTAACGCTTTAGTTATTTTTAATCTATCTTGCAAAAGAAAGGAGAATTAGATGGAGATCTCAATTATAGTTCACAAGCTCGATGGATGAAGTAGAAGAGTGCATCGGGTGTGTTGTGCGACCTTCGTATGCTACTAAAGCTCAAGGGAAAATTTTATAAGACTGCAATAAGGTCAGCAATGCTTTACGACAAGGAATGTTGGGCTGTCAAGCATTAACACGTGAAGAAAATGAGTGTAGTGAAGATGAAAATGCTTTGTTGAATATGTGGGCACATGAAAAAATGACAGACTTAAGAACAAGGATATTCTAGATAAAGTACGAGTGGCTGCAATTGAAAATAAGATGAGATAAAATCGGTTAAGGTGGTTGGACATGTGAAATGAAGATCTATAGCTACAGATGTTCCGATTAAAAAATACCATTATGAGACAGATGTTCATGGCAAATGGGTAGAGAAAGACCTATGAAGACTTGGAAAAAGACTTTTAAAAATGACAAAAAGTACTTGAAGTTAAGGAAAAACTTTACACAAAACCCATGCAGTGGCAGTCTAAGATTTATACAATCGACCATATTTAGTGAAAGAAAGTTCGTTGTTGTTTGACTCGAGGGTTTTTAATGGGTTTAGAAATTTGGATTTCTAGTTAATTAATCTCTTCTCATCTTGTTTAACTTGTTTGTTTGGTGGGAAGAAAATTAAAAAGATTGGGAAGCATAAATTAGTTTGAAATAGTTTTTTCTTTATGGATGTTCAACACAAAACTAAAATTTTGGACTACCGTACGATTATTAATCTATACATATACATGTGCGTATCTCTGAAACTATATAGTTATTCTTAATATCATAAATAATATTTTAAAGAAACATGATGACTCAATAGTCGCACATGTTTCACGTTACTCAATGAGTGTGCCGTATTTAATAAAGTTTGCGAGAATGTAAAGTGTCGCTCAATAAGTGTCAACGCATCTAATTGTCAAAATAATAATTATACCAAATATATAAGTATTGCAGCTAAATTCTAAAAACTAAACAAATTAAAGGAGTTTGACCTATACTGGTGGAACGTTTCGATTTGGCTTTATAATAGACCAAGCATAACAACCGAGCAGTTCCTTTTGTTCTTTAACTGAGGCTGTCATACTTGATTAATTTATTCATTTGCTTGCTTAAATTGCCATCGTTTATATTTTGAATTTGGGTCCTACAAATCGTAAATAAAATGGTTTGTTAAAAAAAATTCTCAAAAGTTCTCTTGTTAGGTAGTTCAGTTAGTATATATAATACTGTTAGACAATGAAGCTAAGAGCCGGTTTGGAAACGTTTTTAAAATGATTAAAAGTGATTTAGGAGAAATGTTTTTGGAAGTACTTTTGTAGGATATTTTTGTATTTTTACTAAGAATTAGTTTCAAAATTATATTTACTAAAAACTTTTACCTATTTCAAAAGCACTTTCAAAACCAACCCTAAAATATTAAACACATGTACTATTTTTCAAAACAAAACATTAAATTGTTATGAAATCATTTCTAATTTATTTTTAAAGTTTCACTTATGGAAAAAAAAATTCCATCATCATTTTTTATAAAACGAAATATATATTTTATTATAACCCCATAAAAATAGTAACATTTGATAAAAATAAATAAAATAAAAATAGTAACCTTTAAATTCAAAAATGAGAAAAGAAAAGGGCCGAATTAAATTGTAGTCCTTGTAGTTTCACATCTCTTTAACTTAAGGATTTGTAGGCCTTGTTTGGTACACCGTGTAACACATTGGATAGGATTAATAGTACAAAGTTGTGTTTGGTGCTCCTATGTACTAAATAGTCACCGGATTAAATAATCCGGGCCCACCCCTTATATCCAGTTGATACCCACTTGGTAATACCGCTCAAAACGACGGTATTATTTAGTCAGGTAGAAAGCATGCCTCTCTCGCTCTCTCCGTCCTCATCGCTTTCGTCCCAAATCTTTTGCTCTCTCCATCTCGCATCGCTTGCAGCTTCTCCTCCTCCTCTGTTCCGCTCTCCTACAATATTTCTTTCAATTTTTCCTGCAATATCTCCCAGATTCTCCTACTTCCTCCTCCTTCTCTGTTTCGCCCTCTTGCAACTTCTCCTCCTCCTCTTCTTTGTTACACCTTCCTGCAATATTTCTTGCAATTTTTCCCAGGTTCTTCTCCTCTTCCTCCTTCTCTGTTCCGCCCTCCTGCAATTTTTCTTCCAATTTTTTTTTTTTCAATTGATTGCAAATTTGTGTTTTAATTAAAATTTTAGGGTTTTCAGTTTTCAGATCTAAAAATAAAATAAAAATTGATCTGTACGTTATTTTTTTGCTTGTGCGCCCTTAGTTGGGTATGTTGCAAATTCAAACCAAGTTGAAGAAATGGGTTAGGAGATTTTTCCAACTTCTTGGCTTTTTGGTGAATTCATAATATCATGCATACTGGGTTCGTGTGCTAGGTGGCTGCAGGAAAGTCTGGAGAGTAGATCCAAGGATGAAATTCACTATACTAGTAAAAATTTGTTTTTTTTTCCCCTATTTTCTTGAATCATCAATTGTTTTATCCGATGTTAAACCAAACACAGTATAAATTATATGATCATTAGTTCGATATTGCATCAAACGTTCGACTAATTTAGTCTGTACTATCTGATGATTATTTATCCTATCTGATTGAAATAGTCAATATAGTTCGAGTTACCAAACAAGACCGTAGTGTTTACTTTGGCACTTGAGGCCTTGTAGACTTATAGTAGGTTTACGATTTCAACTATGAATAGTCTGTTATGCCCTTCCAAAGTAGTATTTATGTACTAATTACCACGCTCCAAATTAATTAATGGTCAATTGGCCATTCCATATGTTATTTTATCTTGTGATTACAACATCAAATCTCATTCCATGATATAATGAATTGTCCTTAATTGAAAGCTTCCGCAAATTACACGGTTTCAATTGCAAATACTGAAACTAGTTATCCCTCTTAAGCGAAACATCTGAAGAACCACAAGGGTATAAATATAATTTGGCCAAAGAAAAATAGTATTCTATCATGTCCTCCTTGTTGCAACTCAATATTCCAATCCGTTTGCACATATTACAGATCTAATTCATTGGTACATATTGTTTTAGTCCTTAATTTTGAAGCCTTTGATACACTGTTACGATTGACACACTCCGACTCAGAATATTCACTAGGATTCTGAATCCAGCTGTGTTGGTCGACATCTGGAAGGTGACAAAACCATAAAGTGTAGTGATGTGGAAAATGTGAATAAATGTAAACCTAAAAGTGTCTAAATACAAGAGTGCGTTGTGAGGGGGAATGAACCCAATTCACACGTGATAACAGAGCATAAGTACAGTACAGTAAAATAGGGTGAGAATTATGTCATCGATGGTAATCGTCTACACCAAGTTTTGCCAATAATCCTCGTCGATACGCAATCACTGATACTAAACCTGGAAGGGCGAAAAATAAGGGTTAGTTGGCCTAAAAATGAAGTTTTAATAAAAACCTTTTGAAAACGTTATAACCTTTCGCTGTAAAACCCGTATAGTTTCCAGAAAATAATACTACATATGTATGGAAAACCAATTATGCACAAGGCTAGTGAGACTGAAGTATGCCATGTCATAATGTTTCAGCACTAAAAGATGTAAGCCAGGTGTGAAATCAATATAAAATAACATGCCAGTCGGAGTCACCTAACGTGACCTGTACGATTGGACCTATAGCTCATCAATATATGCTAGCTTGTGGTCTGAATGACAGGGCTGAATGTAAACATATATACGCTCAAGTGCTACAATCATGTGAAGGCTGTGCGAATAATCATGTGTCACCTACGAGTCGAAACCACCTATTGTGGTCTGTACGACAAGGCTGGCACCAAACTTGGATCCAAGGTGAGCATGTGGTGCGGGAGATGAACATCACGTGAAGGACTGTGCCCTGACCTCGGGTGAGAGCACTAACACCGAGGTGCAGCAATGATGAGCTCTAAATGCATCAATGCATAACAATGTACAATGCAACCAATACCATCACAATATACTAACCTGAAGCTTACCTGAGCCTCCGCAGCATCAAACGATATAATTCACGATTTATAATAATGCAATACTTAAAATACAACTCATTTTTGACATGGCATTTAAAGCATAAATCATTTTTAAAAAATGTTCTGGAAACCACCCTGAAGTCCACGCTACAACTCTCTAGCACAAATATCGAGGCGTCACTAACGATCGTTATAACTTTCTCATTTTTCCACCAAATCACACGATCCAAACATGAAAATTTATCTAATTGAAGACATGAATCGATTTATACTTGTTTTAAGTTCAAAAGATGGCTGAAAATTGTTTGAATCACGTCTAGAAATCTCGGCCCAAAACCTTGTTCTTCGAACTCGTGTTTCGGGTTCGTTTTCAATGAAACAAAAATCACAACGGAGTTTATGGTGGTGAGGACATGCAAATAATGGTGGTTTTGATGTTCAACAAGCCAAAATTTTGGTGGTGGTGGTGGTTTGTTTCATGGGAAGAAAGGGAGAGTCGAGAGAGAGTGAGAGAACTCTCGAGACAAAGAGAGAATGGGAGAGAAAAGGGAGGAAAGAGAGAGTTCCAGAATTTTTTGGTGCCCACGTGGCACTCATCCAATGGTTAGACAAAAACATCACATGTTCAATTTATTATTAGTTTACCAAAATATCATCAACGTTCAAAACCTCATAAAATCTTCATTATAATTCCAAATCACATTCTGTTTGCGCCTACACGTTCATAGCGACGAATATTACGAGGATACGCCAAGAAAATATAAACTTTACTTAACATGACAAGGTGGTCAAACAAAGTCAACGCATTTGCCTTGAAGGGCATTTTCGTAAATTCACTTATTAAAATTATAAAAACCGTAAAATTGGGAACATGTTGTTACAACGATTACATCCCATGCTAATGAAATAAAAACATGTGTAAATTTGTGTCTATATATCCTTATTTTCTTAATATGGAAAGTCATGTGACCGCATATCCTTGCCATGTAATAAGTTATTCTCCTCGTTCCAACACAATTTTAAGCTGATGGTGCTGTCCCACATGGTTTGGATAGGCAATTATGGTGGAACTGGCTTGGTGATATGGACAATTCCGTCTCCAGTTTAGCTTTGATTGTGTGCTAAATTGGAAGTGAAGAAATCCAGTCATACTTGAAAACTGCTATTTGTTTAGACAAATTAATGCAATTGCATGGCCTACATTGAAGGAGAATTACATCAAGATTGACCTCATGATATATAGGAGCTTCATAAAGGGAATTGGGTTGAACTAGTAAAAATGAGATAGGTTATCACCATATATCGCTCATATAATGTATTACCTAAAACTTGCGGGCCTAAATATCAAGTAAGAGATAAACAACGATAACTTATTTTGTTTTTACTATTATTTTATTTTTGTTATAGTATATCGAAATCCTTATTATATAATAAAAAAATTCACTTAAAAAATCCAAATTGTCATAACCAAATGGGAATGGGATGTGGTTTAATTTTTTGTTGAATATCTTCAACTTGTTTGAAAGGAGCTGCAAAGGAACACTATCACATGTAACGTCCCATATGAATACAGAGTAGCACTCCATGTGGAGAAGATAACAAGAAAGATAAACATATATACCCATATATTCATGTGGGTAGGAGGACAAGCAGATCAGAAAAGAAACTTGGCAAAGGGAACAAGTAAAATATGCCCCCCACAAAATATATAGTTTTGCA
Organism: Pyrus x bretschneideri; assembly: GCF_019419815.1. Classification (NCBI taxonomy): domain Eukaryota; kingdom Viridiplantae; phylum Streptophyta; class Magnoliopsida; order Rosales; family Rosaceae; genus Pyrus; species Pyrus x bretschneideri. The sequence goes on along the minus strand of NW_025999712.1, from coordinate 3,548,870 downwards.
CGCATATACATCTCCTATCCTTATCTGCGATCTTCTTCTATGTGATCTTATTCTAAAATAAATCCTTCGTACATCGCCTTGTTTGTCGAATTTTGAGGCTTTTGTGGCCCGTGAATGTGACATCAAAAATAAATGAAGAAAATATATATAACCATTTATATTGTAAATAATCAAATTTCCTTCCGATATTATTATTATTATTATTTGGATATATATGTGGAGTAGGGTTAATTTGCATGTGTACTGACGTGAGGGTTCACATTGATGCAGAAAAAGGAAGCAGTTCTCTTCGGTTTCCTTCCTTTTAATCCATCAAGTTTAAGAATTCGGACCATTAAAATTTGATTCAAAGGTTACAAACAGAAATTCGTTTTAAAAATTATAATAACTTTAATCATTAGATCAAATTTTAATAATCTCATACTTAATGAATTATGAGAAAGAAATCCAAATATGATATCTTTTCCAGAAAAACAACAGTGGAGTCGCAAAAGCTTACTAGAATAATTGACTGATTTTTTTGTGGAACAAAGTCTTGCGCTTTGGAATAAGTGGACGGGGACTGAGGAACATGGAACTGTAAGGCAGTTTGACTAGAGGAAGAGGAGGTAGACAAGGCTGCCAGTGAAGCAGGGCTGCTTTTTCAGAAATCAACATGATACATAGAAAGTGTGAAAAAGGAAAGAGATGGATGCAATGGTAGATTTGCTATTATGCTCTAGTGTGCCTGAGCAAGTTCACTCGTTTTAGCTTTGAGGAGGGCAAGGGTAAGACAGTAATTGTATATGTTCAAGTTTATCCGTTTGAAAAGAAATGGCAAGGCTAAGTGCAATTACTCTTCATAAATATATTTTTATTTTTTCAATATTTTCTTGGCCTTATCTTTCCCATGTCATTATCAGTTTAGATTTTTGATGAGATTTTCAGCTACTTTTATCACGCCACATATCATTATCTGTTCGTAATATTCGCTCTGATTTTTGTTCAAGTGTGAACTTTATAAGATTTTTAGATTTTTTTTTTACCACTAAATTAATTCTGGCCGCTGAAATTTTCAATTTTGTGAAATCAGATGTGCCACAAAGCTCTATGTGGCACATCATCATCGTTTTTCCAATTTTCTTTTACCATTGAAAATCTAACGGTTCAGATCAACAAACCATTGGAAATCCAACGGTCGTGGCGTGCCCAAATTGGAGTTGTTTGGCTCACTTCGATGCATGTGGTGGGCCCAGTCTTCTATTACTTGAAGTCAGGCCCGACACCACCAATTGCCAACAAGCTCAAGGCCCGACAATTGTTGCATAGTGTCTTTATTTCAAACTTTAAATTTATATAACCACGAGCTGGTGGTCCAATGGTAAATGACGGATTATGAGATTTCCTTAAAACTAGAAGCTGAAGGTCTCGGTTCAAAACTCGCTGCTGGTGTGGAAGCAGACTTGTGGCCAGGCCGAGAGTGAAATTTGTGAGTTTTCCTAGTCCCTAGAAGGGGTGAATAACCATGACTTGCTACCAGTTGTCCCTCTTTTTTTTAGAGAAAAAAAAACTTATCATTTATACCATTTAAGTTTTGTCTGAAATAATGTTATATTGTCATACAATTTTGAGCTACTAAATTCTAGCAACAAATCTCGTTCAAGTAAGGTTCTAAAAGATGTTAGGCGTTAGTCGGGCGGCGAGTTGGGGCATAAATTTCATGTAAATAAGTTTCAATTTATACTTAAAATATATGTAATTTAATCAAAAACTACAAAATATGAAGTATTGAAACATTATGAAAACATGAGGAACAAGCAGATAATGTGTATTTATTTAAGTATCCAACAAGTCTCTTACAATTCATTGAAAAAAAATAAAATGCAAAATAAAAGTTATCTATTTTTTTCTAAGTGAGTCGCAATCTAGGTGGGTGCCTAGGCGGCTGTGGGCGGGCTAGACGGGTGCCTAGGCAGTCTAGATGGGTGCCTCAGCAGGTATAGGCGCCTTTTCTTAATTTTCAAACGTCTAGGCATTAATCGAGACGGTGACCAGCCGCCTAGCGCCTAGGCAGTGCTAAGCTGAGATTTTTAGAACAAAGTCTGTAAAATACACTCGAATAAATGTAGTATTGTCCAAACAATTTTAGGAACGATGGACTGGTTAATTTTAAGATTGAGGTTTCAATTTTAGAGCGATCCGTCATAAAGCTTTTGTTATGGTTGTACTTAAGGATATTTTTGGGGCTACCTACATGCCCATGCAGTTGATTTACTGGGAGCTTCATTGATTCACAATAAAATGCAGGGGTACAAAATCATTGAAGGGAGCCCTCCTAAATTTGCTTCTTGCCCTAATTATATGAGGGTGGTGTGGTGGTTAGAATTCAATTAAACCCCATACGTTTAGGATGTTTTCATTTAATCTTGCAAACATACATATTTAAGCAAAATATATCCCACTAAAAATAAGTATTTTTAGGTTTGGTAAGACGATATTGTAAGCTATAATTTATAAGAGAAGAATTTAAACTTGAATGTAAGAACGCGACAGATACAATGTCTTTATCAACCGACCTAATCTATTTTTACGGAGTAAATATAAGTATAGACGCAAACAAAATCATGTGGCTTTTGTTTGTATCTCGTATGGGGGGCTCCCATACTTGGGACTCTCTCGAGCGAGAGTGGTTGTTTAACACTTTGACATCAGATGTTAATGTTTCTATTCGAATTCAATAATTTCTACCTTTCGACAAAAAAAAAAAAAAAAAAATCATGAACACTATAATTCTCAAGTTGGCATGCATTATCTCACAAAAAAACCTTATTATTTGGTTGAACATAGGGACCATAATTTTCCCGAACATGAAACTTTTTTTTTGGAAAACCTTTTCGAAGAAAACAGACAATTTTATTTCAAACACTAGATTACAAAGAGAGGCCCACAAACAAAAAGTACCAGACACACAATGGACCTCCCAACAAGCCCCACAAAGCTCAACAAAAGAGCCCAACACTAGAGACAAAACAAAAGACGTTTCTTAACCCTAGCATCCACCGCCTTCAAAGTTTTTTCGATCAACCCAGAACCAATCTGCCAGCCAATGCCAAATCCAATCGAGCAACTTCATAGAACCCAGCCACGAAAGCCGTCTCGATTGCCCCTATCTCAGCCAGAAAGTGGAAGAAGTCTGAGGGAACACCTCAAACGACAATGCCATTGAAGGCAGACAAAGAGAGGGAGGTGGCGTTGTAAACACCTCAGCCGAGGAGTCCACTGGAGCTCTACGCACCCTCTCAAAAGACCGCAAAAATTTGTGTTGAAATCTGACTACAGATCGAATTGAAAGTAGTGGGGAATACAAGCTTTGGGTAGAGACATATGGATTGAATCAGGAATAACTGGGGAGAAAAACTGAAAAACTAAGAAACAGACAGTGAAATGGAAAGCTTTCCGTCGACCCCCGCCACAGCGAGGGCCGTTGGCAACAATGTTAGACAGTGAGGAAATCACTCACACACAGATGGTGGAAAAGACTCCTAAGAAGAACTCTCACACGGAGAGAAAAGTTTTAATAGTATGAATATGAAACCTATTTTGCACAACCACTAACAAATTGTTTGCACTTTATGCAATCTCTATTAGAAAAGCCACAAGTTTCTCAACCAAGAAAATTGGCATCATAATATCTTCCAAAGGGTGCATATTAGCCTTTTCTTTTTTTTTTTTTTTTTCTTTTAAAAATCACCACTTGCACCTTTACGCAATCTCCATTAGAAAAGCCACAAGTTTCTCAACCAAGCAAATTGGCATCATAATATCCAAAGGGTGCAAATTAGCCTTTTCCTTTTAAAAAACACCAAGAAGCAAGTGCAGCTAGCACCATCACTATGTCTATCCAAATATCAAATGCCCCTTTCTTTCTTTTTCTTCTGCAAAACGGCCGAAGTACCCAGATTCTTCTTTTCTGTAAGAAGCTTGTTAAAGACCAACTACCACACCAACTAACTTAACTACTTATATTATTGGGATGATTTTTAGTCATCACTCTCAATTAGTGGTAATGCTTACCATTTTATTTATTACCGTTTGATGAGTTTAAATTTTGAGATTTGTATCTATTCAAAATATTAAACTCATAATGAGGATAAATAAGGCAGTAAACATCACCATCATTTGAGTGTGGAGAACACAAATATTCCTATAATATTGTACACAAAAGGAGAAAGCTTCCTAATTGCAAAAGCAAAATAGGGAGGTAATAATTGAAGAGTTTTTAAGCTCTTAATTGATGGTATTTAATTTGCTTGGTAATGAGAATTATTTGGGAGTCAGTCACCACCGCATGCATGCAAGCTAATTGGACGAAACAATTCGTGGACCAAATTACACCACCGTATCCTTTGGAAGACATGAAAATTATGAACCAAATTGATTTTTCTCCTAACCGTACCAACCGGCTCACAATAAATTTATAACTCAATCAAGCTTATTTGCTTTGGTAATTAATATTTTGAGAACAATTTATGATGTAATTCATTAAATACTATCAATTGGAGGACAATAATAATTGGAGTACGTTAAAGATAGGTCAATAATTTAAAAGGTTTGTTACGCGACTATAAGTCCCATTATCGTGACCTATTTTTGTTTTACAAACATATTTGGTAGTATCCTATTGACTGCCCAAAAAAAAATCTCTATCGATTGTAATAAATCTGAATTCAGATCTATTAATGAATAGCTAAGAATTTTCATTTTTGTGGGTTTAATAGAAACTCTTTTATTGTCAAGATTGGTAGAACGATTGCTAAAACTATTGGATTTGAATTCAGAGTGCCCATGGCGAATATTGATAGCAACAATGCTAGACAACTTCGATTTGTCATAGGCCATGGACTTTAAAAATGGGGCTAAAATTCTGCAAAAAATGGCCATTTGCAAACCTAGTAACCATACAACCAACTTGAACCTAATCCCCTTCACTTATATGGAGGAGTTTAAATAAGTAACAGTATGAGATTAGTCCACATTCAATAAACATGTCCAGTCACCTTGGTGTTTAAAAGAACATTGCTTGGTTTTAGATCACAATAAATTATCGGTGTTTCGCTATGGTTATGAAAATAATCCAGTGCACAATAGCAACACCAATAACAAAATCTAGCCTTTGAAGAAGATATTAATTCTTGGGTGTATTGATCTCTTACCTCTTCAATTACAGGAGGTGGATGCAAATCATGCAACCACTCCTCTAAACTCCTTTGGTGCATCAACGCATAAACTAGAGCCTTGAAATCATCATCGAGAAAACATGTAGACATGACCTTGATGCGATTTTGATACTTGATATTTCTCAAAGCCTCGTATTCGGCTATGAAACTCTTTGATGCTCCGTGACGTAACATGCTAAACACCTTCATAGCTACAAGTATAAGCTGAGCTCTATTGTCAGTATAAAGAACCCTTTTGTATACAAACTCGAAACTGCCAACACCAGTCAAATTAACTGAAGAAAACCGATCAGTGGCTTTTGAGAAAGTAGCAAATGACATTTGCAAGTAGATCAAGTCCGAATACTAAAAGGATTATTAATTTTGAAAACACCTTACACTGATGGTGGTCAAGTCTGATAGGAAACTCAACTCACCATCTTTACAACCTCTAAGATGATTTTATTGAATGTTGAGGGTCTTGAGGTTTCGAATCTTTCAAAAATTTGGAATCTGTCAATGTGAATATTTAACAATTTTGTGGCACGAGCTAGACTTTAATCGATGTGAATATTACACAAAAATACCAAGTACAAGAAGTAGTAATACACTTTTCATACAATGAACCTCATTGGTGATTATTTACATTGCAAACTTCCACATCTAATGTGGTAACATAAAAGCTAGACTTTATAGGCAGTACACGAAATTTCTCTATCACAAAAGCACATAAAAAAGAGTTTCTATCCAAGAAAACTATTCCTAATGGAATGAAGTTCAGATGCAGTATCATTGATATTCTTTAGTCGATCTGTTGCGGATTCAGCAGAACAAGCGATTCCAATTCTAAATATTGAACTCAAGCACACCTCAACTTAATTTATGAATTCTTGCACTGCATTGATTGGGATTCTCGTTCGTGCCTCCTTGAAGAAGTGGTGCATCTGCAATTTCAGTAACTCGCCCAGGGAGAGCCATCTTTACAAAATTATGAAGGTTGAAGCTATCACCAAACATGTTGTCAGTGGGTCTGTTCCCTGTAAACATCTCCAACAAGAGAATGCCAAAGTTGTAGACATCACCATTCCTTGACACCTCACTCCCCATGCCATACTCTACAATTCAAACATACATTTGTGTATAAATAGTTCATAATGAAGTTTATATCTAACATATATATATACCTGGAGTTGCATAACCAACCGTTCCTCTTATTCCAACGGAACTTGTCTGATTCTGAATTGCTGAAACATTACTCGTTACTTGTGAGAGAAACCTTGCTAATCCAAAGTCAGAAACATGGCTAGTCAGTTCGTTGTCCAAGAGAACGTTGCTTGGCTTGAGATCACAATGAATTACTGGCATTTCACAATGATTATGAAGATAATCCAGTGCACAAGCAACACCAATGGCAATTTCTAGCCTTTGAGCAAGACTTAACTTCTTGGGTACATGATCTCTTAACTCTTCAGTTCCAGTAGGTGCATGCAGCCACTCCTTTAAGCTCCCGTTGTCCATGAACTCATAAACTAGAGCCTTGAAATCATTACCATGAAAATCAACACTTGAACACACGATTATAATCTTGACAAGATTTCGGTGCCTAATATTTCTCAAAGCTTCACATTCGGCTATGAAACTCCTCGAAGCTCCATGGCGTAACAAGTTAAACACCTTCACGACAACAAGTTGAGCTTTATCATCCTCATCAAGAACTCCTTTGTACACAGACCCAAAACTACCAGCACCAATTAAATTAGCCTCTGAGAACCTGTCAGTAGCTTTGAGTAGAGCATCATATGACACTTGCAAAATAGTGTTCCCCAAAGTGCTCAATGAAATTTCTTTCCTTTTCTTCCTTGAGCACTTTGGGGAACACTATTTTGCAAGTGTCATATGCTACTCTACTCAAAGCTATTGACGGGTTCTTAGAGGCTAATTTAATTGGTGCTGGTAGTTTTGGGTCTGTGTACAAAGGAGTTCTTGATGATGATGATAAAGCTCAACTTGTTTCCGCGAAGGTGTTTGACTTGTTACGCCATGGAGCTTCGAGGAGTTTCATAGCCGAATGTGAAGCCTCGAGAAATATTAGTCACCGAAATTTCGTCAAGATTATACAATTGAGTGTGGCGTTGGTCAAGTCCGAGAGAAAACTTAAGTCACCGTCTTTACCGCTTCCAATATTATTCAATTGAATATTGAAATACACGAGGTTGTGAAGCTTTTGGAGATTGGGTACCCGTCCGATTAAGTTGATAGCCCCAATATCAAAATACAAAACACTTATGACGTTGAATATTGACGGAGGAAAGGACCCAGTGAGTTGGTTTGAGTGGACGCTGAAGAATTCGAGATTAGGAAGATTTTTGCCAATATCTGATGGAATACTCCCTTGAATTTGGTTAGATGACATGTCACATGTAACAAGAGAAGAGAGGTTATAAACGGAGGAAGGTTAAAATTTTCAATTGGCCAAGAGAACTGGGGATGTTTCCCATCAAGTTATTAAGAGCAAGACCTAGTCCCTGGAGAGACGAAAGGTTACCTAAGGAAGGAGGGACTCTGTCCCGTCACATTATTATAATTTAATGAAAAAAGTTGAAGCAATATGTTATATTGCGTGGAATACTGCCACTAATTGCATTAACGTCTAATCGCAATACCTGCAATCTACGCAAATTCCCAATTTGTGAAGGAATTTCATGACTGAAGATGTTGTTTTTCAGCCACAGCTCCCTTAGAAAACTCAGATTTCCTCCGTTTGGGGATAATTTCCCTACCAGATTTTGAGATTGCAGGTCCATGTTAGTGACCCTTTGGCGATGTCGTCGACTGCATGTCACACCATGCCACATGCAAAAGTGCGTGGAATCGTTCCAGGAGCTCATCACGTTGTAATTATGGAGATATTGCTTTATTTGAGCTTTGATGGCAAGTAGCGCCAGCCTATCCGTCGCATTCCCTCTGAGTCCCGATTGCAGGGAACTCCAACAGCAAACGAACACTGCACTGAAAAGCAAGTATAGTAAGATCAATTTCACAACCAAAAACCCCATTCCCGATTGCAGGGAACACTGCACTGAAAAGCAAGTATATAACTAGAGAGAGAAGCAGAAAGAAATAGAGAGATAGGAGGAACTTACACCACAGTGACAAGGAAATTTATAGAAGGATAGGATCATAGGAGGAACTTACACCACAGTTTCTGGTTCTTGAAAATTCAAATATGAGAAGGAATAAGTCCAAGTAAATGATAACCACTTTGGTTACTTCCACTACTGGGAACTGTTGTTTGGCACTTTCGGTGAACGCCCAAGGACCAAGACCATTAAAGCACCTCGAGTCCAGAAGCTGACTGGAAACATTTTGGCAACCATACATAATAGCATTATCATCCATAATTCATTTTGGCAATCATCAAAAATGGAAAAACAAACACGTGGAACCCAATGTTTTCTCACATCAGACGTCACGTTGGTGTCATCTAATATAAAAGTTACCCTAGGATCATAGGAGGAACTTACACCACAGTTTCCAATTCTTGAAAATTCAAATATGGGAAGGAGTAAGTCCAAGTAAATGATAACCACTTTGGCTTGTTTTTTTAGACGACTTCACTACTGGGAACTTTACCCCACAGCTTACTTCCACTACTGGGAACTGTTGTTTGGCACTTTCGGTGAACGCCAAGGACCAAGACCATTAAGGCACCTAGAGTCCAGAAGCTGACTGGAAACATTTTGGCAACCATACATAATAACACTATCATCCATAATTCATTTTGGCAATCATCCAAAATGGAAAAACAAATACATGGAACCCAATACATTCTCACATCAGACGTCACTCTTGTGTCACCTAATATGAAAGTTACCCTAGCAAGGCGACCCTAGCTATGAATGGAAATTTTGAGGACTGTTCGTTTTCTGAGGGGCTGGATTGTGAAATTGCTGATTTTCTCATAGTTCCCCTAAAGTATCATTGCAAGAAAGCTTGTTGTGGATGCAACCTTTTTAAAAATGGTAACAATTACTAGTGAGATCAAGTTTTCTTAATTTTTAAACTTCATTGGGGCTCAAGTCTCTAGCAAGAGAATTCCAAAACTGTAGACGTTACCAGTTATTAATGCCTCGCTTCCCAAATATTGTTAACAAATTGAGAACAAAATAGTTGAATTATGCAAAAGTTTAAAAGAATAAAAAAGAAGATATTTTGGAGAGGATGTGAATATTTACCTAAAACCACATAACCAATCATTCCTGTTATTCCAGCGGAAATTGTCTGATTTGTTGAAGCTGTTATGTTGTTCAGTTGTGAGAGAAGCCTTGCTAATCAAAGTCAGAAACATGTCTAGTAGTCAACTTGTTGTACAAAAGAAGAGTACTTGGCTTCTGTAGAAAAAGGTATGTAGGCTAAAAATTATATTTGTTATTGATACATGAATGTGGAAAAATGGAAGAGAATGCAAATGGAAGAGAATGCTTATGGAAGAGAATGCAAATGGAAGAGAATGCTTATTTTTTCATTATCTTTCTCTACAAGATTACAAGGATATATATACATGATACAAATGTGTAGGTAGGACGGCTAATAGACAAGCTAGGACGGCTAGGAGACAAGCTAGGACGGCTAGTGACAAGCTAGGACGGCTAGGAGACAAGCTAGGACGGCTAGGAGACAAGCTAGGACGGCTTGACGGCTGTAGGACGACTTATTCTTCCAATACTAATATTATATACAATTACACAAGGATTCCAACCATATTCCTTATTTGTCTAACACTCCCCCTCAAGTTGGAGAGTGGATGTCAAGAACTCCCAACTTGCGTAACATACCCGAAAACTTTTCTTTCCCAAGAGGTTTGGTAAACAAGTCTGCCAACTGTTGTGCCGTACCCACATGCTTGGTCTCTATTGTGCCATCTACAATCTTATCTCGTATAAAGTGACAATCCATCTCAATGTGACGAGTTCGTTCATGAAAAACAGGATTGGCAGCTATATGTAACGCTGCTTGATTATCACAAAATAAAATGGAAGGACCATCCAAAGGAATGTTCAAATCCTTCAACAAAAAACGAAGCCAAACTATCTCGCAACAAGCACTTGCCATGGCCCTATATTCCACCTCTGCTGAAGAGAGCGAAACGGTTTTCTATCGTTTCGTCCGCCAAGAAATCAAAGAACCGCCCAAGAATACACAATACCCAGTAGTCGAACGGCGAGTGATAGGGCAACCTGCCCAATCAGAATCACAAAACGCAGTTAACTTGGTCTGGTTGTCAGAACGAAATAATAAACCTTGACCTGGAGTAGCCTTCAAATAACGAACAATACGAAGCGCAACATCCATATGAGATATCATTGGCTCGTGCATAAAACGGCTTAGAACATGCACAGAATAGGTGATATCCGGCCGAGTGATAGTGAGATATATTAACCGACCTACTAATCGTCGATACTTTTCAGGATCCTTGAGAAGTTCGCCTTTATCAGATAATTTTGTGTCATCCATAGGAAAAGCAATGGGTTGTGCTCCCAAAAAACCATAGTCCTTGAGAATCTTTAATGCATACTTGCGTTAAGAAATATAAATCCCTTGTTTGGAACGAGAAACCTCAATACCCAAAAAATATTTTAAATCACCAAGGTCTTTTATCCGAAAATGATCACGGAGAAAAGACTTCAGAGAATTAATGGCACTAGCATCATTGCCTGTAATCACAATATCATCCACATAAATGAGCAAAGCTGTGAAAGAAATACCAGACTTTTTAGTGAACAATGAATAGTCAGCTTTGGATTGTTGAAAACCGGCAGAAATGATGGCACTAGTGAATTTGGCAAACCATTGGCGAAAAGCCTGCTTAAGACCATAAAGTGACTTGTGAAGGTGACACACAAGATTCTCCCCCTGTCGCCGAAGACCAGGAGGAGGAGACATATAGATTTCTTCATGTAAGTCACCATGTAAGAAAGCATTATTAACATCAAGCTGATGAAGAGACCAAGACTGACTAGCAGCAAGAGCAAGAAGACAACGCACCGTAATCATCTTAGCAGTAGGAGAAAAAGTGTCATGATAATCAATACCTTCAGCCTGAGTGAAGCCTTTAGCAACCAAACGAGCTTTGTAGCGGTCAATAGAGCCGTCGGAATTGTGCTTGAGTTTGTACACCCACTTACAACCAATGGGAATTTTGCCAGGGGGTAAGGAAGTTAAAGTCCAAGTACCATTAGCATGTAAAGCTTGAAGCTCCTTAGTCATAGCACGTTGCCAATTGGGGTCAGTGGCAGCCTCGGCAAAGGAGGAAGGCTCCACAGTCCGACTGACAGAGTTAATGTAAGAAAAATGCCGGGGAGAGTAACGGTGATAAGAGAGAAAATTACAAAGTGGATATCGCGTACCTTGTGTAGAACCGGGTTGCGAAGTCGAAGATGGGTGGGATGGCAAAATCACCTGTGAGCAAACGTAGTCTTTTAAATAGGATGGAGGTTTATGGGCACGGGAAGAGGTGCGGGGAAGGGGAGGATTGGTAGGTAGTGGGGGGGTAGGGATGTCCGTGGGTAAAAGGGTGAAAGGTAAGGAAGTAGCGCGGGGGGGGGGGGGGGAAGGAGGGGATGCCGAGAGGGCAGGGGCATGGGGAGGAACGGGTAATGGGGCAACAAGGGAATCTGTGGGAGGCGTGGAAGGGGAGGAAGGTGGAGGAGGGTGAGGCGTCGGGGCAGGAAGAGGGGTGAGTTATATGTAAAGTCCAGAGGGGGTGGGATGGGTAGGGTAGGCGAAGAGGATGGGATAGGAGGGTGAGAAACGGCATAAAGGAAAGTACTTTCGTGAAAGATGACGTCTCGACTAGTGAAAATGCGGTGATTGTCGAGATCGTAAAGGGTATAGGCCTTTTGTCCACCGAGAAAAATGCAACGATGAGCCCGAGGGGAAAATTTGGTGGTGGGAGTGACAGAGGTGGCATATGCCAGACAACCAAAGACGCGGAAGTGGTCATAAGATGGGGTTTTCGAAAAGAGAACCTCAAATGGGGATTTATGATGGAGAAGACGGGTAGGGAGACGATTGATGAGATAAGTAGCGGTAAGAACACATTCCCCCCAAAACTTGATAGGAAGATGAGATTGAAAACGAAGGGCGCGAGCGGTTTCAAGAAGATGACGATGTTTTCTTTCAACAACGCCATTTTGTTGGGGGGTATAAACACAAGAAGTTTGTAAAAGCACCCCATGATCAGAGAAAAAACTACGAAGAGATAAAAATTCACCACCATTGTCAGTACGAATGCATTGGATGGTAGTGCGGAATTGGGTAGTGACATAAGCAAAAAAATCCTTAATTAATTGTTGAGTGTCGGATTTATGTTTCATGAGGAAGACCCACGTAAAGCGGGAAAAATCATCCACAATGGATAAGAAATAATTAGCACCAGAAAGAGAAGATTGACGATTCGGGCCCCAAATATCACAATGAATTAAAGCAAAAGGGAAAGTTGATGAAATTGAACTCAAAGGAAAAGGTTGACGAGTTTGTTTTGCCAACGGACAAACATCACAAATATGACTAGAATCAAAAGTGCAATTAAGAGAGCTAGATGCTAAAGCTTGCAAACGAGTGGAGGAGGGGTGACCAAGATGCCTATGCCAGAGGGAGGAGGGGATGGTAATGATGTTGCAGAGAGGTTGATGGGTGGGGAGAGAAGAGGTAAGGGCTACAAGGTAATACAGATCGCCACGTCGCTTACCCACACCAATCATCGCCTTCGAAACCAAGTCCTGCAAAACACACCAAGAAGGAAAGAAGGTTATGGAACAGGATAATCCATCTGTAAGTTTACCAACCGATAAAAGGTCCACTCGGAAATTAGGGACACATAAAACATCCTTCAAAGTAACTGAGGAATTTAAAGGAAGAGTGCCGGTAAAAGTAATGGGAGCGGAAGCACCACTAGGCAAAGAAACAGGCGGCAAATGTGAAGGAGAACGATTAACCAAACATGAAGCGGAAGAAGTAATATGATCCGTAGCACCACTGTCAAGAATCCATTGACCATGACGAGAGGTGACAGGTAACAAACCTTGGGCAAAATCAGTAGTGAGCACGGCATTGGCCTGATGAGGGGTGGTGGTGTCACGTAGAGCAGCTAGAACACGGGAGTGCTGCTCGGCAGAGAGGTCAGGCATGGCAAGCTGCAAGTCATGCAAAGTGGGCTGGGTCCCGTGCACTTGGTGGGTCGCTGGAGTAGAAGAGGAGGCGGGGGCCTGGGTGCCTTGCACGTGATGGGCCTGGGTGAAATTATGGGGCCGGGAAGCAGAAAACCGTGGCTGCTGGGGAGGACTGGAAGGTGCATGGCTGCGGGAAGAACTGGAAGCAGTGGCACGGCGCGGTGGTCGCCACGGTTGGCCATGGAGGGGATGGCCAACGGGATAGCCATGAAGTTTATGGCAGGTGTCTCGGGTATGATAATCAAAATTGCAGTAGGTGCAGTGGAGGGGAGGACGAGCAGAGGAGGGACGAGACGGGCCACGAACAGCCATGGGAACGACAGAGAAAGCTGCCGAAAAAAAAATTAGGGCTAAGGTTATAAACCTGCTCTGTATACCATGTAGAAAAAGGTATGTAGGTTAAAAATTATATTTGTTATTGATACATGAATGTGGAAAAATGGAAGAGAATGCAAATGGAAGAGAATGCTTATGGAAGAGAATGCTTATGGAAGAGAATGCAAATGGAAGAGAATGCTTATTTTTTCATTATCTTTCTCTACAAGATTACAAGGATATATATACATGATACAAATGTGTAGGTAGGACAAGGTAGGACGGCTAGTAGACAAGCTAGGACGGCTAGGAGACAAGCTAGGACGGCTAGTGACAAGCTAGGACGGCTAGGAGACAAGCTAGGACGGCTAGGAGACAAGCTAGGACGGCTTGACGGCTGTAGGACGGCTTATTCTTCCAATACTAATATTATATACAATTACACAAGGATTCCAACCATATTCCTTATTTGTCTAACAGCTTCGGATCACAATAAACTATCGGTGTTTCGCATTGATTATGAAGATAATCGACTAATCAAGAGCACAAGCAACATCAATGGTAACGCTAAGCCCTTGCAAAAGATTTCAACTCTTGGGTGCCTCTCTTGCTTCTTCAATATCAGTCGGTGGATGCAGTCACTTCTCTAAGCTTGCTTTTTCCATGTACTCATAAACCAAAGACCTGAAATCATTACCAAGAGAATCAACACTTGAACATGGAGTTATAATCTTGACGAGATTTTGATGCTTGATATTTCTCAAAGCCTCACATCCAGATATAAAACACTTTGCTGCTCCACAGCGTAACAAGTTAAACACCTTTACGGAAGCAACCATTTGAGCTCTATCATCAAACATCGAGAACTCCCTTGTACACAACCCCAAAACTGCCAAAGAACAAATCAGAAAAACATTAGAATTTCAAACCAATTAGTTAAAACAGTTCATAAAAACAACTGTACATAGTTAAAACAGCTCATAAAAACAACCGTACATGATGTCGATCAGCATCAAACTATTATTTTTTCAATCTTTTCAATTAGACGGCATCTTGAAACATTTCAAAATGAGGCTCCACGTCTACATGTACAGGATATCCAAAACAATCTTTGTTCCCATAGATGTGATGGAAAACTGAAATAATCTCTCAGCTTCTGTTTCAATCAATTTTATTCTGTAAAATGGAATACTATGTCTAAAACTAAAGTTTGAACCCCATCTTCGGTGTATAAACTCTTTTCTTTGCTCACCGCTGAATAAAACGTCCTCTTGTTTCCATCAAACCAAACAACAGACCAGTGTAAGTTATAACGCAACCAGCACTTTATGACCGCTACTCTAGGATTACAATTCAATAAACAAATGCATAGGAAATCCTCTGTAGATTAATCGTAAGGTAACTAAAGCCATCCGGAAAGTGTTTCTAGATTTATGAAAGAAGTTTTGCACTTGGTAACTAATTTATTATTCTACAACTTATGTCGTGTGCTTTATCTTTTACTACAAACACTTATGGATGTGGCCACACATGCATGATAACATACATGAAGTTAAAAATCCAGATGCACACCAAATCCAAATTATTGCTCAAGCCAAATTCCAATGAATACAAGACTCAGCATATTGGCAAGCACATGGAAAACTCCAGCATGTAACCACATACATGAGATCAGCCGCCATCCCTGGTGTTGATGAACCACTCCTTGCGCGTCTAGAGCACCCATCTTTTCTAATCTTCAGGATGAAAACACATGAGAAACAAGTTAGATATGCAACTGAGACCTATTGACCCTTATGGGGCATGTCTATAGCTCTTATTTCCAAACAGATGACAGCTCCCTCGCCCTTGTAGTGCTACTTTTAGCAGTTATAGACTTCGGATGATGCACACTGAAATGAGCACATTAAACAGCTTAAAGAATGACAAACAAGTCCTTTAAGAATGCACACCAGCTCATACCAGTGATATTAAGACAAAACAATTTCCATGATCATTCTAGCATTGGCCTCACAGACCAAGGAAAGTCAAATGAAAACGAAAATTTTGAAACCAAGTCGCTAAAGAACACTAATGTAAAACTTTAACCCTATAACATACTACAGGGGACATTTTGATTAACATAGCAATCTAATCAATCCAAGTAGTTAACTACTGCAGCTCTTCGAGCACCTTTCTTCTTTGTTCAAGCATTTCCGATACGCCGACATCAAATAGACATCAAGCATGGCCTGAATGTCACTAAATACCTAAAACCATCATTACCCCTCAAGCTCCTTTAAGTTTCTCAACTAATCGTAGATTCGCTTGTATATTCACTAGGTTTCCCAAGTCCAACATTGATTAAAACCGGAATTACATCAAGCTTCATGCAGTTCAACTATTTTCTTTACTCATATATCTAATATAACCAAAATTCCAAATCCACCAAGTCACAAAATTTGCCAAAAAATTTGTAGAAACATAACTTTCACAATTACTCTTACCTAAAAAAGTCTCAACCTTGATTGATCCTACTCATTTCACAAAAAAATATAAAACCAGTCCAACTATCCAACCCTCCTCATCATTATTTCACCAAAAACACACAAACAAAAGCAACTTACATGAAATGGGACCGCCACTGCGTCAGTACCCCACAATCCACAACTAAAGCTTTCCAAATTTCCACATGCGAGCACCCAACAAATCCCTAAACACAGAAACTAATAAGAGAGTGAAGCTTTACGTGGTTGAAGACGGCCCAAGAAGTGGGTACTATTTGTTCATTAGTAAGACTCGAAACCGAAAGATATAAGTTTTCTATGAGGTGAGCTTCTGATAATTCTCTGTTTGTGCCAAAATTAAAGGTTGTGGATCTCTATGTTTGGTTGAGTTTTGTAACTGGAGGAATCATTCCCCCAGATCACGAGCTTGCATCTACACAGAAATAAATCTGCCGCACAGTTGGTAGTGGGAAATGAAAATTGTACTGTTATTTTGTTGCAACTATGACCTCCGAAAGACGACATTCATGTATGAGCAAGAGGGGGGTTACTGACGAATTATTTGATCTGGGTAACTTCCGGAAGGTAACTTCTGGAGTTGTTAATTTTTGTGAAATATTTGATCTGGGTTTTGTTGTTTTCTAATTTCGCTCTGCATCCTTTATATGTCCATCAGTTGGCACTCCATGGTATAAATTAACTCTAAATCTTTGTTGCCAACTGTTTTGTTTTTTGAATTACAGAAAATTTACTAGGTTTAATTGTTTTTAATTTTACAGTTTAATTGTTTTCCCCTATTATGATCGAGTGGTAAATTAGTTGAATTCCACAGAGAACGACTAGCTGAATGCATTTTCTTAAATATCTTGGCACACTATGGGGATTTGTTGTTTTCATACTGTTTAATGTGAAACGTATGTACAGAACTTGAGAGGATTTATATGTAGTCACCTTCAGTAATATTAGTAGTGTTGAAAACTAAAATTGAAGGAAACGAAGTTATCCGAAAAATGTAGAAACCTTGAATGGTGAATGATTCTTGGGATGAGTCGTAGACTAAGTCACTCTCTTTAAGACGTTTCGCGGCTCTGCCCAAAGTGTGCAAGTAGTTCACAAACACCACGTCGTCCCTAGGATAAAACAGCCCAGAACGTTATTCTTCTGATAAAGTTCTTCCTTGCACAATGCAAGAACCCTCGAACTCAGACCCTCTCAATATGTTGCTTATCAAAACTATATATCAGAAAAAATATACATTTTTTCGTATTCTTTCAGTGATTCAGGGACTACTATATATACTATATAAGAAAGAGACGTTGATGGTTTGAGAGATTAATGAGAGCTTAAAAGCAGGACAAAACGGAAAAAAAAAACAAAACGTAAAGTAATCGCACAGAAAAAAGCAAAACGGTTTGAATATATATAAAGTATATCAGATGATTATACTTTTCTATGTATAGGGACTGCTTTACAGGTTATTAACATAAAAATTAATCAAAACATAAAAGCAATTTCAAAATGGAAAAGCCAAAACGGTTTGAATATGTTTAATGACCTGATCTTCTTCTCTACATAGAAAAGAAATCACACGTTTCATATTTAAGAGGAGATAACTCCTTATCTAATTGATAAGGTCAAAATAAATTGACTGGTATGCATATAATATTGGTAATTAAGCAAAACATAAATATATATATATATTATTTAAACATTTAAATAAAAACATATTTACTCCAACAAGTAGCATGCGTATTTCATTACCCTGATACTCTTCTAGCTGCCAGTTGGACTATCATAAATTCATAATACTATTATCGGTTTTGAAAACTTTAAAATGTGATTGTTTTCTGCGAACTATGACAGAGTCTAATCTTTATTTCTGGATTGCAATCATTACAATTGTGGTAAGTACAGATTATACTCATCTCTTTTTCAGTTTCGGTTTGTCACCTGGTTCATAAAAACTAACTAAACTAACTGCAGCTGCAACAGAATTATGCTTAACGAGTCCACCATAATCAAAAGTCTAAGCAAAGGATTATTCAACTATTTTGCTTAAGAATGTTCAGTTCACTGTCCCAAAAAATACATATTAAACTGGCTTTAATTTGAAAAAATAAAAATAAAAAAATCCATTGCAAGAGTATAGTAAACAAGGGGTGTGCTATCCACACATCTCATTTTACTTCTCACACACCTCTTGATAATTTATGTCCATTGATCTTCTTCAATTCATCCAATCAAACGGTCGAAAATTAAAAAAAATGTGAAAAGTAAAATAGGGTGTGTGGATATCACATCCCTAAAGCAAAGAACCACAATCTTTTTACTTACTTTTTCAGCTTTAGAGTAATGGGTCCCTTTTCTTCTCTAAATCCTAATTTTTAACTTCAGTTCAAAGGCCATTACATTGCAAATGCCTCTTATTTTTCCATTGAAGTATACATCTTAAGTTGGAATAGGGGAAATCCATTCTGGTCAATCATCTAGCCAACAAAGATTTACTCCAACTCCTTTCAAAGTCTTAATCACATTTCGCAAAAGTTCATTACTTTTTTTACGAAAGATTGGATTGCCGATCACTAAATTTTATCTCATTTTCGAGAAGGTACCTTTTTCTAGAACGCACTTGATTTCAATTCTTATTGAGAAAAAAAAAAAAAACTTATCTTCTGGGGATATTCTTTTGGGCATGCAAGGGTTAAAATAATTTGGGTTTTATTTGCTGGAAGGTGAATCACTTAAGACTGAAGCTGATTTGATTAGAAAAAATTGAGAATTAAGAAAGTTTTGACGGAACAAGAAGAAGAAGACTGGCACGTGATAGAATCTAAATCAGGAGGAGGAAGAAAGGCAATAGCTCAACGTAAAAGCTAAAATCAATCCCTCCTCAACAATGGCAGCGGAGACAACGATGACCACCAGGTTCACCTTTTTAATTTAATTTTAATTTTTGCTTTTTTGGATTTAAGAAAATGAAACAAATTCTCATTTTAAAAGGCGAACATTTGTTGATTAGATTCTGTAAAAGGGTTTTACTTTGACTTTTTTTTTTTTTTTTTTTTGGCAGCGTAAGCCTTTACACTTTAGAGCAAGCACTTCAACTCGAAACCTTAGATAAAACCCAATTTAATTGGAAATGGGAGAGTATGAATTAATTAGAGCATGACAAGTAGATAGATATGGGTCTTTTTCTTTTTTCTTTTTTTCAATTGAGCTCTTGAAGAGTTTTTGTATAGAACTTTAGTTGTCAGGATGTGTTTTCTGATTTTCCATTTTTTGTGGGGTCTTGGGTGGTTGCAGTAGGATGAATCAGAAAATGTTGATGAACCTGTGGAGGGAGCAATTTTTCGGTGTACCCGGTACACCAAAAAAATTTGGTGTACCCTCACTCATAATGGTGAGGGTACACCAAAAAAATTTGGTGCACCCTCACTTTTTGTACACCAAAAAAATTCTAATGAGTGAGGGTACACCTAAAAATTTTCCCTGTGGAGGGCCTGAGCTGAAAACGAAAGCCAGTGTAGCTTCAACCAACAATCAAAAATCAAAGAAGAAGAAACAAAAGAAAAGCAAAGAGGCTTCTTCATCTTTTTCGGATGCTTCCAACGTCAAAAAGCCCTTTTGAGATTTTGTGGTGGAGGATATATTGCAATGCAGGGCATGCGTTAATCGCGCCGCACCACAAGTAGATAAGCAATTTATCTTACTCTAGATTAAAAGAAAAAAAAAAAAAGAAAAAAAAAGGGTATGTGTATTAGGGGCTTTTTTGGGGCCGTTTTTCTAATTTTAGGGTTTTTAAATTTGGTATTATGGGTTCTGTTTGGATGCTCATAAAGTATGAGGGCAGCATGTATATTGAATTTGGTGTTCTGGGTTTGTTAGTGAAATCAAAGTTTCCATAACTTTTTGAGGTGTTTAAAGCTTTTGGTTGTGGAATGTTTAATATTTGAACTATTAGTAATTATTCTTAGGACATAAATTGAATAATGAAAACAAGTGAATTGAAGTGTTTCTAATTTGTATTATTTGAAGCTATGAAAATTAGTGTTTGTTTTCCACTATTTCACTTAGAAATCCGCCTTTTTAAGTCGTAGAAGTCTCTCATTTTTTGTTTGGTGGAGCATTTTCTTTTCTTTTCTTTTTTGTTTTTGATGTTGTTGATTTTATTATAAATATAGCAGAGATATGTGGAATGAGAGCTTCTGAATAACGAATCATCAAATATCATCTGGACTCTAGAGGTTGGATAAAGCAAAATTAATAACCCAAAGTATAATCCGACAAAGAAACACATTACAAAACCCAAATAGAAAAAACCCAATTGAAATTCAAGTGTCCACTGTTCAAATTTCAAAGAGATAAAAGCTAATAAACAATAGTATCATCTTCAACGGTTTCAAGACCCGCAGTAGAACGCGGGCATTTTTGCTAGTTATTACTTTAGTCTAAAGACTTTACATTTCTTTGAACACCTCCAAAGAAAGGACTTCGAGAGTGAAATACTGCACCTTATGCTTAAGCCTCAACAATTGTTGTCTCTCTATCTGCCTAGATGTAAGCATCTGCATGTAGTCTCCAACAGTTCACACATGAAGCCAAAAATTAACCAGTAAAGACTTGCACAGATATACAAAATTAACTCCAACAAGAGCATGTAGTGCAAAATTAGCATTGCATATGCAGAGAATGGAGCAAATGCAGCCAAGAACTTACGTACAATAATCAAGTTTCTAGATATTCTTCTCAACCGCAATACCTCTAAAACTAGCGTTTTATGTACAGCTTCTGCCTCTGAACCTTTGTATTCCTTTGCAATTGAACTCTTGACAAATTATAATACGGAGAGCACTTTTAGAAAAGATAAACATATGATTAGAATATGACCCTACTAAATAGAGCCACTACAACCAAACCAATGCGAAAAAACAAATCAATCATTAGCCCAAAAATTAATATCAAATGTGTACCCTGTCTGCAAGTCCTTTGCACAAATAAACTGGAAACTGCAAAGTTTAAGAAAGAAACATCACTCAAAATTTATATTAAAATTCTCAAACATCAGCATTTCATCTCAGGGTGTTTCCTGAAAGAAAAATCGACATGTCCAGCATTGAATCCAGAGATATCCTATGGGGATTTAGTACTTGAAACAATGTAGAGAATTGAAACATCTCATCACAAAACCATTGAGCTTGGCCGAACACAATCATGCAGACATACACACCCTATTTGGCATGGATTTCCATCCACCAACAGTTAGATTAAAGTCCCAGTTGAAATTTCTCTTGGTAGATTGATCAGTCAATTAACTGGAACCCATTTGATTCTTCCTAGCTAATGAAACAGTAAAAAAGGGTTGTAAAACAAACAAAACAACTAGTAATTACTACTGAACCTGCAGGAAAAAAAAAACCCAGAATTTTAATCATCATACACAACTAAGTGTTGTTCTTTATAGCAATTCATAAAATCACCGACCAATTTCTAGAATAGAAACATTATGAATAAATCAATACGATAATTAGGAAAATATCAAACAAGAGGATAAACTAAAAAAATTAAGAAAAATAACTTTTACCTTATAAATCGAGAAGAGCTTAGAGTGTGTTCTGAGATGGTGAGCTCACAATGTTATCCAAGAGAAGCTAGGCTAGATGAATCATCTTTCCGCCATCAATGGTGGACATTCGCTGCCGAGAATTCAGTCAATCTTGGAGATCGATTCCCATTTCGACTGACAACGGCGATTGTGCCAAAGCCGCCAACGCCTCTGAAATCTCATCCACCGAGACATACGCCGGCGAGATCTCATGCTCTCTAGTTGGAGAGAAAGACGAAGATCCAGTATTGGGAGTACCTGAGATGCGCTAAGAAATAGAAAAATTAGGGTTCACATGGTTTATGCAAACAAGTCAAAGAAAAATGTACAGGGAGTGAGATTTTGGAGATAGAAATGAGTAGTTTGGGGTCGGAGATAGAAATGAGTAGTTTGGGATCGGAGAAATCGTCGACATATGCGAATTGGGGAGACCTGGTGGTTGGTGGCGTCTAAATTATTGTAATATTTGAATCTGCGATTTTTTTATGTAATTATCATATTGTAATAAATTTTATACATATTAAATTATTTTTTTATTTTTTTTATTTTTGGAAATATTTTTTATCACGGGGATTAGCTGTGGTTGAATTTGTAATCCACAAAGGCCATAATGAATGTGGTGTTAGATCACAATCTACTACAGGCACATTTCGTGTTTATATTACGTTTGACAATAGGCACAATCCGTGGTAGAAATTAAGACTTTTTATCACATCCGGATTACTAACCGGCACAGTGTTTGTGGTGGATTGAGCATTTTTGTACTAGTCAATTGGGTAGCTTGAGATTAGGAATGCCCTTCAAGAATCTAGTGTTGTCAACAATTGAAATTGCACTTTGATTTTCGAAAACACTTGACACTAATAGTGGTCAAGTCTGATAGGAAACTCAAATCACCATCTTACAGCTTCCAAGATGATTTTATTGAATGTTGAGGGTTTTGAGGTTACGAATCTTTCAAAAATTTGCAATTTGTCAATGTGAATATTCAACAATTCCGTGGCACAAACTAGACTTTAATCGATGTGATTATTACACAAAAATACCAAGTACAAGAAGTAGTAATACACTTTTCACACAATGAACGTCATTGGTGATTATTCACATTGCAAACTTCCACATCTACTGTGGTATCATAGAAACTAGATTTCACAGGCAGTACATGAAATTTCTCTATCACAAAAGCACATAAAAAAAGAGTTTCTATCCAAGAAAAGTATTCCTAATGGAATGAAGTTCAGATGCAGCATCATTGACATTCTTTAGTCGATCTGTTGCGAATTCTATAGAACAAGCAATTCCAATTCTAAATATTGAACTCAAGCACACCTCAACTTTATGAATTCTCGCACTGCATTGATTGGGATTCTCGTTCGTGCCTCCTTGAAGAAGTGGTGCGTCTGCAATCTCAGTAACTCGCCCGGGGAGAGCCATCTTGACAAAATTATGAAGGTTGAAGCTATCACCAAACATGTTGTCAGTAGGTCTCTTCCCTGTAAACATCTCCAACAAGAGAATGCCAAAGCTATAGACATCACCATTCGTTGACACCTCACCCCCCATGCCATACTCTACAATTCGAACATCACATTTGTGTATAAATAGTTCAGTTTGAATTTTGTAAATTAAATACTCCAAAATAAAAAAGGAAATGTAATGAAGTATATATCTAACATATATATATATATATATATATATATATATATATATACCTGGTGCTGCATAACCAACCGTTCCTCTTATTCCAACGGAACTTGTCTGACTTTAAATTGTTGAAACATTACTCGTTACTTGTGAGAGAAACCTTGCTAATCCAAAGTCAGAAACATGGCCAGTCAATTCGTTGTCCAAGAGAACGTTGCTTGGCTTGAGATCACAATGAACTATTGGCGTTTCACAATGATTATGAAGATAATCCAGTGCACAAGAAACACCAATGGCAATTTCTAGCCTTTGAAGAAGACTTAAATTCTTGGGTACATGATCTCTTAACTCTTCAGATCCAGTAGGTGGATGCAGCCACTCCTCTAAGCTCCCGTTGTCCATGAACTCATAAACTAGAGCCTTGAAATCATTACCATGAAAATCAACACTTGAACACACAGTTATAATCTTGACGAGATTTCGATGCCTCATATTTCTCAAAGCTTCACATTCGGCTATGAAACTCCTCGAAGCTCCAAGGCGTAACAAGTTAAACACCTTCACGGCAACAAGTTGAGCTTTATCATCATCATCAAGAACTCCCTTGTACACATACCCAAAACTACCAGCACCAATTAAATTAGCCTCTGAGAACCCGTCAGTAGCTTTGAGTAGAGTAGCATATGACACTTGCAAAATAGTGTTCCCCAAAGTGCTCAATGAAATTTCTTTCCTTTTCTTCCTCGACAAACAAAGAAAGAAATAGGAGAACACCATGGCTATTCCTAGAAGAGTAAGTCCAAATACTAAAGGGAGTATTTGTTTCAAGCTACGAGACAATCTTCGTTTCTTGGTCTCTTTAGACTTGCACTTGGGAAGCTTTAAATTAGCAACAGGGCTGCACAGATTAGTGTTGCCAACAACTGAGATAGCACTCGCATTTTTGAAAACACCTCCAGTTGGTACCACTCCCCAAAATTGATTGAATGATAAGTTCAGATTGTTTAGGATTCTAAAGCCTTCTAAAAATTTTGGAATTTCACCTGATAAATTATTGCGAGAAAGGTCTAGATCTTGAATCCCTCTCACTGAACTCATAGACAAAGGAATGGACCCGTTGAAGAAGTTTCCTTGCAAATGCAGGACTTCTAAACTCTCACAACCACCAAGGCTACTGGGGAGTTCTCCAGATAACATGTTATCAGAAACGTCCAGTTCACTTAGACTGAAAAAATTCCCAACCTCCGAGGGAAGGGAACCTGTGAAGAGGTTATTAGACAAGTCCAAATAAATCGATAAGGAGGGGAGTCTAAAAACTTGTTTGGGTATTGTGCCATTAAGAAGGTTATAAGAAAGATTTAACGATTGCAACCCATGGCATTCCCCCAGACCTGAAGGAATGCTGCCCTCAAGATAATTTCCATCCAACTCAAGACGGAATAACTCGGTTAAATTTCTTAAGGAAAACGGGATATTTCCTGATAATTTGTTATTGGAAATATATAATATTCCAAGGTTTGAAAGCTTACCCATGTCAGAGGGGATGTTACCTGTGAAGCTATTATTCCCCAAAAACAACAATTCCAAGCTCACCAGGTTCCCTATCCCGGATGGGATGCTTCCATATAATTGGTTATTGGAAACCCAAAACATTTCAAGTTTGGTTGAGAGATTGGATATTGACATGGGCAATGTCCCTCCAAAATTGTTGGTGTTAATAATCAACCATTGTAACTGGGTGGCATTGGTCAAGTCCGAGAGAAAACTTAAGTCACCATCTTTCCTGCTTCCAATATTATTATATTGAACGCTGAACCACTGGAGGTTGTGAAGCTTTTGGAGATTCGGTACCCGTCCGATTAGGTTGTTTTTCCCAACCTCAAATAACCACACACTTGTGATATTGGATATTGAGGGAGGTATGGACCCAGTAAGTTGGTTTGAGAAGACGCTGAAGAATTCGAGATTAGGAAGACTTTTGCCAATATCTGATGGAATACTCCCTTGAATTTGGTTAAATGCCATGAAAAATGTAACAAGAGAAGAGAGGTTATAAATGGAGGAAGGGATGCTACCAGACAACTGATTGAAGGCCAATCCCAAGAAGGTTAATTTTTTCAATTGGCCAAGAGAACCGGGGATGTTTCCCATCAAGTTATTATCAGACAGATCTAGTCCCTGGAGAGACGAAAGGTTCCCTAAGGAAGGAGGGACCTGTCCCGTTACATTATTTAACTGAAATGAAAATTTTTGCAGTTTCGACAGCAATCCAATTTCTGAAGGAATTTTACCCACCAACTTGTTGAGAGAGAAATTCACATGGATAAGGTTGAAGCAATATGATATATTGTGTGGAATACTGCCACTAAACGAGTTAACGTCTAATCGTAATACCTGCAACCTACGCAAATTCCCAATTTGTGGAGGAATTTCATGACTGAAGCTGTTGTTTTGCAGCGACAGCTCCCTTAGAAAACTTAGATTTCCAATGTTTGGGGATAATTTGCCTATCAGATTTTGAGATTGCAGGTCCAGGTTAGTGACCCTTTGGCGATGTCGCCGACTGCACGTCACACCATGCCACATGCAAAAGTGCGTGGAATCGTTCCAGGAGCTCATCACGTTGTAATTATGGAGATCTTGCTTTATTTGAGCTTTGATGGCAAGCAGCGCCAGCCTATCCGTCGCATTCCCTCCGAGTCCTGATTGCAGGGAGCTCCAACAGCAATCGAACACTGCACTGAAAAGCAAGTATATTAAGATCAATTTCACAACCAAAACCCCCATTCCTGATCTGGTTAACTATATAAGTAGAGAGAGAAGCAGAAAGAAATAGAGAGATGGGTGTTGAGTTGCGAATTTGGTGAGTTCCAATTGTTACATGATAAGGAAATTTATAGAAGGATAGGATCATAGGAGGAACTCACACCACAGTTTCTGGTTCTTGAAGATTCAAATGTGAGTAGGAATAAGTCCAAGTAAATGACAACCACTTTGGCTTGTTTTTTTAGACGACTTCACTACTGGGAACTTTACCCCACAGCTTACTTCCACTACTGGGAACTGTTGTTTGGCACTTTCGGTGAACGCCAAGGACTAAGACCATTAAAGCACCGTGATTGCAGAAGCTAACTGGAAACATTTGGCAAACACCTATTTGGATATGGTCAAGTAAATTAAACAACAAGGCTTAAATCAATAAT
This sequence comes from Pyrus x bretschneideri, assembly GCF_019419815.1. Taxonomy (NCBI): domain Eukaryota; kingdom Viridiplantae; phylum Streptophyta; class Magnoliopsida; order Rosales; family Rosaceae; genus Pyrus; species Pyrus x bretschneideri. The sequence goes on along the minus strand of NW_025999712.1, from coordinate 3,522,194 downwards.
CAATTGACTGCATTGTTTTTCTAATTTCCATTATTCAACTAATAGGTTTAATAGTGCGGATTGACTAAGCTTTAGATGAAAACAGAGGAAGATGTTGTTCTATTGAAGGAGCTAAAGGTTGTGAAGGTGAGGAGCTTTTGGTTTGATGAGATTTTGTTATTAATTGTTCTTGCGACTAATAACATAACACGAAATAAATATATACAATGAATTAAATTCCTAATTCAATTATTGAGACTAAACATCGAACCGAATGTGTGCAATCCCATTCAATGGTTGAGACTTGGGACCACAATTAATAATAAAACTGCACCAAACCAAATTGAATTCCAAGAGACATAGCATGTGATTATAAAAACAACGGTTATGGCAATTTACTCAAATTTTTAATTAAGAAAAGACTATCAGGTCTAATTTTCAGTTGGATTAATAATAGATTTTAAGGTCCGAATATTCACAATTGAGGCCCAAACTCACTATGTCCCGGAGGGAACCATATTTTTGCTTGGAAGAAATTTTTTCAAAGGCCCAAACCCGGTTCGGCAGCTTCACTGTACTTAACACAGTGAAAAGACGAAAATAAGCCTCTCCAAATGTTTTCTTCTTCCCTTATCTTTCTCATTTGCACCATAAAATATTAAAAATATTTAATATTCATTTTGAGTATGTTCTCATTCTCCAGGTGAAATCCGGATGCTAATTATCCAACAGATTCTATACGGATCTTTTGATAAGGATTTTGAAGATTTATGAATCATGTTTGTTTATTAATTTTTATCAATTACTATTTATGTTTAATTTAAAAAAAAATAATTAAAATAATTATTCCGAAATACTCCCGAATTCTTCTCAAGATCAGTGGCATATGAAGCAGGCCTATTGTTAATGATCCAGAAAACATTAACCCCGCCGAAATCGCATATAACCAGACTGTCAGAAACTCTGAGAAAACCCACCAAAATTCAACCGCATGACCGCGATCATCGTACGCTTATGAAGGCGCTTCGTCGTCTACTCTCCATCAGCAAGCCAATTCCCTCACTGTTGTTCTCCCAAAGGCTCTCCCTTTTCTCTTCAGCCACTAACCCTAGTTTTTCGAATTCCTTCTCATCCTCCGACGACGGCGACGAAGAAGAAGGCAGCGGCATTTACCGAAACAAACTCAAGTTCCAGCGTCCGAGAGCAATCACGCGGCGCCGTTGGGAGGAGAATTTGAATTTGGGGAACTCTGGTAGCTTTATCGGTACCGTGACTCACCCCCTTCGGGTCGTGAACAACAACGGCGGCCCCTTTGGAGTTCACACCGGCCTTCGCGTCAGAAACTCCCCGAAATCTGAGAGCAGTTTTTGGTCAGTTAAACCATCAGTTTCTTTTCTTGCTGGCTTCGATGAAATCAAAATATCTCTGTTGGAATTGCAATTCAAAGTACTATTTCTTGGAACATATGGGCAACTCGAACCGGTTACAAACTTTTAACAAATAATTGAGGCGCGAAACGGACAGTAAATGGCACTAGATCGTGGTTGATATACGGCTCAATGTCTGTTTAGCGTTCATCTAGTTCGGTTTTTGATTAAAAGTTTGTAATCGGTTGTATTTGTGCATATTACACTAACGGTCCATTTTGGAAGCATTTATGCTCATACGCGCTTTTAGTGGAGGCATGGAGGATTAAAAGGCACTAGTAACTGGGTGACCCATTTACCATTAGTGCAAGACTAGTAATTTATGTGGCTCCCCTATTTGAAAATACTGTCTTAGGGATGAACTTAATTGTACAATTTGTGATGAAAGGTTTCATCTTTGTTATAGTTGTGGCCAATACTTTTATTTAGGTTTACGTTTTACGGTGTTTGATTCCAATTTTAGAAGTTTGATAGTACATTCAGTTGTATTGGAAACATGGAGGAGTTGGTCCCCAAATGTTGATCTTTGTTCGTGATACATGCTTTTGTGTTGAAGTTCTTGATGGGATGTTTTGAAACCTAGCAATCTCATGCAGAATTTCTGAACAGGATATTGCTGAAGATGTGGGAGGAGATGGCAGAATTGTCCGTCAAACATTTGAAACCGAATGATTTTATTTATGTCTCTGGCCGTTTGGGTTCTTACACGAAGGTTGACCAGAATGGGAATTTGAGTATGCGTTATAAGGTAGAACATTGCCTCTAGTTCTTTTCAACGTTTTTTTTATTCCTGTTTCACAAATTTGAACAATGATCATTGGATTTTCGTCATAGTTAGACGTGAAGGAGTTGAATTACGTATCACAACATGGACACAGATTGAGCTCCAAAAATCACAAGGAACCACAATGCATTGAAGGTACTGCATGTTACAATGTCTCGTGAACTGTTGCTTGCTATCTTGCAATGTGGTTGGATTTGATGTTGCCGAGCTTTTTATATGCTTTCGTCATGTTTAATCCTCCAAACTTTAGGTGGAGGTGATTTGGACAAGTATAAGGATCGCCTTCACTTGTGGCAAGTGTTTTTTAGCAATCCATATGAATGGTGGGATAACAGGGAAGGTAAGAAGAATCCGAGACAACCAGATTTCAAGCACAAGGATACGGGCGAAGCCCTCTGGCTGTCGCGAAATGATCCTCCGTGGATTGAAAAACAACTCCAGTTGCTTGATGAGAGAATGCCAAAACAAAGACACGGTGAACAACGTTCCTGTGTGTCAGAGTGGCAGTACGATGAGTAGGTGCAGGCCTTGAAGTAACAGATTGTTGTATTGGGGCCTTACGACATGCTTCTACCAAAGATGGAGCGAATATTTGAGTTTACGATATTCGGATACAATTCGATTGTGCAGTAGGTGCTTTAGTTAATCAGATGGTGCCTATTGTAGAAGCATCTCCAGTTTCCTGATTTGCTTCGAATGTTGTGTTTTAATCTTTTCTCCAGTTTACTGAATGTACTCATTAGCATATTATGGAAGAATGCATACAAGAAAGAATAGGGTGCACCGCACATTGGAACGGGCCCTTGTAAAAATTTTACCGGAAATTTCAATCCAGTCAAAAGAGAAAAGCACCACACACCAAAATTAAATAAAAAAGTATACAATCATTCTCAAAGTGAGTCAAAAATTACCTAAAAGTGAGACAAAAATTAGTAAGATGTGCACATGAAGTTAAATTACCATTAATATATATGCCTAGCTCGGGAGTCACCACACTGTCCTGTCCACATTATTATGAAGAAGAAAAATAAGCAAATGAAACAAATCTCCCAATTGTAATACTGCTCTGTCCTCATCCTCACCACAAACCACAACACACTCATGTATTGTTTTCAAGTTTTTTAACCTCCGAATCCTTTTGGCAACTACTCCAGAACAATACAATGATCAACATAAAGGTGCTTTAAGCTAATCAACTTTCCCATGTTATCAGGTAGTTTTTTCAAGTGAATGACATTTATAAAGGCGCAAGGTATACAAAATGTACAACTCACATATCCTCAAATGATAACTGCGTGACAAATCAAGATGCCTCAAATGTGCCAATTTACCAATTTTTTTTGGTATTCCATGGATGAAATTGCCATTCAAATTTATTGTCCTAAGACACTTCAGTTGCAAAATGAAATTTGAGTTTATCGTATCAATGGATGAATTAAGAGTTGTGACCGTATGTAGATTTTTGCAATTGTAATATGCCTTAGAAGGTAGGAGTGGCTCATAAAGTTTCAACCTTAAGGTCAAGAGGCGAACCTTTTCATCCAAAACCTCTATTTCATTGCCAAGACCCTCAGCCTCTCGATAATCAAATATTCGTTCTTGGTGAGAGATTGCACAAAATTATGAACAACATCATGCATTTTGCAACCTATAATTTTATCACTCACACTATCTTTCTTCAAATCTTGAAAAACAGATCGTGCTACTAATTTATCAAAAAATGCTTCACCAATTTCTCCGTTATCCTTATTCCCTTTTGAATTAAGATCATCTTGTGTCATCCAAAGATTAATCAAATACTTTCTCTTAAACTTATAATCTTGCGGAAAACCAGCACAATACAAAAGTCAACATTTGACTAGTGGGGCCAAATAATAATAACTTAGTAATAATGGTTGGAAAACTTTTTGCTCAATCTCTTCTCAATCCCATATCTTACTGTTCAATACTCCTAACCATTCCCTCTTTGTTCTCTTATTGTGCATGAGACTGCCTAAAGCTTTTGCAACAAGAGGCAAACCCTTACATTTTTTTACTAATATTTTCAAACGCCTTAGACTCATCTACTTCTCTATCAGCAAACGCCATGTGATTGAAGATTGATAAACAATCTCCTTCACTCAACTCTTCCAAATTAATCATATCACTTGTTGCTCTTATCATCTCAACAACCTCATGCTTGTGGTAACCAATATTCTACTACCATGAGCACCACTTTGAATTAGTGATGCCCTTAATCGTTCCCACTTTTCATTGTCGTAGCTCCACACATTATATAGGATAAGGAGAAACCTTTTGCCCTAGGTAGATCTTAACATGCATTGCAAGACATAGTCCAACTCATTTGAAATTGGGGCGCCAGCACCGCTTATGGATTTGGCAATCTTAATCTCATCAAAAGGGCCCACACTCTCTTATCAAAATAAGCTTTAACCTTGCCATCATTATAAACTAGTTGGGTTAGAGTTGCCATTCCTCCCATCCCTTGAATAGGGATGCTAAGGATGTTGGAACCTATTGGAATCTATACTTCTCTCATTAGGATTTTGAGTTTGGCTGAAACTGGAATCAGTTAGAATTAATATTTGAATAAGTTTTTTTCCTTTAAAGTAGAACAATAAGGTTAAACATGGGCATGCAATTTTGTCAAGCAGTTTCTGTGATGGAAACGGTTGTGGTTACACGTCTATAAAATGGTTTAGTCCTTGCTCAAGAGGAACACGTTCTTTTAGTAACTAGCCCTATTCTAGTGAGAACATAAGGTCCCCATCGAGTAGAAGACTCTTCCTCGATCATTCAGTAATAGCTTCATCAGATTTGCGTGCTCTTCGTCCCCTGTATTAGGTTGTAATCTATGCATGTGGCTAACCATAAATTCAAACAAAGGAGCCCCCTCCGATCACTCAACAACTTTGTTATCAGAATGTCTTTTTTCTTTTCTCGATCAAATACCTCTGACATGACAACAAAGACGAAGTCTTTTGTGTGTCGTTCAAGTAATTGTTGAATGCCTCGTTCTATGTGTGGAAACTCATACTTTTTTTCTTTGCTCATTAATGGCACTTGGCGTACCATTCAGATCGTTTATCTTAAGTGCAATGTCATGACGGGGAATTGAGCGCCAATGGTGGTGGCTTAAAGTTAGTTAGAAAAAGTATCTTCAAGGAGACAAAACAGATGGAGCAGAAACTTGATTCTGGAGATGTACATATGTCATTCATTTCGTTCTGGATTCTGTTAGCTCGTCGATTATGTCTTCATCATCGAGATTTTATTGAGGTTCCATCGCATTGCATCACCGGATGAAAATGACCCCATATCCTGGATGTTACCTGTCTGGTGTGACATGCGGTTGCTTGACGAAATTCTTCGACGGTTGCAAACAAAGATATCACTTTATCAGTTATTATGCGATGAGGTTGTAAAAATAAATTGGATTGTTGGGCTGATAGTTCTGTAAATGCATGTCAAGTCTGATAGTTATGTAAAAATTATATCATAAATTAATTTATATTTAAGTTGGTACGGTTTGGTTTCAATTAATTTTTGAGAAGTAAAAAACGGAACCGAAATCCGGCTAAACCGGTTTGGTTTCTTGACCGGTTTGAGTTTTTCAATCAACACAATTTTTTAATCCTTTTTTTTAAACGTTCGATTCATGGTTTGGCGGTTTTTATGCCCACTCCTACTTAAGGGTACATCCTCTTTTCAGCTTTAATGATACTCATTCAAATTTAAATGCTTCAAAAATGGTTTAAGAATATGCGGAGATTTCTTGCTCAAATTGTACAGCGCCTCCACACCCAAAGGCAAATTAGTAACGCTATTCGATGCTCCCGGCCCCTCTATAGAATACAAAATGGTTTAAGAATATGCAGAGATTTCTTGCTCATATTGTACAACACCTCCACACCCAAGGGAAGAGATTCTCTTCGGATCTCTCCCACCAAATTCACCCAATTCATTAATCTAGATATTTGAAATTTGATTCAATAGCTACAAACATAAGGTCTATTTAAAAGATAATAATTTTAACTGTTAGATCGAATTTCAAATGTCCGGATTAATTAATTGGATGGCTTTGGTACGAGAGATCTGGAGCCACACGACACCCAAGGCAAATTAGTAACGCTATTCGATGCTCTAGCCCCTCTATGCAATAAAAAATGGTTTAAGAATATTATTAACTTTCTCCCCATTATATAAGAGTTCATGTGTCACTATATGATAATATCATTTATTTTCTTTTTTACAAAAACTTATAACTTGCAACCCTCACATTCTACCAACAGAGGAAGTCTTGAATTTCTGGTAAGCTTCTTACTTACTTACTTGAGTGTTGGGGTTTGTAATTTGTAAATTTTGATTTGATTTTGTTAAATTGATATATTGCAAAAGTTTTAATTGGTTGTCAATTTTCTTTTAATTATGATTATTGTGAATCGGTAATATTATCGATGCATATGTTATTTTGGGTTAATAGTACACTTTGTGTGTGTGAACAATTTCATTTTATTTTTCAGTTTTTTTTTTTTATTAAGGAGTGTGATTAATTTTTAAAATTTTAAAAAGAGTATGAAATAATGATGGTGGAACAATTTCTCTTAATAAGTGCATAATTACATAACTACTGTTTGTGTTCCTTATGTAAATATTGTGTATCAAAAGCGAGGGTAAAATAGGAACAATAGGGATAAAATTGTCATTTTCTCAAAAGATACAAAATTACTATTTTACCCTCCTTATGTAAGTATTGTGTATCAAAAGTGAGGGCAAAATAGGAAAAAAGTGACAAAAAGTGACAAGGAGGGTTCTCTTAATAAGAGTATAGATTATGTTTTTGTTAGTAGTTTTGTGGAAACTATCCGTTTATATATATATATATATATATATATATATATTTTTTTTAAACATTTGTAAGAGATCTCTCCCCACATGAAATCCTCGCTTAGCCAGTGGATTAGTCATTAGTTTTTTTATGGAGAAATTAGGTTATGATCCATCATTTTTCTATTCCATTAATTGTAACCTTATTCCTTTTCAATTTTTGATCAAGGCACTTTGTTTTTTATCCATGTTATTATTTCATTAATAAAATATTTACATGTTAGCATCTGTAAATTTAATAATTTGTTCTTCAATCAAAGTTCAAATTAGTAAAGTTTCAGTCTAAGATTTTGGTCAACTAGGGATTGGAACCAAAAATTGACTTTTTTTTATTCTTAAAAATTAAGCAAGAACTAATTGGATTGGAAGGAATCAACTACCTCCATAACTCATCTATATTTATGGGTAATGGTAGAAATACTAAATTTTTAAATCAAATTTTGTAAACCAAATGATAATAATGTGGATGTTGATAATTGAATTATTACTTTGATTAATGTGTTTGTTTTCTATTGGTGACACGTCATTTGATTTACAAATTTGGTTTAAAAATTTGTCCACCCTAACATTATCCTTTTATATTTGCTAGAATAGTACTATAGTTATCCTGATCAGTAATATGATAGTAAAATGATGAAGATTTGTTGATTGTTATGATGGTAACTCAGTAATATGTAATAATCATCATTCTCTTGTATTACAATCACAACGGCATATCATTATCAGGAGCTGGGAAATGGAAACAAGCAATGAAACTGCTCCCAACGACATAGAAAACCAGTACACCCCATTAGCAAATTCGATGAGAAAAGAGTTCACCACCCTGTCTCCCATGTCCTCTTCATGTTGTATCTACAGAGTTCCTGAGCGTATACGGTGTGTGAATGAAAAGCTATACACGCCTCAGGCTGTCTCGATAGCCCCGCTTCACCATGGCAGGAAAGGCTTAAACCCCATACTGGACGAGCACAAACAGAGATACCTGAAAGATTTTATGGATCGGACCAAAGTAAGCCTGGAGGACCATATAAAGACAATAAAGGACCAAGAAGAGAGGTTGAGATGTTGTTATGCAGAACCTATTAAGTATAGTAGCGATGAATTTGTAAGAATCATTCTAGTGGATGCCGCATTCACCATCGAGGTCCTATTGAAGGACAGATACCATGAATTCGTCGACGAAAATGATCGCATATTTAACAAGCCAAGGATGTTACAGGACATATGGAAAGATATGTGGTTGATTGAAAATCAGCTGCCATTGTTCATTCTTGAGGATCTTTTTGAAGCATGCAAAACTTCACTCCCTTCTAGTTCTCACAACATTACTTCAATAATTAGTCTTTCTTTCGAGTTCTTCAAACATCTACTGCCGGTGAAGAAATTAGATGACAACATGGAGACTTATAAATCAGTGGCACATTTTGTTGATCTTTTCAAAAGAGTTTTTGAAATCCTTCTTCCGTCGGAACGAAAAGCCGGAGGGAAACTCAAATCTCTTAACATACCCAGCTTGACGGAGCTACACCAGGTCGGAGTCAGGTTTAAGGCGAGGCCAGCAGAAAATATATTTGGCATAGAATTCAGTACTTCCAATGGGACTCTGACAATCCCAAGAATTGCATTAGGGCTTGAAACTGAAATAATCAGAAACGTCCTTGCCTTTGAACAATGCCATTTCTCCAACAATGCTAATGATACTTTATACATGAGTTCTTACGCATTCTTCATGGGAGGTTTGGTGAAAACCACAAAGGATGTAGAGTTGCTTGTTGAGTACCAAATCGCAAAAGTTGCGAAGTGGCTAGTAAGTGACACAAGTGAGGGGTCTGCTCCATTAAACTCCATTTCCACTGGGGTTAATCCAAACGCTTATAACTTCTATTATGATACTATTTGTGAGGACCTGAACAAGTACTGCAGCAAGCCGTGGCACAAATGGAAGGCAAATTTGAAACAAAATTATTTCAACACACCTTGGGCCTCTATTTCTGTCATTGCAGCTGTTGTTCTCCTCATACTTACTCTCGTACAGACTGTGTTCTCCATAATCTCTGTTACGTAACCTTCAAAGCGTAAGTCTGCAGCTTCACCCATTTCTACCAAATACACTCACATTTCACAAAGAAAGCATATTATAATTTCTCTTCTGATAATAACATCTTGCAGTAAACTCATCTCTTTTTTTATATTCATTAACATGCGCCCTCTCTGTGGCAGGAACTTGTGGGTTTTCCAAAATCAGAGAGGATATATGGGAGCAAGCTTGGGGTACTCCTTCAAATTTAAGACCTCGGCATAGAACGGATCCTAGAAAAGCCTGTGAGCGCATGCATTTAAAAATTAAAATTTTAAGTTGTGTATCTGTACAGAAACAGAAGGACGTGATGAAGGTTGTTAGAAGAGCTTTTCAAAGTCTGAATTATCAAATTGTTGATATGTAATTAATGTATCAAATATTTGTTCAAACTTTCACAGTGAAGGAATTCAAACTTCCGTTTTCAAACTGTAGGTTTTTCCTACCAGTACCAGATATAGACACTTCCCTCCTTGCTTCAATATTTTAACTGGCCCGACACCATTCGGGCTGGTGGTCGAGACAAAATATTGAGATATTGAAATCCCAAGAAACAGCGAAAGACCCAAAACATGGATGTTTCTCAAGGAACTATTATTTGCAAACTGAATGGATATGATCCCAACAGCAGCTGCAGATAAGAGGAAACAAAGGCGAACACTTTCCGGTGACAGAATGATCCTGAGCTGATTAGAAATGGTAATAAACTCACTCACCGACAATTCCGAATAAAATACAGTACATGGCAGCAAATATCGTTTGAAACTCATACATTTTTCTTTGCTCATCAATGGCACTTAGCTTACCATTCAGATCTTTTATCTTAAGCGCAATGTCACGACGGAGAATTACCCGTCTGACTTTGTCAAAACAAAAACAGCTAGGGGAAACAGAGCTTCTTGTTTTAGGAACAAGAGCATTTTCACCTTCTCGTTCTTGCTTCTCTACATGTTGTCTTAGAATGTATGTGTTCCACTTGTCCAACATGTCCACCATCTCGAAGGACATGGATATGGATATTGTTGGTATTGTTGGAATTTATTAGGTTTATATAGGAAATTGATTAAGATTTGATTTGATTTCGCATTAGGGTATTTTTGGCATTTACGCATTAGGGTTTCTTAGGTTTATATCTCTATAAATATAGTTTGTAATTTAGTTTGAAAAACAACTCAGTCAAAATGTATCGTCTTTGATTCATGTAGTCTTCTTGGCAATTTCATCATAATAGAATTTTATATTCAATTAGTTTATTCGTTGCGTACTCTATATTCAACTGATATGTCTTTGAGCTGATCCAGCCAGATCCTCACGCTGGCCTCCTTCACTTGCCCTTGCTACGCATCTTCGAGAACGGCTTGAATAGCTTTGAGATTGCCAGCAAATTCTGCAATATCTTTCTTGGCGTCCAAAACATGTTTAACCTCTCCTTCCACATATTCATAAGCTATTGAAGCTAGCCGATCTAGTAGCATGAAAATGACCCCGTCAGCCCTTTTTTTAGCCTCAGAAATTGTTAACAGTCGAAAAAGAAATGATGAACAAGAAATGCAGGATGGTATGTGGAATTGCCGATCTTCTGTTCAGCTTATATGATGATTTCAATTTCCAAGCCAATCAAATTTTTTTTTTGGTCAGTCAAGTCAAGTAAATTGAATGGTAATTGTGCTGTCCTATTCATTGACTTGGAAGTCATTGTTTTGCATAAGGGATCGATATACATTGCATATTTGCATATTAGTTGAGGGAATCAATCAACCAAGCAAACAAGAGGACGTTTGTAAAAATAGGTATCTCCTTGCTCCGGTGTCATCGTCCTCTTTTTTTCTCTATGCAGGGACACCGGTACACAAAAGTTTCTTTAGTGTCACTCACTATGGAAATGCAAAGATGACTATATACAGAATTAAAGATTCTTTTAATAACCAAAATTGTAAGTCTTAACAGGAATCAGAGTGATGCACATCAAAGCAGCTCATACAATGAGTTAGTTTAGTGGGTCAAATAGGACCATCGAAATACATGTGATTCTACCGTTCTACACAAGTTTTTCTTTCAAGTAGCGCATAAATGACTATAATAGCAAATGACATGTAGCTTATTATTTATTTATTTATATATTTAGGGTTTTATAATCTCCAAAATTAGCTAAAAGGGTATTGAGAGAAAGGAGAAGAGAAAAACCACAAAAGAGTTATTTAACCACGTCATTCATAAGATACCTCAGTTTAATATGACACTATCCCACTAAGTTTGTGACGTAATTAGGAAACCTTTTTGAAGTTTAGGAGTTCCCCCTCAAAGTGGAAATGTCCCTTTCATTTTTCTTCCTTTCCAACTATATTAACAATTATGGGGCAAAGGGCAGAGGCAATGGCCTTTTAACAAGGGTTTTTGTTGTTGAGTCTGTTTTCCATGACCTTTGGGCTTCTAGGATACATAGTTCTATATAACTTAATAACAAACCCTCACATCATGTACATAAACAGTTAAAGAACAAGAAATTAAACCTGCTCATAGTTTATGAACATGTTCTGTTGTATTTAATAAAAAATCTGGTAGGGATGTACTCCCGTATCCTAACAGGTAGACTATAAAATTCCTCATTTCTAACATCTCCTTTCCTGCTCTGGAAGGGTCTCCACCATGCAAGTCCTCTGTCGTCAACCGCATACTTCGCGTCAAGCGTGTTATCCAGCAGCGTCCCCACTATTATCGCCACTGTCAGGCTCAATGAGAAGATGGTGTTCAATATGTCATCAAACTGCAGCCATCAAAATGATGTAGCATTTCAGATAAACGAAACCATCAATAAAACATGTAAACAAATCCAAACACCGTATGTAATAATTAGTCTATGTGTAACTTACCCATCCACTGTCTGTTTTAACTGGCCCGACACCATTCGGGCTGGTGTTTGAGACAAAATATTGAGGTATTGAAATCCCAAGAAACAGGGAAAGACCCAAAACATAGATGTTTCTCAAGGAATTATTATTGGCAAACTGAATGAATGTGATCCCAACAGCAGCTGCAGATAAGAGGAAACAAATGTGAGCCCCTTTTGGTGATTAAATGACCCTAAGGAGATTAGAAATGGTAATAGAATCACTCACCGACAATTCCAAATAAAACACAGTACATGGCAGCAAATATCAGCAAAGGAATCGATGCAAAGAGTGCGCCAAACTTCCCTCAAAAACGTAAAATTAACACTGTCAAAACACAATGCGGTAACCCCACAGTGTGACATGTCAAACAGAAGGAAAGAACGAACCAAATATAGAGAAGAACATGAAACCAGTTGAAATCTGCATCACACTCCTGCTCCCTACCCTATGTGTGTCAATCCAAGCAAGCCAATATTTTCACTGCAACACATTTCGGAAAATGAGTGAGTTCCTATTCTTTATTAGCAAACTTTCTTCCATTGATATCCAATATTCTTTGATAACTAGCAAGACGTTCAACGAATTATCTAAAGGGAACATCAACATATATGTCAAGCAAAAAGGCTTTCTTACACAGATGCAGTGGTACCGACAGCATCACCAAAAATTCCTTCAAGCAGCATGCCAACAACCTGTATTTGAACATATACAACTACATGTTATTTAACTTTTTAAAATACGTGATTGCTTCCCATTCTTTTAAAGCATTCACAGAGATATGGAAAGGACAAGGGAGAGAAGGAGAAAGGAGCGGCATGACAATTTGCACCTGCAGGTCAGTAGTCTGGCTCACTACACTTGCTGGAGGAGGTGTAGCACCTGAAAGCCGTGCTGCTGCAAAACGTGATCCAGTTGATTGCAACAAAAAATATTATTTACTGAATCAAAACTACGCATTGAACCAAATTAAAGATCTGAGATACTATATCAGTTATGAAATTGTCAAAAAAAGCATAAGCAATGTTTATAGGATAGATTTTAGACCTCTGCAGATTTAACAATTGCTGCTCCCATCATCCCAAAGACATGCACCCCACTGAAACGGGTATGGGAATCCTTTATTGAAACAACAATAACAATGTGTAATGAAAAGGATAAGTCTTCTGAAGGATTAACTTTAATACGTAAGAAGAGAGCCTCGATATTTGTACATACTACATACCAAGGAGCGGATGACATAAGGAAAGAGCGTTCTGTACGGCAACTTTGTTTAAATAGTTTGCTGTTTAGCAGTGTTATAAGCACCAGCCTCGGTGAGGACAGCAGAAAATGACCATTCAAGCTAAACCGAATGAAGCTGTTGAGGAAGGAAGATACAACAAGAGATCCCTGGATCGTTCTCATTGTGACCTCAAAATCTCTGCAATCATACACATTCCTCATCCATGTATTTTTCGTCTCCAAAGTTTATAACTGAAATTTCTTAGAGCAATTCAAGAAGTAAATTCATGTGATCTATACTCTTTGAATAACTTGTTTCAATACATACCTCATGTTCACTTCTAAAATGCCGATCAGAGTAATCATTGATGATTGACAACACCTGCAGGGTAAAAGCAAATGACGCAGTCATCACCGTTTGAAGCCTTGTTCCGAGGAATGTTTGAATCATTTTATTGCTGACATAAACAGAATCGTCTGAATCACGCGAGCTTTATCACCCTGATCAAAGGGAGAACAAAATCCCAACATTAACATCACGGGTTCAAAGCTACGTGAGTGATCAGATCACTAATCTTAACCGGTATATTATAAACTTCACGATATAGAGGACATAACTTACATGATCCCCACCCATCCGAGGCACGAGACTCCTTAATTTGGCTCCCATCCGCTCTGCGAAAACTTGAGCAACTGAGATAAGCAAATCCGTGTGCCGTGCAAACTTGATATCGAATTCGGTACGTGCAGATGAATAATTTCCTAAAGCGCATCATAAATCAGTAACATGTGCATGAGAAGTTAAATAATCATTACTAATTTGATATATATAAAAGAAGAAAATCACCTTTCCAAAGAGGTTAATATATATGCCTACCTCGCGAGTCACCACTTGATCCGCATTGCTCATGTCCTTTGAAGATCATATGAATTCTGAAGAAGAAAAATAAGCAAATTAAGTCTGATGATAGCATTTGTAATTGATACGTAGATAAATGAGTAAATAAGATAGAGCTCAATTACATGAGAAGTCAAATGTTGATTTTGATGTTTGGGATGTGAGAAATCTTGGGCCACTCTTCTCCACTGCCTTGTTCACAACGCTTAGAAAGCGTCGAACATTTGTAAATGGTAAGATCCTGCAGTGGAGTGTTGCAAAGGAAGTCTGGCAGCGTTTTTATGTGATGGCACTCACGAACTTCTAAGGAGGAAAGGCATGGCATGATTGAAATTTCAGAATCCTCTTTGTTCCAACCTTCCACACCTACTTCCCACTCTTCCAACGCTTCCATGTAGGCAATTTCGAGTTCTTTCAACTTTGGGAAAAATGAGTATGATGATGATTTCACTGACGTTTCATCTTGGTCTACTCCCAAAAATTCACCACCAACCTTTTTCACCTTCATCATTAGCACTATAGTCAGTTTTGCAAGGTATGGCAATTTCCCAAGGGGAGGCAAAAACTTGCATTCACTCCATCCAGATAGAAAGATGATTTTTAAGTTGTTCAAAGACATCATCCAATTGGGGCATTTGGCGCCTGAATGCACACGAATGCTTAAAGATTCCAGATTTTCGTGCGGTCGTAAAAGATTCAGTATTTCAACGGTGCTTGATGTCTGCTTGTATTGGACATAGTAAGAATTAATTCCGAGATGAAAGAGTTGCTTCATGTGCCACAATTGTGCTTTCTCAAGCTCTCTCTCATCTTTCACATTCCCCTTTAATATTATGCTGAGACGGCCCTCAAGGTTCATGTCTCTCAGATCTCCCACTTGTAATGCTTCTTTGTCCTCATCTTCATCACAAACCACAACACACGCTTCAATTGTTCTCAATTTTTGTAGTCTCCGAATCCCTTTTGGCAAGTACTCCAGCATATCACAGCCAAAAACATAAAGGTGCTTTAAGCTAATCAACTTCCCCATGTTATCTGGTAGTTTTTCAAGTGACCTGCAATAATTTAGGCGCAAGGTATACAAATTGTACAACTCACATATACTGTCTGGCAATATCTTCAAACCATCATTCCATGACAAATCAATATGCCTCAAATGTACCAATTCACCAATTTCCTTTGGGACTTCAATTATGCCATTTTTACGCAAATTTAATGTCCTAAGACATTTTAGTTGCAAAATGAAATTTGAGTCTATCGTAGAAATAGTTGAACCATACCTCGAGTTCGAGATTCTTGTGAGTGTACGTAAATTTTTGCAATTGTAATATGCAATAGAAGGTGGGAGTGGCTCACCACGTTTCAACCTTAAGGTCAAATGACGAACCTTTTCACCCAAAACCTTTACTTCATTGCCAACACCCTCAACATCCATGATCAAACATTCGTTCTTGTTGAGAGATTGCACAAAGTCATGAACAATATCATGCATTTTGCAACCTATAACTTTACCACTAACACTATCTTTCACCAAATCTTGGAAAAAAGATCGTGCAACTAAGTTATCAAAAAATGCTTCACCAATTTCTCCCTTATCTTTATTCCCTTTTGAATTAAGATAATCTTGTGCCATCCAAAGATTAATCAAATATTCTCTCTCAAACTCAAAATCTTTAGGAAAACTAGCACAATACAAAAGGCAACATTTGATTGATGGGGCCAAATCATAATAACTTAGTAATAATGGTAGGAAAACTTTTTGCTCCACCTCTTCTCGATCCCATATCTTGCTATTCAAAACATCTAGCCATTCCCGCCTTGTTCTCTTATTGTGCATGAGACTGCCTAAAGCTTTTGAGGCAAGAGGCAAACCCTTACATTTTTCCACAATTTTCTTACTAATATCTTCAAACGCTTTAGACTCACCAACTTCTCTATCAGCAAACGCCATGTGATTGAAGATTGATAAACAATATCCTTCGCTCAACCCTCCCAAACTAATCATGTCACTTGTTGCTCTCATCATATCAACAACCTCATGCTTTCTTGTGGTCACCAATATTCTACTGCCATGAGCACCACTTTGTATTAGTGGTGCCCTTAATTGTTCCCACTTTTCACTATCGTGGCTCCACACATCATCTAGGACAAGGAGAAACCTTTTGCCCTCGATAGATCTTGACATGCACTGCAAGACATAGTCCAACTCATTTGAACTTGGGGCACCATCACCACTTATGGATTTGGCAATCTTAATCTCATCAAAAGGGTCCGAGACACAAACCCACACTCTCTTTTCAAAGTGGGATTTAACCTTGCTATCGTTATAAACTAGTTGGGCTAGAGTTGTCTTCCCCATTCCGCCCATTCCTAGAATAGGGATGATAAGGAGCCCCCTTCGATCTTTTCCACCATCACTCAACAACTTTGTTATCAAAATGTCTTTTTCTTTTTCTCGACCAAATACCTCTGACATGACAACGAAGGACGAAGTCTTCTGCCGTTCAGGTAATTGTTGAATGCCTCTTTCTATGTGTTGAAACTCATGCCTTTTTCTTTGCTCATCAATCGCACTTAGCCTACCATTCAAATCTTTTATCTTACGCGCAATGTCACGACGGAAAATTACCCGTCTGACTTTGCCAAAACAAAAGCAGCTAGGGGAAACAGAGAGAGTTACCTTCTTCTTGTTGTTGTTTGGAACAAGAGCATCTTCACTTTCTCGTTCTTGCTTCTCAACCTGTTGTCTCAGCATGTCAGTGTTCCACTTGTCCAGCACGTCCACCATCTCAAAGGATATGTCTTTGAGCTGATCTAACCAGATCCTCACGCTGGCCTCCTTCACTTGCCTTTGCTCCGCATCTTCGAGAACAGCTTGAATAGCTTTGAGATTGTCAGCAAATTCTTCAATATCTTTCTTGGCATCCAAAACATGTTTCACCTCTCCGTCCACATATTCATAAGCTATTGAAGCCAGCCGACCCAGTAGCATGAAAATGATCCCGTCTACCATTTTTTAAACCTCTCTTCAGAAATTGGTTGACAGTGGAAAAAGATATGATGAACAAAAAATGCAAGATGTTTTGTGGCATTGCCTCTCTTCTATCCAGCTTATATGACGATTCCAATTGCCAAGCCAATCAATTTTTTATTTTTGGTCAGTCAAGTAAAGTAAATTGAATGGTAGTTGTGCTGTCCTATCCATTGACTTGGAACTTGGAAGTCTTTGTTTGCGTAAGGGATCGATATGCATTGCATGTTAGGTGAGGCCCCGTGAGGGAGCCAATCATCCAAGAAAACAAGAGGGCATTTTGGTCAAATGAAATATACCCAAATGTTAAGCTAATCACCAATTGGAGTCCTCTTTTTTCTCTCTACGCAGAGACACCGGGACAGAAAAGTTTCTTTAGTGTAACTGACTGAGTTGAAGGTGCACAATAGCTCTAGTTCTTTCCCTAGCAACTCTCAAGAGGAGAAAAACCACAAATAAATTGTCTAACCACGTCATTCTTAAGACACCTTATTTTGATACGACACTAACCCACTGTGTCTGTGACATAATTAGGGAGCCTTGCTGAAATTTAGGGGTTCCCCCTCAAAGTGGAAATGCCCTTTTCACTTTTCTTCCTTTCCAACTATATTAACAACTATGGGGCAAGGGCAAGAGGAAATGGCCTTTTATCAAGGGTTTTTGTTGTTTAAGTCTGTTTCTCATGCCCCTTGGGCTTCTAGGATACATAGTTCTATATATATTAATAACAAACCCTCACATCATGTACATAAAAAGTTAAAGAACAAGAAATTAGACCTGCTCATAGTTTATGAACATGTTCTGTTGTATTTAATAGAGAAATCTAGGATACATAGTCTCTGGCAAGAGAATTCCACCAGTGTAGACATATCCAGTTATTAACGCCTCACTTTACAGTCCAACTTCGCCAAAAACCAAAGTAATTCATACTTGTTTTGTCGTCTAATTGTTATCCAATAAATAAATGAACTATATTTTTCAGTTACATACTGAAATTTTGATAATGGTAATTTAATGGTTAAACGATTTTTTATTTAGTTGATTTTTTTTCAAAGTTGGTCTCCAGAGGATGAACTAGAAAGTATACATGTCCGATCATCTTGCAACATCGCAGAATGAGAGAGACAGTAAAAGAGGTACAAAGGCAGTAAAAGAATGAAAAGAATAATGACAATGAGAACCATTGCTTGGTGAATGCACAAGACTATTTTACCCATCAAAAAACAAAAGAAAGAGAAAGAATACTTACTACAAGAATGAAGCATATCAATCAACATTCTATCAAATCTGAAATCTGTACATGTATGGTCAACTGCAAAGCTCAGCATATAGCTGCTGAGTCCACGAGGGGCTGGGATCCGACAATGAATATGTTCCATTTCTACCATTGCTTACGCACGTTAAGTTCAGCTGATTCCCTATCTGGCTCGACTGCAAGATTGGTGCATATATGCATAAAAAGAACAATATGTCAGTACAAAACCAATTTATAGTACTAACAAAATACGTTGCAGAAGCAATTTCCTGACACAGAATTTCGCGAGTCATTTCTTAAATTAATTTCTTTAAGGCATTAGACTAAACAGCATGCCAAACTAGAACGACTGAATGCAACCATGATCATATTAATAAGCAAGCACTTCTGTCAATCAAATATTAAGGTGGAAGTTGATATGCGCAGAAAAGTACAGCACATTATCAGATAATAAATATTTTGTGACTTACAATTCCATTTTGATGTAGGGACACAGCTCAAGTAATGACACTAGGAACAGTGGTTGTTTAGATTAACCCCTCGAAAAAGAGTTACCAAGCCAAGAGTATACCTGTCAAAAACATGACTTCTGTCAGAAAATGCCTGCATATACTGATACTACACAAATACGAGGAAAATGAACCTTTATTTCCAATAACAAAACAACAAAGTATTGCCAACACATGCAATCCAAAACAGCAAAGTAGAAGCCGCTATCAACAAAGTGATCAATTAGTATTACAAAGAGAATAGTGATAACACAATGCCTTCTCCAAACCATTCTGATGAAAAACAAGCATATACAGAGCATCACACATCAACTGTGGCTACCAGACTTTCATGCAGGGAGTCGATTAGGTTCATGAAGTCAAAGAGTTGAATCAGACATCGAGGAGGAGCTTACCCAACAATCAATAGTATCAAACAGAGGACCCACAATACATATTGATACGTCTTGTGTTTAGATTTAACTGGAGTAGTAACACGTCCAGGGGGAGCATTCTGTTGGGTAAGCCATTTAAACTGGGGGTGGATCAAAAACAAAAATCCAAGAAGAAATCCGGAGACAAATCCTCCAATATGAGCAAAGTTGTCCACATGTGGTAGAATTCCCACTGCTAAGTTATTATGATGATGAAAAGGAGAGTAAGCAATGCTGCTAACTGCAGATCGAAATCTGAAACTGTAAGATCAAAGGGTAGTGCACATACTATAAGGAGGTGCATCATTGAGTATACAGAATTTTATTTACCTTATTTACATACATTGTCCAATTTGATGTGAGCTCTGAAAGCATGCTTCCTAGTAAACCAAAAAGTGCACCAGAAGCACCAACAGAAATACCATATTGAATAAAAAGAGCTGAAAGCAAACTCCCACCAAAACCAGACATGAGATATTGGAAACCAATTCAAACTGCCGAAGAACAAATTCGAAAAACATTAGAATTTCAAACCAATTAGTTAAAACAGTTCATCAAAACAACTGTACATGATGTAGATCCGCATCAAACTATTATTTTTTCAATCTTTTCAAATAGACGGCATCTTGAAACATTTCAAAATGAGGCGCCACGTCTACATGTACAGGATATCTAAAACAATCGTTGTTCCCACAGATGTGATGGAAACTGAAATAATCTCTCAGCTTCTGTTTCAAGCAATTTTATTCTGTAAAATGGAATACTATGTCTAAAACTAAAGTTTGAACCCCATTTTCAGTGTATAAACTCTTTTCTTTGCTCACCGCTGAATAAAACGTCCTCTTGTTTCCATCAAACCAAACAACATACTGGTGTAAGTTATAATGCAACCAGCACTACATGACCACTACTCTAGGATTACAATTCAATAAACAAATGCATAGAAATCCTCTGTAGATTAATCGCAAGGTAGCTAAAGCCATCTTCTAGATTTATGAAAAAAGTTTTGCACTTGGTAACTAATTTATTATTCTACAACTTATATCGTGTGCTTTATCTTTTACTACAAACACTTATGGATGTAGCCATACATGCATGATAACATACATGAAGCTAAAAATCCAGATGCATACCAAATCCAAATTCTTGCTCAAGCCGAATTCCAATGAATACAAGACTCAGCACATTGGCAAGCACATGGAAAACTCCAGCATGTAACCACATACATGAGATCTGAGATCAGCCGCCATCCTTGGTGTTGATGAACCACTCTCTGCGCGTCTAGAGAACCCACCTTTTCTAACCTTCAGGATGAAAACACATGGGAAACAAGTTAGATATGCAACTGAGACCTATTGACCCTTATGGGGCATGTCTATAGCTCTTATTTCCAAACAGATGATAGCTCCGTCTCCCTTGTAGTGCTACTTTTAGCAGTTATAGACTTTGGATGATGCATACTGAAATGAGCACATTAAACAGCTTAAAAGAGTGACAAACAAGTCCTTTAAGAATGCACACCCGCTCTTACCAGAGATATTAAGACAAAACAATTTCCATGATCATTCTACCATTGGCATCACAGACCAAGGAAAGTCAAACGAAAACGAAAATTTTGAAACCAAGTCGCTAAAGAACACTAATGTAAAACTTTAACCCTATAACATACTACAGGGGACATTTTTATTAACATAGCAATTTAATCAAACCAAGAACTAACTACTGCACCTCTTCGAGCACCTTTCTTCTTTGTTCAAGCATTTCTGATACGCCGACATCAAATAGACATCAAGCATGGCCTGAATGTCACTAAATACCTAAAACCCTCGTTACCCCTCAAGCTTCATGCAGTTCAACTATTTTCTTTACACATATCTAATATAACCAAAATTCCAAATCCACCAAGTCACAAAATTTGTAAAAACATAACTTTCACAATTACTCTTGCCTAAAAAGTCTCAACCTTGATTGATCCCACTCTAATTTCACAAAAAAAAAAAAAAAAACCAGTCAAACTATCCAACCCTCCTCGTCATTATTTCACCAAAAACACACAAACAAAAGAAACTTACATGAAGTGGGACCGCCACTGCGTCAGTTCCCCACAATCCACAACTAAAATTTTCCAAATTTCCACATGCGAGCACCCAACAAATCCCAAAAACACAAATTTCAATCCAAAACTGCAAACCCCAACAATTTTAAACATAGAAACTAACAAAAGAGTGAAGCTTTATGTGGTTGAAAACGGCCCAAGAAGTGGGTTTTCCTTGAAGAGCTGAAAGGAGAGGCGATGAGATTTTCAACGGAAAGGACTCCGGATCCCTTCCACCAAATTCACAAGTTCGGATCCGGGCCTTGAAATTTGATCCAATCTATTATAGTTTTTATAGTGGATCCTAGTTGTAGTTGTTGGATCAAATTTCAACGACCCGGATCTTTGAACTTGGTGAATTAGGTGGAAGGGAGCCGAAGAGGATACTTTTCCATTTTCAACCACTTTCATCACACCACGTGTCATTATCTATTAGTAATATCAGCTTAGATTTTTGTTTAAGCGTGAACTTTGTAAGTTTTTTAGATATTTTATGTTGTAAATTTTTTTTGGATTTTTTACCATGGGATTAATCCTGACCGTTGAATTTTTCAAAATTTTAATATCAAGTACGCCACAAAATGCCACATGGCACAACATCATCTTTTAAATTTCTTTTATCGTTTGAAATGTAATGGTCCAGATCAACAAACTGTAGCGAATCCAACAGCTGTGGGGCGCCCAAATTGGAGCCGTTTGGTTCACTTTGGTGCACGGGGTTAAGGTCAGTTACTTGACGTCAGGCCCGTCGTTACTTATTGCCAACAGGCTACAAAGGAAGTTCAACGAGCTTCTTGGAGCCCACCAATTGCCTGCCCAATTTGGCACCAACGGACCATCATTTTTTTGGTCAAGGGCAATTTAACCCAATTTCCTGGTGAATTGGCAAGAATTATGATGAGCATAGTAGAATTTTCAGCAATGGAGTATATATATACCTAAAACAGTCAAGAAGCTGTATAGTGTCTTTTGTTTGAACTTATAATTTATACAGAAGTTTTATTCGAAATAATGTTAATTGTCAGATAACTTCAAATGCAACATTGTCAAACCAACGACGGACTAGTTAATTTTAAGATCAATTTTAGAGCGACCCCTCATAAAGCTTTACTTATAGTTGTACTTTTGTTGTGGGTGGGGTTTTTGGCGAAGTCCTCCCCTATTTGGTGCAGTTCATTTAACGGGGAGCTTCATTGAATCACAATAATATGCAGGGATACAAAATGATTGAAAGGAGTTGTCACACCTCGATCCCAACATACGTTCAAGATTAACACGTGACGTCACCAAGTATAAGTATATCTAACATACCCCGCCTCCAGGATATGTACAAAGCATAAATCAAGATTCGAATTGCGTAGTAATTTTAGTATACTTTATGGTTGCATCTAACCTCTTCGTTAGACTGCTTACGTACCGTAAAGGGATCAAGCCATTCGTAGTTCACCATTTCAATAAACTCCTATCACCACTGCAAGTCATTACTAAATACATGCAATCAGAATAACTAATAGAAGCGGTATACTTTCTTTGTATAGCTTGTCTAGGCATATGAGACATATACATACATACATACATATATATATATATATATATATATATATTCAAGACATGAATCATCAACTTGATTTTGGTTTCAGTATAGGCATGCATATAGACATTTACACTTAATAGGACATCCATTGTATAATTTAAGCAAACAACATAATACGTATAAACGTGAAATACTTAATCGAAAAGTAACCACACCAAATTGGATCTGTCAACTATTGATATCTATACCAGCCATAATAAATTGATCTTGAACTCATAAACATAGTAATGTATTCAATAAGAGAATATGTATAATGTTTGATAATCCATAGAATAACATGAAATCCCTAAACTATAACATTCATATAATTATTCGTAACTAGTACACTAGCCCAACCATATCAACGATCCTTAACTATTATTATAGAAAAACCAAACTGTTTATTCAAGTGACTGAATATAAAAATGTAAATTCCTAGCAGTCTTAAGCTCTTCATCCGCTGAAATAATGAAATAAAGAATCACCAATAAATCCACAGCCCAAACAAGAGTCATATAATACTCTAATAATAGCATTGTCCAATCAAATATTCAGCATCAGCATCTGGCAATGCCATTTCAGCAATGTTCTTTTCAGTGCGTAAAGGGTAGGACAAATATGGCACACAAAATATTCCAACGTATCTGGCCTCGATTATGGAATAACATTAATGTTTATAACACAAACCCAACCCTTAAATTCCTAAAGAGAACAGAATTGAGGTTAGGATTTCAATGTTCTTCCCTATATATGCAACCAATCATGACTACCCGGTTCCGATTCAACTCCTAAACAATACAACAAGCATCATCTCAAATATGCATACAAAATATCGAATTAGAATTCGAAACCATGAATTGACCCCAAAACTAAAAGTTAAAACCTTGGGAAAATACTTACGCTAGAGGAGACCCCACGAGGGGAGAATCATTATTTTCACTTGGGTCGAGCCAGATTCCAGCGGGATTGCCCGAAAACAGAGAAAAGTCGCCGGAACACGTCAATATGTTTGGACCTCGTTTTCTTTATACAATGGTTTTCAAAGGGTGGGTATGGTAACATTGAAGACGGCCTCGCTACGAAACTATAGCTTCCGACCTCATGTGATTTCATTATCGTATGAGGAAATTATGATGAAAATAGTTTCAAAGGGATCCCGTGAGTGAAGGAGGAAGAAGGAGAAGTTTCTTTCCCCCCCTTCTACTCCTTTCCCTTCTTTTCGTTTCTTCCCGATCCTCCTCCACCTCTCATCTTTTGTTTTCTCTTTTTTTTTTATTATTATATTGGGTATTGTTATTAGAATTCTAAAAATATCATTCTACACCTCCAAACCTTCTATATTTGGAAAGAAAAATACACTTATGAATAGTGTAGAATGAGATTTTTGGAGTGCCAATAATACTTCCCTTATTTTATTCTATCATTAATATTTTTAAATCTAGTGTTATTATCTTTTCCATTACTTTAAATAAAACGATTTATACATGTTTCATAAAATCTTTATTCTAGTTCTAATTTTCTTTACGTTTATGATCAATCGCGTTTTGCCCTAATTATATGAGGGTGGTGGTGGTTAGAATTCAATTTAACCCCATACGTTTTGGAGGTTTTCATTTAATCTTGCAAACATGCATACTTAAGCAAAATATATCCCACTAAAAATAAGTATATTTAGTTTTGTTAAGACAATATTATAAGCTATAACTTACGAGAGAAGAATTTAAACTTAAATATAAAAACGTGACAAATACATGACTTGTGTTTAGGGTTATTTCTGTCATTTTAAGATCTTTTAACAAGTTTTTACTTTTCTTTAGTAAAACCCTTAAATTTTGTGTTAGAGAGTATTCATGTGGATAGTTGTGTTCAAGTAACGCATATGCATCTACAAACTGCATCTATATGCATCACAACTCTTTTATTGCTCTCTTGCGAGACCTTCTTTGGCCTACCAGCTTGCTTATGATACTTTGGAGGTGCAACGGGCTGGTGATTTGTAGGTGGCCAAAATTCTTGACTAGACATGGCATGGGTATAAGAAGTACTGTAGGCTCTCAAGTATGCTGCTTTCTTGTAACAAGAATGAACATACTTGTATGGATCGTCCTCCTTTCTATAGATTGCAGCAATTCCATGAGCACAAGGAATTCCAGTGAGATCCCACCTTCTACATGTACATGTGTGTTTTGCTAAATCAACCTCTTGACCCCAATATTGCACTATTAAAAGGCTCACATAGATTATTCAACAAGATATCACGCTTAGATGATGTCCTAAAATAAGATATGCTCAGCGACATGCTGGTTTGTCAACAAACCAACTTATAGCCAATCCATCTTCAACTTCCATCTTAGTTATCACTGCTTTAAATCATGGAATGGTGGTTGCTCTAGCTGCTGGCCAAAGAATTTGTTTCAATGCAATGCCAACGTGTGTTTTCTTGAAATTGTTATATAAGTGTCGAACACAATGTATGTGTTCAGCAGTTGGAATAAGGTGCTTCACAGCTCGAGAAACCAAGTCCAAGTTCTTCTATCTTCAATTTCAACAATTGCACATGCTACTGGATACATGCCATTGTTGGCATCTATACAGTGGCAGCAAGCAATTGGCGTGGATTTGAACTTTCTAAAAAGCCGTTTTGCAAAGAAAAATTAATAAAATGAGTTTTAAAACTTTGAATTTTAATAAAAAAAATTATCTACTAACTTTATTTAATGATTAGAACAAATCCGAAATCAAACCAGCCCAATAAAACTGGGCCAAGCAGTGAGTTTCCGGTTTGCTTGGTCCATTAACCTTTTCTATTTTGCTATTTTCTCATTTTATAAGCCCGGTATGATCGTGAACGACGGCGAGGGCGCCACCCTCGTGACCACAAGGAAGTGAAGGACGAGGAAGAGTTCGAAAAGCTCGGGTCGATCCTGACCGGTCTTCCACCGATAACCAGAGTTGCAGATGGTTCTGACCATCATTAGAGATGGCTTGAAGATCGACTGCAAGAGGTACCAGAAGATAGACAAAAAACTGGGATTTTTCCATCAAATCTCTTATATTATTTAGAATTGAGTTTTTTATGATCTTGGATTTGTGCGTTGCTAATTTGGATACGATGAATTTTTTTCTTTTATGTGCAACTCTTATCTGGATTTTGCTTTATAGAATCACATTAACCGAGATTTGTATGAAGGACTGTGTTCTTATTTGAGATTAATAGGAGGCCGGCCGAGATGCTGCTGATGGCTAATTTCCTTAAATTAAAAGCTTTTATTCGATTTTTGTTGATTATTTTTTCATTTTTTTCACTTTTTCTTGTATTTTTTTCTCTCTGCTGAGTGATTCAGTTGGACATAGGAACATCATGAAGGACAAAGAGCAGAACCCAGGTGCCATCTCTCTCTCTCTCTGTTTCTCTTTCTCTCTTTTATTTCCTTAAATTTTGTTTCATTTTTTACTTTAAATTTATTATTTATTGTCCATATAGTTGCCGAGGAAGTATGCAATTGCAAATTTAATGAACAATTTGAATATTCTTTTAGTTATGTAAATTATTGTTTTCTTTTTGTTAATTTACTGAAAATTTGCTTAGGGAAATTTAGTTGCTGGTGGAATTGATTGAATGAATTGATGGCCTATGAAAGAAATAAATTAACTGCAGTCTAATTTATGTGAAAATAATAATAGTGGTTGTTAACTTGAGCAGCAGGGCTTGCTCAACTCATAATTGTGGGTCAGCAAGGTGATCGGGCAGAGCCCGCTAAGGAAAGTTCTACACTGCCGGTGTTTGTGAATTCCGAACCGAAAGTTAGGGGCTCTCTCTTGTTGTTTACAGACGGTCTTTTCTCGAGAAGAAGCCTCTCACAAAAGAAGAGATTGATGAAGCGTTTCAGAGTGTGCCTGTAAGTAAATTGATTATTGGTGGTCAAGCCGATTGTTAATTTAATTGTCAATGTTTTCGTGTTGACATTGTTTGTTTGCAAATTGCATCGTGTGGAGTTTCATGTTCAGGTGCACAGTTGTGTATATCATTGAGCCATTTAGGCAATTCATTAGGTTTAAGAGAGAAATCGATCTCTTGGAGTCGAAATGTGAAAACCCATTTTATACATTTTTGTAGAACATGTTGGTTGACTAAAGAGTCACCAACCATTCATGTGGGTATGAAATTTTGATTAGGTTGAAGATCTTTTACACCGCCTCATATTAATAGGGAACAAAATATCGGTAGACATTGAAAGTTAATCAGTTTTTTTTTTTTAATGTCAAGTTCTTTGTCTTTGTTCATATTTCATCTTGAATATGCAAACTCTCTTATATCTTCCTTTTTCCTATATAGCATGTGTATTGATACATTGATGAGCTTGTTCTTATATCGTTAGGTGTTTGAAAGGTTCACTAAACCATTGTGCATTCTACTTGAAAATTACGATGGCGTAAATTTGTTATTGGTGGAAAATTTTGGAGAAATTTATGTCTAGTTCCTGAAGTTTTCTTGTACTTGATTTTTGAGCCTGTGAGCGACCCCTAGTTTAGTTTGCAAAGGTGAATCAAGAAATAGACAAAATCCGTTGTCTATTTTCTAATTCTAAACATGGGCACTAGTACAAACCCCCCATGTAGTAACCTACCAAAAAGTATTTTCTCTTCATCCACATAAAATAAATATTGAAATTATTCTGATTCTTGAATTTCCTGTGCTTCTGCGTACATTTATGCACATAATGGATCTTTAATCTAGTACACGAAATCATGTCAACCAAGGGGGCATTGATATGAAAATTGAACCAAAATTGTGAAACTGAGCTAAAATAACCCACACTATTTTTAGAACTACAACAAAATTACACACTATTTCAAAAAACTGAACCAAAATAACTCACAATATTTCTGGAATAGAACAAAAAAACATTGTTTCTGGAACTACAACAAAATAACCACACTATTTATGAATCTGAACCAAAATAATCTACACTATTTTTGTAACTACTGTAAAATAACCACACTGTAAAATAGTAGCCTAGTTCTTAGTCCACTTTCATAAATAGTGGCCTAGTTCTTGTTCCACTTTCATGAATAGTGGCCTAGTTCTTGGTCCAGTTTCATAAATAATGCCTAGTTCTTTGTCAAGTTTCATAAATAGTGTATAATAATTGGTACAGTTTCATAAATAGTCTCTTTCTTGGTCTAGTTCCATAAATAACGTTTATTTCTTGGTCTAGTTTCATAAAGAGTTTCCACTTATTGGTTTAGTTTTAGAAATAGTGTCTCGTCCTTGATTTGGTTTCATAAATAGTGCCTCCTTATTGGTCCAGTTTCATAAATAGTGCCTAATTCTTGGTTCACTTTCATAAATAGTGCCCTGGTTCTTGGTCCAGTTCATAAATAGTGCTTAGTTTTTGGTCCACTTTCATAAATAGTGGCTAGTTCTTGATCCAGTTTCTTAAATAGTGTCTAGTTCTTGGTCCAGTTTCATAAATAGTGTCTCTTTTTGGGACAATAAGTAGACACTATTTATGAAACTAGACCCAAAAAGAGACACTATTTATGAAACTGGACCAAGAACTAGACACTATTTAAGAAACTGGATCAAGAACTAGCCACTATTTATGAAAGTGGACCAAAAACTAAGCACTATTAGTTGAAAGCATCTAGACATCCTAGTAGTATGCATATATCCCGGATTTAACTAATTCGTCCTTTTAAATATGGCTAAAATAACAAAGACTTGTAACTCAATTAGTTGAAAGCATTCACATTTACTCTTAGAAACTCGAGCTCCTCCCTCATTATCTATAGTAGAAGACAGAAAAAAGGATATGGTGAATGGTGAAAACTATAATTCATACATGATTGTGTTTACTATTTGTTATAATTATACACCAGGTTTATGTCCTTGTAAATGTAAGGGTGGTTTTTTTATTAAAATACTCTTGGTTCAAGCCATTTTCGTTAAAACGTTTCTTCCTACATCAGTTCTCCTTCAAATAATCAAAAAAAATAAAATAATATTTCCTCTCCTCTTCTTGATGGACGAAAAACAAAAGTAACATAATTTCTTTTTTATTTCTTTATGCAATTAATCTTTGAAATCCCAAGTTATGTGGATTGTAGTAGAAAAGAGAGACATGTGTTTGTACTTTATGTTGCTCATATAATTAATTTAGTGCGATAATACATCAATTAATTTCATGTGATTTGAAAAAATAATAGGGTGAGAGCATGCCATTGGCGTGGCACATGGCAGTGTAGCCACAAGTAGAAATGTGTAAGCATTCATGCCAACCCTAATCGGGCTAACTCTTTGTTGAGTAAGTTTATTCTGATTTTTCCCACAATATCTATATGTGAATAAATTAGATATGAAGAGCTTGGTGTGGTAGAACAACCGTTGATGCAATAGCTATGTTGGAATCTTTGACACAAATTGCATTTCAATGTGATGACAAAAGAGATGAAAGCAGAACAGAAGGGACCTAATTAAGCAAATTCAAGTGGTTGTCAAGCCTTGTTTAAGGTGGTTTTTATTTAAATTAATGTTAGTTCAAGCCTTTTTCATTAACGCTTCATTTTTCTTTTTACTTGAAGAATTGCGAAGTATCAAATTTTTAGTATGATTTTGATGCATTTTTGGTTCATTTGTTTTCAGGTTGTTGCTAGTATGTAACAAGGCGACTTGAAAAGCTGCAATCTAAGACAACTAATTCGTTGATTTAAATCATAATTTGATGGGATATTGCTGCCATGCAATTTTAATTTGATGGCAGTTTACATCTCTAAACTAAGAAATTAATGGGAAAATGTCCTATAGTGGATGGTTAAGTAATTTAGTGGAAAGAAAGAATTTAGAAAAAGTAGGACGGCAGTAGTAATGATGGCAGAAAAAATATTATTTGATGTACGAAACCATTACGAACTCATGCCAATTGCGCATACAATTGCAGTACAACAAGACAAATTAATGGTGGTGGTTTCGTGGTGGCGTAGTTCTCCGTCAAAAATGGCGATGGTGGTTGCCTTGCTCGTTCTGTGCAGCGAGCGCAGTATCGAGAGAGAGAGAGAGAGAGAGAGAGAGAGAGAGAGGTGAGGGAAATCGGGAGAGTGGTAAAGAGGGAGTGAGACATGAGGGTGGTGGCAAGGTGGTGCCTCGAGGGAGTGGCGAGTGAGGTGGTGATGGTTTCTCGAACGGGAGATTGATGGTGCACTAGAGAACTTGAGTCCTCTCTCAGTTTGGTATCTGGGGAAGAAAACCAAACAAAGCTATGCATTAGCAAAGTTTGAAATGAGGGGTTTTAATCTTTGGCATGCTATTGTCTTTATTTGATCATTCTTTGAATAAAATTCCGATGGACAAGTGAAATAAACTGAATGAAAACTTGGAGAAGAAGTTCTGATTTTTAATATCTTCAGTCGGGGATTATTGTGATGCCTTTTGACAATCGAAATGTGAATGCATTATGTTGCTTAGAACACAAGTCAATATTTTTTAAAATGGAACAAAAGTATCTAGACTCGAGGTTTGCTAAAATTGTTTTGTAGATTTCATTATAGTTAACAAAAAAATAAACTTATGAAATCTCAATTATGATTGTTCATGTGCCCCTACTGAGAAATGTTAGGTATGATGGATGCTATAGATAGAAAAATGTTGGCTTAAGGTTGGATTCCAGGTAAATATGTGCTATCCCGGATGATGGAATTGGATAGCATCATAAGTTTCTATATTTTCCTGAACATATTTACTGAAAATGTTTTTCAAGGATATTCAACAAGAACTTTAATCTCTAGACTTTCTCATTGTTGCAGTCTCAAATGGTTTAGTTAATCCTATTAACCTATTGTTAGATCAATTAAAAGAGTGTTTTAGCCTTCTGTTAGTGTTTTGTCTTATATACTTTCTCATTGTTAGATTACTTGTGATTCTGTGTAGTTCATGTTTCCGGGTATAAAATTGTTCATACAATCTCACTTTTGCATCTAATTAGTGGGCCAAAAAGAAAATTTTTAACATTTTAAATCCTAATTATCTCTATTTCAGCCAATGCATATTTTTTCCACCTAAAAGTCTTTGATGCATGTCTTTTTTCTAAGTATTGAAACATACATTGTTCGAAATTTGTTGAGCACTTGAAACTTTACAAGTTAAGACTAGGAATTTTATGATATATGATAACTGTTTTCTATGTTTGTTGTTGATTAAGCATGTGGGATACAACTCGGTCTTAGACACTTAATAAAGATTTATTGTTTGAAATTAATGGGGCACAGGTTATTCTCATGATATTGGCTGCAAATGCTGCAGTAGGAGTGATTACAGAAACCAACGTTGAAAAAGCTCGAGGTAACTTTTACATTTATATCATTTCAGAATTCGCATAAATACCAGAAAACATCTTGAAAGACTACCATTTCAAGCGGATCTTTTCTTTCATGCGGAAACCAAGCTTCCTTTTTCTTAACTCATTTTACTAAAGCTTCAAATTATGTTCAATTTGTTGATTGGCTGTTAGCACTTAAGTTGATCTATTTATTTCCAATGTACCCTTTTTTTGTGCATGAATGCTTTTCTGTTGCATGTTTAGAAGATGAATGCATGAATGCTTAGGTAACCTTCTTTTTGTTATGTGATGTAGGACATAGTAGGACAGCTGAAATTAGATTGTATAGCGGAAGTGAAAAGACATAAAACTTAAATTGAAACAAAGTTTGGGAACCATCCTTTCCATTTATGCTTCTGTTTTATAGGACTGGGGGATAAAAACAGTATAGTTCGTTGTTGCATGTTTCATTAATTCAAACTTTCAAATATACACTCTCTTCATTATGCACAGTATGTTGATGTGAAGTGAACTAAATCTAAATAATTTGCGTCTTTATGTCGAAAATATTCATAGTATGTCCTGTGTTACGGTTTCAAAACCTTAAGCGACGCGTGGGCAATTTTTCTAGTTCAAACTAAACAAAGAACCAAATTAAAAACCATTCAATCTGAAAGTGAAACGCCATTCCATCAAATAAGAAAGCAAACAAACATAGAAAATGGGACTAGCTACAACTAGAAGAATCAAATTTCTCATTGTCATAGATAGCCATAATAAATAATTTCATCCAACTTTACCATAGATTGGAGGGCTCCCAGTGACTATATTATTGAGCCGTCTTCAATTCGAAACACACACAAGCATCATTGTTCTCCTTTTTGAACGAAAACTCTCAGATCACGTATCGTATATCAGTCCCTTTTTGTGGCTTTAGAAACCTTATAATTATTTTGATCGAATGCAACTTAATAGAAGGAAGTGGGGTGTTAAAATGACAGAAATAACCCTATAAACAAGTCATGTGCCTCGCACATGACTTACCTTGGCTGAAAAACTTAACGGAGTTAGGATGAGATGACAAATTAATGATTTCAAAAAGTTGGTATAGCAAATTGCTTAAAATTTTAATTTATATGACAAAATGAAAAATATGTACAAATTTATTCGACATTTCAAAAATTTTCCCTTTTCTTAAATATTTACATCTACTAAAACTCAGCGGATGGGTAGTGTTCATTAACAGTGCCCATCCGGTTTTACCCCTTATTCTCTTCATGTGTTTTAGGCTTTAGTGGGTTTGTATGATGAATTGGCCACTTTGCCCCTCTCTCATTTTTGTTCCCGTGCGTGCGTTTTGTGTGGGAAGATGCTTCCAGCATCTTTCATTTTTCACTTTCCTCTTTCTTTTCTTCTCTCTGTCTTTCCGTTTCCCTCTATTTCTCCGTTTGTCTTTCGGTTTTGATTCCAATCGGATTGTGTGGAAGGGTGTTTGGCATGTTTTTCTCGCTGTTTTCCACGAACGAATCGCTCTGTTTCAGGTGTGTTTGTTCATGCGTTGCTTTATTTTCTGTTTGGTTAGGAAGAAATTTTTTTAATTGATTGTTGTAAAGTTCGGCTCTTCACCTATTTTGCTCAGCGTTTTTTTCTATTTCTTCGTGTTTTACATCTGGTTCTTTCGTTTGATTTCGTTTATGATTTGATTAAATTGTATTTTTTTCCATAAGAAAGATTTGCATGCCGTAGGGAAACAATTGGCTGAAATTTATTACACCAATCATTGCTCATATATAAGTTTAAGAACTTAATTACTTTTCATTTCTATAGGTCCTTCATAGATTTTTGGAGAACTATTGTATAAGTTTAAACGGACCAGTATGCAAATCATCCTTGCCTGATATAGTGGGTAAGAGATATTATTGTGTGCTTTTGATGTTGGATGGCTTTTTTGTGTTTTCTTGCCTCTCTCTCTCTCTCTCTCTCTCTCTCTCTCTGACTCACTCACTTAAACTGCAGCTAAGGCACCCAAAAACGAGAGAGATGATCTACTGCTGAGTGAAGAATTTATTAGAAATTGTGTGGAAATGTTCTCTGTTCCAGCAAAGGGGAATGAGACAAACTTGCGAGCTTTTTCCCTGAAGCATCTTAATTTAATAGCCACTAAAGCAGGACAACAACCTTGGGCGAAGTGTCAGCAGAAGTATGCATTCTCTCTCTCTCGGTCGCATGCTGTTGTGGAGTTTTATCATTGTATGATTGATGGGTTTTCCACAGGTAACTTCTATCGAATATGCAGTGCTTTTAAATATGGAGCTCGCAAGCTTGGTTAGATTCTTTCATTCAGAAGAAAATTGTGGGTGACGTTGATCTTTGCAGTTTACACTCAGTGTCCATAGCACAAGCAAAAAGTGACAGTTGGAAACATAATTATTCAGTCATATAACCATTATCCAAGCCTCCTTAATGCTATTCTCAATGCTATTGTCTTCTTATTGCAGAGAAAATTGCTGCGGTGCTAAGCTAGCATACAACATCTTTATTGTCGTAGATGAACGCCAAACCAATTCTCTTAACTAGCAGGTATAGAAATAATACTCTTGACAACACTAATATAAATCATTGTACATTTATGATTTGATTAAATTGTATTTTTTTCCATAAGAAAGATTTGCATGCCGTAGGGAAACAATCGGCTGAAATTTATTAAACCAATCATTGCTCAAATTCGAAGTTGGCAACAAAATAATTTTTCATTACATGCACAATAAATAGTGCTAAAGTGCAAGAAAAAATAGGGTTCAATTCCTATTAATTCTCAATTCTTTTTATCCAAGCCGCTATTAATCTTAATTTTTCATTTGTTTGGGCTTTATAGTACCCATACCAAGAAGACTAGGCTCACTCATGCTAATATGCTTTCTCTTTTGTGTTTGGCCAAATAGATAATGATGCGTGGTAATGGATATGTTTGTCAAACACAATAAAATGGAGTCCTTGGAATGGATTGCCTCACATATCGCTCAATTTTATGTCTATTCCCAACTTAATCCATCCTATACTTATATTTTTATGCAATTTTACAACTTCTTTCAAAATTAGTTTTCCTGAATTTTTTTTTTATAATCTTCATTACTTCTTTGTTTTGCAATTTTAGGAAATGAAACAAAAATAGCTAATTCAGCACCAAAGTTACACCTTCAACAAATACGTTTTAAAGAAATGAAGGTACAAACATTGAAAGGCATGTAAAATTAATTAACGCTTTATTAACTTTATTTTACTCATGTTTTACATTTAATTACAATTTTTACTAAGCTCTCTCTTCGAAGGAATTAGCTATCACTAATATATATCCAAACTATCTTCTTTTCACATGATCTAAATACATGACAGATTATTTGCTTGCACACTGAAAGGTTAGATCGAACATCCAAGAGTATAATACTAGACGTTTCCACTAGAGATATACCCGCTTCACATATTTTAATCTAATATATTTTTTCACAGATATAGAAAATACGGAGAGTATATCTTTAGTGAAAGCATGCCTATTTATACTTTCGAACATTTGTCTTCAACGTATCAATGAACAAACAGATACTTGGCCATGCATTCAGAATATATTAGAAGAAGAAAGTGTGTAAATTGGTAACAACTAATTCATCCGAAGCGAAGACGGAAATGATGATTTTTTCTCCGATAATGAAAATTGAGATTACCAATCTTGATAAATCTGATCCGTCTTAAAATTATATTGTTAGCAAATTCGCTGCTATTTCACGATAATATGATTTGCATAACTTTTCTCACTCTTATATAACGCTATCACTAAATACATTTTATTCGATGAGACACCAATTTCCATCTTTGTTGTATTAAATTACAACAAACTTAGCTTTTCTGGTATTGATCAAACTAAGACGATCAAAATACATTATCCAAATTCTGAACCCCAGGTATGTCTCCAATTTCACTTACTCTTTATTTCTCAATACATTTGTTTGTGTTACACAATGTTACGTTGCTCCAAAGTTTTATATGTATAAATTATGCTCAATCTATTTTAATAATTTTTTAGTTGTTAATATCTATGTACGTTCACATCCCACAGCAATGCGTTGGCATCACTTCCTAGTGAAACCTATTTTGCACAACCACTAACAAATTGTTTGCACCTTTACGCAATCTCCATTAGAAAAGCCACAAGTTTCTCAATCAAGCAAATTGGCATCATAATATCCAAGGGGTGCAAATTAGCCCTCTCTTTTTTTCTTTTTTTTTTTCCTTTTTTTCTTTTTTGTCCTTTTCTTCTTCTAAAATACACCAAGAAGCAGGTGGAGCTAGCACCATCGCTGTCTGTCCGAACATCAAATGCCTCTTTCGTTTTCTTCTGCAAAACGGCCAAAGTACCCAGATTCTTCTTTTCTATAAAAAGCTTGCTACAGACCAACCACCAGAGTGTTAATGTTTGCCATTTTATTTATTACCATTGGGTGAGTTTAAATTTTGAGATTTGTATCTATCTAAAGTATTAAACTCATATAACGGTGATAAATAAAGTAATGAACATCACCATCATTTGAGTGTGGAGAACAAGAATATTCCTATGATATTGTACGCAAAAGGGGAAAATTTCCTAATTGCAAAAGCAAAATAGAGAGTTAATAATTAGAGAGTTTTTACGCTCTTAATGGTATTTAATTTGCTTGGTAACGAGAATTATTTGGTAGTCAGTCACCTACAGCATGCATGCAAATTGGAGGAGACAATTCATGGACCAAATTACACCACCGTATCCTTTGGAACTTCACTTATAGCCCCATGTTCACTTGGAAGACATGAAAATTATGAACAAAATTGTTTTTTCTCCTAACCATGACAAATTTATAACTCAATCAAGTTTATTTGCTTTGATAATTAATATTTTGGGTGACAATTTTTGATGAGATTCATTAAATACTAACAATTAGTGGACGATATTAATCGGAGTGCGTAAAAGATAGGGCAATAATTTAAAAGGCGAGTGACACAACTATAAGTCACATTATCGTGACTTTGAGTAGAGTAGCTTTGAGTAGAGTAGCATATGACACTTGCAAAATAGTGTTCCCCAAAGTGCTCAATGAAATTTCTTTCCTTTTCTTCCCTGACGAACAAAGAAAGAAATAGGAGAACACCATGGCTATTCCTAGAAGAGTGAGTCCAAACACTAAAGGGAGTATTAGTTTCAAGCGACGAGACAATCTTTGTTTCTTGGTCTCTTTAGACTTGCACTTGGGAAGCTTTAAATTAGCAACAGGGTTGCACAGATTAGTGTTGCCAACAACTGAAATAGCACTCGCATTTTTGAAAACACCTCCAGTTGGTACCACTCCCCAAAATTGATTGAACGATAAGTTCAGATTATTCAGGATTCTAAAGCCTTCTAAAAAATGTGGAATTTCACTAGAAAAATTATTGTGAGAAAGGTCTAGATCTTGAATCCCTCTCACTGAACTCATAGACAAAGGAATGGACCCATTGAAGAAGTTCCCTTGCAAATGCAGGACTTCTAAACTCTCACAACCACCAAGGCTACTGGGGAGTTCTCCAGATAACATGTTATCAGAAAGATCCAGTTCACTTAGACTATGGAAATTCCCAACCTCCGGGGGAAGGGAACCTGTGAAGAGGTTATGAGACAAGGCCAAAGAAATAGATAAGGAGGAGAGTCTAAAAACTTGTTTGGGTATTGTGCCATTAAGAAGGTTATAAGAAAGATTTAACGAGAAATAGAGTGAGTCATTTTGGTTCAGTTTCAGAAATAATGTGTAATTTTACTGTAGTTCTAGAAATAGTGTGAGTTCTTTTGGTTTAGTTTCATAAATAGTGGGTTATTTTGTTGTAGTTCCAGAAATAGTGTTTATTTTGTTCACTTCCAAAAATAGTGTGGGTAATTTTGCTATAATTCTAGAAATATTATGAGTTACTTGGTTTAGTTTCAAGAAAAATGTTCGTTATTTTGTTGTAGTTTTAGAAATAGTGTTTATTTTGTTCATTTTCATAAATAGTGTGAGTTTGTTTCATTCAGTTTCATAAATAGTGTGTTATTTTGGTTTAGTTTTCAAAAATAGTATGTGTCATCTTGCTGTAATTTCAGAAATTGGGTTATTTCGGTTTAGTTTCAGAAATAGTATGTTTCAAAAACATTGTTTATTTTGTTCATTTCCAGAAATAGTGTGGGTTATTTTGTTGTGGTTCTAGAAATAGTATGAGTTAGTTTGGAACTGTTTCAAAAATAGTGTGGGTTATTTGGGTTCAATTTCAGAAATAATGTGGATTATTTTGCTGTAGTTTCAGTGAGAACATATCCGAAGCACTTCTTGGGGCATTAGTAGCATAAGCTGTGACAAAACCAATATCTGTTTTTTCAAGTTTGGTTCAATGAGAACAATGTCAGATGCACTTCTTGGAGCATTAGTAACACAAGTTACGAAAATACCAATATCTGCTTTTTTAAACTGAACACTGACTATTTCTTAAATTGAACAATGTTATTATCGCTATTTTTAAAACTGAACAAAGTTTTCCAACTTTTATGAGCTAAAACTAGCATTAGTATAAAGAAAGTGACGAAAATTGAAAGTATAAAGAATGTGATAAAAATTGAAAGTATAAAGAACATAACGAAACTAAGATGCTATGTCTAGTGGCTCGGCCTAATGAAGCACAATTGTTTGTTCTAATTAAATTTACTTCCTGTTAACATGTATTACAATTAAAAATCCTGAAATGCTAGATAAGATACCATAACTTTATTGTCAATTTTTGTGAGTCTTAAACATTTCAAAAAATGCATGCACAAAAATTTCTTAATAAAACTCTAAATATTATAGGACGCAAAATTATTGTAATGCTAAGAAAAGCTATACTAAGTTGGCAATGTAAAGCTGATAACAAGTAACCCGAAGATAAATAACTTTTCTAACTTAATCACTGTGACCATAAGGCAAATAGATTTGTGATCAAAATTCCTCCTGATCCAAGACCAAAGTCTGAAGGGGTTGATTGGTTTGAACTAAAAAGAATGAACAGATTTGTTGAGGTAGGATAAGGATCGAACTTTTTAAATTGTCCATTATATCAACCATTCATCCACAAGCTTACCATTTGAGCTCCAAAATAATTTCACTTATCATGTCAACCATCGGATGTCAATTACCTTTTAAATGCTTAGACAAACACCATTCCCCAATCCAAACCACAACAAAACGGAAAAAGAAGGGTCTTAGTTACACCGTTCAAACACGGAAAGCTTTGTATCAAAGAGAAAATTTTAGTTGTGACGAGAACACAAGTGATACATCACGTGTTTTAATAGGAGTGGTGAGAAATTTTATTTTCTAAGTTATTAACATTTTAGCACACATATCCCACCATTTTTTAGCACACATATCCCACCATTTGTATAGTGACACGTGGTGTACCACCCCGTATACTGGTCACATTGAAAAATCTCTCTGTATCAAAGGTCTACAATTACACGTCAACCAATGTCTCAGAAAACTATGATCAGGCACCTAAATGTAGGTGAGGCAATGCGAGTCGCCCATGAAAAGGCTGGTGCAACCTGCTCAGCTAAGCAATTTGCCAACAATCCTAAAAATGTAAAAACATTTGACGATTTTGTTTGCTCGTTTGTTCAGAATCAATATTAGAATTGATAACAACAATGCAATCCTATTCCCAAATACAACTTCCTGTAATGAAATTCGAAAACCATTTACTCGTCCTCCGACTCATGGATTGAAATTTGAAAACCAAAAGCCCCAACCCACTCAATCCATCCAGAACACATCAAAAATAGTATTATAATTTAATCGAGTTAAAAACTCATTCGGGATAGATCAACATTCACAAAGATAGAATCCCACGTCAACAATGAAAAGAGGTCAAACCATATGGAAATTGGATGATTGCGATAAACTATTTAAGATGTATATGTACTGGAAAAGTAATTAAAAGAAAATTTTAAGAGATAATTAGATAATAAAAACTCATCCCTCATATTAAAAAGGAGGTTCCAAATGAAGCACCAAACAAATTGAAAAGCAAAAGCATGAAGAAACAGCGCTGACCGTTTGTTCAAGCTCTTGACCTCCTCGTTTGTCATTTGCCCTCCAAGCCTAGCAGCTCCAGCTTCCGGCTGCCGGAGTCTTCACCTTCATCATTAATTCGATTGGAGAAATTCAATAACAAAATAAAGAAACCGTGAATTGAAATTAGGAACGAAATCAGAAATATGCAAATCTTTAAACAAGAAACCGAAACGAGAAGAGAGCGTACCATGTGACAGGAGAAACTGAGCTCCAGAGGCTCGATACTGAGCCGCTTGCCCGGGCTTGTCAGATTCGATGATTCAATTGATTTGTGAACCAGTGGAATTCGAATTGAAGATGAAAAAACAGATTGGGTAGAGAGAGAGAGAGAGAGAGATTGCAAAAATGGAGGAAGTGAAATTGAATTGGAAATAAAAGCAATAGCAGAGAAAAGATGAGGATCGAGAAAGGGCGAGAGAGAGACATTAAACGGGGAACGGCTTGCCGTAAGGGGCAAAATTGAAATTTTATTGTTTCGGCCATTTTGATTAGACTGATTTAGTGTTGAGCTTTGTCCTAACTATTAAATAAAATTATTATATAGTTTTTGGTTAACCATTAAAGCACCTTGATTCTAGAAGCCGACTGGAAACATTTGGCAACCATCCAAAATGAAAAAACAAATACATGAAACCCTATATTTAGATCACATCAGATGTCATGCTAGTAACAGAGCAACCCTACCTATGAATGAAAATTTTGAAGTTTGTACGTTGTCCGAGGGGCCGGACTATGAGATTGCTGATTTTCTCATAGTTCCCCTAAGCTATCATTGCAAGAAAGCTTGTTGTGGATGCAAACGTTCAAAAAATTGTGACAATTACTAGTGAGATCAAGTCTTCTTAATTTTTAAACTTCATGGGGGCTCAAGACTCAAGAGCATAGATTGAAAAATGTAACATGAAGGTTTAAGTTCCCATTAAACATGTTGTCAGTGGGTCTCTTCCCTGTAAACATCTCTAGCAAGAGAATTTCAAAACTGTAGACATATCCAGTTATTAATGTCTCACTTCCCATACCATACTCTGCCATTCAAACATCAGAAAATATTGTTAGCAAACCGAGAACTAAATAGTTGAATTATGCAAAAGTTTAAAAGAAAAAAAAAAGATATTGTGGAGAGGATGTGAATATTTACCTAAAACCACATAACCAATCGTTCCTGTTATTCCGGTGGAACTTGTTTAATTTGTTGAAGCTTTTATACTGGTAAGTTGTGAGAGAAATATTGCTAATCAAAGTCAGAAACATGTCCAGTACTCGACTTGTTGTACAAAAGAATAGTGCTTGGCTTCAGATCACAGTAAACTTTCGGTGTTTCACAATGATTATAAAGACAATCGACTAATCAAGACCACAAGCAACATCAATGGAAATGCTGAGCCTTTGCAACATCATTACCAAGAGAATCAACACTTGAACATGCAATTATAATCTTGACATTTCGATGCTTGATATTTCTCAAAGCCTCACATTCAGATATAAAACTCTTTGCTGCTTCATGGCGTAACAAGTTAAACACCTTTACGGCGGCAACCAATTGAGCTCTATCATCAAAATCGAGAACACCCTTGTACACAACCCCAAAACTTCCAGCACCAATCAAATTAGCCTCAGATATAACCCATCAGTAGCTCTTAGCAGAGTAGCATATGAAACTTGCAAATAAGAGTTTGTTATTGTACTTAACGAAATTTCTTTCCTTTCCTTTCTTGACGAACAAAGAAAGAAATATGACAAAACACTAAAGGGGATTATTTACTGTCAAGTTTCGAAATGATCCTCCCTTATTGGACTTGCACTTGCAGTTGGAGATTGGCACTACCTCCGTAAAGCCTGGTGTTGCCGGTTATCAAAATTTCTTTCCTTTTCTTATCTTAATGTTGTACAATAATCCGAATTGTCTATTTTTGTGTCACCCTTTAAAGTCCAACTTTGCCAAAAACCAAAGTAATTCATACTTGTTTTGTCATCTAATTGTTATCCAATAAATAAATTAATCATGTTTTAAAGTTAAATACTGAAATTTTGACAGCATTAATTAAATGGTTAAACGATTTTTTATTTAGTTGATTTTTTTTTTTTTTTCAAAGTTGGTCTCTGGAGGATGAACTAGAAGGTATACTTGTGTCCGATCATTTTGCAACATTGCAAAATGATGAGAGACAGCCGACAAGGTAGAGCGCAAAAGTCCAATTGAGAGGATCTGTAACATTCCACATTCAACAAACTTAGGTATGGTCGGTAAATTGCGTGTTTGAGTAGTTCTATGCGAGTAAATTTCATAGTTATCGGTATGGGTTTCAACTGTTATGAATAGTAGAAAAGAGGTACAAAGGCAGTAAAAGAATGAAAAGGACAATGACAATGGGAACCATTGCTTCGTGAACAAGACTATTTTACCCAACAAAAAATAAAAGAAAGAGACCGAATACTCCCTAGAAGAATGAGGGCATGTTCGGAATTTTGATTTGGTTTGTGCCAACGTGGATCGCCGACCGTGTTTTACAGCATGCATGAATAAATGGGAAAAAGATCATTTCCGAATCCCTTCCATCAAATTCATTCATTCAGATTATTGAAATTTGATTTAACGGTTACAAACATGAAATGTCTTTAAAAGTTATAATAACTTTAATCGTTAAATTAAATTTTAATTATCCAAATTTGTGAACTTAATGGACTTGATGGAAGGAATCCAAAAAAAATCCTTTCCGATTAAACGAGCCAATCAAATTGAACACTAAATTGGTCTTTTCACATTGATCAACGAGTCTCGGAATTTTGGGGATTGCTTTGGAATGGTCTTTGATTTTGTACGTAGGGAGCTGTGAACTACATGCGCATCGTACTATGTGATCGTATGATTTACCGGTCAAAAAGTACGTACGGTGCAGATCTTGCCGTAGACCAAAGGGCAAAATCCAAGGAAAAAAGCCAAGTTTGGTAGCTAAATGCAAGTTTAGTGAACTATAAGTCAAATTTAGCAACTCCATTCTCAAGAAATGATGAGGAGATTTTCTCAAAAATGAAATTTTTCGTGGACTCTTTATTATTTCATATTTATTTTCACAATATTTTATAATGTTGACAAGAAAATTAATGTTAAACTGTAAAATAATAGATTGTCCAGGTTGGCATAAAAATTAACCCTAAAGTTGCAATTTAAGAGAGTTTCCTCATCATTTTCCCTCTTTTTTGTTCTTTTAACAAGGTATTCTAAGCTATGAGTCTATGAAAAGAGGATCAAACTCGACCCAAGCTTGAATAAGGAGTCAAACACACTTACAGACCTAACCGACATTTGCATCACAGTTTACACTTGTTCACTAAATTTGGAACTTAGTTTTATCCTTATGTAGTGATGCACTGCACGCCTAGAACGCGCATGGTCATCTAGTGGATAACAAAAGGCCAAGAGTAAGGCGAAAGGATGACAAAGTGGCATATGTTAAAACTAGGGTTTTTGGGGAGTTAAATATTCCCTACCGCCCATTCTTATTTTGCTTTCAGCATTTTGGACCTTATTTTGCTTTCAGCATTTTGGACCAATTGGGCAAAATCCAAACTTCTGAAAGAACCGAAAGTAACTGTAATTGCAAACCTGGATGGATCAATGTTAAACAGCAATATGCAGGATTGAAATATGATTCAATCCTGGTTCTTCACACCAAAAAATTAAATCACACCAAAATGAGAAAATAAACAAAGACAGAGTATTTGTACGAAATCTCGCACGAGGAAAAAAACCCTCCACACAGGAGAGAAAA
Organism: Pyrus x bretschneideri; assembly: GCF_019419815.1. Taxonomy (NCBI): domain Eukaryota; kingdom Viridiplantae; phylum Streptophyta; class Magnoliopsida; order Rosales; family Rosaceae; genus Pyrus; species Pyrus x bretschneideri. Next base: position 3,478,931 of record NW_025999712.1, on the reverse strand, counting down.
ACCTCAAGGCACACAGCCAATTTCACTAAGAAAAACGCAAGGACTTATACAAGACTCAATTGATACTTTCTTACACCATAACATAAGCTTGATCAAGTACTCTTGTCTTGTCGAACACGTCCTCTTCACCTTCTCTTGGATGAACACTGATTCACGCAGGTTGATGATCTTCCTCACAAGTGAAGCTTACACAAAGTTCCATGATGAATGAATGAATGATATGTTATGCTCTCAGATTATCACCTAGATAAAACTAAGAACCTAACGACCTTTAGTTTCTCCCCCTTGACCTTATAAAACAATCTCCCAATTTGATTAGCGTGCAAAAAAGGTCTTCCTTTCCACCAGCGCAACCCTTTATATACTAGGTTACAATTAACCCTAATAAACAAATAGATTGGCCCTATTTAAACCTCTTCCTTATTTAAGACTCTTTTCTGATTTGAATAGAACCTAGAGTCCCACACCTAATCAATCTTTAATAGGGAAAACAAATCCTAAATGAATGCAAATGATTCTTACTACAGAAAAGCTTTGCCGTGCAATCTTGGTCAATCAGGCTCCTCATTTAACGCAGACTCCAACCTTTGCAAGTTACACAAAAATCCTAAGACTAGGAATAATCAACTTACAGACTCTTTACATTTGCTAGGAAATAGCCAAACTTAAATACACTTTCAATCTCCCCCTTTGGCATTTCCTAGACAAAATCCCCAATAAAAAATAACAACCGTGCCAGAGAACTTCATTTATCTGCACATGCATGAATTACCGGAGAAGCACAAAAGATAGTATTCTCCCCCTGAATCTAACAACCAATAACTACTCCCCCTTTTTGTCAAGGGAAATCCAAATATAGACGAAAATAACCAAGCAAGAGAGATCAAATGCAGCGGATCAGAAATCACATAGCGAAGGTATGCCATGCCAAGAAATAGTAGTTCAAATTGCCAGTAAGTAGATAAAGAGAGAGATATGCATGAGATAAAAAAATAGAATGCCAATCCCAAAGTGCAGTACTAGTTCCTCTTAGGCACAGCATACAGGATAATCCATTTAGTTTAACTAAAACCATAGGAGATAAGATGAAATTTAAGAACTAGAAAACCAAGGACAGAGTATGGGAATTTAAAACAACTTGTGTGAGGAAGTGTAAGTGTGTCTCAAGAGTGTGGGATTAAGGAACCATAGTCAACACCCCTTACAAACCAAAAGAGCCCATACAAACCAACTGTTTTGTCCAAACTCTAAGCATATTGTAAATTTCTCTTTAAGCAATGAAATGAGAGTACCAAACTAAGAATTGACACAGATGCTATCAGTTGTCACAACGTTTAGACGTTTGCATATCCTCGTTGTGTGCCTTGCATCGTTTATTTGAGACACGTTATTGCTAGCGGTTGTCACAACGGTGAGACGTTTACATATCTTCGTTGTGTGCCTTGCATAATTTATTTGAGACACATTATTTCTAGTGGTTGTCACAACGGTGAGACGTTTACATATCTTCGTTGTGTGCCTGGCAACTTTGAACTTGCTACTGCATGCACTCACTTCATTTTTTTTTTTCCAGTGCTTATAGTCAACCAAAGTGGGGACAAAAAAACTTGCGTAAGTGCCCCACTAATCAGAAAGGTATGATTGAACATGAATTCGGACCCCCACAAACACTTGAGATAGTGAGAAATTGAAACAAACAAAATAGGAAAGAGCAATGTCAGGTTCTCGATAGACAAAATACCACCTTATATCTAATGGAGCAGTGAAACCATAATAGTAATCCAATCTGAGATCAAAAGAATCGTAGCAGCACAGAGGGATTAAAAAAAATATATATATATATAGAAAGACACATATGCAGACGAAAGACATGCATTACTGGCAATTTGAAAACTACACAGTTAGGCAATGGCGCACACACCAATGGATTGTCTGAGATGTTCATATTGATTATTATCCAGTGGTTTTGTGAAGATATCAGCAAGTTGTTTATCAGTGGGAATATATCCCAATGCAAGAAGATCATCTTCTACAAGATCACGAATAAAATGATGCCTTATATCAATGTGTTTTGTGCGAGAGTGCTCAACAGGATTCTTTGAGATATTAATGGCACTTTGGTTATCGCAAAAAATTATCAACTTACCTTGCACTATACCATAGTCACACAACATCTACTTCATCCATAACAGTTGTGTGCAGCAGCTTCCAGCAGCTATGTATTCAGCCTCGGCGGTGGAGAGTGAGACACAATTTTGTTTCTTACTATGCCACGCGACTAAGTTGTTTCCCAGATAAAAACAACTGCCGGAAGTGCTTTTTCTATCATCTATATTACCAGCCCAATCTGCATCCGAAAATCCTGCAATTTCCACATTTGAGTCAAATGAGTAATGAATTCCAAAGCTTAAAGTGCCACTTACATATCGTATGATTCTTTTAACAACAGTCAAATGTGATTGTTTAGGACATGATTGAAATCGAGCACAAACACCAACACTAAAGGAGATGTTGGGACTATTAGCAGTAAGGTATAGTAGACTCCCTGTCATGCTTCTATACAACGTTTGATCAATTGGTTCTCCAGTAGGATCTTTGTGAAGCTTCTCTGTGGTGCTCATAGGATTTCTTACTGGTTTGGCACTTTCCAAACCAAACTTAGCAACAAGATCCTTTGCATATTTTGTTTGGGAGAGAAACATGCCATCTTTAAGTTGTTGGACCTGCAAACCAAGAAAGTAATTCAACTCTCCACACATACTCATTTCAAATTCATTACTCATAATATTAGTAAATTCAGAAACTAGAAAATTGGAGGTAGAACCAAACACAATATCATCCACATAAACTTGAGCAACAACTAAATCACTTTTAACCTGTTTGACAAACAGAGTTTTGTCAATTGTTCCTCTAGTGTAACCATTTTGAAGCAGATACGATGACAACCTCTCATACCAAGTCCGGGGTGCCTGTTTCAAACCATACAATGCTTTTTTCAGTCGGTAAACATGATTAGGATGAAAATGATCTTTGAATCCAGCTGGCTGTTCCACATAAACTTCTTCCTGCAACACCCCATTCAGAAACGCACTTTTGACATCCATCTGGTACAACTTGATCCTGAGATGGCATGCTATTGCTTGCAGTAATCTTACTGATTCCAATCTTGCTACGGGAGCAAAAGTTTCATCAAAGTCAAGACCTTCCACTTGAGTGTATCCTTGAGCAACCAATCTAGCTTTATTGCGAATTACATTCCCTTTCTCATCTGTCTTGTTTCTAAAAATCCACTTGGTACCGATAACATTTGCATCCTTGGGCCGTGGAACCAAGTACCAAACATCATTCCTTTCGAACTGGTTTAACTCTTCTTGAATGGCTAAGATCCAATCATTGTCAACTATGGCTTCTTTGAGATTTTTTGGCTCAATTTGAGAGACATAACACAAGTAGCTTATTTCTTCAACATCTTGACTTCGAGTTCTCATTTTATCATTGAGCTTCCCAATGATGTTTTCAGGCTTGTGATCTCTTTTTACTTGCTTAGCTCCAATTTTAAGTGTTTGAGATGATGTGTCATGAATGTCTTCTGAGTTTGGGATACTTGAAGCATCATTCACTGCAGTAGCTTGATCACTTCTACTTTCTGTTTGCATTTCAGTAAGATCATCATCATCCTTTATCTGCTTGACCTGCTCCAAATTAGAATCATTAATCACAACATTTATGGACTCCATTACAGCCTTAGTTCGAGTGTTATAGACCCTATAAGCCTTGCTAGTTAGAAAGTAACCAAGAAAAATACCAATGTCACTCCGTGAGTCAAATTTAGCTAGATGTTCCCTATCTTTGTATATGTAACATGTACTCCCAAAGACTCTCAAATGACTCACATTAGGCTTTTTCCCTTTCCAAAGTTCATAAGGAGTTGCTTTTGACTTTGGTCTTAAATACACTCTGTTAGCAGTATAGCAAGCAGAACATATTGCCTCAGCCCAAAAATCATTTGCCAAATTTGCAGAATTAAGCATCACTCTACTCATGTCAAGCAAGACTCTATTTTTCCTTTCAACCACCCCATTTTGTTGAGGTGTAATAGGAGCAGAAAATTCATGTGTAATGCCATGTTCATCACAAAATTCAGAAAAGAAGTGATTCTCAAATTCTGTCCCATGATCCGTCCTTAGTCTAATGATGTTATCATGTTTTTCATTCTGAATTTTCATGCACAAAACAGAGAAAGATTTAAATGCTTCAGATTTATCATGCAAGAAAGTAACCCAAGTAAAGCGAGTGAAATCATCCATACGAACTAGTATATACTTTTTACCTCCCAAACTTAGAGTTTGCATTGGACCAACCAAGTCCATATGCATAAGTTCCAATGGTTTTGATGTGGATAAGAAGTTGGTGGGACTGTGTGAGCTTTTGGTCTGCTTTCCTATTTGACAATCACCACAGACTCCTTCCTGTTTTCCACTTAATGTGGGCAGGCCCCTTACATATTCTTTCTTCGAAATTTTGATTAGATCTCTAAAATTCATGTGTCCTAATCTTCGATGCCATAGATTAGTGATATTGTTTTCAACCCTGTAGCAAACATTCAAACCATTAGCCATAGCACAATAGAAATTATCATCAGACCTTGGTCCACAAATGACTTTTTCACCAGTTTTTGTACTCACTATGCATTCAATTTCATCAAATATAACCTTACCAAAATCATCACATAGTTGACTAATACTCATAAGGTTTGCAGTAAGGTTTTCAACAAGTAAAACATTATGCAAAGCAGGTAAACCAGGAGCTTTAACTGTACCTTCACCTGAGACCTTGGCTTTCTTACCATCACCAAAGGTCACCGTGCCTCTTACCTTTTTATCTGAATATGAATGAAACCAACGTTTATCACCAGTCATATGCCTCGAACAACCACTGTCAAAGTACCACTTGTTAGAATTGAAAGAATCCAAGGCAGTAAAGGCAACAAAACATTTGAAATTATTAGACTCAATTGAAGAATGAGCCAATAAGCAGCACTGTGATTCATTCACTTATTTAGTCCTTTTCTTTTCTCTCCACACAAGTTTCATCTTAGGCAAATATGAATTTGGAATATGAACGAGTTTAGACAACCTATTCACTTCTCTCAAGAGATTTGAGAGATGAGTACGTGCTGCACCAACAGAAAACTTATCAGAATGATTCAAGTATTTTTTGTCACAAAAAGGTCGAATATGACCTACCTCACCGCAAGCATGACAAGTAAGAACACAAGTCTTAGGTGTAGCACACATACCTGAAGCTTTCACAAATTTTGTTCCCGAAGAACTATCAGTGGAACCATCAAAACCCAACCCAGTTTTATCTCCACTGGATTTTCCAATACTGAGCATTTTGTCAATCTTTTCCGCACCAATGGTTAACCTTATGATTTTTTCTTTAGAAGCCTCAAGTTGTGAAGTCAATGACTTGTTTTCTTTCTCAAGTTCAGCCAACCGAGATTGAAACACAGTTTCAATCCTATTTTTCTCAGTTTCCAGATTTTTCAATTTTTCTTTCATATCAGAACTATGCTTTCTAATTTTGACAGAGACATGATAAAGTTCATTATATTTTTGAAGTATTTCATCAGCATCAAGCTCCTGGCTATCAGATTCCTCGAGATCATCGATATTTGCAAATCCCACAAATGCAACTATCTCACTTTCCGAATCTGAATCAGATTCACTGTCACTCCAAGTACTCTTCATGGCTTTGTTTTTTTTTTCAGATTTTAATTTCTTCAAGGTGTTAGCACATTCTTTTGCTTCATGTCCAAAACCCTGACATTCATAGCATTTTCGACCCTCAATTTGTTTAATAAGTCTGGAACCTTTTTCAAAATTAAAATTGTTTGACTTAAAGGGTTTAGATCCTGAACTTGTTCCTTTTCCCTTAAAACTTTTACTCTTGAGAAATTTTTGAAACTGTCTAGTGATTAGAGCAAATTCCTCATCACCAATTTCCTCACTTTCTTCACATTCTTCTTTTACAGCTTTTAGAGCAATGTTTTTACTCCTTTTCACAGTGGGTAGCTCCATTTCATAGGTTTTCAAGGACCCAACTAATTCTGCAATTTTCATTGTGTTTAAGTCTCTAACTTCTTCAATTGCAGTTTTCTTGGGTTGAAACCTAGAAGGTAGTGATCTAAGAACCTTTTTGACAACTCTAGATTCAGGAATTTTATCCCCAAGATTAGCACAAGCATTGACAATACTATTTAACTTAGCATAGAAATCAGAAAAGGTTTCATCTTCTTCCATTCTAATAATCTCAAATTGAGTGACATACCTTTGAAGCTTTGACTCTTTAACAGCATTTGTTCCTTCATATGTGACCTGCAAGATATCCCAAGCCTCTTTGGAGGTCTCACAATTTGAAATATTAGAAAACTGATCAGGAGATAGGGCAGTAAATAGAGCATTTAACCCCTTCTGATTATTCATGGAGTGAGTTTGATCAGCCAATGTCCATTCTTCATGAGGTTTAAGAACAATTTCCTCAGCGACAACATCACTATCTGCCTTACCTTCTTCAGAGATTTTCTTTGATTTGTGTATTATAGTTTTGGTTGGAGGAGAGTAACCAAAAACTACCGTGTTCCAGACACAAGCATTTAGTGACCAAAGAAACGCCTTCATCTTTGCTTTCCAAGCGTCATAGTTCTCACCATCAAAGTATGGTGGATGTGAGATTGATCCAGCTGCTCGATCCATCACAGTAGTCCCTAGGATCACTCTAAATAATTTTAGAGAACTGCTCTGGTGCCAATTGTAATTGCAAACCTAGATGGATCAATGTTAAACAGCAATATGCAGGATTGAAATATAATTCAATCCTGGTTCTTCACACCAAAAAATTAAATCACACCAAAATGAGAAAATAAACAAAGACGGAGTATTTGTACGAAATCTCGCACGAGGAAAAAAACCCTCCACACAGGAGAGAAAAACCTCAAGGCACACAGCCAATTTCACTAAGAAAAACGCAAGGACTTATACAAGACTCAATTGATACTTTCTTACACCATAACATAAGCTTGATCAAGTACTCTTGTCTTGTCGAACACGTCCTCTTCACCTTCTCTTGGATGAACACCGATTCACGTAGGTTGATGATCTTCCTCACAAGTGAAGCTTACACAAAGTTCCATGATGAATGAATGAATGATATGTTATGCTCTCAGATTATCACCTAGATAAAACTAAGAACCTAACGACCTTTAGTTTCTCCCCCTTGACCTTATAAAACAATCTCCCAATTTGATTAGCGTGCAAAAAAGGTCTTCCTTTCCACCAGCGCAACCCTTTATATACTAGGTTACAATTAACCCTAATAAACAAATAGATTGGCCCTATTTAAACCTCTTCCTTATTTAAGACTCTTTTCTGATTTGAATAGAACCCTAGAGTCCCACACCCAATCAATCTTTAATAGGGAAAACAAATCCTAAATGAATGCAAATGATTCTTACTAGAGAAAAGCTATGCCGTGCAATCTTGGTCAATCAGGCTCCTCATTTAACGCAGACTCCAACCTTTGCAAGTTACACAAAAATCCTAAGACTAGGAATAATCAACTTACAGACTCTTTACATTTGCTAGGAAATAGCCAAACTTAAATACACTTTCATTAACTAACCTAACCCATTAACTACCATAAGAAAATATCAAGAATTTGGGGCAATAAGTCAATTTTAAGTGAGCTCTTTCCACATTGTCAGTAAATAGATTGTTTGGATTTTCTATACCAAACATGTGATACTTCAAATTTTTTAACTTTTAATATTTAAGAAGTCCGAAATACCACAGAATTTTGGTTAATAGAAACCATATACATTCTGCGAAAGCAATTAAAACTCAGTCCAGAATCCAACTCACTTGTACCACAGGTGTGACTCGCAAGATTGAGAAAGGTCACAAAAAGCTTTAAAGAAAAAAGAAAAGTAATCTAACTTATTTCATATGAAAAGAAATTAAATCAGAAGGGAAAAAGAAAGGAAAAAAGAAACACTCACACAACCAAATTCCAGTACAATTATATTGGAGAGATAAGTTGTCCAAGTAGAAATTTTGGAAACCACATTTCATTGGGCTAAAAAGTTATAACTATTGTTTTTTAAGAATAACAGGTAATTGACGTGAGTTAGATCAGTTAGTTTTCTGAACTCACGGTCGAATCTCACTTTACATAGATACAAAAAAATAGTAACTCGTTTTGTAAAAAAAAAAAAAAGTTCCAATACTTCCAAATCCAAGATTATTACTTTCAAATTGTTAAACTAAATAACCCAACCTAAAAATAGAGCAAGGAAAACAGCGAAAAAAAACAGAGCAAGAAAAACAGAGATGTGGCCTTTACTAACCTACGGTAGGAAACAGGGACGATCCCAGCTCTGCACTCGGCAATCTTGAGGAACATTGGCATGGCGAGGTCGAAGTGGGGCCTAGGAGGGTTGCATCATCCGCCATTGTCGCTTGGTTGGGCAAAATTGGGAGGGCAAAAGTTAGTGGCAATGATGAAAATAGATCGACTTCCATAGTGGCACCATCTGGGGTCGTCTGTACACTTGAGCTCAAAGCAGGCTCCGCAGCTGGGGCCATTGTTGAACTCCGTGCCGCCGTGTTAACTTCGTACCCTTGGCTGTATAGATTTCCGTATCCACAAGCCCCACCTGAAAAATTCAAGTGTTTTAGTTAATTAATTGATAATTAAGCTTAATTAAGTTCTTGGTTTTAGATCTTTGATGGGTTTTGTTGGATTTTGCTACAGTATCTCAACCCAATCATGCAACTTACATGCAAAAATCATAATGCATGCAGCACATGATTATGATACTGACAAAATGACATTCTTAGTGCATGAAAGTTTCTCTGCTTTAAAGGAATGTGGCATTATTGTGTACATTAAGAAAAATGAAAAGTTGGGGCAAATGGTGAAGAGTTTGAAGGGGAAATGTAGGGTTTTGATGACGTACCTATGGTTCCGAAGGTGTCGGAGTCACCGTAGAAGGTGGCATGAGCGCCTTGCCATGCACCACCAGTGTAAACTCCTGGGATTCTTGCTTCAGCCACCCACATAAGTGAGATGATTAGAGAAGCAATGCAAGTAGAAACGCTCACCACACCCATTTTCTTCTTCTTCTAAATTTTCCCAGAAACAAACAGAAAATAGAGAGAGAGAGAGAGAGAGAGAGAGAGAGAGTGTGTGTGTGTGTGTGTGTGTGTGTGTGTGTGTGTGTGTGTGTGTGTGTGTCAGTCAGTGACGTACTGATAGGGTGAGGAGTTAGAAGGAGGGGTGGTGGATTACTTATGGAGTTTTTTTTGGAGATCAGGATATAGCATTATCCGGGCAAAAATGCCAAAGTTTACAAGAAGGCCTACACAGAGGCAAACAACCAACTACATATACTAGAAAAAGGTAGTGCAAGGAGGTTACAGGAGACCAAGACACTGCACCTAATGGTAAAGCGTCCCTCCTCACACTACAAAATACAATTCGTGGGGGCAAGGAAGGCCATCATTACACAAAACATGAACAAGAGAAGATGGGGGTCTATCGACCCAAATATGATCACATACTTCTCTACAACACCGCGAAGCCAAAAGGTCTACTGCCGAGTTGGTCGATCTTGGAACCCAAAACCAGCTGCAATCTTGAAACCCCCCTCCCGAAATTGTTGCATTTCACAATAATAAGAAAAGCTTCCCAACTGCCCTTCCTTGCCAAATCCTTTAGACAAGAAATTGATTCCAAGGAGTCAGACTCAACCATTATTGAATTCCAACCCCTACTAATCCCCAATTTACATCCATGCATAATAGCCATCGCCCCTACCATTCCAACGCTAGTTGCCTTCACGCTATACCCGCATGCTGCCAAGAACTTGCCCTCATCATCCCGTGCCACCACTCTCGTAAACCCCAACCCATCCCTTGCAACCCAGTTAGCATCCACATTTATCTTTATGAATCCCATACTCGGTGGAGACCATCTAACACCAATATTTGTTTCCTAATAACTGGGTACAAGTGTAGTGGGCGAAAATGATTTGGCCTCCTTGAAGGTTAAAGCAAAATGGGAGATAGCAGCAATAACCTGTGTTGGGTATATTTGTTGTTGGTTTAACTGAAAATTACACCTTGATTTCCATATATGCAAGCATGTAAAGGCAATATATGAAAGCATATTATTCCTCACCTCATTCGAACCATTGGCTGACTCATGCATTTGTAGCAGCCAGTTTGCCCAGCTTGAAATCTCCATCCCATTCATCCTTAAATTTAACCTTCCCCCAAACCAAACCGCTTCCACCCACGGGCATTCAAGGAAAAGGTGTTCGATTGACTCTTTCTGAGACTCACAGATAGGGCACAAAGGAGATAAGGACGAACGTCTTTGGTATAAATTAGCCATTGTTGCAAGCGTAATATGAAGGGTCTTCCACATGAAGCATCTGAGCTTTGGTGGAACCTCCAACTGCCAAACACGCTTCCACAGTGTTCCTGGAATGGTAGCTGACATGTGAAGGTTGAGGCTCCATTGTGATTGGATTCATGTATGAGCCCAATGATATCCAGATTTAACCGAAAGCATCCCTTTCTTTTCAAAAGGCCACACTAGCATATCCCTTAAAGTCGGTTCTCCGATGTGAGTCTCCAAGATTGCATCGAACTCCTCCTCCACCATAAATGGTTTCAAAAAATCAATATCCCATTCCCCGTTCAACAGGCAAATTAACGAGCTAACCATTAGGTTCTTTGAAACCTGCACCGTGCCCAAGGGGGAGGGTTTGCCCAAGGGAATAGCTGAGAGCCATCTATCAATCTAGACCCTCACATTATTACCATTCATAATCTACCAGTGTGCACCCCCACTTAGAATATTTCTTCCAACTAAAAGGCATGACCAAGCCCAAGAAACTCTCCCACCCCTCTTTGCATCGAAGAAATAGCAATTAGGAAAGTACCAGGCATTAAGCACCAACGCCCACAAGGAATTCGGCTCCATTATCATATGCCAACACTGCTTTGCCAGAAGGGCATCGTTGAACATCTCAAAGCTCCTTAATCCTTAGCCTTCTTCCTTCTTTGACCGACCCAATTTCTCTCGTGATACCCAATGAATTCGATGCTCCCCATCCTTCTGTCCCCACAAGAATTTCGAAATCATGGCATCCAATTCATTGCATAGTGACGTGGGAAACTTAAAAAGGTTCATTGGGTATGCAGGAATTGGTTGCACCACTGCCTTTATGAGGACCTCATGCCCCGCTTATGAGAGAGTTGATTTCTTCCAACCCTGAAGCTTTCCCAATAACATTCCTTTAACATAGGCAAGCCCACATTTCTTCGATCGGCCCCAGATAGCAGGTACTCCCAAGTATAAGCCCGGATCCCTGACTCTTACCATACCGAGAATATCTGCCAACTATTGAGATAATGTCTCAGGCACATTGGCACTGAAGAAGACACTTGACTTCGACTTATTGACTTGTTGCCCCAAAGCCAAACAATAGTCATCAATCACCTTAATTAAGTGCCGGCAATTCTCCTTCTCTGCCTTTAGGAAGCTAAGTGTATCATCTGCAAAAAGTATGTGGGATATAGTCGGGTCCGAGGGGCTCATTTGTACTCCTTTGATCCAGTTCCACTCACATTCCTTCTGAATAAGAAGTGACAGAACTTCACTAACCAAAAGGAAAAGATAAGGGGATAAAGGGTCTCTCTGCCTAAACCCACGTGAAGGAGCAAATTTGGGTCCAGGTTGTCCATTTAGGAGGATAGCAAAATTCACTGAAGATATGCAACCAAAGATCAAGCTTCTCCACCTACTATCGAACCCCATTTTCTCCGTCACAGCCAATAAGAAATCCCACTCAACCCTATCATCAGCCTTGTGCATATCCAATTTGAGAAGTCATTAGGGGGCATATTTTGGAATTTGCTAATTAACTCATTATCCATGGAAAAATTGTCCTCCTGTGTGAACTAAAAATTAAGTATTCAATTCAGTTCCCATTCTCAATCTTTAGCGCATGCATGTCACCCGCCAATCTGGTTGGTTTGCACAGATAAGTGTGGAACCTTCCTATATTATTCTCCCATTTCCTAATTGGTGGGAGGTTTAGTATTACACTCAATTCTTTCTATATTGACGAACAAAAATTAAAAAAGTGCGTGAAAAATAAAAATGAATGTAAAAAGCATTAATTTATAATTTAAATTTTCTCTTTTGTTTTTCCGAAATTTTTTTAGGGTTGTTCGATTTTCTTTCTTCCACACCTAAAACTCATTTTGCTTTGGCACATTCTCACCAGTGCACATGATCCCAGTTTGATGAGAAAATACTCATTTAAACACAAAAGGAAGTAAATATACCACCAAATAGAAAATACTCATATAAACACGGTTTGATTCTTTCTTTGAAAGCTGTCATTTTTTTATTTTTTCAGATCCCAGTTTGATGAGAAAGTTTTGCGTATACGACTCTACTAGGAACACTGCTGCTTGACGTTTACTATGGCAGCAACAGACTCCCTGTTAAAAACTTGATTTCATATCAGGAGGAGTCAAACCTACGACCTTTGGGAACACAAGCACAAGTTCGCCATAGCCACTAGGCTACCCAATGGTGGGTGATTATCATCTTTGAATCATCTAACGTAACAAAGACTTAAGAGTCACTTAGTGCTACAATATAATGATATTTCTCTTCATTGAGATGTCTGAGGTTCAATTATCACCAAAGACAAGTTTGAATCAAATTATTGCTAATTCATTGTGAGGCTAAGCCTACCTCCTCCCCTTAGCGTAGATGATATTGTTTGTTAAAAAAAAAAATTGGTGTGGTAACTGGTAAGCAAGTATACCTCATTTGTGAGGTAATGTGAGATCACAAATGAAGACGTGGGGATAATTGGGCCAAAGGGCAATTTGGGGAAAATAGAACCTTTGAATCCTTAATTGGGTTCACAAGAAAAGTAATAGGGGTTTGTTTAGATCTGGACTCGATGGATGAGCTACTTTGAGTCATTATGAAGTTGAGGCGTGATCAGCGGCTGTGATTCGAGGACATTCTTTAAGGGGACCAGACAAAAGATTTCATGGGGTTATGCAAATACAATCCAAGCCCCACTAGCTGCATATTGCATTGCATATGAATGCGCCCAATCCTTAAGTTTTTCAAAATCCCGACTTTACTTACATTTTGTGTCATTTTCGTACCTAACTTTAATTTTTCTCTTACTTTCATACTTCTGTTAATTTTTCTATCAAAAGTTAAATTAAGTGACGATGTAGTGTTGCTCCACAAAATTTGCCACATTAATTAAGAAATTAATTAAATAATAAATTAAGGATTTTTGTTGTGGTCTGAACAAAATTAAAACTAATGAAAAAAAAGCTCTCTCCCTTTAATTGTCAACCCTATCTAACCTCATATGATCTACCGAAACCCTTATCCCCATTCATAGCATCGACGATTCCTTCTCGGAGTCCGTGACAGCTTTTCTACCCGGGTTCGTGCCCGAGAAGACCAAATCCAAGAAACGACATGACCCCAAAACCCATATTTTGGAAAGCCTATTTCAAGATTCTAGTGCAAGCCAAGGCCAGAAGCAAGTTGACCCAAAGAGGCGATTGGGTCTCGTCACTCGGGTCGTCTTTGCTGACGGAGAGTTTGCGATCGTCATCCTCCTCTAAGAACCATTTGTTTGGGTTAATATTTGAACATTGGGCTACAAGTGTGAAGAAAGCCCAAAAATGCCAACTAAAGGAGGACTCGCCTGAAGCCCAGCACCAGGTCCAAAGACAAGTTGACGTCTCCCCATTAAATGCATAGGCCATGTCTGATAGGAAACTCAACTCACCATCTTTACAGCTTCCAAGATGATTTTGTTGAATGTTGAAGGTCTTGAGGTTATGAATCTTTAAAAATTTGGAATCTATCAATGTGAATATTCAACAATTTCGTGGCACGAACTAGATTTTAATCGATGTGAATATTACACAAAAATACCAAGTACAAGAAGTAGTAATACACTCTTCACACAATGAACCTCATTGGTGATTATTTACATTGCAAACTTCCACATCTACTGTGGTAACATAAAAGCTAGACTTCACAGGCAGTACACGAAATTTCTCTATCACAAAAGCACATAAAAAAGAGTTTCTATCCAAGAAAAGTATTCCTAATGGAATGAAGTTCAGATGCAGCATCATTGATATTCTTTAGTCGATCTGTTGCGGATTCAGCAGAACAAGCAATTCCAATTCTAAATATTGAACTCAAGCACACCTCAACTTTATGAATTCTCGCACTGCATTGATTGGGATTCTCGTTCGTGCCTCCTTGAAGAAGTGGTGCGTCTGCAATCTCAATAACTCGCCCGGGGAGAGCCATCTTGACAAAATTATGAAGGTTCAAGCTATCACCAAACATGTTGTCTGTGGGTCTCTTCCCTGTAAACATCTCCAACAAGAGAATGCCAAAGCTGTAGACATCACCATTCGTTGACACCTCACCCCCCATGCCATACTCTACAATTCGAACATCAAATTTGTGTATAAATAGTTCAGTTTGAATTTTGTAAATTAAATACTCCAAAATAAAAAAGGAAATGTAATGAAGTATATATCTAACATATATATATACCTGGAGCTACATAACCAACCGTTCCTCTTATTCCAACGAAACTTGTCTGACTTTGAATTGTTGAAACATTACTCGTTACTTGTGAGAGAAACCTTGCTAATCCAAAGTCAGAAACATGGCCAGTCAATTCATTGTCCAAGAGAATGTTGCTTGGCTTGAGATCACAATGAACTATTGGCGTTTCACAATGATTATGAAGATAATCCAGTGCACAAGAAAAACCAATGGCAATTTCTAGCCTCTGAAGAAGACTTAAATTCTTGGGTACATGATCTCTTAACTCTTCAGATCCAGTAGGTGGATGCAGCCACTCCTCTAAGCTCCCGTTGTCCATGAACTCATAAACTAGAGCCTTGAAATCATTACCATGAAAATCAACACTTGAACACACAGTTATAATCTTGACGAGATTTCGATGCCTCATATTTCTCAAAGCTTCACATTCGGCTATGAAACTCCTCGAAGCTCCAAGGCGTAACAAGTTAAACACCTTCACGGCAACAAGTTGAGCTTTATCATCATCATCAAGAACTCCCTTGTACACAGACCCAAAACTACCAGCACCAATTAAATTAGCCTCTGAGAACCCGTCAGTAGCTTTGAGTAGAGTAGCATATGACACTTGCAAAATAGTGTTCCCCAAAGTGCTCAATGAAATTTCTTTCCTTTTCTTCCTCGACAAACAAAGAAAGAAATAGGAGAACAGCATGGCTATTCCTAGAAGAGTAAGTCCAAATACTAAAGGGAGTATTTGTTTCAAGCTACGAGACAATCTTCGTTTCTTGGTCTCTTTAGACTTGCACTTGGGAAGCTTTAAATTAGCAACAGGGCTGCACAGATTAGTGTTGCCAACAACTGAGATAGCTCTCGCATTTTTGAAAACACCTCCAGTTGGTACCACTCCCCAAAATTGATTGAATGATAAGTTCAGATTGTTCAGGATTCTAAAGCCTTCTAAAAATTTTGGAATTTCACCTGATAAATTATTGCGAGAAAGGTCTAGATCTTGAATCCCTCTCACTGAACTCATAGACAAAGGAATGGACCCGTTGAAGAAGTTTCCTTGCAAATGCAGGACTTCTAAACTCTCACAACCACCAAGGCTACTGGGGAGTTCTCCAGATAACATGTTATCAGAAACGTCCAGTTCACTTAGACTGAAAAAATTCCCAACCTCCGAGGGAAGGGAACCTGTGAAGAGGTTATTAGACAAGTCCAAATAAATCGATAAGGAGGGTAGTCTAAAAACTTGTTTGGGTATTGTGCCATTAAGAAGGTTATAAGAAAGATTTAACGATTGCAACCCATGGCATTCCCCCAGACCTGAAGGAATGTTGCCCTCAAGATAATTTCCATCCAACGCAAGATGGAATAACTTGGTTAAATTTCTTAAGGAAAACGGGATATTTCCTGATAATTTGTTATTGGAAATATATAATATTCCAAGGTTTGAAAGCTTACCCATGTCAGAGGGGATGTTACCTGTGAAGCTATTATTCCCCCAACGCAACGATTCCAAGCTCACCAGATTCCCTATCCCAGATGGGATGCTTCCATATAGATGGTTATCGTCAACCCAAAACAACTCAAGTTTGGCAGAGAGATTGGATATTGACATGGGCAATGTCCCTCCAAAATTGTTGGTGTTAATGATCAAACTTTGTAACTGGGTGGCATTGGTCAAGTCCGAGAGAAAACTTAAGTCACCATCTTTACCGCTTCCAATATTATTAAATTGAACGTTGAGATGCCGGAGGTTGTGAAGCTTTTGGAGATTCGGTACCGGTCCGATTAGGTTGTTACTCCCAACGTCAAGTTTCCACACACTTGTGACATTGGATATTGAGGCAGGTATGGACCCAGTAAGTTGGTTTGAGGCGACGCTGAAGAATCTGAGATTAGGAAGATTTTTGCCAATTTCTGATGGAATACTCCCTTGAATTTGGTTAAGTGCCATGAAAAATGTAACAAGAGAAGAGAGGTTATAAATGGAGGACGGGATGCTACCAGACAACTGATTTAACCCCAATACCAAGACGGTTAATTTTTTCAATTGGCCAAGAGAACTGGGGATGTTTCCCATCAAGTTATTACCAGCAAGACCTAGCACCTGGAGAGACGAAAGGTTCCCTAAGGAAGGAGGGATATGTCCCGTTACATTATTATATTCTAATGGAAATTTTTGCAGTTTCGAGAGCAATCCAATTTCTGAAGGAATTTTACCCACCAACTTGTTGTAAGTGAAATTCACAAAGATAAGGTTGAAGCAATATGATATATTGTGTGGAATACTGCCACTAAACGAGTTAACATCTAATCGCAATACCTGCAACCTACGCAAATTCCCAATTTGTGAAGGAATTTCATGACTGAAGCTGTTATTTCGCAGCCACAGCTCCCTTAGAAAACTTAGATTTCCAATGTTTGGGGATAATTTGCCTACCAGATTTTGAGATTGCAGGTCCAGGTTAGTGACCCTTTGGCGATGTCGCCGACTGCACGTCACACCATGCCACATGCAAAAGTGCGTGGAATCGTTCCAGGAGCTCATCACGTTGTAATTATGGAGATCTTGCTTTATTTGAGCTTTGATGGCAAGCAGCGCCAGCCTATCCGTCGCATTCCCTCCGAGTCCTGATTGCAGGGAGCTCCAACAGCAATCGAACACTGCACTGAAAAGCAAGTATATTAAGATCAATTTCACAACCAAAACCCCCATTCCTGATCTGGTTAACTATATAAGTAGAGAGAGAAGCAGAAAGAAATAGAGAGATGGGTGTTGAGTTGCGAATTTGGTGAGTTCCAATTGTTACATGATAAGGAAATTTATAGAAGGATAGGATCATAGGAGGAACTCACACCACAGTTTCTGCTTCTTGAAGATTCAAATATGAGTAGGAATAAGTCCAAGTAAATGACAACCACTTTGGCTTGTTTTTTTAGACGACTTCACTACTGGGAACTTTACCCCACAGCTTACTTCCACTACTGGGAACTGTTGTTTGGCACTTTCGGTGAACGCCAAGGACTAAGACCATTAAAGCCCCGTGATTGCAGAAGCTAACTGGAAACATTTGGCAAACACCTATTGTCTGGCACTTTCGGTACGCCAAGGACGAAGACCATTAAAGCACCTTGATTCCAGAAGCTGACTGGAAACATTTGGCAACCATCCAAAATGAAAAAACAAATACATGGAACCCTCTATTTTGGTCACATCAAACATCATGCTGGTGTCACTTAATATGAAAGTTACCTTGCTAGACGACCCTAGCTATGAATGAAAATTTTGAAGTCTCTACTTTTTTTGAGGGGCTGGACTGTGAGATTGCTGATTTTCTCATAGTTCCCCTAAGGTACCATTGCAAGAAAGCTTGTTGTGGATGCAACCTTTCTAAAAATTGTATCATTTACTAGTGAGATCAAGCTTTCTTAATTTTTAACTTCATGGGGGCTCAAGTCTCTAGCAAGAGAATTCCACCACTGTAGACATATCCAGTTATTAACGCCTCACTTTACAGTCCAGAAACCAAAGTAATTCATAATTGTTTTGTCGTCTACTTGTTATCCAATAAATAAATGAACTATGTTTTTCAGTTACATACTGAAATTTTGACAATGGTAATTTAATGGTTAAACGATTTTTTATTTAGTTGATTTTTTTTCAAAGTTGGTCTCCAGAGGATGAACTAGAAAGTATACATGTCCGATCATCTTGCAACATCGCAGAATGAGAGAGAACCGAAAAGGTAGAGCACAAAGGTCCGATTGAGAGGATCCATAACATCCCACATTCAACAAACTTAGGTATGGTGAGTAAATTGCGTGTTTGAGTAGTTTTACATGGCAAGTAATATGGGTTTCAACTGTTATGAATAGTAGAAAAGAGGTACAAAGGCAGTAAAAGAATGAAAAGAATAATGACAATGAGAACCATTGCTTGGTGAATGCACAAGACTATTTCACCCATCAAAAAACAAAAGAAAGAGAAAGAATACTTACTACAAGAATGAAGCATATCAATCAACATTCTATCAAATCTGAAATCTGTACATGTATGGTCAACTGCAAAGCTCAGCATATAGCTGCTGAGTCCACGAGGGGCTGGGATCCGACAATGAATATGTTCCATTTCTACCATTGCTTACGCACGTTAAGTTCAGCTGATTCCCTATCTGGCTCGACTGCAAGATTGGTGCATATATGCATATAAAGAACAATATGTCAGTACAAAACCAATTTATAGTACTAACAAAATACGTTGCAGAAGCAATTTCCTGACACAGAATTTCGCGAGTCATTTCTTAAATTACATTTCTTTAAGGCATTAGACTAAACAGCATGCCAAACTAGAACGACTGAATGCAACCATGATCATATTAATAAGCAAGCACTTCTGTCAATCAAATATTAAGGTGGAAGTTAATATGCGCAGAAAAGTACAGCACATTATCAGACAATAAATATTTTGTGACTTACAATTCCATTTTGATGTAGGGACACAGCTCAAGTAATGACACTAGGAACAGTGGTTGTTTAGATTGACCCCTCGAAAAAGAGTTACCAAGCCAAGAGTATACCTGTCAAAAACATGACTTCTGTCAGAAAATGCCTGCATATACTGATACTACACAAATACGAGGAAAATGAACCTTTATTTCCAATAACAAAACAACAAAGTATTGCCAACACATGCAATCCAAAACAGCAAAGTAGAAGCCGCTATCAACAAAGTGATCAATTAGTATTACAAAGAGAATAGCGATAACACAATGCCTTCTCCAAACCATTCTGATGAGAAACAAGCAGATACAGAGCATCACACATCAACTGTGGCTACCAGATTTTCATGCAGGGAGTCAATTAGGTTCATGAAGTCAAACAGTTGAATCAGACATCGAAGAGGAGCTTACCCAACAATCAATAGTATCAAACAGAGGACCCACAATACATATTGATACGTCTTGCATTTAGATTCAACTGGAGTAGTAACACGTCCAGGGGGAGCATTGTGTTGGGTAAGCCATTTAAACTGGGGGTGGATCAAAAACAAAAATCCAAGAAGAAATCCGGAGACAAATCCTCCAATATGAGCAAAGTTGTCCACATGTGGTAGAATTCCCACTGCTAAGTTATTATGATGATGAAAAGGAGAGTAAGCAATGCTGCTAACTGCAGATCGAAATCTGAAACTGTAAGATCAAAGGGTCGTGCACATACTATAAAGAGGTGCATCATTGAGTATACAGAATTTTATTTACCTTATTTACATACATTGTCCAATTTGATGTGAGCTCTGAAAGCATGCTTCCTAGTAAACCAAAAAGTGCACCAGCAGCACCAACAGAAATACCATATTGAATAAAAAGAGCTGAAAGCAAACTCCCACCAAAACCAGACATGAGATATAGGAAACCAATTCAAACTGCCGAAGAACAAATTCGAAAAACATTAGAATTTCAAACCAATTAGTTAAAACAGTTCATCAAAACAACTGTACATGATGTAGATCCGCATCAAACTATTATTTTTTCAATCTTTTCAAATAGACGGCATCTTGAAACATTTCAAAATGAGGCGCCACGTCTATATGTACAGGATATCTAAAACAACTGTTGTTCCCACAGATGTGATGGAAACTGAAATAATCTCTCAGCTTCTATTTCAAGCAATTTTATTCTGTAAAATGGAATACTATGTCTAAAACTAAAGTTTGAACCCCCATTTTCAGTGTATAAACTCTTTTCTTTGCTCACCGCTGAATAAAATGTCCTCTTGTTTCCATCAAACCAAACAACATACTGGTGTAAGTTATAATGCAACCAGCACTACATGACCACTAGGATTACAATTCAATAAACAAATGCATAGAAATCCTCTGTAGATTAATCGCAAGGTAGCTAAAGCCATCCGGAAAGTGTTTCTCTTCTAGATTTATGAAAAAAGTTTTGCACTTGGTAACTAATTTATTATTCTACAACTTATATCGTGTGCTTTATCTTTTACTACAAACATTTATGGATGTAGCCATACATGCATGATAACATACATGAAGCTAAAAATCCAGATGCATACCAAATCCAAATTCTTGCTCAGGCCAAATTCCAATGAATACAAGACTCAGCATATTGGCAAGCACATGGAAAACTCCAGCATGTAACCACATACATGAGATCAGCCGCCATCCTTGGTGTTGATGAACCACTCTCTGCGCGTCTAGAGAACCCACCTTTTCTAACCTTCAGGATGAAAACACATGAGAAACAAGTTAGATATGCAACTGAGACCTATTGACCCTTATGGGGCATGTCTATAGCTCTTATTTCCAAACAGATGACAGCTCCCTCGCCCTTGTAGTGCTACTTTTAGCAGTTATAGACTTTGGATGATGCATACTGAAATGAGCACATTAAACAGCTTAAAAGAGTGACAAACAAGTCCTTTAAGAATGCACACCCCCTCTTACCAGAGATATTAAGACAAAACAATTTCCATGATCATTCTACCATTGGCCTCACAGACCAAGGAAAGTCAAACGAAAACGAAAATTTTGAAACCAAGTCGCTAAAGAACACTAATGTAAAACTTTAACCCTATAACATACTACAGGGGACATTTTTATTAACATAGCAATTTAATCAAACCAAGTAGTTAACTACTGCACCTCTTCGAGAACCTTTCTTCTTTGCTCAAGCATTTCTGATACGCCGACATCAAATAGACATCAAGCATGGCCTGAATGTCACTAAATACCTAAAACCCTCATTACCCCTCAAGCTTCATGCAGTTCAACTATTTTCTTTACACATATCTAATATAACCAAAATTCCAAATCCACCAAGTCTCAAAATTTGTCAAAAAATTTGTAAAAACATAACTTTCACAATTACTCGTACCTAAAAAGTCTCAACCTTGATTGATCCCACTCTAATTTCACAAAAAAAAAAATAAAACCAGTCAAACTATCCAACCCTCCTCGTCATTATTTCACCAAAAACACACAAACAAAAGAAACTTACATGAAATGGGACCGCCACTGCGTCAGTTCCCCACAATCCACAACTAAAATTTTCCAAATTTCCACATGCGAGCACCCAACAAATCCCAAAACACAAATTTCAATCCAAAACTGCAAACCCCAACAATTTTAAACATAGAAACTAACAAAAGAGTGAAGCTTTATGTGGTTGAAAACGGCCCAAGAAGTGGGTTTTCCTTGAAGAGCTGAAAGGAGAGGCGATGAGATTTTCAACGGAAAGGACTCCGGATCCCTTCCACCAAATTCACAAGTTCGGATCCGGCACTTGAAATTTGATCCAATCTATTATAGTTTTTATAGTGGATCCTGGTTGTAGTCGTTGGATCAAATTTCAACAACCCGGATCTTTGAACTTGGTGAATTAAGTGAAAGGGAGCCGGAGAGGATACTTTTCCATTTTCAACCACTTTCATCACACCACGTGTCATTATCTATTAGTAATATCAGCTCAGATTTTTGTTTAAGTGTGAACTTTGTAAGTTTTTTAGATATTTTTTGTTGTAAATTTTTTTTGGATTTTTTACCATGGGATTAATCCTGACCGTTGAATTTTTCAAAATTTTAATATCAAATACGCCACAAAATGCCACGTGGCACAACATCATCTTTTAAATTTCTTTTATCGTTTGAAATGTAATGGTCCGGATCAACAAACTGTTGCAAATCCAACAGCTGTGGGGCGCCCAAATTGGAGCATTTTGGTTCACTTTGGTGCATGGGGTTAAGGTCAGCCTTCTGTTACTTGACGTCAGGCCCGTCGTTACTTATTGCCAACGGGCTACAAAGGAAGTTCAACGAGCTTCTTGGAGCCCACCAATTGCCTGCCCAATTTGGCACCAACGGACCATCATTTTTTTGGTCAAGGGCAATTTAACCCAATTGCCTGGTGGATTGGCAAGAATTATGATGAGCATAGTAGAATTTTCAGCAATGGAGTATATATACACCTAAAATAGTCAAGAAGCTGTATAGTGTCTTTTGTTTGAACTTATAATTTATACAAAAGTTTTATTCGAAATAATGTTAATTGTCAGATAATATGAAATGCAACATTGTCAAACCAACGACGGACTAGTTAATTTTAAGATCAATTTTAGAGCGACCCCTCATAAAGCTTTACTTATAGTTGTACTTTTGTTGTGGGTGGGGTTTTTGGCGAAGTCCTCCCCTATTTGGTGCAGTTCATTTAACGGGGAGCTTCATTGAATCACAATAATATGCAGGGGTACAAAATGATTGAAAGGAGTTGTCACACCTCGATCCGGACATACGTCCAGGATTAACACGTGACGTCACCAAGTATAAGTATATCTAACATACCCCGCCTTCGGGATATGTACAAAGCATAAATCAAGATTTGAATTGCGTAGTAATTTTAGTATACTTTATGGCTGCATCTAACCTCCTCGTTAGACTGCCTACGTACCGTAAAGGGATCAAGCCATTCGTAGTTTACCATTTCAATAAACTCCTATCACCACTGCAAGTCATTACTACATACATGCAATCAGAATAACTAATAGAAACGGTATACTTTCTTTGTATAGCTTGTCTAGGCATATGAGACATATATATATATATATATATATAGACATGCATATAGACATTTACACTGACATCCATTGTATAATTTAAGCAAACAACATGATACGTATAAACGTGAAATACTTAATCGAAAAGTAACCACACCAAATTGGATCTGTCAACTATTGATATCTATACCAGCCATAATAAATTGATCTTGAACTCATAAACATAGTAATGTATTCAATTAGAGAATATGTATAATGTTTGATAATCCATTAATCTTAACCAAGGAACTAGTTCTCAGGCCATAGAATAACATGAAATCCCTAAACTATAACATTCATATAATTATTCGTAACTAGTACACTAGCCCAACCATATCAACGATCCTTAACTATTATTATAGAAAAACCAAACTGTTTATTCAAGTGCCTGAAAATAAAAATGTAAATTCCTAGCAGTCTTAAGCTCTTCATCCGCTGAAATAATGAAATAAAGAACCACCAATAAATCCACAGCCCAAACAAGAGTCATATAATACTCTAATAATAGCATTGTCCAATCAAATATTCTGCATCAGCATCTGGCAATGCCATGGGAAGAATATAGAACCATTCAGTAGTTTTAGAACTCTAATTAACTGCACAAACCTAGGCTGCAACACATACAATTTCAGCAATGTTCTTTTCAGTGCATAAAGGGTAGGACAAATATGGCACACAAAATATTCCAACGTATCTGGCCTCGATTATGGAATAACATTAATGTTTATAACGCAAACCCAACCCTTAAATTTCTAAAGAGAACAGAATTGAGGTTAGGATTTCAATGTTCTTCCCTATAGCAACCAATCATGACTACCCGGTTCCGATTCAACTCCTAAACAATACAACAAGCATCATCTCAAATATGCATACAAAATATCGAATTAAAATTCGAAACCATGAATTGACCCCAAAACTAAAAGTTAAAACCTTGGGAAAATACTTACGCTAGAGGAGACCCCACGAGGGGAGAATCATTATTTTCACTTGGGTCGAGCCAGATTCCAGCGGGATTGCCCGAAATCAGAGAAAAGTCGCCGGAACACGTCAATATGTTTGGACCTCGTTTTCTTTATACAATGGTTTTCAAAGGGTGGGTATGGTAACATTGAAGACGGCCTCGCTACGAAACTATAGCTTCCGACCTCATGTGATTTCGTTATCGTATGAGGAAATTATGATGAAAATAGTTTCAAAGGGATCCCGTGAGTGAAGGAGGAAGAAGAAGAAAAGTTTCTTTCCCCCCTTCTACCCCTTTCCCTTCTTTTCGTTTCTTCCCGATCCTCCTCCACCTCTCATCATTTGTTTTCTCTTTTTTTTTATTATTATATTGGGTATTGTTATTAGCATTCTAAAAATCTCATTCTACACCTTCAAACTTTTTATATTTGGAAAGAAAAATACACTTATAAGAAATGTAGAATGAGATTTTTGAAGTGCCAATAACATTTCCCATATTTTATTCTATCATTAATATTTTAGATCTAGTGTTATTATCTTTTCCATTGCTTTAAATAAAACGATTTATATATGTTTCGTAAAATCTTTATTCTAGTTCTAATTTTTGTTATGTTTATGATCAATCGCGTTTTGCCCTAATTATATGAGGGTGGTGGTGGTTAGAATTCAATTTAACCCCATACGTTTTGGAGGTTTTCATTTAATCTTGCAAACATGCATACTTAAGCAAAATATATCCCACTAAAAATAAGTATATTTAGTTTTGTTAAGACGATATTATAAGCTATATAACTTACGAGAGAATAATTTAAACTTAAATATAAAAACGTGACAGATACATGGCTTGTGTTTAGGGTTATTTCTGTCATTTTAAGATCTTTTAACAAGTTTTTACTTTTCTTTAGTAAAATCCTTAAATTTTGTGTTAGAGAATATTCATGTGGATAGTTGTGTTCAAGTAACGCATATGCATCTACAAACTGCATCTATACGTTTTGGAGGTGCAACGGGTTGGTGATTTGTAGGTGGCCAAAATTCTTGACTAGGCATGGCATGGATATAAGGAGTACTGTAGGCTCTCACGTATGCTGCTTTCTTGTAACAAGAATGAACATTCTTGTATGGATCGTCCTCCTTTCTATAGATTGCAGCAATTCCATGAGCACAAGGAATTCCAGTGAGACCCCACCTTCTACATGTACATGTGTGTATTGCTAAATCAACCTCTTGACCCCAATATTGCACTATTAAAAGATTCACATAGATTATTTAACAAGATATCACGCTTAGATTATGTGTTCAGCAGTTGGAATAAGGTGCTTCACAGCTCGAGAAACCAAGTTCAAGTTCTTCTATCTTCAATTTCAACAATTGCACGTGCTACTTGATACATGCCATCATTGTTGGCATCTATACAGTGGCAGCAAGCAATTGGCCTGGATTTGGGCTTTCCAAAAAGCCGTTGTGCAAAGGAAAATTAATAAAATGGATTTAAAAACTTTAAATTTTAATAAAAAAATTATTTACTAACTTTATTTAATGATTAGAACAAAATCGAAACCAAACCAGCCCCAATAAAACTAGGCGAAGCAGTGAGTTTCCCGTTTGCTTGGACCATTATCCTTTTCTATTTTGCTATTTTCTCATTTTATAAGCCCGGTATGATCGTGAACGACGGCGAGGGCGCCACCCTCGTGACCACAAGGAAGTGAAGGACGAGGAAGAATTCGAAAAGCTCGGGTCGATCCTGACCAGTCTTCCACCGATAACCAGAGTTGCAGATGGTTCTGACCATCATTAGAGATGGCTTGAAGATCGACTGCAAGAGGTACCAGAAGATGGACAAAAAACTGGGGTTTTTCCATCAAATCTCTTATATTATTTAGAATTGAGTTTTTTATGATCTTGGATTTGTGCGTTGCTGATTTGGATTCGATAAATTTTTTCTTTTATGTGCAACTCTTATCTGGATTTTGCTATAGAATCAAATTAACCGAGATTTGTATGAAGGTCTGTGTTCTTATTTGAGATTAATAGGAGGCCGGCCGAGATCCTGCTGATGGCTAATTTCCTTAAATTAGAAGCTTTTATTCGATTTTTGTTGATTATTTTTTCATTTTTTTCACTTTTTCTTGTATTTTTTTCTCTCTGCTGAGTGATTCAGTTGGACATAGGAACATCATGAAGGACAAAGAGCAGAACCCAGGTGCCATCTCTCTCTCTCTCTGTTTCTCTTTCTCTCTTTTATTTCCTTAAATTTTGCTTCATTTCTTATTTTAATTTTATTATTTATTGTCCATATAGTTGCCGAGGAAGTATGCAATTGCAAATTTAATGAACAATTTGAATATTCTTTTAGTTATGTAAATTATTGTTTTCTTTTTGTTAATTTACTCAAAATTTGCTTAGGGAAATTTAGTTACTGGTGGAATTGATTGAATGAATTGATGGCCTATCAAAGAAATCACAATTTCTGCAAAATTAACTGCAGTCTAATTTATGTGAAAATAATAATAGTGGTTGTTAACTTGAGCAGCAGGGCTTGCTCAACTCATAATTGTGGGTCAGCAAGATGATCGGGCAGAGCCCGCTAAGGAAAGTTGTACACTGCCAGTGTTTGTGAATTCCGAACCAATGAGGGAGGAACAAGTGCAAAATGCTGTGAAATTCCTTTCACACCCGAAAGTTAGGGGCTCTCTCTTGTTGTTTACAGACGGTCTTTTCTCGAGAAGAAGCCTCTCACAAAAGAAGAGATTGACGAAGCGTTTCGGAGTGTGCCTGTAAGTAAATTGATTATTGGTGGTCAAGCCGATTGTTAATTTAATTCTCAATGTTTTCGTGTTGACATTGTTTGTTTGCAAATTGCATCGTGTGGAGTTTCATGTTCAGGTGCACAGTTGTGTATATCATTGAGCCATTTAGGCAATTCATTAGGTTTAAGAGAGAAATCGATCTCTTGGAGTCGAAATGTGAAACCCCGTTTTATACATTTTTGTAGAACATGTTGGTTGACTAAAGAGTCACCAACCATTCATGTGGGTATGAAATTTTGATTAGGTTGAAGATCTTTTACACCGCCTCATATTAATAGGGAACAAAATATCGGTAGACATTGAAAGTTAATCAGTTTTTTTTTTTTTTTTTTTTTTTTTTTTTAATGTCAAGTTCTTTGTCTTTGTTCATATTTCATCTTGAATATGGAAACTCTCTTATATCTTCCTTTTTCCTATATAGCATGTGTATTGATACATTGATGAGCTTGTTCTTATATCGTTAGGTGTTTGAAAGGTTCACTAAACCATTGTGCATTCTACTTGAAAATTACGATGGCGTCAATTTGTTATTGGTGGAAAATTTTGGAGAAATTTATGTCTAGTTCCTGAAGTTTTCTTGTACTTGATTTTTGAGCCTGTGAGCGACCCCTAGTTTAGTTTGCAAAGGTGAATCAAGAAATAGACAAAATCCGTTGTCTATTTTCTAATTCTAAACATGGGCACTAGTACAAACCCCCCATGTAGTAACCTACCAAAAAGTATTTTCTCTTCATCCACATAAAATAAATATTGAAATTATTCTGATTCTTGAATTTCCTGTGCTTCTGCGTACATTTATGCACATAATGGATCTTTAATCTAGTACACGAAATCATGTCAACCAAGGGGGCATTGATATGAAAATTGAACCAAAATTGTGAAACTGAGCTAAAATAACCCACACTATTTTTAAAACTACAACAAAATTACACACTATTTCAAAAAACTGAACCAAAATAACTCACAATATTTCTGGAATAGAACAAAAAAACATTGTTTCTGGAACTACAACAAAATAACCACACTATTTATGAATCTGAACCAAAATAATCTACACTATTTTTGTAACTACTGTAAAATAACCACACTGTAAAATAGTAGCCTAGTTCTTAGTCCCCTTTCATAAATAGTGGCCTAGTTCTTGTTCCACTTTCATAAATAGTGGCCTAGTTCTTGGTCCAGTTTCATAAATAATGCCTAGTTCTTTGTCAAGTTTCATAAATAGTGTATAATAATTGGTACAGTTTCATAAATAGTCTCTTTCTTGATCTAGTTCCATAAATAACGTTTATTTCTTGGTCTAGTTTCATAAAGAGTTTCCACTTATTGGTTTAGTTTTAGAAATAGTGTCTCGTCCTTGATTTGGTTTCATAAATAGTGCCTCCTTATTGGTCCAGTTTCATAAATAGTGCCTAATTCTTGGTTCACTTTCATAAATAGTGCCCTGGTTCTTGGTCCAGTTCATAAATAGTGCTTAGTTTTTGGTCCACTTTCATAAATAGTGGCTAGTTCTTGATCCAGTTTCTTAAATAGTGGCTAGTTCTTGGTCCAGTTTCATAAATAGTGTAAAGCAATTGGTATAGTTTCATAAATAATGTCTCTTTTTGGGTCTAGTTTCATAAATAGTGTCTACTTATTGGTCCAATTTCATAAATAGTGCCTCCTTATTAGAAGGAGGATTAGAATGACATACCCTGATAAAAAAAAATATATACGATCAATAATGGTACCATTTGACAATTTGACAACATAAGCATCTAGACATCCTAGTAGTATGCATATATCCCGGATTTAACTGATTCGTCCTTTTAAATATGGCTAAAATAACAAAGACTTGTAACTCAATTAGTTGAAAGCATTCACATTTACTCTTAGAAACTCGAGCTCCTCCCTCATTATCTATAGTAGAAGACAGAAAAAAGGATATGGTGAATGGTGAAAACTATAATTCATACATGATTGTGTTTACTATTTGTTATAATTATACACCAGGTTTATGTCCTTGTAAATGTAAGGGTGGTTTTTTTATTAAAATACTCTTGGTTCAAGCCATTTTCGTTAAAACGTTTCTTCCTACATCAGTTCTCCTTCAAATAATCAAAAAAAATAAAATAATATTTCCTCTCCTCTTCTTGATGGACGAAAAACAAAAGTAACATAATTTCTTTTTTATTTCTTTATGCAATTGATCTTCTTCAACATGAAATCCCAAGTTATGTGGATTGTAGTAGAAAAAGAGAGACATGTGTTTGTACTTTATGTTGCTCATATAATTAATTTAGTGCGATAATATATCAATTAATTTCATGTGATTTGAAAAAATAATAGGGTGAGAGCATGCCATTGGCTTGGCACATGGCAGTGTAGCCACAAGTAGAAATGTGTAAGCATTCATGCCAACCCTAATCAGGCTAACTCTTTGTTGAGTAAGTTTATTCTGATTTTTCCCACAATATCTATATGTGAATAAATTAGATATGAAGAGCTTGGTGTGGTAGAACAACCGTTGATGCAATAGCTATGTTGGAATCTTTGACACAAATTGCATTTCAATGTGATGACAAAAGAGATGAAAGCAGAACAGAAGGGACCTAATTAAGCAAATTCAAGTGGTTGTCAAGCCTTGTTTAAGGTGGTTTTTATTTAAATTAATGTTAGTTCAAGCCTTTTTCATTAACGCTTCATTTTTCTTTTTACTTGAAGAATTGCGAAGTATCAAATTTTTAGTATGATTTTGATGCATTTTTGGTTCATTTGTTTTCAGGTTGTTGCTAGTATGTAACAAGGCGACTTGAAAAGCTGCAATCTAAGACAACTAATTCGTTGATGTAAATCATAATTTCATGGGATATTGCTGCTATGCAATTTTAATTTGATGGCAGTTTACATCTCTAAACTAAGAAATTAATGGGAAAATGTCCTATAGTGGATGGTTGAGTAATTTAGTGGAAAGAAAGAATTTAGAAAAAATAGGACGGCAGTAGTAATGATGGCAGAAAAAATATTATTTGATGTACGAAACCATTACGAACTCATGCCAATTGCGCATACAATTGCAGTACAACAAGACAAATTAATGGTGGTGGTTTCGTGGTGGCGTAGTTCTCCGTCAAAAATGGCGATGGTGGTTGCCTTGCTCGTTCTGTGCAGCGAGCACAGTATCAAGAGAGAGAGAGAGAGAGAGAGGTGAGGGAAATCGGGAGAGTGGTAAAGAGGGAGTGAGACATGAGGGTGGTGGCAAGGTGGTGCCTCGAGGGAGTGGCGAGTGAGGTGGTGATGGTTTCTCGAACGGGAGATTGATGGTGCACTAGAGAACTTGAGTCCTCTCTCAGTTTGGTATCTGGGGAAGAAAACCAAACAAAGCTATGCATTAGCAAAGTTTGAAATGAGGGTTTTTAATCTTTGGCATGCTATTGCCTTTATTTGATCATTCTTTGAATAAAATTCCGATGGACAAGTGAAATAAACTGAATGAAAACTTGGAGAAGAAGTTCTGATTTTTAATATCTTCAGTCGGGGATTATTGTGATGTCTTTTGACAATCGAAATGTGAATGCATTATGTTGCTTAGAACACAAGTCAATATTTTTTAAAATGGAACAAAAGTATCTAGACTCGAGTTTTGCTAAAATTGTTTTGTAGATTTCATTATAGTTAACAAAAAATAAACTTATGAAATCTCAATTATGATTGTTCATGTGCCCCTACTGAGAAATGTTAGGTATGATGGATGCTATAGATAGAAAAATGTTGGCTTAAGGTTGGATTCCAGGTAAATATGTGCTATCCCGGATGATGGAATTGCATAGCATCATAAGTTTCTATATTTTCCTGAACAGATTTACTGAAAATGTTTTTCGAGGATATTCAACAAGAACTTTGATCTTTAAATTTTCTCATTGTTGCAGTCTCTTATGGTTTAGTTAATCCTATTAGCCTATTGTTAGGTCAATTAAGAGAGTGTTTTAGCCTTCTGTTAGTGTTTTGTCTTATATACTTTCTCATTGTTAGATCAGTTGTGATTCTGTGTAGTTCATGCTTCCAAGTGTAAAATTGTTCATACAATCTCACTTTTGCATCTAATTAGTGAGCCAAAAAGAAAATTTTTAACATTTTAAATCCTAATTATCTCTATTTCAGCCAATGCATATTTTTTCCACCTAAAAGTCTTTGATGCATGTCTTTTTTCTAAGTATTGAAACATACATTGTTCGAAATTTGTTGAGCACTTGAAACTTTACAAGTTAAGACTAGGAATTTTATGATATATGATAACTGTTTTCTATGTTTGTTGTTGATTAAGCATGTGGGATACAACTCGGTCTTAGACACTTAATAAAGATTTATTGTTTGAAATTAATGGGGCACAGGTTATTCTCATGATATTGGCTGCAAATGCTGCAGTAGGAGTGATTACAGAAACCAACGTTGAAAAAGCTCGAGGTAACTTTTACATTTATATCATTTCAGAATTCGCATAAATACCAGAAAACATCTTGAAAGACTACCATTTCAAGCGGATCTTTTCTTTCATGCGGAAACCAAGCTTCCTTTTTCTTAACTCATTTTACTAAAGCTTCAAATTATGTTCAATTTGTTGATTGGCTGTTAGCACTTAAGTTGATCTATTTATTTCCAATGTACCCTTTTTTTGTGCATGAATGCTTTTCTGTTGCATGTTTAGAAGATGAATGCATGAATGCTTAGGTAACCTTCTTTTTGTTATGTGATGTAGGACATAGTAGGACAGCTGAAATTAGATTGTATAGCGGAAGTGAAAAGACATAAAACTTAAATTGAAACAAAGTTTGGGAACCATCCTTTCCATTTATGCTTCTGTTTTATAGGACTGGGGGATAAAAACAGTATAGTTCGTTGTTGCATGTTTCATTAATTCAAACTTTCAAATATACACTCTCTTCATTATGCACAGTATGTTGATGTGAAGTGAACTAAATCTAAATAATTTGCGTCTTTATGTCGAAAATATTCATAGTATGTCCTGTGTTACGGTTTCAAAACCTTAAGCGACGCGTGGGCAATTTTTCTAGTTCAAACTAAACAAAGAACCAAATTAAAAACCATTCAATCTGAAAGTGAAACGCCATTCCATCAAATAAGAAAGCAAACAAACATAGAAAATGGGACTAGCTACAACTAGAAGAATCAAATTTCTCATTGTCATAGATAGCCATAATAAATAATTTCATCCAACTTTACCATAGATTGGAGGGCTCCCAGTGACTATATTATTGAGCCGTCTTCAATTCGAAACACACACAAGCATCATTGTTCTCCTTTTTGAACGAAAACTCTCAGATCACGTATCGTATATCAGTCCCTTTTTGTGGCTTTAGAAACCTTATAATTATTTTGATCGAATGCAACTTAATAGAAGGAAGTGGGGTGTTAAAATGACAGAAATAACCCTATAAACAAGTCATGTGCCTCGCACATGACTTACCTTGGCTGAAAAACTTAACGGAGTTAGGATGAGATGACAAATTAATGATTTCAAAAAGTTGGTATAGCAAATTGCTTAAAATTTTAATTTATATGACAAAATGAAAAATATGTACAAATTTATTCGACATTTCAAAAATTTTCCCTTTTCTTAAATATTTACATCTACTAAAACTCAGCGGATGGGTAGTGTTCATTAACAGTGCCCATCCGGTTTTACCCCTTATTCTCTTCATGTGTTTTAGGCTTTAGTGGGTTTGTATGATGAATTGGCCACTTTGCCCCTCTCTCATTTTTGTTCCCGTGCGTGCGTTTTGTGTGGGAAGATGCTTCCAGCATCTTTCATTTTTCACTTTCCTCTTTCTTTTCTTCTCTCTGTCTTTCCGTTTCCCTCTATTTCTCCGTTTGTCTTTCGGTTTTGATTCCAATCGGATTGTGTGGAAGGGTGTTTGGCATGTTTTTCTCGCTGTTTTCCACGAACGAATCGCTCTGTTTCAGGTGTGTTTGTTCATGCGTTGCTTTATTTTCTGTTTGGTTAGGAAGAAATTTTTTTAATTGATTGTTGTAAAGTTCGGCTCTTCACCTATTTTGCTCAGCGTTTTTTTCTATTTCTTCGTGTTTTACATCTGGTTCTTTCGTTTGATTTCGTTTATGATTTGATTAAATTGTATTTTTTTCCATAAGAAAGATTTGCATGCCGTAGGGAAACAATTGGCTGAAATTTATTACACCAATCATTGCTCATATATAAGTTTAAGAACTTAATTACTTTTCATTTCTATAGGTCCTTCATAGATTTTTGGAGAACTATTGTATAAGTTTAAACGGACCAGTATGCAAATCATCCTTGCCTGATATAGTGGGTAAGAGATATTATTGTGTGCTTTTGATGTTGGATGGCTTTTTTGTGTTTTCTTGCCTCTCTCTCTCTCTCTCTCTCTCTCTCTCTCTGACTCACTCACTTAAACTGCAGCTAAGGCACCCAAAAACGAGAGAGATGATCTACTGCTGAGTGAAGAATTTATTAGAAATTGTGTGGAAATGTTCTCTGTTCCAGCAAAGGGGAATGAGACAAACTTGCGAGCTTTTTCCCTGAAGCATCTTAATTTAATAGCCACTAAAGCAGGACAACAACCTTGGGCGAAGTGTCAGCAGAAGTATGCATTCTCTCTCTCTCGGTCGCATGCTGTTGTGGAGTTTTATCATTGTATGATTGATGGGTTTTCCACAGGTAACTTCTATCGAATATGCAGTGCTTTTAAATATGGAGCTCGCAAGCTTGGTTAGATTCTTTCATTCAGAAGAAAATTGTGGGTGACGTTGATCTTTGCAGTTTACACTCAGTGTCCATAGCACAAGCAAAAAGTGACAGTTGGAAACATAATTATTCAGTCATATAACCATTATCCAAGCCTCCTTAATGCTATTCTCAATGCTATTGTCTTCTTATTGCAGAGAAAATTGCTGCGGTGCTAAGCTAGCATACAACATCTTTATTGTCGTAGATGAACGCCAAACCAATTCTCTTAACTAGCAGGTATAGAAATAATACTCTTGACAACACTAATATAAATCATTGTACATTTATGATTTGATTAAATTGTATTTTTTTCCATAAGAAAGATTTGCATGCCGTAGGGAAACAATCGGCTGAAATTTATTAAACCAATCATTGCTCAAATTCGAAGTTGGCAACAAAATAATTTTTCATTACATGCACAATAAATAGTGCTAAAGTGCAAGAAAAAATAGGGTTCAATTCCTATTAATTCTCAATTCTTTTTATCCAAGCCGCTATTAATCTTAATTTTTCATTTGTTTGGGCTTTATAGTACCCATACCAAGAAGACTAGGCTCACTCATGCTAATATGCTTTCTCTTTTGTGTTTGGCCAAATAGATAATGATGCGTGGTAATGGATATGTTTGTCAAACACAATAAAATGGAGTCCTTGGAATGGATTGCCTCACATATCGCTCAATTTTATGTCTATTCCCAACTTAATCCATCCTATACTTATATTTTTATGCAATTTTACAACTTCTTTCAAAATTAGTTTTCCTGAATTTTTTTTTTATAATCTTCATTACTTCTTTGTTTTGCAATTTTAGGAAATGAAACAAAAATAGCTAATTCAGCACCAAAGTTACACCTTCAACAAATACGTTTTAAAGAAATGAAGGTACAAACATTGAAAGGCATGTAAAATTAATTAACGCTTTATTAACTTTATTTTACTCATGTTTTACATTTAATTACAATTTTTACTAAGCTCTCTCTTCGAAGGAATTAGCTATCACTAATATATATCCAAACTATCTTCTTTTCACATGATCTAAATACATGACAGATTATTTGCTTGCACACTGAAAGGTTAGATCGAACATCCAAGAGTATAATACTAGACGTTTCCACTAGAGATATACCCGCTTCACATATTTTAATCTAATATATTTTTTCACAGATATAGAAAATACGGAGAGTATATCTTTAGTGAAAGCATGCCTATTTATACTTTCGAACATTTGTCTTCAACGTATCAATGAACAAACAGATACTTGGCCATGCATTCAGAATATATTAGAAGAAGAAAGTGTGTAAATTGGTAACAACTAATTCATCCGAAGCGAAGACGGAAATGATGATTTTTTCTCCGATAATGAAAATTGAGATTACCAATCTTGATAAATCTGATCCGTCTTAAAATTATATTGTTAGCAAATTCGCTGCTATTTCACGATAATATGATTTGCATAACTTTTCTCACTCTTATATAACGCTATCACTAAATACATTTTATTCGATGAGACACCAATTTCCATCTTTGTTGTATTAAATTACAACAAACTTAGCTTTTCTGGTATTGATCAAACTAAGACGATCAAAATACATTATCCAAATTCTGAACCCCAGGTATGTCTCCAATTTCACTTACTCTTTATTTCTCAATACATTTGTTTGTGTTACACAATGTTACGTTGCTCCAAAGTTTTATATGTATAAATTATGCTCAATCTATTTTAATAATTTTTTAGTTGTTAATATCTATGTACGTTCACATCCCACAGCAATGCGTTGGCATCACTTCCTAGTGAAACCTATTTTGCACAACCACTAACAAATTGTTTGCACCTTTACGCAATCTCCATTAGAAAAGCCACAAGTTTCTCAATCAAGCAAATTGGCATCATAATATCCAAGGGGTGCAAATTAGCCCTCTCTTTTTTTCTTTTCTTTTTCATTTTCTTTTTTTTCTTTTTTTTCCTTTTCTTCATCTAAAATACACCAAGAAGCAGGTGGAGCTAGCACCATCGCTGTCTGTCCGAACATCAAATGCCTCTTTCTTTTTCTTCTGCAAAACGGCCAAAGTACCCAGATTCTTCTTTTCTATAAAAAGCTTGCTACAGACCAACCACCACAGAGTGTTAATGTTTGCCATTTTATTTATTACCATTGGGTGAGTTTAAATTTTGAGATTTGTATTTATCTAAAGTATTAAACTCATATAACGGTGATAAATAAAGTAATGAACATCACCATCATTTGAGTGTGGAGAACAAGAATATTCCTATGATATTGTACGCAAAAGGGAAAAATTTCCTAATTGCAAAAGCAAAATAGAGAGGTAATAATTAGAGGGTTTTTACGCTCTTAATGGTATTTAATTTGCTTGGTAACGAGAATTATTTGGTAGTCAGTCACCTACAGCATGCATGCAAATTGGAGGAGACAATACATGGACCAAATTACACCACCGTATCCTTTGGAACTTCACTTATAGCCCCATGTTCACTTGGAAGACATGAAAATTATGAACAAAATTGTTTTTTCTCCTAACCATGACAAATTTGTAACTCAATCAAGTTTATTTGCTTTGATAATTAATATTTTGGGTGACAATTTTTGATGAGATTCATTAAATACTAACAATTAGTGGACGATATTAATCGGAGTGCGTAAAAGATAGGGCAATAAGTTAAAAGGCGAGTGACACAACTATAAGTCACATTATCGTGACTTTGAGTAGAGTAGCATATGACACTTGCAAAATAGTGTTCCCCAAAGTGCTCAATGAAATTTCTTTCCTTTTCTTCCCTGACGAACAAAGAAAGAAATAGGAGAACACCATGGATATTCCTAGAAGAGTAAGGCCAAACACTAAAGGGAGTATTAGTTTCAAGCGACGAGACAATCTTTGTTTCTTGGTCTCTTTAGACTTGCACTTGGGAAGCTTTAAATTAGCAACAGGGCTGCACAGATTAGTGTTGCCAACAACTGAAATAGCACTCGTATTTTTGAAAACACCTCCAGTTGGTACCACTCCCCAAAATTGATTGAACGATAAGTTCAGATTATTCAGGATTCTAAAGCCTTCTAAAAAATGTGGAATTTCACCAGAAAAAGTATTGCGAGAAAGGTCTAGATCTTGAATCCCTCTCACTGAACTCATAGACAAAGGAATGGACCCATTGAAGAAGTTCCCTTGCAAATGCAGGGCTTCTAAACTCTCACAACCACCAAGGCTACTGGGGAGTTCTCCAGATAACATGTTATCAGAAAGATCCAGTTCACTTAGACTATGGAAATTCCCAACCTCCGGGGGAAGGGAACCTGTGAAGAGGTTATGAGACAAGGCCAAAGAAATAGATAGGGAGGAGAGTCTAAAAACTTGTTTGGGTATTGTGCCATTAAGAAGGTTGTAAGAAAGATACAACGATTGCAACCCATGGCATTCCCCTAGGCTTGAAGGAATGCTGCCCTCAAGATGATTTATATCCAACCCAAGATGGAATAACTTGGTTAAATTTCTTAGGGAAGACGGAATATTTCCTGATAATTTGTTATTGGAAATATCTAATATTCCAAGGTTTGAAAGCTTACCCATGTCAGAAGGGATGTTACCTGTGAAGCTATTATTCTCCAAATACAACGTTTTCAAGCTCACCAGATTCCCTATCCCAGATGGGATGCTTCCATATATTTGGTTACTGCCAACCCAAAACATTTCAAGTTTGGTTGAGAGATTGGATATTGACATGGGCAATGTCCCTCCAAAATTGTTGTCGTCAATAATCAGCCATTGTAACTCGGTGGCATTGGTCAAGTCCGAGAGAAAACTTAAGTCACCATCTTTACCGCTTCCAATATTATTATATTGAATGTTGAAACGCAGGAGGTTGTGAAGCTTTTGGAGATTCGGTACCTGTCCGATTAGGTTGTTACTCCCAACGTCAAAGAGCCAAACACTTGTGAAATTGAATATTGAGGGAGGTATGGACCCAGTAAGTTGGTTGATGCCGAAGTTGAAGATTTCGAGATTAGGAAAACTTTTGCCAATATCGGATGGAATACTCCCTTGAATTTGGTTACCTTCTATGGAAAATGACCCTTTTGTTTAATTTCAGAAATAGTGTGTAATTTTGTTGTAGTTTCAGAAATAGTGACTTATTTTGGTTCTGTTTCATAAATAATGTGGGTTATTTTGGTGTAGTTTCATAAATAGTGTGAATTATTTTGGTTTCGTTTCAGAAATAGAGTGAGTCATTTTGGTTCAGTTTCAGAAATAATGTGTAATTTTACTGAAGTTTTAGAAATAGTGTGAGTTCTTTTGGTTTAGTTTCATAAATAGTGGGTTATTTTGTTGTAGTTCCAGAAATAGTGTTTATTTTGTTCACTTCAAAAAATAGTGTGGGTAATTTTGCTATAATTCTAGAAATATTATGAGTTACTTGGTTTAGTTTCAAGAAAAATGTTCGTTATTTTGTTGTAGTTTTAGAAATAGTGTTTATTTTGTTCATTTTCATAAATAGTGTGAGTTTGTTTCATTCAGTTTCATAAATAGTGTAAGTTATTTTGTTGTAGTTTAAAAATAGTGTTTTTTTTCTTTCCAGAAATAGTGTGTTATTTTGGTTTAGTTTTCAAAAATAGTATGTGTCATCTTGCTGTAATTTCAGAAATTGGGTTATTTCGATTCAGTTTCAGAAATAGTATGTTTCAAAAACATTGTTTATTTTGTTCATTTCCAGAAATAGTGTGGGTTATTTTGTTGTGGTTCTAGAAATAGTATGAGTTAGTTTGGAACTGTTTCAAAAATAGTGTGGGTTATTTGGGTTCAATTTCAGAAATAATGTGGATTATTTTGCTGTAGTTTCAGTGAGAACATATCCGAAGCACTTCTTGGGGGCATTAGTAGCATAAGCTGTGACAAAACCAATATCTGTTTTTTCAAGTTTGGTTCAATGAGAACAATGTCAGATGCACTTCTTGGAGCATTAGTAACACAAGTTACGAAAATACCAATATCTGCTTTTTTAAACTGAACACTGACTATTTCTTAAATTGAACAATGTTATTATCGCTATTTTTAAAACTGAACAAAGTTTTCCAACTTTTATGAGCTAAACTAGCATTAGTATAAAGAAAGTGACGAAAATTGAAAGTATAAAGAACGTGATAAAAATTGAAAGTATAAAGAACGTAACGAAACTAAGATGCTATGTCTAGTGGCTCGGCCCAATGAAGCACAATTGTTTGTTCTAATTAAATTTACTTCCTGTTAACATATATTACAATTAAAAATCCTGAAATGCTAGATAAGATACCATAACTTTATTGTCAATTTTTGTGAGTCTTAAACATTTCAAAAAATGCATGTACAAAAATTTCTTAATAAAACACTAAATATTATAGGACACAAAATTATTGTAGTGCTAAGAAAAGATATATTCTAAGTTGGCAATGTAAAGCTGATAACAAGTAACCAGAAGATAAATAACTTTTCTAACTTATCACTGTGACCGTAAGGCAAATAGATTTGTGATCAAATTTCTGCTGATCCAAGACCAAAGTCTGAAGGGGTTGAAAGCTTTGAACTAAAAAGAATAAACATATTTGTTAACAATGAAAAGAGGTCAAACCATATGGAAATTGGATGATTGCGATACACTATTTAAGATGTATATGTACTGGAAAAGTAATTAAAAGAGATTTTAAGAGATAATTAGATAATAAAAACTCATCCCTCATATTAAAAAGGAGGTTCCAAATGAAGCACCAAACAAATTGAAAAGCAAAAGCGTGAAGAAACAGCTCTGACCGTCTGTTCAAGCTCTTGACCTCCTCGTTTGTCATTTGCCCTCCAAGCCTAGCAGCTCCAGCTTCCGGCTGCCGGAGTCTTCACCTTCATCATTAATTCGATTGGAGAAATTCAATAACAAAATAAAGAAACCGTGAATTGCAAAAATGGAGGAAGTGAAATTGAATTGGAAATAAAAGCACTATCAGAGAAAAGATGGAGGATCGAGAAAGGGAGAGAGAGAGAGAGACATTAAACGGAGAAGGGCATGCCGTAAGGGGCAAAATTGAAAATTCATTGTTTGGACCATTTTGATTGGATTGGTTTTATGTTGAGTTTTGTCGTAATCATTAAATAAAATTATTATATAATTTTTTGTAAACAT
Organism: Pyrus x bretschneideri; assembly: GCF_019419815.1. Lineage (NCBI taxonomy): Eukaryota > Viridiplantae > Streptophyta > Magnoliopsida > Rosales > Rosaceae > Pyrus > Pyrus x bretschneideri. The sequence continues at coordinate 3,438,925 of NW_025999712.1, read as the reverse complement.
TTAAAGTTTTCAAATCATTTTCATTAGTTTTCCTTTTAAAATTGTAACAATTACTAGTGAGATCAAGTTTTCTTAATTTTTAAACTTCATGGGGGCTCAAGACTCGAGCATTGATTGAAAATTGTAACATGAAGGTTTAAGTCTCCATTAAACACGTTGTCAGTGGGTCTTTTCTCTGTAAACATCTCTAGCAAGAGAATTCCAAAACCGTAGATATATCCAATTATTAACGCCTCACTTCCTATATCGTAGTTTCTGATTCTTGGAAATTAAAATATGTGAAGGAATAAGTCCAAGTAAATGATAATAACTTTGGCTTTTTTTAGACGACTTCACTAGCTTACTTCCGCTATTGGGACCTATTGTCTAGCACTTTCGGTGCGCCAAGCACCAAGACCATTAAAGCACCTTGATTCTAGAAGCTGACTGGAAACATTTGGCAACCATCCAAAATGAAAAAACAAATACATGGAACCCTATATTTAGGTCACATTATACGTCACAATGGTAGAAGGGCAACCCTACCTATGAATGGAAATTTTGAAGTTTGTACGTTTTCTGAGGGTTGGACGGTGAGATTGATGATTTTCTCATAGTTCCCCTAAAGTATCATTGCAAGAAAGCTTGTTGTGGATGCAACCGTTCTAAAAATTATGACTATTACTAGTGAGATCAAGTCTTCTTAATTTTTAAACTTCATGGGGGCTCAAGACTCAAGAGCATTGATTGAAAGTTGTAACATGAAGGTTTAAGTCCCCATTAAACACGTTGTTAATGGATCTCTTCTATGTAAATATCTCTAGCAAGAGGATTTCAAAATTGTAGACATATCCAGTTATAAGCACCTCACTCCCCATACCACACTCTGCCATTCAAACATCAGAAAATGTTGTTAGCAAACTGAGAACAAAATAGTTGAATTATGCAAAATTTATATATATATATATATATTAAAAAAAAAAAAAGGATATTGTGGAGAGGATGTGAATATTTACCTAAAACCACATAACCAAGCGTTCTGTTAGTCTAGCAGAACTTGTTTGATTTGTTGAAGCTTTTATACTGGTCAGTTGTGAGAGAAACCTTGCTAATCAAAGTCAGAAACATGTCTAGTCGACATGTTGTCCAATAGAACAGTACTTGGCTTCAGATCACAATGAACTATTGATGTTTCACAGTGATTATGAAGATAATCGACTAATCAAGAGCACAAGCAACATCAATGGCAATGCTGAGCCTTTGCAAAAGATTTAAACTCTTGGGTGCCTCTCTTGCTTCTTTCAATATCAGTCGGTGGATGCAGCCACTTCTCTAAGCTTCCTTTTCCATGTACTCATAAACCAAAGCCTTGAAATCATTACCAAGAGAATCAACACTTGAATATACAGTTATAATCTTGACGAGATTTCGATGCTTGATATTTCTCAAAACCTCACATCCAGATATAAAACACTTTGCTGCTCAATGGCGTAACAAGTTAAACACCTTTACGGCGGCAACCAATTGAGCTCTATCATCAACATCGACAACTCCCTTGTACACAACCCCAAAACTTCCAGCACCAATCAAAAATTAGCCTCAGATAATCCATCAGTAGCTCTTAGCAGAGTAGCATATGAAACTTGCAAATAAGAGTTTGTTATTGTACTTAACGAAATTTCTTTCCTTTCCTTTCTTGACGAACAAAGAAAGAAATATGGCAAAACACTAAAGGGGATTATTAATGTCAAGTTTCGAAATGATCCTCCCTTATTGGACTTGCACTTGCAGTTGGAGATTGGCACTACCTCCGTAAAGCCTGGTGTTGCCAGTTATCGAAATTTCTTTTTTTTTTTTTCTTATCTTAATGTTGTACAATAATCTGAATTATCTATTTCTGTGTCACCTTTTAAAGTCTAACTTCGCCAAAAATCAAAGTAATTCATACTTGTTTTGTCATCTAATTGTTATCCAATAAATAAATGAACCATGTTTTTCAGTTAAATGTTGAAATTTCGACAACGTTAATTAAATAGTTAAACGATATTTTATTTAGTTGATTTTTTTTCAAAGTTGGTCTCTAGAGGATGAGGTAGAAAGTATACATGTGTCCGATTATCTTGCAACATTGCAGAATGAGAGAGATGCAAGAAGGCAGAGTGCAAAGATCCGATTGAGAGGATCCGTACCATTCCACATTCAACAAACTTAAATATGGTAAGTAAATTGTGTGTTTGAGTAGTCCTATATGGCATGGAAATTTTATAGTTATCGGTATAAGTTTCAACTATCATGAATAGTAGAAAAGACATACAAAGAATGAAAGGGATAATGACAATGATGGACCTGGCTTCTCTGCCCTCCCAGTTCTCATATACTCTCATCTTCTTTTATTTGTACAATCACGATTAAGCAACATCAATATTTTATATTACTATTATTTTTTGTCTTATTATCTTTATAAGAAATTAATATAAAATGTTGAACCGCAACCGCACAAAATAAAAGGAGAGAGAAATGTATAAGAACTGGAAGGGCAGAGAAGCCGGATCCGACAAAAACCATTGCATGGTGAATGCACAAGAACGAGGGCATGTTCGAAATTTTGACTTGGTTTGTGCCAACGTGGATCGCGGACCGTGTTTTACGGCGGGCATGATTAAATGAGCCAATCAAATTGAACACTAAATTGGTCTTTTCAGGAAAAAGAGCCTCTCCGAATAATCAAGATCCCATTTGAGCTTTTTAAATTTCATTTAAGGATAAAAAATTATTATACTTTTTAAGAGGTCAAAATAGATGATTTATTAGATGAAATTTAAAAAATTCAAATTACTTAATCCGATGATCTTAACGAAAGATATCATGAGAGAATCTTTTTCCGTCTTTTCACATTGACCGACGAGTCCCGGAATTTTGGGGACTGTGCTTTGGGTCTTTGATTTTGTACGTAGGGAACTGTGAACTACATGCGCATCGTACTGTGTGATCGTATGATTTACTGGTCAAAAAGTACGTACGGTGCAGATCTTGCCGTAGACCAAAGACCATAATCCAAGGAAAAAAGCCTAGTTTGGTAGCTAAATGCAAGTTTAGTGAACTATAAGTCAAATTTAGCAACTCTACTCTCGAGAAATGCTGAAGAGATTTTCTCAATAGTAAAAATTTTCGTGGATTTTATGTTATCTCATATTTGTTTTCACAATATTTTATAATATTAATGCGAAAATTAATGTTACACTGTAAAACGACAAATTGTTTATTGACACAAGAATTAACTATAGAGTCGCACTTTGATAGAGTGTCATTAGCATGTCCCTTGTCTTCTGTTACTTTTATAAATATTCTAAGCTATGAGTCCAGGAAAAGAGGATCAAACTGGACCCAAACTTGAATAAGGAGTCGAACACACAACACCGACTAACAGACCTAACCAACATTTGCATCACAATTTACACTTCTTCACTAAATTTGGACAATTAGTTTTATCCTTATGTAGTGATGCATTGCACGCCTAGAACGCGAATGCTCATCTAGTGGATAACAAAAGGCCAAGAGTGAGGCAAAAGGATGGCATATGTTAAAACTAAGGTTTTTGCTTTCAGCATTTGGGACCAATTGGGCAAAATCCAAACTTTTGAAAGAACCGAAATTAACTAACCCATCAACTACCATAAGAAATATCAAGAATTTAGGGCAACAAGTCAATTTCAAGTGAGCTCTTTCCACATGGTCATTAAATATATTGATTGGATTTTCTATGGTTGCTACCAAATACGTGATACTTCGAATTTTTTAACTTTTAATATTTAAGAAGTTCGAAATATTGTATACTTTGAAATACCATAGAATTTTGGTCGATACAACCATACACATTCTGCAAAAGCAATTAAAACTCAGACCAGAATCCACCTCACCTGTACCACAAGTTGGACCCACAAGATTGAGAAAGGTCAAAAAAAGCTTTAAAGAAAAAAAAAAAGTAGTCTAATTAGTTGATTAAAAAAAAAGGTATAATTAGTTTCATATGAAAATAAATTAAATAATAAAAAAATAATGGAAAAAAGAAACACTCACACAACCAATTCAAATACAATTATATTAGAGAGAAAAATGGTCTAATTAGAAAATTTGGAAATCACATTTCATTGGGCTAAAAAGTTACCACTATTGTTTTTCAAAAGTAACATGTTATTGAGTTGAGTTAGGTCAATTTGTTGTCCGAACAATCTCATTTTACAGAGAGGTAAAAAAATAGTAATTCATTTTTGTGAAAAAAAAAGTTCCAATACTTCCAAATCCAAGATTATTACTTTCAAATTGTTTAACTAAATAACCAAACCTAAAAATAGAGCAAGAAAAACAGTGAACAAAAACAGAGCATAAAAACAGAGATGGGAGCTTTACTAACCTCCGGTAGGAAACAGAGACAGTCCCAGCTCTGTACTCGGCAATCTTGAGGAACATGAGCATGGCGAGGTCGAAGTAGGGCCTCGGAGGGTTGCACCATCCGCCATTGTCGCTTGCTTGGGCAAAATTGGGAAGCAAAAGTTAGTGGCAGTGATGAAAATAGATGGACTTCCATAGTGGCACCAGCTGGGGTCGTCTGCACACTTGAGCTCAAAGCAGGCTCCGCAGCTGAGGCCATTGTTGAACTCCGTGCCACCGTGTTAACTCCGTACCTTTGGCCGTATAGATTTCCGTATCCACAAGCCCCACCTGAAAAATTCAAGTGTTTTAGACCTGATTTGGTACTGAGGTGATTCTGAAAAAAACTGCTATCAAAAAAAAGCTGGGAGCTGTTTTTGTGTTTGGTAAACACTCAGCTTCAGCTTTTTTTCACAGTTTTGGATGAAAAAAGCCAAAAACAAGAAGCTGCAAAACCCAGCTTTGAAAAACCGGCTTTTTTTTTTCACATCTGTTTTACATCAAAGTTTACCAAACACTCTAATACAGCTTTGTTTTTTTTTTCAAAAGCACTTTTACAAAAAAGTTTACCAAACACTTTGCTGCTTTATTTCATAGCTACTTATTCTCACAGCACAGCAGAAGCAGCTTTTTTTCAAAGCACAGCAATACCAAACCAGCCCTTAGTTAATTAATTAATAATTAAGCTTAATTAAGTTCTTGGTTTTAGATCTTTGATGGGTTTTGTTGGATTTCGCTACAGTATCTCAACCCAATCATGTAACTTACGTGTAAAAATCATAATGCATGCAGTGCGTGATTATGATACTGACAAAATGACATTCTTAGTGCATGAAAGTTTCTCCACACTTTAAAGGAATGTGGCATTATTGTGTACATTAAGAAAAATGAAAAGTTGAGGCAAATGGTGAAGAGTTTGAAGGGGAAATGTAGGGTTTTGATGACGAACTTATGGTTCCGAAGCTGTCGGAGTCACCGTAGAAGGTGGCATGTGCGCCTTGCCATGCATCACCAGTGTGGACTCCTGGGATTCTTGCTTCAGCCACCCACATAAGTGAGATGATTAGAGAAGCAATGCCAGTAGAAACGCTTACCACACCCATTTTCTTTTTCTTCTAAATTTTCCCAGAAACAAGCAAAAAATAGAGAGAGAGAGAGAGAGAGAGAGAGAGTGTGTGTGTGTGTGTGTCAGTCAGTGAGGTACTGATAGGGTGAGGAGTTAAAAGAAGGGGTGGTGGATCACTTATGGAGTTTTTTTTGGAGATCAGGATATAGCATTATCCGGGCAAAGATGCCAAAGTTTACAAAAAGGCCTACACAGAGGGAAACAACCACTACATATACTAGAAAAAGGTAGTGCAAGGAGGTTACAAGAGACCAAAACGCCGCACCTAATGGTAAAACGTCCATCCTCACACTACCAAGTACAATTCGTGGGGGCAGGGAAGGCCATCATTACACAAAACATGAACAAGAGGAGATGAGGGTCTATCGACCCAAATATGATCACATACTTCTCTACAACACCGCGAAGCCAAAAGGTCCGCTGTCGAGTTGGTCGATCTTGGAACCCAAAACCAGCAGCAATCTTGAAAACCACCCCTTTTCCCCCTCGGCGCCCCCAAATTGTTGCATTTCGCAATAATAAGAAAAGCTTCCCAACTGCCCTTCCTTGCCAAATCCTTTAGGCAAGAAATTGATTCCAAGGAGTCAGACTCAACCATTATTGAATTCCAACCCCTACTAATCCCCAATTTACATCCATGCATAATAGCCATCGCCCCCACCATTGCAACGCTAGTTGACTTCATGCTATACCTGCATGCCGCCAAGAACTTGCCCTCATCATCCCGTGCCACTTTTCCCGTAAACCCCAGCCCATCCCTTGCAACCCAGCTAGCATCCACATTTATCTTTACGAATCCCGGACTCGGTGGAGACCATCTAACACCAATACTTGTTTCTTAAGAACTGGGTACAAGTGTAGTGGGCGAAAATGATTTGGCCTCCTTGAAGGTTGAAGCAGAGTGGGAGATAGCAACAATAACCTATGTTGGGTATATTTGTTGTTGGTTTAACTGAAAATTACACCTTGATTTCCATATATGCCAGCATGTAAAGGCAATTTATGAAAGCATATTATTCCTCACCTCATTTGAACCATTGGCTGACTCATGCATTTGTAGCAGCCAGTTTGCCCAGCTTGAAATCTCCATCCCATTCATCCTTAAATTTAACCTTCCCCCAAACCAAACATCTTCCACCCACGGGCATTCAAGGAAAAGGTGTTTGATTGACTCTTCCTGCGACTCACAGATAGGGCAGAAAGGAGATAGGGACGAACGTCTTTGGTATAAATTAGCCATTGTTGCAAGCGTAATATGAAGGGTCTTCCACATGAAGCATCTGAGCTTTGGTGGAACCTCCAACTGCCAAACACACTTCCAGCGTGCTCCTGGAATGGTAGCCGACATGTGAAGGTTGAGGCTCCTTTTTTATTGGATTTATGTATGAGCCCAATGATATCCGGATTTAACCGAAAACATCCCTTTCTTTTCAAAGGGCCACACTAACCTATCCCTTAAAGTCGGTTCTCCGATGTGAGTCTCCAAGATTGCATCGAACTCCTCCTCCACCATAAATGGTTTCAAAAAATCAATATCCCATTCCCCGTTCATCGGGCAAATTAACGAGCTAACCATTAGGTTCTTTAAAACCTGCACCGTGCCCAAGGGGGAGGGTTTGCCCAAGGGAATAGCCGGGAGCCATCTGTCAATCCAGACCCTCACATTATTACCATCCAGACCCTCACATTATTACCATTCATAATCTGCCAGTGTGCACCCCTACTTAGAATATCTCTTCCAACTAGAAGGCTTCACCAAGCCCAAGTAACTCTCCCACCCCTCTTTGCATCGAAGAAATAGCAATTAGGAAAGTACCAGGCCTTAAGCACCAACGCCCACAAGGAATTTGGCTCCATTATCAGATGCCAACACTGCTTTGCCAGAAGGGCATCGTTGAACATCTCAAAGATCCTCAATCCTTAGCCTCCCTCCTTCTTTGACTGACCCAATTTCTCTCGTGATACCCAATGAATTCGGTGCTCCCCATCCTTCTGTCCCCACAAGAATTTTGAAATCATGGCATCCAATTCGTTGCATATCGACATGGGAAACTTAAAAAGGTTCATTGGGTATGCGGGAATTGCTTGCACCACTGCCTTTATGAGGACCTCATGCCTCGCTTGTGAGAGAGTTGATTTCTTCCAACCTTGAAGCTTTCCCAATAACATTCCTTTAACATAGGCAAGCCCACATTTCTTCGATCGACCCCAAATAACAGGTACTCCCAAGTATAATCCCGGATCCCTAACTCTTACCATACCGAGAATATCCGCCAACTGTTGAGAGAATGTCTCAGGCACATTGGCACCGAAGAAAACACTTGACTTCGACTTACTGACTTGTTGCCCCGAAGCAAAACAATAGTCATCAATCACCTTAATTAAGTGCAGGCAATTCTCCTCCTCTGCCTTTAGGAAGATAAGTGTATCATCTGCAAAAAGTATGTGGGATATAGTCGGGCCCGAGGGGCTCATTTGTACTCCCTTGATCTAGTTCCACTCACATTCCTTTTGAATAAGAAGTGATAGAACTTCACTAACCAAAAGGAAAAGATAAGGGGATAAAGGGTCTCCCTACCTAAGCCCAGGTGAAGGAGCAAATTTGGGTCCGGGTTGTCCATTTAGAAGGATAGCAAAATTCACTGAAGATATGCAGCCAAAGATCAAGCTTCTTTACCTACTATCGAACCCCATTTTCTCCGTCACAGCCAATAAGAAATCTCACTCAACCCTATCATCAGCCTTGTGCATATCCAATTTGAGAAGTCATTAGGGGGCATATTTTGGAATTTGCTGATTAACTCATTATCTATGGGAAAATTGTCCTCCTGTGTGAACTAAAAATTAAGTATTCAATTCAGTTCCCATTCTCAATCTTTAGCGCGTGCATGTCACCTGCTAATCTAGCTGGTTTGCACACATAAGTTTGGAACCTTCCTATATTATTCTCCCATTTCCTAATTGGTGGGAGGTTCAGTATTACACTCAATTCTTTCTATATTGACAAACAAAAATTAAAAAAGTGCGGAAAAAATAAAAATGAATGTAAAAAGCATTAATTTATAATTTAAATTTTCTCTTTTGTTTTTCCGAAATTTTTTTTAGGGTTGTTCGATTTTCCTTCTTCCACACCTAAAACTCATTTTGCTTTGGCACATTCTCACCATGCACATGATCCCAGTTTGATGAGAAAATACTCATATAAACACAAAAGGAAGTAAATATACCACCAAATAGAAAATACTCATATAAACATGGTTTGATTCTTTCTTTGAAAGCTGTCATTTTTTTATTTTTTCAGATCCCAGTTTGATGAGAAAGTTTTGCGTATACGACTCTACTTGGAACACTGCTGCTTGACGTTTACTAGGGCAGCAACAGACTCCTTGTTAAAAACTTGATCTCATATCAGGAGGAGTCAAACCTACGACCTTTGGGAACAGAAGCACAAGTTCGCCATAGCCACTAGGCTACCCAATGGTGGGTGATTATCATCTTTGAATCATCTAACGTAACAGAGACTTAAGAGTCACTTAGTGCTTCAATATAATGATATTTCTCTTCATTGAGATGTCTGAGGTTCAATTATCACCAAAGACAAGTTTGAATCAAATTATTGCTAATCCATTGTGAGGCTAAGCCTACCTCCTCCCCTTAGCGTAGATGATATTGTTTGTTAAAAAAAAAATTGGTGTGGTAACTGGTAAGCAAGTATACCTCATTTGTGAGGTAATGTGAGATCACAAATGAAGACGTAGGGATAATCGGGCCAAAGGGCAATTTGGGGAAAATAGAACCTTTGAATCCTTAATTGGGTTCACAAGAAAAGTAAAAGGGGTTTGTTTAGATCTGGACTCAATGGATGAGCTACTTTGAGTCATTATGAAGTTGAGGCGTGATCAGCGGCTGTGATTCGAGGACATTCTTTAAGGGACCAGACAAAAGATTTCATGGGGTTATGCAAATACAATCCAAGCCCCACTAGCTGCATATTGCATTGCATATGAATGCGCCCAATCCTTAAGTTTTTCAAAATCCCCACTTTACTTACATTTTGTGTCATTTTCGTACCTAACTTTAATATTTCTCTTACTTTCATATTTTTGTTAATTTTTCTGTCAAAAGTGAAATTAAGTGACGATGTAGTGTTGCTCCACAAAATTTGCCACATTAATTAAGAAATTAATTAAATAATAAATTAAGGATTTTTGTTGTGGTCTGAACAAGATTAAAACTAATGAAAAAAAAGCTCTCTCCCTTTAATTGTCAACCCTATCTAACCTCATATGATCTACCGAAACCCTTATCCCCATTCATAGCATCGACGATTCCTTCTCAGAGTCCGTGACATCTTTTCTACCCAGGTTCGTGCCCGAGAAGACCAAATCCAAGAAACGACATGACCCCAAAACCCATATTTTGGAAAGCCTGTTTCAAGATTCTAGTGCAAGCCAAGGCCAGAAGCAAGTTGACCCAAAGAGGCGATTGGGTCTCGTCACTCGGGTCGTCTTTGCTGACGGAGAGTTTGCGATCGTCATCCTCCTCTAAGAACCATTTGTTTGGGTTAATATTTGAACATTGGGCTGCAAGTGTAAAGAAAGCCCAAAGATGCCAACTAAAGGAGGACTCGCCTGAAGCCCAGCACCAGGTCCAAAGACAAGTTGACGTCTCCCCATTAAATGCATAGGCCATGTCTGATAGGAAACTCAACTCACCATCTTTACAGCTTCCAAGATGATTTTGTTGAATGTTGAAGGTCTTGAGGTTATGAATCTTTTAAAAATTTGGAATCTATCAATGTGAATATTCAACAATTTCGTGGCACGAACTAGATTTTAATCGATGAGAATATTACACAAAAATACCAAGTACAAGAAGTAGTAATACAATCTTCACACAATGAACCTCATTGGTGATTATTTACATTGCAAACTTCCACATCTATTGTGGTAACATAAAAGCTAGACTTCACAGACAGTACACGAAATTTCTCTATCACAAACATAAAAAAGAGTTTCTATCCAAGAAAAGTATTCCTAATGGAATAAAGTTCAGATGCAGCATCATTGATATTCTTTAGTCGATCTGTTGCGGATTCAACAGAACAAGCAATTCCGATTCTAAATATTGAACTCAAGCACACCTCAACTTTATGAATTCTCGCACTGCATTGATTGGGATTCTCGTTCGTGCCTCCTTGAAGAAGTGGTGCGTCTGCAATCTCAGTAACTCGCCCGGGGAGAGCCATCTTGACAAAATTATGAAGGTTCAAGCTATCACCAAACATGTTGTTAGTGGGTCTCTTCCCTGTAAACATCTCCAACAAGAGAATGCCAAAGCTGTAGACATCACCATTCGTTGACACCTCACCCCCCATGCCATACTCTACAATTCGAACATCACATTTGTGTATAAATAGTTCAGTTTGAATTTTGTAAATTAAATACTCCAAAATAAAAAAGGAAGGAAATGTAATGAAGTATATATCTAACATATATATATATATATATATATATATATATACCTGGAGCTGCATAACCAACCGTTCCTCTTATTCCAACGGAACTTGTCTGACTTTGAATTGTTGAAACATTACTCGTTACTTGTGAGAGAAACCTTGCTAATCCAAAGTCAGAAACATGGCCAGTCAATTCGTTGTCCAAGAGAACGTTGCTTGGCTTGAGATCACAATGAACTATTGGCGTTTCACAATGATTATGAAGATAATCCAGTGCACAAGAAACACCAATGGCAATTTCTAGCCTCTGAAGAAGACTTAAATTCTTGGGTACATGATCTCTTAACTCTTCAGATCCAGTAGGTGGATGCAGCCACTCCTCTAAGCTCCCGTTGTCCATGAACTCATAAACTAGAGCCTTGAAATCATTACCATGAAAATCAACACTTGAACACACAGTTATAATCTTGACGAGATTTCGATGCCTCATATTTCTCAAAGCTTCACATTCGGCTATGAAACTCCTCAAAGCTCCAAGGCGTAACAAGTTAAACACCTTCACGGCAACAAGTTGAGCTTTATCATCATCATCAAGAACTCCCTTGTACACAGACCCAAAACTACCAGCACCAATTAAATTAGCCTCTGAGAACCCGTCAGTAGCTTTGAGTAGAGTAGCATATGACACTTGCAAAATAGTGTTCCCCAAAGTGCTCAATGAAATTTCTTTCCTTTTCTTCCTCGACAAACAAAGAAAGAAATAGGAGAACACCATGGCTATTCCTAGAAGAGTAAGTCCAAATACTAAAGGGAGTATTTGTTTCAAGCTACGAGACAATCTTCGTTTCTTGGTCTCTTTAGACTTGCACTTGGAAAGCTTTAAATTAGCAACAGGGCTGCACAGATTAGTGTTGCCAACAACTGAGATAGCACTCGCATTTTTGAAAACACCTCCAGTTGGTACCACTCCCCAAAATTGATTGAATGATAAGTTCAGATTGTTCAGGATTCTAAAGCCTTCTAAAAATTTTGGAATTTCACCTGATAAATTATTGCGAGAAAGGTCTAGATCTTGAATCCCTCTCACTGAACTCATAGACAAAGGAATGGACCCGTTGAAGAAGTTTCCTTGCAAATGCAGGACTTCTAAACTCTCACAACCACCAAGGCTACTGGGGAGTTCTCCAGATAACATGTTATCAGAAACGTCCAGTTCACTTAGACTGAAAAAATTCCCAACCTCCGAGGGAAGGGAACCTGTGAAGAGGTTATTAGACAAGTCCAAATAAATCGATAAGGAGGGGAGTCTAAAAACTTGTTTGGGTATTGTGCCATTAAGAAGGTTATAAGAAAGATTTAACGATTGCAACCCATGGCATTCCCCCAGACCTGAAGGAATGCTGCCCTCAAGATAATTTCCATCCAACTCAAGACGGAATAACTCGGTTAAATTTCTTAAGGAAAACGGGATATTTCCTGATAATTTGTTATTGGAAATATATAATATTCCAAGGTTTGAAAGCTTACCCATGTCAGAGGGGATGTTACCTGTGAAGCTATTAATCCCCAAAAACAACAATTCCAAGCTCACCAGGTTCCCTATCCCGGATGGGATGCTTCCATATATTTGGTTATTGGAAACCCAAAACATTTCAAGTTTGGTTGAGAGATTCGATATTGACATGGGCAATGTCCCTCCAAAATTGTTGGTGTTAATGATCAAACTTTGTAACTGGGTGGCATTGGTCAAGTCCGAGAGAAAACTTAAGTCACCATCTTTACCGCTTCCAATATTATTAAATTGAACGTTGAGATGCCGGAGGTTGTGAAGCTTTTGGAGATTCGGTACCGGTCCGATTAGGTTGTTACTCCCAACGTCAAGTTTCCACACACTTGTGACATTGGATATTGAGGCAGGTATGGACCCAGTAAGTTGGTTTGAGGCGACGCTGAAGAATCTGAGATTAGGAAGATTTTTGCCAATTTCTGATGGAATACTCCCTTGAATTTGGTTAAGTGCCATGAAAAATGTAACAAGAGAAGAGAGGTTATAAATGGAGGAAGGGATGCTACCAGACAACTGATTTAACCCCAATACCAAGACGGTTAATTTTTTCAATTGGCCAAGAGAACTGGGGATGTTTCCCATCAAGTTATTACCAGCAAGACCTAGCACCTGGAGAGACGAAAGGTTCCCTAAGGAAGGAGGGACCTGTCCCGTTACATTATTAAACTGTAATGAAAATTTTTGCAGTTTCAACAGCAATCCAATTTCTGAAGGAATTTTACCCACCAACTTGTTGAGAGAGAAATTCACATGGATAAGGTTGAAGCAATATGATATATTGTGTGGAATACTGCCACTAAACGAGTTAACGTCTAATCGTAATACCTGCAACCTACGCAAATTCCCAATTTGTGGAGGAATTTCATGACTGAAGCTGTTGTTTTGCAGCGACAGCTCCCTTAGAAAACTGAGATTTCCAATGTTTGGGGATAGTTTGCCTACCAGATTTTGAGATTGCAGGTCCAGGTTAGTGACCCTTTGGCGATGTCGCCGACTGCACGTCACACCATGCCACATGCAAAAGTGCGTGGAATCGTTCCAGGAGCTCATCACGTTGTAATTATGGAGATCTTGCTTTATTTGAGCTTTGATGGCAAGCAGCGCCAGCCTATCCGTCGCATTCCCTCCGAGTCCTGATTGCAGGGAGCTCCAACAGCAATCGAACACTGCACTGAAAAGCAAGTATATTAAGATCAATTTCACAACCAAAACCCCCATTCCTGATCTGGTTAACTATATAAGTAGAGAGAGAAGCAGAAAGAAATAGAGAGATGGGTGTTGAGTTGCGAATTTGGTGAGTTCCAATTGTTACATGATAAGGAAATTTATAGAAGGATAGGATCATAGGAGGAACTCACACCACAGTTTCTGCTTCTTGAAGATTCAAATATGAGTAGGAATAAGTCCAAGTAAATGACAACCACTTTGGCTTGTTTTTTTAGACGACTTCACTACTGGGAACTTTACACCACAGCTTACTTCCACTACTGGGAACTGTTGTTTGGCACTTTCGGTGAACGCCAAGGACCAAGACCATTAAAGCACCGTGATTCCAGAAGCTAACTGGAAACATTTGGCAACCACCTATTGTCTGGCACTTTCGGTACGCCAAGGATGAAGACCATTAAAGCACCTTGATTCCAGAAGCTAACTCGAAACATTTGGCAACCATCCAAAATGAAAAAACAAATACATGGAACCCTCTATTTTGGTCACATCAAACATCACGCTGGTGTCACTTAATATGAAAGTTACCTTGCTAGGCGACCCTAGCTATGAATGAAAATTTTGAAGTCTCTACGTTTTTTGAGGGGCTGGACTGAGATTGCTGATTTTCTCGTAGTTCCCCTAAGGTACCATTGCAAGAAAGCTTGTTGTGGATGCAACCTTTCTAAAAATTGTATCATTTACTAGTGAGATCAAGCTTTCTTAATTTTTAAACTTCATGGGGGCTCAAGTCTCTAGCAAGAGAATTCCACCACTGTAGACATATCCAGTTATTAACGCCTCACTTTACAGTCCAACTTCGCCAAAAACCAAAGTAATTCATACTTGTTTTGTCGTCTAATTGTTATCCAATAAATAAATGAACTATATTTTTCAGTTACATACTGAAATTTTGACAATGGTAATTTAATGGTTAAACGATTTTTTATTTAGTTGATTTTTTTTCAAAGTTGGTCTCCAGAGGATGAACTAGAAAGTATACATGTCCGATCATCTTGCAACATCGCAGAATGAGAGAGAACTGAAAAGGTAGAGCACAAAGGTCCGATTGAGAGGATCCATAACATCCCACATTCAACAAACTTAGGTATGGTGAGTAAATTGCGTGTTTGAGTAGTTTTACATGGCGAGTAATATGGGTTTCAACTGTTATGAATGGTAGAAAAGAGGTACAAAGGCAGTAAAAGAATGAAAAGAATAATGACAATGAGAACCATTGCTTGGTGAATGCACAAGACTATTTTACCCATCAAAAAACAAAAGAAAGAGAAAGAATACTTACTACAAGAATGAAGCATATCAATCAACATTCTATCAAATCTGAAATCTGTACATGTATGGTCAACTGCAAAGCTCAGCATATAGCTGCTGAGTCCACGAGGGGCTGGGATCTGGCAATGAATATGTTCCATTTCTACCATTGCTTACGCACGTTAAGTTCAGCTGATTCCCTATCTGGCTCGACTGCAAGATTGGTGCATATATGCATATAAAGAACAATATGTCAGTACAAAACCAATTTATAGTACTAACAAAATACGTTGCAGAAGCAATTTCCTGACACAGAATTTCGCGAGTCATTTCTTAAATTAGATTTCTTTAAGGCATTAGACTAAACAGCATGCCAAACTAGAACGACTGAATGCAACCATGATCATATTAATAAGCAAGCACTTCTGTCAATCAAATATTAAGGTGGAAGTTAATATGCGCAGAAAAGTACAGCACATTATCAGACAATAAATATTTTGTGACTTACAATTCCATTTTGATGTAGGGACACCGCTCAAGTAATGACACTAGGAACAGTGGTTGTTTAGATTGACCACTCGAAAAAGAGTTACCAAGCCAAGAGTATACCTGTCAAAAACATGACTTCTGTCAGAAAATGCCTGCATATACTGATACTACACAAATACGAGGAAAATGAACCTTTATTTCCAATAAGAAAACAACAAAGTATTGCCAACACATGCAATCCAAAACAGCAAAGTAGAAGCCGCTATCAACAAAGTGATCAATTAGTATTACAAAGAGAATAGCGATAACACAATGCCTTCTCCAAACCATTCTGATGAGAAACAAGCATATACAGAGCATCACACATCAACTGTGGCTACCAGATTTTCATGCAGGGAGTCGATTAGGTTCATGAAGTCAAACAGTTGAATCAGACATCGAGGAGGAGCTTACCCAACAATCAATAGTATCAAACAGAGGACCCACAATACATATTGATACGTCTTGTGTTTAGATTTAACTGGAGTAGTAACACGTCCAGGGGGAGCATTCTGTTGGGTAAGCCATTTAAACTGGGGGTGGATCAAAAACAAAAATCCAAGAAGAAATCCGGAGACAAATCCTCCAATATGAGCAAAGTTGTCCACATGTGGTAGAATTCCCACTGCTAAGTTATTATGATGATGAAAAGGAGAGTAAGCAATGCTGCTAACTGCAGATCGAAATCTGAAACTGTAAGATCAAAGGGTCGTGCACATACTATAAGGAGGTGCATCATTGAGTATACAGAATTTTATTTACCTTATTTACATACATTGTCCAATTTGATGTGAGCTCTGAAAGCATGCTTCCTAGTAAACCAAAAAGTGCACCAGAAGCACCAACAGAAATACCAAATTGAATAAAAAGAGGTGAAAGCAAACTCCCACCAAAACCAGACATGAGATATAGGAAACCAATTCAAACTGCCGAAGAACAAATTTGAAAAACATTAGAATTTCAAACCAATTAGTTAAAGCAGTTCATCAAAACAACTGTACATGATGTAGATCCGCATCAAACTATTATTTTTTCAATCTTTTCAAATAGACGGCATCTGAAACATTTCAAAATGAGGCGCCATGTCTACATGTACAGGATATCTAAAACAATCGTTGTTCCCACAGATGTGATGGAAACTGAAATAATCTCTCAGCTTCTGTTTCAAGCAATTTTATTCTGTAAAATGGAATACCATGTCTAAAACTAAAGTTTGAACCCCATTTTCAGTGTATAAACTCTTTTCTTTGCTCACTGCTGAATAAAACGTCCTCTTGTTTCCATCAAACCAAACAACATACTGGTGTAAGTTATAATGCAACCAGCACTACATGACCACTACTCTAGGATTACAATTCAATAAACAAATGCATAGAAATCCTCTGTAGATTAATCGCAAGGTAGCTAAAGCCATCCAGAAAGTGTTTCTCTTCTAGATTTATGAAAAAAGTTTTGCACTTGGTAACTAATTTATTATTCTACAACTTAAATCGTGTGCTTTATCTTTTACTACAAACACTTATGGATGTAGCCATACATGCATGATAACATACATGAAGCTAAAAATCCAGATGCATACCAAATCCAAATTCTTGCTCAAGCCGAATTCCAATGAATACAAGACTCAGCACATTGGCAAGCACATGGAAAACTCCAGCATGTAACCACATACATGAGATCAGCCGCCATCCTTGGTGTTGATGAACCACTCTCTGCGCGTCTAGAGAACCCACCTTTTCTAACCTTCAGGATGAAAACACATGGGAAACAAGTTAGATATGCAACTGAGACCTATTGACCCTTATGGGGCATGTCTATAGCTCTTATTTCCAAACAGATGATAGCTCCGTCGCCCTTGTAGTGCTACTTTTAGCAGTTATAGACTTTGGATGACGCATACTGAAATGAGCACATTAAACAGCTTAAAAGAGTGACAAACAAGTCCTTTAAGAATGCACACCCGCTCTTACCAGAGATATTAAGACAAAACAATTTCCATGATCATTCTACCATTGGCCTCACAGACCAAGGAAAGTCAAACCAAGAACTAACTACTGCACCTCTTCGAGCACCTTTCTTCTTTGTTCAAGCATTTCTGATACGCCGACATCAAATTGACATCAAGCATGGCCTGAATGTCACTAAATACCTAAAACCCTCATTACCCCTCAAGCTTCATGCAGTTCAACTATTTTCTTTACACATATCTAATATAACCAAAATTCCAAATCCACCAAGTCACAAAATTTGTCAAAAATTTTGTAAAAACATAACTTTCACAATTACTCTTACCTACAAAGTCTCAACCTTGATTGATCCCACTCTAATTTCACAAAAAAAATAAAACCAGTCAAACTATCCAACCCTCCTCGTCATTATTTCATCAAAAACACACAAACAAAAGAAACTTACATGAAATGGGACCGCCACTGCGTCAGTTCCCCACAATCCACAACTAAAATTTTCCAAATTTCCACATGCGAGCACCCAACAAATCCCAAAACACAAATTTCAATCCAAAACTGCAAACCCCAACAATTTTAAACATAGAAACTAACAAAAGAGTGAAGCTTTATGTGGTTGAAAACGGCCCAAGAAGTGGGTTTTCCTTGAAGAGCTGAAAGAAGAGGCGATGAGATTTTCAACGGAAAGGACTCCGGATCCCTTCCACCAAATTCACAAGTTCGGATCCGGCGCTTGAAATTTGATTCAATCTATTATAGTTTTTATAGTGGATCCTGGTTGTAGTTGTTGGATCAAATTTCAACGACCCGGATCTTTGAACTTGGTGAATTAGGTGGAAGGGAGCCGAAGAGGATACTTTTCCATTTTCAACCACCTTCATCACACCACGTGCCAATATCTATTAGTAATATTAGCTCAGATTTTTGTTTAAGCGTGAACTTTGTAAGTTTTTTAGATAATTTTTGTTGTAAGTTTTTTTTGGACATTTTACCATGGGATTAATCCTGATCGTTGAATTTTTCAAAATTTTAATATCAAGTACGCCACAAAATGCCACATGGCACAACATCATCTTTTAAATTTCTTTTATCGTTTGAAATGTAATGGTCCAGATCAACAAACTGTAGCAAATCCAACAGCTGTGGGGCACCCAAATTGGAGCCGTTTGGTTCACTTTGGTGCACGGGGTTAAGGTCAGTTACTTGACGTCAAGCCCGTCGTTACTTATTGCCAACAGGCTATAAAGGAAGTTCAACGAGCTTCTTGGAGCCCACCAATTGCCTGCCCAATTTGGCACCAACGGACCATCATTTTTTTGGTCAAGGGCAATTTAACCCAATTGCCTGGTGGATTGGCAAGAATTATGATGAGCATAGTAGAATTTTCAGCAATGGAGTATATATACACCTAAAATAGTCAAGAAGCTGTATAGTGTCTTTTGTTTGAACTTATAATTTATACAGAAGTTTTATTCGAAATAATGTTAATTGTCAGATAACTTCAAATGCAACATTGTCAAACCAACGACGGACTAGTTAATTTTAAGATCAATTTTAGAGCGACCCCTCATAAAGCTTTACTTATAGTTGTACTTTTGTTGTGGGTGGGGTTTTTGGCGAAGTCCTCCCCTATTTGGTGCAGTTCATTTAACGGGGAGCTTCATTGAATCACAATAATGTGCAGGGGTACAAAATGATTGAAAGGAGTTGTCACACCTCGATCCCAACATACGTCCAGGATTAACACGTGACGTCACCAAGTATAAGTATATCTAACATACCCCGCCTCCCGGATATGTACAAAGCATAAATCAAGATTCGAATTGCGTAGTAATTTTAGTATACTTTATGGCTGCATCTAACCTCTTCGTTAGACTGCCTACGTACCGTAAAGGGATCAAGCCATTCGTAGTTCACCATTTCAATAAACTCCTATCACCACTGCAAGTCATTACTACATACATGCAATCAGAATAACTAATAGAAGCGGTATACTTTCTTTGTATAGCTTGTCTAGGCATATGAGACATATACATACATACATATATATATATATATATATATATATTCAAGACATGAATCATCAACTTGATTTTGGTTTCAGTATAGGCATGCATATAGACATTTACACTTAATAGGACATCCATTGTATAATTTAAGCAAACAACATGATACGTATAAACGTGAAATACTTAATCGAAAAGTAACCACACCAAATTGGATCTGTCAACTATTGATATCTATACCAGCCATAATAAATTGATCTTGAACTCATAAACATAGTAATGTATTCAATTAGAGAATATGTATAATGTTTGATAATCCATTAATCTTAACCAAGGAACTAGTTCTCAGGCCGTAGAATAACATGAAATCCCTAAACTATAACATTCATATAATTATTCGTAACTAGTACACTAGCCGAACCATATCAACGATCCTTAACTATTATTATAGAAAAACCAAACTGTTTATTCAAGTGCCTGAAAATAAAAATGTAAATTCCTAGCAGTCTTAACAACCAATAAATCCACAGCCCAAACAAGAGTCATATAATACTCTAATAATAGCATTGTCCAATCAAATATTCAGCATCAGCATCTGGCAATGCCATTTCAGCAATGTTCTTTTCAGTGCATAAAGGGTAGGACAAATATGGCACACAAAATATTCCAACGTATCTGGCCTCGATTATGGAATAACATTAATGTTTATAACACAAACCCAACCCTTAAATTTCTAAAGAGAACAGAATTGAGGTTAGGATTTCAATGTTCATCCCTATATATGCAACCAATCATGACTACCCGGTTCCGATTCAACTCCTAAACAATACAGCAAGCATCATCTCAAATATGCATACAAAATATCGAATTAGAATTCGAAACCATGAATTGACCCCAAAACTAAAAGTTAAAACCTTGGGAAAATACTTACGCTAGAGGAGACCCCACGAGGGGAGAATCATTATTTTCACTTCGGTCGAGCCAGATTCCAGCGGGATTGCCCGAAATCAGAGAAAAGTCGCCGGAACACGTCAATATGTTTGGACCTCGTTTTCTTTATACAATGGTTTTCAAAGGGTGGGTATGGTAACATTGAAGACGGCCTCGCTACGAAACTATAGCTTCCGACCTCATGTGATTTCGTTATCGTATGAGGAAATTATGATGAAAATAGTTTCAAAGGGATCCCGTGAAGTGGAGGAGGAAGAAGAAGAAAAGTTTCTTTCCCCCCTTCTACCCCTTTCCCTTCTTTTCGTTTCTTCCCGATCCTCCTCTACCTCTCATCTTTTGTTTTCTCTTTTATTTTTTATTTTTTATTATTATATTGGGTATTGTTATTAGCACTCTAAAAATCTCATTCTACACCTCCAAACATTCTATATTTGGAAAGAAAAATATAGTGCAGAATGAGATTTTTGGAGTGCCAATAACACTTCCCTTATTTTATTCTATCATTAATATTTTTAAATCTAGTGTTATTATCTTTTCCATTACTTTAAATAAAACGATTTATACATGTTTCGTAAAATCTTTATTCTAGTTCTAATTTTCTTTACGTTTATGATCAATCGCGTTTTGCGCTTATTATATGAGGGTGGTGGTGGTTAGAATTCAATTTAACCCCATACGTTTTGGAGGTTTTCATTTAATCTTGCAAACATGCATACTTAAGCAAAATATATCCCACTAAAAATAAGTATATATAGTTTTGTTAAGACGATATTATAAGCTATAACTTACGAGAGAGGAATTTAAACTTAAATATAAAAACGTGACAGATACATGGCTTGTCTTTAGGGTTATTTATGTCATTTTAAGATCTTTTAACAAGTTTTTACTTTTCTTTAGTAAAACCCTTAAATTTTATGTTAGAGAGTATTCATGTGTATAGTTGTGTTCAAGTAACGCATATGCATCTACAAACTGCATCTATATGCATCACAACTCTTTTATTGCTCTCTTGCCGTCACCTTCTTTGGCCTACCGGCTTGCTTATGATACTTTGGAGGTGCAACGGGTTGGTGATTTGTAGGTGGCCAAAATTCTGGACTAGGCATTGCATGGATAGAAGGAGTACTGTAGGCTCTCAAGTATGCTGCTTTCTTGTAACAAGAATGAACATTCTTGTATGGATCGTCCTCCTTTCTATAGATTGCAGCAATTCCATGAGCACAAGGAATTCCAGTGAGATCCCACCTTCTACATGTACATGTGTGTTTTGCTAAATCAACCTCTTGACCCCAATATTGCACTATTAAAAGACTCACATAGATTATTCAACAAGATATCACGCTTAAATTATGTGTTCAGCAGTTGGAATAAGGTGCTTCACAGCTCGAGAAACCAAGTCCAAGTTCTTCTATCTTCAATTTCAACAATTGCACATGCTACTTGATACATGCCATTGTTGGCATCTATACAGTGACAGCAAGCAATTGGCCTGGATTTGGACTTTCCAAAAAGCCGTTGTGCAAAGGAAAATTAATAAAATGGGTTTTAAAACTTTAAATTTTAATAAAAAAAAATTATCTATTAACTTTATTTAATGATTAGAATAAATCTGAAACCAAACCAGCCCAATAAAACTGGGCCAAGCAGTGAGTTTCCGGTTTGCTTGGTCCATTATCCTTTTCTATTTTGCTATTTTCTCATTTTATAAGCCCGGTATGATCGTGAACGACGGCGAGGGCGCCACCCTCGTGACCACAAGGAAGTGAAGGACGAGGAAGAGTTCGAAAAGCTCGGGTCGATCCTGACCAGTCTTCCACCGATAACCAGAGTTGCAGATGGTTCTGACCATCATTAGAGATGGCTTGAAGATCGACTGCAAGAGGTACCAGAAGATGGACAAAAATTCGGGTTTTTCCATCAAATCTCTTATATTATTTAGAATTGAGTTTTTTATGATCTTGGATTTGTGCGTTGCTGATTTGGATTCGATGAATTTTTGCTTTTATGTGCAACTCTTATCTGGATTTTGCTTTATAGAATCAAATTAACCGAGATTTGTATGAAGGACTATGTTCTTATTTGAGATTAATAGGAGGCCGGCTGAGATGCTGCTGATGGCTAATTTCCTTAAATTAGAAGCTTTTATTCGATTTTTGTTGATTATTTTTTCATTTTTTTTCACTTTTTCTTGTATTTTTTTTCTCTCTGCTGAGTGATTCTGTTGGACATAGGAACATCATGAAGGACAAAGAGCAGAACCCAGGTGCCATCTCTCTCTCTCTCTCTCTCTCTGTGTTTCTCTTTCTCTCTTTTATTTCCTTAAATTTTGTTTCATTTTTTACTTTAATTTTATTATTTATTGTCCATATAGTTGCCGAGGAAGTATGCAATTGCAAATTTAATGAACAATTTGAATATTATTTTAGTTATGTAAATTATTGTTTTCTTTTTGTTAATTTACTGAAAATTTGCTTAGGGAAATTTAGTTACTGGTGGAATTGATTGAATGAATTGATGGCCTATGAAAGAAACCACAATTTCTGCAAAATTAACTGCAGTCTAATTTATGTGAAAATAATAATAGTGGTTGTTAACTTGAGCAGCAGGGCTTGCTCAACTCATAATTGTGGGTCAGCAAGATGATCGGGCAGAGCCCGCTAAGGAAAGTTCTACACTGCCGGTGTTTGTGAATTCCGAACCAATGAGGGAGGAACAAGTGCAAAATGCTGTGAAATTCCTTTCACACCCGAAAGTTAGGGGCTCTCTCTTGTTGTTTACAAACGGTCTTTTCTCGAGAAGAAGCCTCTCACAAAAGAAGAGATTGATGAAGCGTTTCAGAGTGTGCCTGTAAGTAAATTGATTATTGGTGGTCAAGCCGATTGTTAATTTAATTGTCAATGTTTTCGTGTTGACATTGTTTGTTTGCAAATTGCATCGTGTGGAGTTTCATGTTCAGGTGCACAGTTGTGTATATCATTGAGCCATTTAGGCAATTCATTAGGTTTAAGAGAGAAATCGATCTCTTGGAGTCGAAATGTGAAAACCCATTTTATACATTTTTGTAGAACATGTTGGTTGACTAAAGAGTCACCAACCATTCATGTGGGTATGAAATTTTGATTAGGTTGAAGATCTTTTACACCGCCTCATATTAATAGGGAACAAAATATCGGTAGACATTGAAAGTTAATCAGTTTTTTTTTTTTTTTTTTTTTTTTTTTTTTTTTTAATGTCAAGTTCTTTGTCTTTGTTCATATTTCATCTTGAATATGCAAACTCTCTTATATCTTCCTTTTTCCTATATAGCATGTGTATTGATACATTGATGAGCTTGTTCTTATATCGTTAGGTGTTTGAAAGGTTCACTAAACCATTGTGCGTTCTACTTGAAAATTACGATGGCGTAAATTTGTTATTGGTGGAAAATTTTGGAGAAATTTGTGTCTAGTTCCTGAAGTTTTCTTGTACTTGATTTTTGAGCCTGTGAGCGACCCCTAGTTTAGTTTGCAAAGGTGAATCAAGAAATAGACAAAATCCGTTGTCTATTTTCTAATTCTAAACATGGGCACTAGTACAAACCCCCCATGTAGTAACCTACCAAAAAGTATTTTCTCTTCATCCACATAAAATAAATATTGAAATTATTCTGATTCTTGAATTTCCTGTGCTTCTGCGTACATTTATGCACATAATGGATCTTTAATCTAGTACACGAAATCATGTCAACCAAGGGGGCATTGATATGAAAATTGAACCAAAATTGTGAAACTGAGCTAAAATAACCCACACTATTTTTAGAACTACAACAAAATTACACACTATTTCAAAAAACTGAACCAAAATAACTCACAATATTTCTGGAATAGAACAAAAAAACATTGTTTCTGGAACTACAACAAAATAACCACACTATTTATGAATCTGAACCAAAATAATCTACACTATTTTTGTAACTACTGTAAAATAGTAGCCTAGTTCTTAGTCCACTTTCATAAATAGTGGCCTAGTTCTTGTTCCACTTTCATAAATAGTGGCCTAGTTCTTGGTCCAGTTTCATAAATAATGCCTAGTTCTTTGTCAAGTTTCATAAATAGTGTATAATAATTGGTACAGTTTCATAAATAGTCTCTTTCTTGGTCTAGTTCCATAAATAACGTTTATTTCTTGGTCTAGTTTCATAAAGAGTTTCCACTTATTGGTTTAGTTTTAGAAATAGTGTCTCGTCCTTGATTTGGTTTCATAAATAGTGCCTCCTTATTGGTCTAGTTTCATAAATAGTGCCTAATTCTTGGTTCACTTTCATAAATAGTGCCCTAGTTCTTGGTCCAGTTCATAAATAGTGCTTAGTTTTTTGTCCACTTTCATAAATAGTGGCTAGTTCTTGATCCAGTTTCTTAAATAGTGTCTAGTTCTTGGTCCAGTTTCATAAATAGTGTAAAGCAATTGGTATAGTTTCATAAATAGTGTCTCTTTTTGGGTCTAGTTTCATAAATAGTGTCTACTTATTGGTCCAATTTCATAAATAGTGCATCCTTATTATAAGGAGGATTAGAATGACATACCCTGATAAAAAAATATATATACGATCAATAATGGTACCATTTGACAATTTGACAACATAAGCATCTAGACATCCTAGTAGTATGCATATATCCCGGATTTAACTAATTCGTCCTTTTAAATATGGCTAAAATAACAAAGACTTGTAACTCAATTAGTTGAAAGCATTCACATTTACTCTTAGAAACTCGAGCTCCTCCCTCATTATCTATAGTAGAAGACAGAAAAAAGGATATGGTGAATGGTGAAAACTATAATTCATACATGATTGTGTTTACTATTTGTTATAATTATACACCAGGTTTATGTCCTTGTAAATGTAAGGGTGGTTTTTTTATTAAAATACTCTTGGTTCAAGCCATTTTCGTTAAAACGTTTCTTCCTACATCAGTTCTCCTTCAAATAATCAAAAAAAATAAAATAATATTTCCTCTCCTCTTCTTGATGGACGAAAAACAAAAGTAACATAATTTCTTTTTTATTTCTTTATGCAATTAATCTTCTTCAACTGGAAATCCCAAGTTATGTGGATTGTAGTAGAAAAAGAGAGACATGTGTTTGTACTTTATGTTGCTCATATAATTAATTTAGTGAGATAATACATCAATTAATTTCATGTGATTTGAAAAAATAATAGGGTGAGAGCATGCCATTGGCTTGGCACATGGCAGTGTAGCCACAAGTAGAAATGTGTAAGCATTCATGCCAACCCTAATCAGGCTAACTCTTTGTTGAGTAAGTTTATTCTGATTTTTCCCACAATATCTATATGTGAATAAATTAGATATGAAGAGCTTGGTGTGGTAGAACAACCGTTGATGCAATAGCTATGTTGGAATCTTTGACACAAATTGCATTTCAATGTGATGACAAAAGAGATGAAAGCAGAACAGAAGGGACCTAATTAAGCTAATTCAAGTGGTTGTCAAGCCTTGTTTAAGGTGGTTGTCAAGCCTTGTTTAACAAAAAAAATAAACTTATGAAATCTCAATTATGATTGTTCATGTGCCCCTACTGAGAAATGTGTTAGGTTTGATGGATGCTATAGATAGAAAAATGTTGGCTTAAGGTTGGATTCCAGGTAAATATGTGCTATCCCGGATGATGGAATTGGATAGCATCATAAGTTTCTATATTTTCCTGAACATATTTAGTATGTTTTTCAAGGATATTCAACAAGAACTTTAATCTCCAGACTTTCTCATTGTTGCAGTCTCAAATGGTTTAGTTAATCCTATTAACCTATTGTTAGATCAATTAAAAGAGTGTTTTAGCCTTCTGTTAGTGTTTTGTCTTATATACTTTCTCATTGTTAGATTACTTGTGATTCTGGGTAGTTCATGTTTCCGGGTGTAAAATTGTTCATACAATCTCACTTTTGCATCTAATTAGTGAGCCAAAAAGAAAATTTTTAACATTTTAAATCCTAATTATCTCTATTTCAGCCAATGCATATTTTTTCCACCTAAAAGTCTTTGATGCATGTCTTTTTTTCTAAGTATTGAAACATACATTGTTCGAAATTTGTTGAGCACTTGAAACTTTACAAGTTAAGACTAGGAATTTTATGATATATGATAACTGTTTTCTATGTTTGTTGTTGATTAAGCATGTGGGATACAACTCGGTCCTAGACACTTAATAAAGATTTATTGTTTGAAATTGATGGGGCACAGGTTATTCTCGTGATATTGGCTGCAAATGCTGCAGTAGGAGTGATTACAGAAACCAACGTTGAAAAAGCTCTTGAGGTAACTTTTACATTTATATCATTTCAGAATTCGCATAAATACCAGAAAACATCTTGAAAGATTACCATTTCAAGCGGATCTTTTCTTTCATGCGGAAACCAAGCTTCCTTTTTCTTAACTCATTTTACTAAAGCTTCAAATTATGTTCAATTTGTTGATTGGCTGTTAGCACTTAAGTTGATCTATTTATTTCCAATGTACCCTTTTTTTGTGCATGAATGCTTTTCTGTTGCATGTTTAGAAGATGAATGCATGAATTCTTAGGTAACCTTCCTTTTGTTATGTGATGTAGGACAGAGTAGGACAGCTGAAATTAGATTGTATAGGGGAAGTGAAAAGACATAAAACTTAAATTGAAACAAAGTTTGGGAACCATCCTTTCCATTTATGCTTCTGTTTTATAGGACTGGGGGATAAAAACAGTATAGTTCGTTGTTGCATGTTTCATTAATTCAAACTTTCAAATATACGCTCTCTTCATTATGCACAGTATGTTGATGTGAAGTGAACTAAATCTAAATAATTTGCGTCTTTATGTCGAAAATATTCATAATATGTCCTGTATTACGGTTTCAAAACCTTAAGCGGTGCGTGGGCAATTTTTCTAGTTCAAACTAAACAAAGAACCAAATTAAAAACCATTCAATCTGAAAGTGAAACGCCATTCCATCAAATAAGAAAGCAAACAAACATAGAAAATGGGACTAGCTACAACTAGAAGAATCAAATTTATCATTGTCATAGATAGCCATAATAAATAATTTCATCCAACTTTACCATAGATTGGAGGGCTCCCAGTGACTATATTATTGAGCTGTCTTCAATTCGAAACACACACAAGCATCATTGTTCTCCTTTTTGAACTAAAACTCTCAGATCACGTATCGTATATCAGTCCCTTTTTGTGGCTTTAGAAACTTTATAATTATTTTGATCGAATGCAACTTAATAGAAGGAAGTGGGGTGTTAAAATGACAGAAATAACCCTATAAACAAGTCATGTGCCTCACACATGACTTACCTTGGCTGAAAAACTTAACAGAGTTAGGATGAGATGACAAATTAATGATTTCAGAAAATTGGTATAGCAAATTGCTTAAAATTTTAGTTTATATGACAAAATGAAAAATATGTACAAATTTATTCGACATTTCAAAAATTTGCCCTTTTCTTAAATATTTACATCTACTAAAACTCAGCGGATGGGTACTGTTCATTAACAGTGCCCATCCGGTTTTACCCCTTATTCTCTTCATGTGTTTTAGGCTTTAGTGGGTTTGTATGATGAATTGGCCACTTTGCCCCTCTCTCATTTTTGTTCCCGTGCGTGCGTTTTGTGTGGGAAGATGCTTCCAGCATCTTCCATTTTTCACTTTCCTCTTTCTTTTCTTCTCTCTGTCTTTCCGTTTCTCTCTATTTCTCCGTTTGTCTTTCGGTTTTGATTCCAATCGGATTGTGTGGAAGGGTGTTTGGCATGTTTTTCTCGCTGTTTTCCACGAACGAATCGCTCTGTTTCAGGTGTGTTTGTTCATGCGTTGCTTTATTTTCTGTTTGGTTAGGAAGAAATTTTTTTAATTGATTGTTGTAAAGTTCGGCTCTTCACCTATTTTGCTCAGCGTTTTTTTCTATTTCTTCGTGTTTTACATCTGGTTCTTTCGTTTGATTTCGTTTTTTCGTTTGATTTCGTTTATGATTTGATTAAATTGTATTTTTTTTCCATAAGAAAGATTTGCATGCCGTAGGGAAACAATTGGCTGAAATTTATTACACCAATCATTGCTCATATATAAGTTTAAGAACTTAATTACTTTTCATTTCTATAGGTCCTTTATAGATTTTTGGATTACTTAAGCAAATTTGACTGGGAGAACTATTGTATAAGTTTAAACGGACCAGTATGCAAATCATCCTTGCCTGATATAGTGGGTAAGAGATATTATTGTGTGCTTTTGATGTTGGATGGCTTTTTTGTGTTTTCTTGCCTCTCTCTCTCTCTCTCTCTCTCTCTCTCTCTCTCTCTCACTCACTCACTCACTCACTTAAACTGCAGCTGAGGCACCTGAAAACGAGAGAGATGATCTACTGCTGAGTGAAGAATTTATTAGAAATTGTGTGGAAATGTTCTCTGTTCCAGCAAGGGGGAATGAGACAAACTTGCGAGCTTTTTCCCTGATGCATCTTAATTTAATACCCACTAAAGCAGGACAACAACCTTGGGCGAAGTGTCAGCAGAAGTATGCATTCTCTCTCTCTCTCTCTCTCATGCTGTTGTGGAGTTTTATCATAGTATGATTGATGGGTATTCCACAGGTAACTTCTATCGAATATGCAGTACTTTTAAATATGGAGCTTGCAAGCTTGGTTAGATTCTTTCATTCAGAAGAAAATTGTGGGTGATGTTGATCTTTACAGTTTGCACTCAGTGTCCATAGCACAAGCAAAAAGTGACAGTTGGAAACATAATTATTCAGTCATATAACCATTATCCAAGCCTCCTTAATGCTATTCTCAATGTTATTGTCTTCTTATTGCAGAGAAAATTGCTGCGGTGCTAAGCTAGCATACAACATCTTTATTGTCGTAGATGAACGCCAAACCAATTCTCTTAGCTATGCAGGTATATAAATAGTACTCTTGACAACACTAATATAAATCATTGTACATTTATGATTTGATTAAATTGTATTTTTTTCCATAAGAAAGATTTGCATGCCGTAGGGAAACAATCGGCTGAAATTTATTAAACCAATCATTGCTCAAATTCGAAGTTGGCAACAAAATAATTTTTCATTACATGCACAATAAATAGTGCTAAAGTGCAAGAAAAAATAGGGTTCAATTCCTATTAATTCTCAATTCTTTTTATCCAAGCCGCTATTAATCTTAATTTTTCATTTGTTTGGGCTTTATAGTACCCGTACCAAGAAGATTAGGCTCACTCGTACTAATATGCTTTCTCTTTTGTGTTTGGCAAAATAGATAATGATGGGTGGTAATGGATATGTTTGTCAAACACAATAAAATGGAGTCCTTGGAATGGATTGCCTCACATATCGCTCAACGCATTGTTTGCTAAAGCCTATTTAAATGTTTTGCTCAATTTTATGTCTATTCCCAACTTAATCCATCCTATACTTATATTTTTATGCAATCTCACAACTTATTTCAAAATTAGTTTTCCTGAATTTTTTTTTTTTTTATAATCTTCATTACTTCTTTGTTTTGCAATTTTAGGAAATGAAACAAAAATAGCTAATTCAGCACCAAAGTTACACCTTCAACAAATACGTTTTAAAGAAATGAAGGTACAAACATTGAAAGGTATGTAAAATTAATTAACGCTTTATTAACTTTATTGTACTCATGTTTTACATTTAATTACAATTTTTACTAAGCTCTCTCTTCGGAGGAATTAGCTATCACTAATATATATCCAAACTATCTTCTTTTCACATGATCTAAATACATGACAGATTATTTGCTTGCACACTGAAAGGTTAGATCGAACATCCAAGAGTATAATACTAGACGTTTCCACTAGAGATATACCCGCTCCACATATTTTAATCTAATATATTTTTTCACAGATTTAGAAAATACGGAGAGTATATCTTTAGTGAAAGCATGCCTATTTATACTTTCGAATTTTTGTCTTCAACGTATCAATGAACAAACAGATACTTGGCCATGCATTCAGAATATATTAGAAGAAGAAAGTGTGTAAATTGGTAACAACTAATTCATCCGAAGAGAAGACGGAAATGATGATTTTTTCTCCGATAATGAAAATTGAGATTACCAATCTTGATAAATCTGATCCGTCTTAAAATTATATTGTTAGCAAATTCGCTGCTATTTCACGATAATATGATTTGCATAACTTTTCTCACTCTTATATAACGCTATCACTAAATACATTTTATTCGATGAGACACTAATTTCCATCTTTGTTGTATTAAATTACAACAAACTTAGCTTTTCTGGTATTAATCAAACTAAGATGATCAAAATACATTATCCAAATTCTGAACCCCAGGTATGTCTCCAATTTCAGTTACTCTTCATTTCTCATTACATTTGTTTGTGTTACACAATGTTACGTTGCTCCAAAGTTTTATATGTATAAATTATGCTCAATCTATTTTAATAATTTTTTAGTTGTTAATATCTATGTACATTCACATCCCGCAGCAATGCGTTGGCATCACTTCTAGTGAAACCTATTTTGCACAACCACTAACAAATTGTTTGCACCTTTACGCAATCTCCATTAGAAAAGCCACAAGTTTCTCAATCAAGCAAATTGGCATCATAATATCCAAGGGGTGCAAATTAGCCCTCTCTTTTTTTCTTTTCTTTTTCTTTTTTTTTCTTTTTTTTCCTTTTCTTCATCTAAAATACACCAAGAAGCAGGTGGAGCTAGCACCATCGCTGTCTGTCCGAACATCAAATGCCTCTTTCTTTTTCTTCTGCAAAACGGCCAAAGTACCCAGATTCTTCTTTTCTATAAAAAGCTTGCTACAGACCAACCACCACAGAGTGTTAATGTTTGCCATTTTATTTATTACCATTGGGTGAGTTTAAATTTTGAGATTTGTATTTATCTAAAGTATTAAACTCATATAACGGTGATAAATAAAGTAATGAACATCACCATCATTTGAGTGTGGAGAACAAGAATATTCCTATGATATTGTACGCAAAAGGGGAAAATTTCCTAATTGCAAAAGCAAAATAGAGAGGTAATAATTAGAGGGTTTTTACGCTCTTAATGGTATTTAATTTGCTTGGTAACGAGAATTATTTGGTAGTCAGTCACCTACAGCATGCATGCAAATTGGAGGAGACAATATATGGACCAAATTACACCACCGTATCCTTTGGAACTTCACTTATAGCCCCATGTTCACTTGGAAGACATGAAAATTATGAACAAAATTGTTTTTTCTCCTAACCATGACAAATTTGTAACTCAATCAAGTTTATTTGCTTTGATAATTAATATTTTGGGTGACAATTTTTGATGAGATTCATTAAATACTAACAATTAGTGGACGATATTAATCGGAGTGCGTAAAAGATAGGGCAATAAGTTAAAAGGCGAGTGACACAACTATAAGTCACATTATCGTGACTTTGAGTAGAGTAGCATATGACACTTGCAAAATAGTGTTCCCCAAAGTGCTCAATGAAATTTCTTTCCTTTTCTTCCCTGACGAACAAAGAAAGAAATAGGAGAACACCATGGCTATTCCTAGAAGAGTAAGTCCAAACACTAAAGGGAGTATTAGTTTCAAGCGACGAGACAATCTTTGTTTCTTGGTCTCTTTAGACTTGCACTTGGGAAGCTTTAAATTAGCAACAGGGCTGCACAGATTAGTGTTGCCAACAACTGAAATAGCACTCGTATTTTTGAAAACACCTTCAGTTGGTACCACTCCCCAAAATTGATTGAACGATAAGTTCAGATTATTCAGGATTCTAAAGCCTTCTAAAAAATGTGGAATTTCACCAGAAAAAGTATTGCGAGAAAGGTCTAGATCTTGAATCCCTCTCACTGAACTCATAGACAAAGGAATGGACCCATTGAAGAAGTTCCCTTGCAAATGCAGGACTTCTAAACTCTCACAACCACCAAGGCTACTGGGGAGTTCTCCAGATAACATGTTATCAGAAAGATCCAGTTCACTTAGACTATGGAAATTCCCAACCTCCGGGGGAAGGGAACCTGTGAAGAGGTTATGAGACAAGGCCAAAGAAATAGATAGGGAGGAGAGTCTAAAAACTTGTTTGGGTATTGTGCCATTAAGAAGGTTGTAAGAAAGATACAACGATTGCAACCCATGGCATTCCCCTAGGCTTGGAGGAATGCTGCCCTCAAGATGATTTATATCCAACCCAAGATGGAATAACTTGGTTAAATTTCTTAGGGAAGACGGAATATTTCCTGATAATTTGTTATTAGAAATATCTAATATTCCAAGGTTTGAAAGCTTACCCATGTCAGAGTGGATGTTACCTGTGAAGCTATTATTCTCCAAATACAACGTTTTCAAGCTCACCAGATTCCCTATCCCAGATGGGATGCTTCCATATATTTGGTTATTGGAAACCCAAAACATTTCAAGTTTGGTTGAGAGATTGGATATTGACATGGGCAATGTCCCTCCAAAATTGTTGTCGTCAATAATCAGCCATTGTAACTGGGTGGCATTGGTCAAGTCCGAGAGAAAACTTAAGTCACCATCTTTACCGCTTCCAATATTATTATATTGAATGTTGAAACGCAGGAGGTTGTGAAGCTTTTGGAGATTCGGTACCTGTCCGATTAGGTTGTTACTCCCAACGTCAAAGAGGCAAACACTTGTGAAATTGAATATTGAGGGAGGTATGGACCCAGTAAGTTGGTTGATGCCGAAGTTGAAGATTTCGAGATTAGGAAAACTTTTGCCAATATCGGATGGAATACTCCCTTGAATTTGGTTACCTTCTATGGAAAATGACCCTTTTGTTTAATTTCAGAAATAGTGTGTAATTTTGTTGTAGTTCCAGAAATAGTGACTTATTTTGGTTCAGTTTCATAAATAATGTGGGTTATTTTGGTGTAGTTTCATAAATAGTCTGAATTATTTTGGTTTCGTTTCAGAAATAGAGTGAGTCATTTTGGTTCAGTTTCAGAAATAATGTGTAATTTTACTGAAGTTCTAGAAATAGTGTGAGTTCTTTTGGTTTAGTTTCATAAATAGTGGGTTATTTTGTTGTAGTTCCAGAAATAGTGTTTATTTTGTTCACTTCAAAAAATAGTGTGGGTAATTTTGCTATAATTCTAGAAATATTATGAGTTACTTGGTTTAGTTTCAAGAAAAATGTTCGTTATTTTGTTGTAGTTTTAGAAATAGTGTTTATTTTGTTCATTTTCATAAATAGTGTGAGTTTGTTTCATTCAGTTTCATAAATAGTGTAGGTTATTTTGTTGTAGTTTAAAAATAGTGTTTTTTTTCTTTCCAGAAATAGTGTGTTATTTTGGTTTAGTTTTCAAAAATAGTATGTGTCATCTTGCTGTAATTTCAGAAATTGGGTTATTTCGGTTCAGTTTCAGAAATAGTATGTTTCAAAAACATTGTTTATTTTGTTCATTTCCAGAAATAGTGTGGGTTATTTTGTTGTGGTTCTAGAAATAGTATGAGTTAGTTTGGAACTGTTTCAAAAATAGTGTGGGTTATTTGGGTTCAATTTCAAAAATAATGTGGATTATTTTGCTGTAGTTTCAGTGAGAACATATCCGAAGCACTTCTTGGGGGCATTAGTAGCATAAGCTGTGACAAAACCAATATCTGTTTTTTCAAGTTTGGTTCAATGAGAACAATGTCAGATGCACTTCTTGGAGCATTAGTAACACAAGTTACGAAAATACCAATATCTGCTTTTTTAAACTGAACACTGACTATTTCTTAAATTGAACAATGTTATTATCGCTATTTTTAAAACTGAACAAAGTTTTCCAACTTTTATGAGCTAAAACTAGCATTAGTATAAAGAAAGTGACGAAAATTGAAAGTATAAAGAACGTGATAAAAATTGAAAGTATAAAGAACGTAACGAAACTAAGATGCTATGTCTAGTGGCTCGGCCCAATGAAGCACAATTGTTTGTTCTAATTAAATTTACTTCCTGTTAACATATATTACAATTAAAAATCCTGAAATGCTAGATAAGATACCATAACTTTATTGTCAATTTTTGTGAGTCTTAAACATTTCAAAAAATGCATGCACAAAAATTTCTTAATAAAACACTAAATATTATAGGACACAAAATTATTGTAGTGCTAAGAAAAGCTATATTCTAAGTTGGCAATGTAAAGCTGATAACAAGTAACCAGAAGATAAATAACTTTTCTAACTTATCACTGTGACCGTAAGGCAAATAGATTTGTGATCAAATTTCTGCTGATCCAAGACCAAAGTCTGAAGGGGTTGAAAGCTTTGAACTAAAAAGAATAAACATATTTGTTAACAATGAAAAGAGGTCAAACCATATGGAAATTGGATGATTGCGATACACTATTTAAGATGTATATGTACTGGAAAAGTAATTAAAAGAGATTTTAAGAGATAATTAGATAATAAAAACTCATCCCTCATATTAAAAAGGAGGTTCCAAATGAAGCACCAAACAAATTGAAAAGCAAAAGCGTGAAGAAACAGCTCTGACCGTCTGTTCAAGCTCTTGACCTCCTCGTTTGTCATTTGCCCTCCAAGCCTAGCAGCTCCAGCTTCCGGCTGCCGGAGTCTTCACCATCATCATTAATTCGATTGGAGAAATTCAATAACAAAATAAAGAAACCGTGAATTGCAAAAATGGAGGAAGTGAAATTGAATTGGAAATAAAAGCACTAGCGGAGAAAAGATGGAGGATCGAGAAAGGGAGAGAGAGAGAGACATTAAACGGGGAACGGCATGCCGTAAGGGGCAAAATTGAAAATTCATTGTTTGGACCATTTTGATTGGATTGGTTTTATGTTGAGTTTTGTCGTAATCATTAAATAAAATTATTATATAATTTTTTGTAAATATTTAAAGTTTTCAAATCATTTTAATTAGTTTTTCTTTTAAAATTGTAACAATTACTAGTGAGATCAAGTTTTCTTAATTTTTAAATTTCATAGGGGCTCAAGACTCGAGCATTGATTGAAAATTGTAACATGAAGGTTTAAGTCTCCATTAAACACGTTATCAGTGGGTCTCTTCTCTGTAAACATCTCTAGCAAGAGAATTCTAAAACCGTAGATATATCCAATTATTAACGCCTCACTTCCTATATCGTAGTTTCTGATTCTTGAAAATTCAAATATGTGAAGGAATAAGTCCAAGTAAATGATAATAACTTTGGCTTTTTTAGACGACTTCACTAGCTTACTTCCGCTATTGGACCTATTGTCTAGCACTTTCGGTGCGCCAAGGACCAAGACCATTAAAGCACCTTGATTCTAGAAGCTGACTGGAAACATTTGGCAACCATCCAAAATGAAAAAAACAAATACATGGAACCCTATATTTAGGTCACATTATACGTCACAATGGTAGAAGGGCAACCCTATCTATGAATGGAAATTTTGAAGTTTGTAAGTTTTCTGAGGGCTGGACGGTGAGATTGATGATTTTCTCATAGTTCTCCTAAAGTATCATTGCAAGAAAGCTTGTTGTGGATGCAACCGTTCTAAAAATTATGACAATTACTAGTGAGATCAAGTCTTCTTAATTTTTAAACTTCATGGGGGCTCAAGACTCATGAGCATTGATTGAAAGTTGTAACATGAAGGTTTAAGTCCCCATTAAACACGTTGTTAATGGATCTCTTCTATGTAAATATCTCTAGCAAGAGGATTTCAAAACTGTAGACATATCCAGTTATAAGCACCTCACTCCCCATACCACACTCTGCCATTCAAACATCAGAAAATGTTGTTAGCAAACTGAGAACAAAATAGTTGAATTATGCAAAATTTATATAAAAAAAAAAGGGATATTGTGGAGAGGATGTGAATATTTACCTAAAACCACATAACCAAGTGTTCTGTTAGTCCAGCAGAACTTGTTTGATTTGTTGAAGCTTTTATACTGGTCAGTTGTGAGAGAAACCTTGCTAATCAAAGTCAGAAACATGTCTAGTCGACATGTTGTCCAATAGAACAGTACTTGGCTTCAGATCACAATGAACTATTAATGTTTCACAGTGATTATGAAGATAATAGACTAATCAAGAGCACAAGCAACATCAATGGCAATGTTGAGCCTTTGCAAAAGATTTAAACTCTTGGGTGCCTCTCTTGCTTCTTGCAATATCAGTCGGTGGATGCAGCCACTTCTCTAAGCTTCCTTTTCCATGTACTCATAAACCAAAGCCTTGAAATCATTACCAAGAGAATCAACACTTGAATATACAGTTATAATCTTGACGAGATTTCGATGCTTGATATTTCTCAAAACCTCACATCCAGATATAAAACACTTTGCTGCTCAATGGCGTAACAAGTTAAACACCTTTACGGCGGCAACCAATTGAGCTCTATCATCAACATCGACAACTCCCTTGTACACAACCCCAAAACTTCCAGCACCAATCAAAAATTAGCCTCAGATAATCCATCAGTAGCTCTTAGCAGAGTAGCATATGAAACTTGCAAATAAGAGTTTGTTATTGTACTTAACGAAATTTCTTTCATTTCCTTTCTTGACGAACAAAGAAAGAAATATGGCAAAACACTAAAGGGGATTATTAATGTCAAGTTTCGAAATGATCCTCCCTTATTGGACTTGCACTTGCAGTTGGAGATTGGCACTACCTCCGTAAAGCCTGGTGTTGCCAGTTATCGAAATTTCTTTCTTTTTTTTTTTTCTTATCTTAATGTTGTACAATAATCTGAATTATCTATTTCTGTGTCACCTTTTAAAGTCTAACTTCGCCAAAAATCAAAGTAATTCATACTTGTTTTGTCATCTAATTGTTATCCAATAAATAAATGAACCATGTTTTTCAGTTAAATGCTGAAATTTCGACAACGTTAATTAAATAGTTAAACGATATTTTATTTAGTTGATTTTTTTTCAAAGTTGGTCACTAGAGGATGAGGTAGAAAGTATACATGTGTCCGATTATCTTGCAACATTGCAGAATGAGAGAGATGCAAGAAGGCAGAGTGCAAAGATCCGATTGAGAGGATCCGTACCATTCCACATTCAACAAACTTAAATATGGTAAGTAAATTGTGTGTTTGAGTAGTCCTATATGGCAAGGAAATTTTATAGTTATCGGTATAAGTTTCAACTATCATGAATAGTAGAAAAGACATACAAAGAATGAAAAAGATAATGACAATGATGGATCTGGCCTCTCTGCCCTCCCAATTCTCATATACTCTCATCTTCTTTTATTTGTGCAATCACGATTAAGCAATATCAATATTTTATATTACTATTATTTTTTGTCTTATTATCTCTATAAAAAATCAATATACAATGTTGAACCGCAACCGTACAAAATAAAAGGAGAGAAAAATGTATAAGAACTGGAATGGCAGAGAAGCCGGATCCGACAAAAACCATTGCATGGTGAATGCACAAGAACGAGGGCATGTTCGAAATTTTGACTTGGTTTGTGCCAACGTGGATCGCGGACCGTGTTTTACGGCGGGCAAGATTAAATGAGCCAATCAAATTGAACACTAAATTGGTCTTTTCAAGAAAAAGAGCCTCTCCGAATAATCAAGATCCCATAATCAAATGATTCGAGCTTTTTAAATTTCATTTCACGATAAAAAAATATTACGCTTTTTAAGAGATCAAAATAGATGATTTATTAGATGAAATTTAAAAAATTCAAATTACTTGATCCGATGATCTTAACGAAAGATATCATGAGAGAATCTTTTTCCGTCTTTTCACATTGACCGACGAGTCCCGGAATTTTGGGGACTGTTCTTTGGGTCTTTGATTTTTTACGTAGGGAACTGTGAACTACATGC
The DNA here is from genome assembly GCF_019419815.1 of Pyrus x bretschneideri. Classification (NCBI taxonomy): domain Eukaryota; kingdom Viridiplantae; phylum Streptophyta; class Magnoliopsida; order Rosales; family Rosaceae; genus Pyrus; species Pyrus x bretschneideri. The sequence goes on along the minus strand of NW_025999712.1, from coordinate 3,400,605 downwards.
GCATCGTACTGTGTGATTGTATGATTTACTGGTCAAAAAGTACGTACGGTGCAGATCTTGCCGTAGACCAAAGACCATAATCCAAGGAAAAAAGCCTAGTTTGGTCGCTAAATGCAAGTTTAGTGAACTATAAGTCAAATTTAGCAACTCTACTCTCGAGAAATGCTGAAGAGATTTTCTCAATAGTAAAACTTTTTGTGGATTTTATGTTATCTCATATTTGTTTTCACAATATTTTATACTATTAATACGAAAATTAATGTTACACTGTAAAACGACAAATTGTTTATTGACACAAGAATTAACTATAGAGTCGCACTTTGATAGAGTGTCATTAGCATGTCCCCTGTCTTCTGTTACTTTTATAAGTATTCTAAGCTATGAGTCCAGGAAAAGAGGATCAAACTCGACCCAAACTTGAATAAGGAGTCGAACACACAACACCGACTGACAGACCTAACCAACATTTGCATCACAATTTACACTTCTTCACTAAATTTGGACAATTAGTTTTATCCTTATGTAGTGATGCATTGCACGCCTAGAACGCGAATGCTCATCTAGTGGATAACAAAAGGCCAAGAGTGAGGCAAAAGGATTGCATATGTTAAAACTAAGGTTTTTGCTTTCAGCATTTGGGACCAATTGGGCAAAATCCAAACTTTCGAAAGAACCGAAATTAACTAACCCATCAACTACCATAAGAAATATCAAGAATTTAGGGCAACAAGTCAATTTCAAGTGAGCTCTTTCCACATGGTCATTAAATATATTGATTGGATTTTCTATGGTTGCTACCAAATACGTGATATTTCGAATTTTTTAACTTTTAATATTTAAGAAGTTCGAAATATTGTATACTTTGAAATACCATAGAATTTTGGTCGATACAACCATACACATTCTGCAAAAGCAATTAAAACTCAGACCAGAATCCACCTCACTTGTACCACAAGTTGGACCCACAAGATTGAGAAAGGTCAAAAAAAGCTTTAAAGAAAAAAAAAAGTTGATTAAAAAAAAAGGTATAATTAGTTTCATATGAAAATAAATTAAATAATGGAAAAAATAATGGAAAAAAGAAACACTCACACAACCAATTCAAATACAATTATATTAGAGAGAAAAATGGTCTAATTAGAAAATTTGGAAATCACATTTCATTGGGCTAAAAAGTTACCACTATTGTTTTTCAAAAGTAACATGTTATTGAGTTGAGTTAGGTCAATTTGTTGTCCGAACAATCTCATTTTACAGAGAGGTAAAAAAATAATAATTCATTTTTGTGAAAAAAAAAGTTCCAATACTTCCAAATCCAAGATTATTACTTTCAAATTGTTAAACTAAATAACCAAACCTAAAAATAGAGCAAGAAAAACAGTGAACAAAAACAGAGCATAAAAACAGAGATGGGAGCTTTACTAACCTCCAGTAGGAAACAGGGACAATCCCAGCTCTGTACTCGGCAATCTTGAGGAACATGAGCATGGCGAGGTCGAAGTGGGGCCTCGGAGGGTTGCACCATCCGCCATTGTCGCTTGCTTGGGCAAAATTGGGAAGCAAAAGTTAGTGGCAGTGATGAAAATAGATGGACTTCCATAGTGGCACCAGCTAGGGTCGTCTGCACACTTGAGCTCAAAGCAGGCTCCGCAGCTGAGGCCATTGTTGAACTCCGTGCCACCGTGTTAACTCCGTACCCTTGGCCGTATAGATTTCTGTATCCACAAGCCCCACCTGAAAAATTCAAGTGTTTTAGACTTGATTTGGTACTGAGGTGATTCTGAAAAAAGCTGCTATCAAAAAAAAGTTGGGAGTTGTTTTTGTGTTTGGTAAACACTCAGCTTCAGCTTTTTTTCACAGTTTTGGATGAAAAAAGCCAAAAACAAGAAGCTGCAAAACCCAGCTTTGAAAAACCGGCTTTTTTTTCACATCTGTTTTACATAAAAGTTTACCAAACACTCTAATACTGCTTTGTTTTTTTTCAAAAGCATTTTTACAAAAAAGTTTACCAAACACTTTGCTGCTTTATTTCACAGCTGCTTATTCTCACAGCACAGCAGAAGCAGTTTTTTTTTAAAGCACAGCAATACCAAACCAGCCCTTAGTTAATTAATTGATAATTAAGCTTAATTAAGTTCTTGGTTTTAGATCTTTGATGGGTTTTGTTGGATTTCGCTACAGTATCTCAACCTAATCATGTAACTTACGTGTAAAAATCATAATGCATGCAGTGCGTGATTATGATACTGACAAAATGACATTCTTAGTGCATGAAAGTTTCTCCACACTTTAAAGGAATGTGGCATTATTGTGTACATTAAGAAAAATGAAAAGTTGAGGCAAATGGTGAAGAGTTTGAAGGGGAAATGTAGGGTTTTGATGACGTACTCATGGTTCCGAAGGTGTCGGAGTCACCGTAGAAGGTGGCATGTGCGCCTTGCCATGCACCACCAGTGTGGACTCCTGGGATTCTTGCTTCAGCCATCCACATATGTGAGATGATTAGAGAAGCAATGCAAGTAGAAACGCTCACCACACCCATTTTCTTTTTCTTCTAAATTTTCCCAGAAACAAGCAGAAAATAGAGAGAGAGAGAGAGAGAGAGAGAGAGAGAGTGTGTGTGTGTGTGTGTGTGTGTGTGTGTGTGTGTGTGTGTGTGTGTGTGTGTGTGTGTGTGTGTGTGTGTGTCAGTCAGTGAGGTACTAATAGGGTGAGGAGTTAAAAGAAGGGGTGGTGGATCACTTATGGAGTTTTTTTTGGAGATCAGGATATAGCATTATCCGGGCAAAGATGCCAAAGTTTACAAAAAGGCCTACACAGAGGCAAACAACCACTACATATACTAGAAAAAGGTAGTGCAAGGAGGTTACAGGAGACCAAGACGCCGCACCTAATGGGTAAAGCGTCCATCCTCACACTACCAAGTACAATTCGTAGGGGCAGGGAAGGCCATCATTACACAAAACATGAACAAGAGGAGATGGGGGTATATCGACCCAAATATGATCACATACTTCTCTACAACACCGCGAAGCCAAAAGGTCCGCTGCCGAGTTGGTCGATCTTGGGACCCAAAACCAGCAGCAATCTTGAAAACCACCCCCTTTCCCCCCCTCCCCCGGCGCCCCCCAAATTGTTGCATTTCGCAATAATAAGAAAAGCTTCCCAACTGCCCTTCCTTGCCAAATCCTTTAGGCAAGAAATTGATTCCAAGGAGTCAGACTCAACCATTATTGAATTCCAACCCCTACTAATCCCCAATTTACATCCATGCATAATAGCCATTGTTGGAAATGTGCCCTAAAACCAATCATATGATGATACTTTACGGACATTTCAAACTAATGTAGTTTAAATGTAAAGGGCAAAGATTATTGTTTGAGCCGTCTCATATAAATGTTATATGCTTAAACGATAAGTCCAAGGAATATGTGATTGGAAGAATGCGATCTAAAGAAGTTAGATTCATGAGACCATTCTTTCGTTGACACATCCTAAACGTTCCTGATCATAGGATTGTCAATTGGGCATTGACAGTCCGTTAAGATCAGTACGTGCTATGTCTTCTCTCAGGGAGAGTGACTAGTCTCGAGTCATTGGTGTGTGTGACATCAAGACAAGTACGTAGGTGCTCAATAGAGAATGAGTTCACTGAACACGATCAACGAAGAGTTCTCATATTCATGTCACATGAGAACTCATGGTTGGGATAATGCAAATTAGTCTTTTGACCTGAGGCATCACAGTTGTCTTGTGGTTAGGTCCTTAATCTTTGATTATGTCAAAGTCACTCCATCAGGAGGGTGTCCATGGCATCGTTGGGGTTAAGCCACTTAGCCATGGAGGCAAGTGAATGCGCAACAAGGGATCTCTAACCTTCAAACTGTTTGAGGGAGAATACTCTATGATATGATTAAGAATCTTTGGCCAAAGTATGAATGAGATTTAGGAATGTGTTCCAAATCACATTCAAGGTAATCATATAAGCACAAGACTCACATTGGATAGTAGACATGAATAAACTATCAAACCAAACAATGTGGTCAAGAGTATTGTATTAGAGAAAGACCGTATTACATTTGTAATCCTAAAACTGAATAGGTTCTCCACCTCTTCTGATTAGCTTGGGTAACCATGACATGCTGCTAGGCGTCAACCATGGTTTGTGGAAGCCCTAAAAGTGTATTATCACTAACGGGAGAATTGAAAGTAAGTTTCAATTCACAATCGATTAGAAAGAGTTTTAATCGTCCACTGCCTCGCTAAAAGGAACCTAATGGATCGTTCACTGAGTAAGGTAGAGTTTGAAGAAACAACGGAGATGAGTAAGAATAATTAAATGGTTTAATTATTTATCTAAGGCTAGGATTAATTAATATGTTAATTAATCAAACGAATAAGTTCGTTAAAGACCTCGGGTTAGTTTTGGGCCGCAAGGCCCAATGGGATTTGAATGTCAAGCCCATTAACTCAAGTTGTATGACAACTTGAATAAACAAAGGGCTTGAAAGCCCAATAAACCCTATAGGCTTGCCATGTTAGAAGAATAGGGCTTTTGGTCCATTAGGTCACTTATTTGAAGGGACTATATAAAGGACTTTATAGCCTAAAATTTACATATGGTAATTTTTGGGGAAAGGATGAGAACACAAGCTCTCCTTTCTCTCTAAAATTTAGGCCACCTTGGAGGGATCATCTAGCAATCAAACTCCTCCAAGGTCACTCATTTCTTCTTCATTATGCCTTGGTGATGAATCATTAGAGGTTCTCAATTTTGGGAACTTGGAGAAACTTTTTCATCCATCCAAATCCATGGATCTAAGATGCAAGGAATGAAGGCCCTCTCTTTGGGTGATTAGCCTTTGCTTATGCAAAGAGGAATCTAAAAAGGTATTGATTTCTCAACTCACTTTGTTTTGAGTTGAGTCTTGGTTCACCTATCTACTAGGCTTTGAATTTCATGGGTAAATGTTTTGTTTTTAAGTGCATACAAGCATGATTCCGCCTTTAATTGTTAATTGCATGCTATTGATGTTGCTTAAATGAACATGTTTTTCACAAATCTTCCTTCAAGTGGTATCAAGAACCTAAGTCTAGTAGTTGGTGAATCCTTTTGGGTTTTGTAGTTCATAGTTTGTGATTTGAATGTTGTAATTGTTACAAGCTTTATTCTTGCTTCTTTGAATGTAAATTTTGTTAGAAAATTTGCCATCTCAAATGTTGTAGATGTAGTTCATATGAGCATGAATTTTGGAGCTAAAATTTGGTGCCATGTTTTTGGGGAAATTCGGCCAAATCCAAATGGTGGAATTTTGGGTTCTTGTTTGACTTGTTAAAAGTGTTTTAAAGTGACTTTTGGAACCCCTATGTACCCTAGTATGGTTGTATGTTATTTCCCTTAAGTTTGAGTGGTTTTGGTATGTTTTTGGGTGAAGAATGTTCATGGAGCTCTTATGGGTTTTCATGAATGTTCTTCATTGTTCTTGATATGTTCTTGCCAAGAACAAAAGGTTTGGTGTTTTGATTCAAAGTTTTGATTTATTTCATAAAGTTTTTGTTTTGAAATATTTCTTATGTTTAAATATATTAGATATTTATTTTAAAAAATTAAAGAAATTTTAGTGGGTAGGTATGTAATGATTTATTCCATTATACACACCCCACTTACAAAAAACTTTGAAAATTTTTTTTATTACTTTGCTTCAAAATCAGCCACCCTACTCAATTAGGGTCCTTGTGGGGCTTTTGTGCAATTATATAAAGTTTTGATACTTTTGTGTATTTGCATTTTGACCCAAAAGTTTACGTTTTTACGTAAAGGTCCAAAATCACTAAAAGGACAAATTGTTTTGCTCCTTTAATGAAGTTTTATTTTTTGTGGAAATTTTTGGGTTCTAGTTGTAATTACATGAAGTAGTGGACTTTTGTGTTTTTACAAAGTGACCCCAAAAGTTTAAGTTTTTGCAAAATAGCCCAAAAGTTGAGGTTAATTGCACTATGGCCCAAACAAGTTGAGGTCATAGCATTTTGGCCCAAATTAGGTAGAGAACAAAATTGTTTTGTCTCTTTAAATGAGAATTGGATTTTCATTTCATTTAGCTCCATTTAAATCAATTCTATGGATACAAAAACCAAATGAAAATGTTGCATTCAAGTTTAATTAGTTAAAGCGTTAATTAATTAAAGAAAGGGTGATTATGAACCTAAGCCTACGATAATTGAGCTATGTGAAAGGCCGTTTCAAATTTGTTTGAACCATGGGAATGTGTAGATTAAATTTTGGTTGTAATTTGATATGATCAATTGTTGTAAAAGAGCATAAGCTCTTCTTTACTTTAAAGTAATTTGATTTGATCAATTGTTGTAAAAGAGCATAAGCTCTTATTTACTTTGAAGTACTCCTTTCTTGTTTTATTCGATATGCATGAAATTGGAGTAGTTGGGTCCAACGCCCAATAAGACAACACGCCTTAATTGATTAAACGCGTAACTAAAATCAATCACCATCCCTAGACCGAGATTCAACACTAGGCTCGTGTTGAATCGAATCAAAGGTTCATAGTCATCCTAAGGCCCTAAGGCAACTATATAGTCCATCAATGAATGCAAATCTTATGTTAGTAGTACCATATAGTCTTGCTTTAAAACCCGTTTTAAAAGCATAGTGGGAGTATTATATACTACTAAATCAATCATATGGACCAATAGTTGTAATAGGACCAAAATGTTTTAATTGGATTAAAATGTATGTTTATATGTGATGAGACCTAAAAACCCTCAACCAAATCAATATTAAGTTGATAAGCGAGAGATGCTTTGAATATCTCTTCGTGGCCTTCCACCGTGGTAGGCTCCAATCGTTTGTGACTTGTACACCGGCTTCACCCTATAATGGGGGAGTACAAAGTGCATGCTTACATTCAGGAGGAGTCTATACGCATATGATGAGGTGAGTGTAGACAACGAGTATGACCAACATGATATAATTCTGAGGTTGTGCTTGAACCTCTACATAAACTAAGCATGGTGGGAATAACTTAACTAAGTGCAATGGTGCCAACATGATATAATTCTGAGGCATTCATTCTCTAGAGGCCAAACTAGATGGGTAATTACAAGAGTTGTAAATGACTAAAGTGTTATTCTCTCATCATTATTTTTGCTAACCAAAATGATATAATTCTGAGGTGGGCTTGGTAATGGTGAGTCTCCCATACCCCGCTAAGAGTTCAACAAAACTCTCGAATTCCGATGAGGGATATGGAATTTGCCAAAAAATAGTGGGTGGTGCTATTTGATTTAAAGACCCGAATCAAATGGCTTAAAATCAATCAATTTATATTCGTTATGTATTTGTTTACCAATGTATTTGCAAACGCTATCCAAAACTTGACAAAGAAAAGCCGAATGCTTTAATTCCCGGACTTAGTTCTACAATCCCATAGATTGTCTTTAATGGTTTGTAGATGTAACTAAGTAGTCTCATCCTCACAATTTTCCTATTGATAATGTATCATTGGAAGAATATGTTAGATAAGTCTAACATGAGAAGGACAACACTTTTAAATGTCATAATTCTTCAAATACAAATTGTTGTATGAAGAAATAAGAGTTGCTTTGAACAACCCTTAATCAACACAAACTTTAGTGCTTGTCTCTTTGTTACACGAACAAGGAACTTGAGAAGTAAGCACAAGGGCATGGACACTTTATGTGCCATGATTCTTCACTTACAAATTGTTGTATGAAGAAATGAGAGTTGCCTTGAACAACTCTTGAAAGTTTGTTATTATGTTTAGAACATAACGGTTGGTTGACAAAAATAGTCCATTTATATGGACTTATGATGATTTTGAATCATTGAGTGTTGAAGTGTTAAACCACTTAACGAGACGGAAACTAGGCAAGGACTTCACCTTTGTGTCCCTATCCTAATGGTTCACTAAGTTTATTGTAAACTATATAGTGAACAATAACCGCTCGCTCTCCAAATCGTTTGATGTGTATAACACATTTGAAATAAGTTTCAAGAGAGATAGTGGGAGTTTAGGGACCATGACTATTGTAATCAAAAGGGAAGTCAAATGAAGAAGGCAAAATAACTCCAAGGGAACAAACTTTCTTTATGAAAGGATGGACATTGGAAGGGGTATTTGCAAGAAATGTCTTGCAAGTGTCAAGAACACACCTTTTGAAGGTGTTGTAAAATGTTCTTGAAAAGTTCATAACAGTTGGTTCTTCTACTTGAATGCATGATTCTGTATTAGTAACTATGTTTTACAATTGTTGTAAAAGTGTGCTAATAAGAAGTAGAAGATTAATGAGAGAAGAGAAAGTACTTCACAATTCAAACGTGAATCGAATATAGATCTCTGCGAAAGCGGATTGTACTTACTTCCTCATATGAACTACCAAAGAAATTGGAAAATACTAAAGATTGTCTTTACATTCCAATTTTAAGGAACTTAAATCCGTCACTATAGTAGAGATGGATGAATGTTTTGTTTGACAAAACATTGTTCTTTATTAATCAATAATTAGATTATTGTAATTTTATTGGTTGTCTCTATAGTAGAGATGATGTGGTAGTTTAACTGTTTAGAATACGATGATGCTTAAAACCCAAAAGGTTGCAAGGGAGTGACTAATCCCAACTGAGTTGTGACACCTCTAAAACATAAGTTACGAGTTGGTCATAGATGGATGCTTTGGATCGTTAGATCCGGATCCAATACCTTCTTGTTAAAATTGTATAGAGGCGAAATGTTTGAATCTTTATTCTTTTGGAAAGAAGAAAGAATCACAAAGTTGTTGAGGTTAATTCACTTAGATGTTAGTGGCACTTATCCACAACATAATACTACTCATGTTGTATGACATTCACCGAAGATCACTCTCGGTTGGACTATAGTTTATTTTGAATAAACACAAGTCCGAATACTTTGCAAAAGGTTTCAAAGAATTCAAGAAATGTAAGTAGATGAGTAAGACGTCTAAGGTATTTACCTCCTTAGATTTGATCCAAGGAAAAAGTAACACTTTAGATTAATTTCCTTGAAAAATATCAAGGAAAGTAGCATCGTAAGATAATGAATTTCTCCATTAGGAGAAGAATGAACATAAATAAGATTTAATTCGTTGGACATTATCAATTACCCATATATATATGATATATACTTCTAAGACATGTTAGTTGTAGAGATCCATCCATCATGGATCTTAGCAAGCTAGTGAGAGCTATAAGCGTCTTATGAGAAAAGATCAATTGTTTGATTTCTCATAAAGATGTAAATGAATCTTTTGTTTACTAGGTTTACAAAAGATTAGTGGGAGTTGATCATATTCCTAAATTTGAATATATATACATGATATATATTAATTTTGAAAATGAAAGGAATTCTTCATCGTTAAAGTTATGACTGTAAACATTCTATAATGATAGAATGTATATGGGAGACATAGTCTATATACATGGGATGGAAATCTATAATGATAGATTTCAAGATATAATTGGATTATATCAATCCCTAAAATAGACAATGAGATGCTAGGAAGTTTCTCATATGATGATAAACTTCAATTAGAATGACAATTCTAGTGAGACTAGGAAGTTGTTCTTCTCAAAGGGAATGTACCCTTTGACTCCCAAAGAAATAATGCGTAAATAGAATCCTTTATGCATACGCAGAAAGGTGATTTATGTATTTCATATTGTATGAAAACATTGATATAAGTTGTACCTAGAACGGTACAAGATGATATCAGTGCAAGCCCAGGATCAGAACCATGGCAACTGTCAAGTGAATCCTTAGGTATTTAAGAAATACTAAGGATGGATTCCTCAAGAATGAGGAAGAATTAGAGTAACGTAATGGAAGCGTAAATGTATTAGATTATGAATCTAATCCATCATAGAATATCTCTTCATTATGAATGAAGTGATAATGAGATATCTCTTTATTATGACTAAAGAGATATTTGGGTGGAAACGTTAAAAGCAAATGACTTTAATGTGTTCCATCATGTATGCAAAATATATTGCCATATAGAAGCTTACAACATTGTTGTTTGGATGGGAAAGTTCATTCATGAACTCTCCATTCGGTTCCAACCAGAAAGTGTGTGACACTAATGGGGCGATAGCTCAAGCCACGGAATCAAGGTCTCATCAAGGTCCGAACTCAAATGAGAGACTGAACCACATGATTGAGAATCATGTATAATGGTGACGTCGTTATTCTCAAGGTTGCTTCTATGGATAACATATAGATATCCATTGTCTAGGCCTACTACTCAGCCATTTATGAAATGAATTACAGAAGAGGTATCATCACTGATGAACAAGCTGATTGGCTCTAGTGCAAGTGGGAGATTGTTGGAAATGTGCCCTAAAACCAATTATATGATGATACTTTACGGACATTTCAAACTAATGTAGTTTAAATGTAAAGGACAAAGATTATTGTTTGAGCCGTCTCATATAAATGTTATATACTTAAACGATAAGTCCAAGGAATATGTGATTGGAAGAATGCGATCTAAAGAAGTTAGATTCATGAGACCATTCTTTCGTTGACACATCCTAAACGTTCCTGATCATAGGATTGTCAATTGGGCATTGACAGTCCGTTAAGATCAGTACGTGCTATGTCTTCTCTCAGGGAGAGTGACTAGTCTCGAGTCATTGGTGTGTGTGACATCAAGACAAGTACGTAGGTGCTCAATAGAGAATGAGTTCACTGAACACGATCAACGAAGAGTTCTCATATTCATGTCACATGAGAACTCATGGTTGGGATAATGCAAATTAGTCTTTTGACCTGAGGCATCACAGTTGTCTTGTGGTTAGGTCCTTAATCTTTGATTATGTCAAAGTCACTCCATCAGGAGGGTGTCCATGGCATCGTTGGGGTTAAGCCACTTAGCCATGGAGGCAAGTGAATGCGCAACAAAGGATCTCTAACCTTCAAACTGTTTGAGGGAGAATACTCTATGATATGATTAAGAATCTTTGGCCAAAGTATGAATGAGATTTAGGAATGTGTTCCAAATCACATTCAAGGTAATCATATAAGCACAAGATTCACATTGGATAGTAGACATGAATAAACTATCAAACCAAACAATGTGGTCAAGAGTATTGTATTAGAGAAAGACCGTATTACATTTGTAATCCTAAAACTGAATAGGTTCTCCACCTCTTCTGATTAGCTTGGGTAACCATGACATGCTGCTAGGCGTCAACCATGGTTTGTGGAAGCCCTAAAAGTGTATTATCACTAACGGGAGAATTGAAAGTAAGTTTCAATTCACAATCGATTAGAAAGAGTTTTAATCGCCCACTGCCTCGCTAAAAGGAACCTAATGGATCGTTCACCGAGTAAGGTAGAGTTTGAAGAAACAACGGAGATGAGTAAGAATAATTAAATGGTTTAATTATTTATCTAAGGCTAGGATTAATTAATATGTTAATTAATCAAACGAATAAGTTCGTTAAAGACCTCGGGTTAGTTTTGGGTCGTAAGGCCCAATGGGATTTGAATGTCAAGCCCATTAACTCAAGTTGTATGACAACTTGAATAAACAAAGGGCTTGAAAGCCCAATAAACCCTATAGGCTTGCCATGTTAGAAGAATAGGGCTTTTGGTCCATTAGGTCACTTATTTGAAGGGACTATATAAAGGACTTTATAGCCTAAAATTTACATATGGTAATTTTTGGGGAAAGGATGAGAACACAAGCTCTCCTTTCTCTCTAAAATTTAGGCCACCTTGGAGGGATCATCTAGCAATCAAACTCCTCCAAGGTCACTCATTTCTTCTTCATTATGCCTTGGTGATGAATCATTAGAGGTTCTCAATTTTGGGAACTTGGAGAAACTTTTTCATCCATCCAAATCCATGGATCTAAGATGCAAGGAATGAAGGCCCTCTCTTTGGGTGATTAGCCTTTGCTTATGCAAAGAGGAATCTACAAAGGTATTGATTTCTCAACTTACTTTGTTTTGAGTTGAGTCTTGGTTCACCTATCTACTAGGCTTTGAATTTCATGGGTAAATGTTTTGTTTTTAAGTGCATACAAGCATGATTCCGCCTTTAATTGTTAATTGCATGCTATTGATGTTGCTTAAATGAACATGTTTTTCACAAATCTTCCTTCAGCCATCGCCCCCACCATTGCAATGCTAGTTGCCTTCACGCTATACCTGCATGCCGCCAAGAACTTGCCCTCATCATCCCGTGCCACTTTTCCCGTAAACCCCAGCCCATCCCTTGCAACCCAGCTAGCATCCACATTTATCTTTACGAATCCCGGACTCGGTGGAGACCATCTAACACCAATACTTGTTTCCTAAGAACTGGGTACAAGTGTAGTGGGCGAAAATGATTTGGCCTCCCTGAAGGTTGAAGCAGAGTGAGAGATAGCAGCAATAACCTATGTTGGGTATATTTGTTGTTGGTTTAACTGAAAATTACACCTTGATTTCCATATATGCCAACATGTAAAGGCAATTTATGAAAGCATATTATTCCTCACCTCATTCGAACCATTGGCTGACTCATGCATTTGTAGCAGCCAGTTTGCCCAGCTTGAAATCTCCATCCCATTCATCCTTAAATTTAACCTTCCCCCGAACCAAACCTCTTCCACCCACGGGCATTCAAGGAAAAGGTGTTCGATTGACTCTTCCTGCGACTCACAGATAGGGCAGAAAGGAGATAGGGACGAACGTCTTTGGTATAAATTAGCCATTGTTGCAAGCGTAATATGAATGGTCTTCCACATGAAGCAGCTGAGCTTTGGTGGAACCTCCAACTGCCAAACACACTTCCAGCGTGCTCCTGGAATGGTAGCCGACATGTGAAGGTTGAGGCTCCTTTTTGATTGGATTTATGTATGAGCCCAATGATATCCGGATTTAACCGAAAACATCCATTTCTTTTCAAAGGGCCACACTAACCTATCCCTTAAAGTCGGTTCTCCGATGTGAGTCTCCAAGATTGCATCGAACTTCTCCTCCACCATAAATGGTTTCAAAAAATCAATATCCCATTCCCCGTTCATCGGGCAAATTAACGAGCTAACCATTAGGTTCTTTAAAACCTGCACCGTGCCCATGGGTGAAGGTTTGCCCAAGGGAATAACCGGGAGCCATCTGTCAATCCAGACCCTCACATTATTACCATTCATAATCTGCCAGTGTGCACCCCTACTTAGAATATCTCTTCCAACTAGAAGGCTTCACCAAGCCCAAGTAACTCTCCCACCCCTCTTTGCATCGAAGAAATAGCAATTAGGAAAGTACCAGGCCTTAAGCACCAACGCCCACAAGGAATTTGGCTCCATTATCAGATGCCAACACTGCTTTGCCAGAAGGGCATCGTTGAACATCTCAAAGATCCTCAATCCTTAGCCTCCCTCCTTCTTTGACCGACCCAATTTCTCTCGTGATACCAATGAATTCGGTGCTCCCCATCCTTCTGTCCCCACAAGAATTTTGAAATCATGGCATCCAATTCGTTGCATAGCGACATGGGAAACTTAAAAAGGTTCATTGGGTATGCGGGAATTGCTTGCACCACTGCCTTTATGAGGACCTCACGCCTCGCTTGTGAGAGAGTTGATTTCTTCCAACCTTGAAGCTTTCCCAATAACATTCCTTTAACATAGGCAAGCCCACATTTCTTCGATCGACCCTAAATAGCAGGTACTCCTAAGTATAAGCCCGGATCCCTAACTCTTACCATACCGAGAATATCCGCCAACTGTTGAGAGAATGTCTCAGGCACATTGGCACCGAAGAAAACACTTGACTTCGACTTATTGACTTGTTGCCCCGAAGCAAAACAATAGTCATCAATCACCTTAATTAAGTGCCGGCAATTCTCCTCATCTGCCTTTAGGAAGATAAGTGTATCATCTGCAAAAAGTATGTGGGATATAGTCGGGCCCGAGGGGCTCATTTGTACTCTCTTGATCCAGTTCCACTCACATTCCTTTTGAATAAGAAGTGATAGAACTTCACTAACCAAAAGGAAAAGATAAGGGGATAAAGGGTCTCCCTACCTAAGCCTAAGTGAATGAGCAAATTTGGGTCCGGGTTGTCCATTTAGGAGGATAGCAAAATTCACCGAAGATATGCAGCCAAAGATCAAGCTTCTCCACCTACTATCGAACCCCATTTTCTCCATCACAGCCAATAAGAAATCTCACTCAACCCTATCATCAGCCTTGTGCATATCCAATTTGAGAAGTCATTAGGGGGCATATTTTGGAATTTGCTGATTAACTCATTATCTATGGAAAAATTGTCCTCCTGTGTGAACTAAAAATTAAGTATTCAATTCAGTTCCCATTCTCAATCTTTAGCGCGTGCATGTCACCCGCTAATCTAGCTGGTTTGCACACATAAGTGTGGAACCTTCCTATATTATTCTCCCATTTCCTAATTGGTGGGAGGTTCAGTATTACACTCAATTCTTTCTATATTGACAAACAAAAATTAAAAAAGTGCAGGAAAAATAAAAATGAATGTAAAAAGCATTAATTTATAATTTAAATTTTCTCTTTTGTTTTTTCGAAATTTTTTTTAGGGTTGTTCGATTTTCCTTCTTCCACACCTAAAACTCATTTTGCTTTGGCACATTCTCACCATGCACATGATCCCAGTTTGATGAGAAAATACTCATATAAACACAAAAGGAAGTAAATATACCACCAAATAGAAAATACTCATATAAACACGGTTTGATTCTTTCTTTGAAAGCTGTCATTTTTTTATTTTTTCAGATCCCAGTTTGATGAGAAAGTTTTGCGTATACGACTCTACTTGGAACACTGCTGCTTGACGTTTACTAGGGCAGCAACAGACTCCTTGTTAAAAACTTGATCTCATATCAGGAGGAGTCAAACCTACGACCTTTGGGAACACAAGCACAAGTTCGCCATAGCCACTAGGCTACCCAATGGTGGGTGATTATCATCTTTGAATCATCTAACGTAACAGAAACTTAAGAGTCACTTAGTGCTACAATATAATGATATTTCTCTTCATTGAGATGTCTGAGGTTCAATTATCACCAAAGACAAGTTTGAATCAAATTATTGCTAATCCATTGTGAGGCTAAGCCTACCTCCTCCCCTTAGCGTAGATGATATTGTTTGTTAAAAAAAAAATTGGTGTGGTAACTGGTAAGCAAGTATACCTCATTTGTGAGGTAATGTGAGATCACAAATGAAGACGTAGGGATAATCGGGCCAAAGGGCAATTTGGGGAAAATAGAACCTTTGAATCCTTAATTAGGTTCACAAGAAAAGTAAAAGGGGTTTGTTTAGATCTGGACTCAATGGATGAGCTACTTTGAGTCATTATGAAGTTGAGGCGTGATCAGCGGCTGTGATTCGAGGACATTCTTTAAGGGGACCAGACAAAAGATTTCATGGGGTTATGCAAATACAATCCAAGCCCCACTAGCTGCATATTGCATTGCATATGAATGCGCCCAATCCTTAAGTTTTTCAAAATCCCCACTTTACTTACATTTTGTGTCATTTTCGTACTTAACTTTAATATTTCTCTTACTTTCATATTTTTGTTAATTTTTCTGTCAAAAGTTAAATTAAGTGACGATGTAGTGTTGCTCCACAAAATTTGCCACATTAATTAAGAAATTAATTAAATAATAAATTAAGGATTTTTGTTGTGGTCTGAACAAGATTAAAACTAATGAAAAAAAAGCTCTCTCCCTTTAATTGTCAACCCTATCTAACCTCATATGATCTACCGAAACCCTTATCCCCATTCATAGCATCGACGATTCCTTCTCAGAGTCCGTGACAGCTTTTCTACCCAGGTTCGTGCCCGAGAAGACCAAATCCAAGAAACGACATGACCCCAAAACCCATATTTTGGAAAGCCTGTTTCAAGATTCTAGTGCAAGCCAAGGCCAGAAGCAAGTTGACCCAAAGAGGCGATTGGGTCTCGTCACTCGGGTCGTCTTTGCTGACGGAGAGTTTGCGATCGTCATCCTCCTCTAAGAACCATTTGTTTGGGTTAATATTTGAACATTGGGCTGCAAGTGTAAAGAAAGCCCAAAGATGCCAACTAAAGGAGGACTCGCCTGAAGCCCAGCACTAGGTCCAAAGACAAGTTGACGTCTCCCCATTAAATGCATAGGCCATGTCTGATAGGAAACTCAACTCACCATCTTTACAGCTTCCAAGATGATTTTGTTGAATGTTGAAGGTCTTGAGGTTATGAATCTTTTAAAAATTTGGAATCTATCAATGTGAATATTCAACAATTTCGTGGCACGAACTAGATTTTAATCGATGAGAATATTACACAAAAATACCAAGTACAAGAAGTAGTAATACAATCTTCACACAATGAACCTCATTGGTGATTATTTACATTGCAAACTTCCACATCTATTGTGGTAACATAAAAGCTAGACTTCACAGACAGTACACGAAATTTCTCTATCACAAACATAAAAAAGAGTTTCTATCCAAGAAAAGTATTCCTAATGGAATGAAGTTCAGATGCAGCATCATTGATATTCTTTAGTCGATCTGTTGCGGATTCAGCAGAACAAGCAATTCCGATTCTAAATATTGAACTCAAGCACACCTCAACTTTATGAATTCTCGCACTGCATTGATTGGGATTCTCGTTCGTGCCTCCTTGAAGAAGTGGTGCGTCTGCAATCTCAGTAACTCGCCCGGGGAGAGCCATCTTGACAAAATTATGAAGGTTCAAGCTATCACCAAACATGTTGTTAGTGGGTCTCTTCCCTGTAAACATCTCCAACAAGAGAATGCCAAAGCTGTAGACATCACCATTCGTTGACACCTCACCCCCCATGCCATACTCTACAATTCGAACATCACATTTGTGTATAAATAGTTCAGTTTGAATTTTGTAAATTAAATACTCCAAAATAAAAAAGGAAATGTAATGAAGTATATATCTAACATATATATATATATATATATATATATATACACACATACCAGGAGCTGCATAACCAACCGTTCCTCTTATTCCAACGGAACTTGTCTGACTTTGAATTGTTGAAACATTACTCGTTACTTGTGAGAGAAACCTTGCTAATCCAAAGTCAGAAACATGGCCAGTCAATTCGTTGTCCAAGAGAACGTTGCTTGGCTTGAGATCACAATGAACTATTGGCGTTTCACAATGATTATGAAGATAATCCAGTGCACAAGAAACACCAATGGCAATTTCTAGCCTCTGAAGAAGACTTAAATTCTTGGGTACATGATCTCTTAACTCTTCAGATCTAGTAGGTGGATGCAGCCACTCCTCTAAGCTCCCGTTGTCCATGAACTCATAAACTAGAGCCTTGAAATCATTACCATGAAAATCAACACTTGAACACACAGTTATAATCTTGACGAGATTTCGATGCCTCATATTTCTCAAAGCTTCACATTCGGCTATGAAACTCCTCGAAGCTCCAAGGCGTAACAAGTTAAACACCTTCACGGCAACAAGTTGAGCTTTATCATCATCATCAAGAACTCCCTTGTACACAGACCCAAAACTACCAGCACCAATTAAATTAGCCTCTGAGAACCCGTCAGTAGCTTTGAGTAGAGTAGCATATGACACTTGCAAAATAGTGTTCCCCAAAGTGCTCAATGAAATTTCTTTCCTTTTTTTCCTCGACAAACAAAGAAAGAAATAGGAGAACACCATGGCTATTCCTAGAAGAGTAAGTCCAAATACTAAAGGGAGTATTTGTTTCAAGCTATGAGACAATCTTCGTTTCTTGGTCTCTTTAGACTTGCACTTGGGAAGCTTTAAATTAGCAACAGGGCTGCACAGATTAGTGTTGCCAACAACTGAGATAGCACTCGCATTTTTGAAAACACCTCCAGTTGGTACCACTCCCCAAAATTGATTGAATGATAAGTTCAGATTGTTCAAGATTCTAAAGCCTTCTAAAAATTTTGGAATTTCACCTGATAAATTATTGCGAGAAAGGTCTAGATCTTGAATCCCTCTCACTGAACTCATAGACAAAGGAATGGACCCGTTGAAGAAGTTTCCTTGCAAATGCAGGACTTCTAAACTCTCACAACCACCAAGGCTACTGGGGAGTTCTCCAGATAACATGTTATCAGAAACGTCCAGTTCACTTAGACTGAAAAAATTCCCAACCTCCGAGGGAAGGGAACCTGTGAAGAGGTTATTAGACAAGTCCAAATAAATCGATAAGGAGGGGAGTCTAAAAACTTGTTTGGGTATTGTGCCATTAAGAAGGTTATAAGAAAGATTTAACGATTGCAACCCATGGCATTCCCCTAGGCTTGAAGGAATGCTGCCCTCAAGATGATTTATATCCAACCCAAGATGGAATAACTTGGTTAAATTTATTAGGGAAGACGGAATATTTCCTGATAATTTGTTATTAGAAATATATAATATTCCAAGGTTTGAAAGCTTACCCATGTCAGAGGGGATGTTACCTGTGAAGCTATTATTCCCCAAACCCAACGATTCCAAGCTCACCAGGTTCCCTATCCCACATGGGATGCTTCCATATATTTGGTTAGAGTGAGCCCAAAACCGTTCGAGTTTGGTTGAGAGATTGGATATTGACATGGGCAATGTCCCTCCAAAATTGTTGTTGCTAATAATCAGCGTTTGTAACTGGGTGGCATTGGTCAAGTCCGAGAGAAAACTTAAGTCATCATCTTTACCGCTTCCAATATTATTAAATTCAATGTTGAACTGCCGGAGGTTGTGAAGCTTTTGGAGATTCGGCACCTGTCCGATTAGGTTGTTATTCCCAACTACAAATTTCCACACACTTGTGACATTGGATATTGAGGGAGGAATGGACCCAGTAAGTTGGTTTGAGGGGGCGTTGAAGACTCCGAGATTAGGAAGATTTTTGCCAATATCTGATGGAATACTCCCTTGAATTTGGTTACCTCCTATGTAAAATGTAACAAGAGAAGAGAGGTTATAAATGGAGGAAGGGATGCTACCAGACAACTGATTTAACCCCAATCCCAAGAAGGTTAATTTTTTCAATTGGCCAAGAGAACTAGGGATGTTTCCCATCAAGTTATTACTAGTAAGACTTAATCCATGGAGAGACGAAAGGTTCCCTAAGGAAGGAGGGACCTGTCCCGTTACATTATTAAACTGTAATGAAAATTTTTGCAGTTTCAACAGCAATCCAATTTCTGAAGGAATTTTACCCACCAACTTGTTGAGAGAGAAATTCACATGGATAAGGTTGAAGCAATATGATATATTGTGTGGAATACTGCCACTAAACGAGTTAACGTCTAATCGTAATACCTGCAACCTACGCAAATTCCCAATTTGTGGAGGAATTTCATGACTGAAGCTGTTGTTTTGCAGCGACAGCTCCCTTAGAAAACTGAGATTTCCAATGTTTGGGGATAGTTTGCCTACCAGATTTTGAGATTGCAGGTCCAGGTTAGTGACCCTTTGGCGATGTCGCCGACTGCACGTCACACCATGCCACATGCAAAAGTGCGTGGAATCGTTCCAGGAGCTCATCACGTTGTAATTATGGAGATCTTGCTTTATTTGAGCTTTGATGGCAAGCAGCGCCAGCCTATCCGTCGCATTCCCTCCGAGTCCTGATTGCAGGGAGCTCCAACAGCAATCGAACACTGCACTGAAAAGCAAGTATATTAAGATCAATTTCACAACCAAAACCCCCATTCCTGATCTGGTTAACTATATAAGTAGAGAGAGAAGCAGAAAGAAATAGAGAGATGGGTGTTGAGTTGCGAATTTGGTGAGTTCCAATTGTTACATGATAAGGAAATTTATAGAAGGATAGGATCATAGGAGGAACTCACACCACAGTTTCTGCTTCTTGAAGATTCAAATATGAGTAGGAATAAGTCCAAGTAAATGACAACCACTTTGGCTTGTTTTTTTAGACGACTTCACTACTGGGAACTTTACACCACAGCTTACTTCCACTACTGGGAACTGTTGTTTGGCACTTTCGGTGAACGCCAAGGACCAAGACCATTAAAGCACCGTGATTCCAGAAGCTAACTGGAAACATTTGGCAACCACCTATTGTCTGGCACTTTCGGTACGCCAAGGATGAAGACCATTAAAGCACCTTGATTCCAGAAGCTAACTCGAAACATTTGGCAACCATCCAAAATGAAAAAACAAATACATGGAACCCTCTATTTTGGTCACATCAAACATCACGCTGGTGTCACTTAATATGAAAGTTACCTTGCTAGGCGACCCTAGCTATGAATGAAAATTTTGAAGTCTCTACGTTTTTTGAGGGGCTGGACTGAGATTGCTGATTTTCTCGTAGTTCCCCTAAGGTACCATTGCAAGAAAGCTTGTTGTGGATGCAACCTTTCTAAAAATTGTATCATTTACTAGTGAGATCAAGCTTTCTTAATTTTTAAACTTCATGGGGGCTCAAGTCTCTAGCAAGAGAATTCCACCACTGTAGACATATCCAGTTATTAACGCCTCACTTTACAGTCCAACTTCGCCAAAAACCAAAGTAATTCATACTTGTTTTGTCGTCTAATTGTTATCCAATAAATAAATGAACTATATTTTTCAGTTACATACTGAAATTTTGACATGCATGCTCAACTGCAAAGCTCAGCATATAGCTGCTGAGTCCACGAGGGGCTGGGATCCGACAATGAATATGTTCCATTTCTACCATTGCTTACGCACGTTAAGTTTAGCTGATTCCCTATCTGGCTCGACTGCAAGATTGGTGCATATATGCATATAAAGAACAATATGTCAGTACAAAACCAATTTATAGTACTAACAAAATACGTTGCAAAAGCAATTTCCTGACACAGAATTTCGCGAGTCATTTCTTAAATTAGATTTCTTTAAGGCATTAGACTAAACAGCATGCCAAACTAGAACGACTGAATGCAACCATGATCATATTAATAAGCAAGCACTTCTGTCAATCAAATATTAAGGTGGAAGTTAATATGCGCAGAAAAGTACAGCACATTATCAGACAATAAATATTTTGTGACTTACAATTCCATTTTGATGTAGGGACACAGCTCAAGTAATGACACTAGGAACAGTGGTTGTTTAGATTGACCCCTCGAAAAAGAGTTACCAAGCCAAGAGTATACCTGTCAAAAACATGAATTCTGTCAGAAAATGCCTGCATATACTGATACTACACAAATACGAGGAAAATGAACCTTTATTTCCAATAACAAAACAACAAAGTATTGCCAACACGTGCAATCCAAAACAGCAAAGTAGAAGCCGCTATCAACAAAGTGATCAATTAGTATTACAAAGAGAATAGCGATACACAATGCCTTCTCCAAACCATTCTGATGAGAAACAAGCATATTCAGAGCATCACACATCAACTGTGGCTACCAGATTTTCATGCAGGGAGTCGATTAGGTTCATGAAGTCAAACGGTTGAATCAGACATCGAAGAGGAGCTTACCCAACAATCAATAGTATCAAACAGAGGACCCACAATACATATTGATACGTCTTGCATTTAGATTCAACTGGAGTAGTAACACGTCCAGGGGGAGCATTCTGTTGGGTAAGCCATTTAAACTGGGGGTGGATCAAAAACAAAAATCCAAGAAGAAATCCGGAGACAAATCCTCCAATATGAGCAAAGTTGTCCACATGTGGTAGAATTCCCACTGCTAAGTTATTATGATGATGAAAAGGAGAGTAAGCAATGCTGCTAACTGCAGATCGAAATCTGAAACTGTAAGATCAAAGGGTCGTGCACATACTATAAAGAGGTGCATCATTGAGTATACAGAATTTTATTTACCTTATTTACATACATTGTCCAATTTGATGTGAGCTCTGAAAGCATGCTTCCTAGTAAACCAAAAAGTGCACCAGCAGCACCAACAGAAATACCATATTGAATAAAAAGAGCTGAAAGCAAACTCCCACCAAAACCAGACATGAGATATAGGAAACCAATTCAAACTGCCGAAGAACAAATTCGAAAAACATTAGAATTTCAAACCAATTAGTTAAAACAGTTCATCAAAACAACTGTACATGATGTAGATCCGCATCAAACTATTATTTTTTCAATCTTTTCAAATAGACGGCATCTTGAAACATTTCAAAATGAGGCGCCATGTCTACATGTACAGGATATCTAAAACAACTGTTGTTCCCACAGATGTGATGGAAACTGAAATAATCTCTCAGCTTCTATTTCAAGCAATTTTATTCTGTAAAATGGAATACTATGTCTAAAACTAAAGTTTGAACCCCATTTTCAGTGTATAAACTCTTTTCTTTGCTCACCGCTGAATAAAATGTCCTCTTGTTTCCATCAAACCAAACAACATACTGGTGTAAGTTATAATGCAACCAGCACTACATGACCACTAGGATTACAATTCAATACACAAATGCATAGAAATCCTCTGTAGATTAATCGCAAGGTAGCTAAAGCCATCCGGAAAGTGTTTCTCTTCTAGATTTATGAAAAAAGTTTTGCACTTGGTAACTAATTTATTATTCTACAACTTATATCGTGTGCTTTATCTTTTACTACAAACATTTATGGATGTAGCCATACATGCATGATAACATACATGAAGCTAAAAATCCAGATGCATACCAAATCCAAATTCTTGCTCAAGCCGAATTCCAATGAATACAAGACTCAGCATATTGGCAAGCACATGGAAAACTCCAGCATGTAACCACATACATGAGATCAGCCGCCATCCTTGGTGTTGATGAACCACTCTCTGCGCATCTAGAGAACCCACCTTTTCTAACCTTCAGGATGAAAACACATGAGAAACAAGTTAGATATGCAACTGAGACCTATTGACCCTTATGGGGCATGTCTATAGCTCTTATTTCCAAACAGATGACAGCTCCCTCGCCCTTGTAGTGCTACTTTTAGCAGTTATAGACTTTGGATGATGCATACTGAAATGAGCACATTAAACAGCTTAAAAGAGTGACAAACAAGTCCTTTAAGAATGCACACCCCCTCTTACCAGAGATATTAAGACAAAACAATTTCCATGATCATTCTACCATTGGCCTCACAGACCAAGGAAAGTCAAACGAAAACGAAAATTTTGAAACCAAGTCGCTAAAGAACACTAATGTAAAACTTTAACCCTATAACATACTACAGGGGACATTTTTATTAACATAGCAATTTAATCAAACCAAGTAGTTAACTACTGCACCTCTTCGAGCACCTTTCTTCTTTGCTCAAGCATTTCTGATACGCCGACATCAAATAGACATCAAGCATGGCCTGAATGTCACTAAATACCTAAAACCCTCATTACCCCTCAAGCTTCATGCAGTTCAACTATTTTCTTTACACATATCTAATATAACCAAAATTCCAAATCCACCAAGTCTCAAAATTTGTCAAAAAATTTGTAAAAACATAACTTTCACAATTACTCTTACCTAAAAAGTCTCACCCTTGATTGATCCCATTCTAATTTCACAAAAAAAAAAAAACAAAACCAGTCAAACTATCCAACCCTCCTCGTCATTATTTCACCAAAAACACACAAACAAAAGAAACTTACATGAAATGGGACCGCCACTGCGTCAGTTCCCCACAATCCACAACCAAAATTTTCCAAATTTCCACATGCGAGCACCCAACAAATCCCAAAACACAAATTTCAATCCAAAACTGCAAACCCCAACAATTTTAAACATAGAAACTAACAAAAGAGTGAAGCTTTATGTGGTTGAAAACGGCCCAAGAAGTGGGTTTTCCTTGAAGAGCTGAAAGGAGAGGCGATGAGATTTTCAACGGAAAGGACTCCGGATCCCTTCCACAAAATTCACAAGTTCGGATCCGGCCCTTGAAATTTGATCCAATCTATTATAGTTTTTATAGTGGATCCTGGTTGTAGTCGTTGGATCAAATTTCAACGACCCGGATCTTTGAACTTGGTGAATTAAGTGAAAGGGAGCCGGAGAGGATACTTTTCTATTTTCAACCACTTTCATCACATCACGTGTCATTATTTATTAGTAATATCAGCTCAGATTTTTGTTTAAGTGTGAACTTTGTAAGTTTTTTAGATATTTTTTGTTGTAAATTTTTTTTGGATTTTTTACCATGGGATTAATCCTGACCGTTGAATTTTTCAAAATTTTAATATCAAATACGCCACAAAATGCCACGTGGCACAGCATCATCTTTTAAATTTCTTTTATCGTTTGAAATGTAATGGTCCGGATCAACAAACTGTTGCAAATCCAACAGCTGTGGGGCGCCCAAATTGGAGCATTTTGGTTCACTTTGGTGCATGGGGTTAAGGTCAGCCTTCTGTTACTTGACGTCAGGCCCGTCGTTACTTATTGCCAACGGGCTACAAAGGAAGTTCAACGAGCTTCTTGGAGCCCACCAATTGCCTGCCCAATTTGGCACCAACGGACCATCATTTTTTTGGTCAAGGGCAATTTAACCCAATTGCCTGGTGGATTGGCAAGAATTATGATGAGCATAGTAGAATTTTCAGCAATGGAGTATATATACACCTAAAATAGTCAAGAAGCTGTATAGTGTCTTTTGTTTGAACTTATAATTTATACAAAAGTTTTATTCGAAATAATGTTAATTGTCAGATAATATGAAATGCAACATTGTCAAACCAACGACGGACTAGTTAATTTTAAGATCAATTTTAGAGCGACCCCTCATAAAGCTTTACTTATAGTTGTACTTTTGTTGTGGGTGGGGTTTTTGGCGAAGTCCTCCCCTATTTGGTGCAGTTCATTTAACGGGGAGCTTCATTGAATCACAATAATATGCAGGGGTACAAAATGATTGAAAGGAGTTGTCACACCTCGATCCCGACATACGTCCAGGATTAACACGTGACGTCACCAAGTATAAGTATATCTAACATACCCCGCCTCCGGGATATGTACAAAGCATAAATCAAGAATTGAATTGCGTAGTAATTTTAGTATACTTTATGGCTGCATCTAACCTCCTCGTTAGACTGCCTACGTACCGTAAAGGGATCAAGTCATTCGTAGTTCACCATTTCAATAAACTCCTATGACCACTGCAAGTCATTACTACATACATGCAATCAGAATAACTAATAGAAACGGTATACTTTCTTTGTATAGCTTGTCTAGGCATATGAGACATATATATATATATAGACATGCATATAGACATTTACACTTAATAGGACATCCATTGTATAATTTAAGCAAACAACATGATACGTATAAATTCGAAATACTTAATCGAAAAGAAACCACACCAAATTGGATCTGTCAACTATTGATATCTATACCAGCCATAATAAATTGATCTTGAACTCATAAACATAGTAATGTATTCAATTAGAGAATATGTATAATGTTTGATAATACATTAATCTTAACCAAGGAACTAGTTCTCAGGCCATAGAATAACAAGAAATCCCTAAACTATAACATTCATATAATTATTCGTAACTAGTACACTAGCCCAACCATATCAACGATCCTTAACTATTATTATAGAAAAACCAAACTGTTTATTCAAGTGCCTGAAAATAAAAATGTAAATTCCTAGCAGTCTTAAGCTCTTCATCCGCTGAAATAATGAAATAAAGAACCACCAATAAATCCACAGCCCAAACAAGAGTCATATAATACTCTAATAATAGCATTGTCCAATCAAATATTCAGCATCAGCATCTGGCAATGCCATTTCAGCAATGTTCTTTTCAGTGCATAATCTGGAATAACATTAATGTTTATAACACAAACCCAACCCTTAAATTTCTAAAGAGAACAGAATTGAGGTTAGGATTTCAATGTTCTTCCCTATATATGCAACCAATCATGACTACCCGGTTCCGATTCAACTCCTAAACAATACAACAGGCATCATCTCAAATATGCATACAAAATATCGAATTAGAATTCGAAACCATGAATTGACCCCAAAACTAAAAGTTAAAACCTTGGGAAAATACTTACGCTAGAGGAGACCCCACGAGGGGAGAATCATTATTTTCACTTGGGTCGAGCCAGATTCCAGCGGGATTGCCCAAATCAGCGAAAAGTCGCCGGAACACGTCAATATGTTTGGACCTCGTTTTCTTTATACAATGGTTTTCAAAGGGCGGGTATGGTAGCATTGAAGACGGCCTCGCTACGAAACTATAGCTTCCGACCTCATGTGATTTCGTTATCGTATGAGGAAATTATGATGAAAATAGTTTCAAAGGGATCCCGTGAGTGAAGGAGGAAGAAGGAGAAGTTTCTTTCCCCCCTTCTACTCCTTTCCCTTCTTTTCGTTTCTTCCCGATCCTCCTCCACCTCTCATCTTTTGTTTTCTCTTTTTTTTTTTATTATTATATTGGGTATTGTTATTAGCATTCTAAAAATATCATTCTACACCTCCAAACCTTCTATATTTGGAAAGAAAAATACACTTATGAAGAGTGTAGAATAAGATTTTTGGAGTGCCAATAACACTTCCCTTATTTTATTCTATCATTAATATTTTTAAATCTAGTGTTATTATCTTTTCCATTACTTTAAATAAAACGATTTATACATGTTTCATAAAATCTTTATTCTAGTTCTAAAATCAATCGCGTTTTGCCCTAATTATATGAGGGTGGTGGAGGTGGTGGTTAGAATTCAATTTAACCCCATACGTTTTGGAGGTTTTCATTTAATCTTGCAAACATGCATACTTAAGCAAAATATATCCCACTAAAAATAAGTATATTTAGTTTTGTTAAGACAATATTATAAGCTATAACTTACGAGAGAAGAATTTAAACTTAAATATAAAAATGTGACAGATACATGGCTTGTGTTTAGGGTTATTTTTGTCATTTTAAGATCTTTTAACAAGTTTTTACTTTTCTTTAGTAAAACCCTTAAATTTTGTGTTAGAGAGTATTCATGTGGATAGTTGTGTTCAAGTAACGCATATGCATCTACAAACTGCATCTATATGCATCACAACTCTTTTATTGCTCTCTTGCGAGACCTTCTTTGGCCTACCAGCTTGCTTATGATACTTTGGAGGTGCAACGGGCTGGTGATTTGTAGGTGGCCAAAATTCTTGACTAGACATGGCATGGGTATAAGAAGTACTGTACTCTCAAGTATGCTGCTTTCTTGTAACAAGAATGAACATACTTGTATGGATCGTCGTCCTTTCTATAGATTGCAGCAATTCCATGAGCACAAGGAATTCCAGTGAGATCCCACCTTCTACATGTACATGTGTGTTTTGCTAAATCAACCTCTTGACCCCAATATTGCACTATTAAAAGACTCACATAGATTATTCAACAAGATATCACGCTTAGATGATGTCCTAAAATAAGATATGCTCAGCGACATGCTGATTTGTCATCAAACCAACTTATAGCCAATCCATCTTCAACTTCCATCTTAGTTATCACTGGTTTAAATCATGGAATGGTGGTTGCTCTAGCTGCTGGCCAAAGAATTTGTTTCAATGCAATGCCAACGTGTGCTTTCTTGAAATTGTTATATAAGTGTCGGACACAATGTATGTGTTCAGCAGTTGGAATAAGGTGCTTCACAGCTCGAGAAACCAAGTCCAAGTTCTTCTATCTTCAATTTCAACAATTGCACATGCTACTTGATACATGCCATTGTTGGCATCTATACAGTGGCAGCAAGCAATTCGCCTGGATTTGGACTTTCCAAAAAGCGGTTTTGCAAAGGAAAATTAATAAAATAGATTTTAAAATTTTGAATTTTAATAAAAAAATTTATCTACTAACTTTATTTAATGATTAGAACAAATCCGAAACCAAACCAGCCCAATAAAACTGGGCCAAGCCGTGAGTTTCCGGTTTGCTTGGTCCATTATCCTTTTCTGTTTTGCTATTTTCTCATTTTATAAGCCCGGTATGATCGTGAACGACGGCGAGGGCGCCACCCTCATGACCACAAGGAAGTGAAGGACGAGGAAGAGTTCGAAAAGCTCGGATCGATCCTGACCAGTCTTCCAGCGATAACCAGAGTTGCAGATGGTTCTGACCATCATTAGAGATGGCTTGAAGATCGACTGCAAGAGGTACCAGAAGATGGACAAAAAACTGGGGTTTTTCCATCAAATCTCTTATATTATTTAGAATTGAGTTTTTTATGATCTTGGATTTGTGCGTTGCTGATTTGGATTCGATGAATTTTTGCTTTTATGTGCAACTCTTATCTGGATTTTGCTTTATAGAATCAAATTAACCGAGATTTGTATGAAGGACTGTTCTTATTTGAGATTAATAGGAGGCCGGCCGAAATGCTGCTGATGGCTAATTTTCTTAAATTATAAAATAAGCATTCAAATATATTATTCAAGTTCAAATTTATTTCGATAAATTTTAAAAATTTAAAAAGATAATTCACTAAACAACTAAATTAGTCTTCAAACTTGAAAAACTAAAAAACCATCCAAACGACTTAAAAATAAAAAGAAAGGATCCCTCATTCTCAAACTAATTTTTTCATTTCTGCAAAAGCTTTATCACTAACCTTGTTGCAAGAGACGATCCTATTTTCAGATATTTTTAACAAATGAAAATTGACCCGAGAGTAGGATGCTCTGAAAATCTTTCGACAATAGCTGCATTGAAAAAGAAAAGCAATAATATTATTCTAGACATTTATAATCTAAATTATTCTAGACCACTAATAATAATATTATTATAATAAACAAACAAAAAAGCAAAGAAGCTTTTCGTTTGGTTTCAAAAAAATAAAAAAGTAAATTTGAGGCATCCGAGCAGAAAAGCATCAACATTATTAACAAAAAGAAAAAGAAAGCTTCAGGAAAACATAGAATTCGAAACCCAGTTACCAGCTCTCACCAGCAGATGCATAAGATACGATGCAGCATTTGCAAACGGAGATGACAGGAGCAATTGCCGATGACGGTTTTGAGGTTCGAGTGGGGAAAAACAGGTAGATCCCAATTTTATACACAAAATCGTTTCGATTTTTGGTCAGAATCGTTTCGGTTCAGCTAATCTCAATCAACTGTCAATTATCACGATTCTGTGCGGATTAAGTGTAATTATCTTGATTTTTTTCTGTGATTATCCTCTGATTATAGTTTGAAACGTATCCGAAAGTAGAATACTCGTATCTCAACACTAAAATACGCGTATCCCATCAGTCAACAACGTATCTGTTGACTCAGATACATATCGATCGCGTATCCGTACGTATCTCCCCACGTATCCGTATCCCCACGTGTCAGATACGGGATACATTGGTCTTTCCCTGTGTCCATGCATCATAGTACCGCAGAAAGTCACTTTCAGAAAGTGAGTAGACTTTCTTCTTATCTATATTATATTTTGGCCATTTCTATCAATCAGTAACCATGTTTTATGCCTGACAGCTTCAATCCTCTTTATTCCCATGTATGGCTTGAATCCTATAAAATTGGCCATTGGGAATGAAAAGTCGCTTCATTGCTGTATTTTTACCCTTTTTGGTGTATCATGTGAAGTTAAGTGTCGCTATGGAATATATATTTTTTCAGAAATACGCTTTGATGAGATTAGATTCCTATAAGGTTTCGATATTAAAATGAAATCAATATGCACAATGAATGATTCGAGAGGTCTCTATTGAGTTTTTTTCGATATTAATAACAAAAACCCCTGATATTTTAGTATAACTAGCGACAATGAACGGTTTGATATTAAATTGTTCAAATTCGTGGATTTGGGTAAGAAACTAAGAAACCTTGATATTTTCTTTCGGTTTTAAGAGCTGAAATGGACATGCATGTGCTTTTCTTTGTGAGATATAAGAAATTGAGAAATTTTTTGTTTATCATTCTGGAGTGGGAGGGGTATTGTCAGAAATAAGAGAATTAGTAATTTTAATCAATTTGATAAATTAAGAATACAGAGGTAGTGATCTACACAAAAATATGTAAATAAATTGGTTAATGGGTTTTCAGTTTAGTGTTATTATTGGATCTGATGCTTTTGTTTGACTTATGTGTATGATAGAATAGATATGTTCTGTGTATGTGAGCTTACTAAATTGCTTTTCTTTTCTTGGGGTGCAAGGAAACGGAGGAAGAGAAAGAATCAAAGTTTGGATTTATCAAATACTTTGTAGATAGTCCATGCATTTTGCAGCTGGAATCTTTTGGTAAATACTTAACCTTTTAATCAAAGCCTATATATGCCAATAGGTTTTGTAAGTGGCATCAAATAATTAATTGCTTTTTTCTTGGTAAGTACCAAAATGTTTACACTTTCAGCTTAACAAAAAATAATAAATTGAGACAAACTTGGAACCTAATAATCAATATTAGCAAAAAAATAGAAATTGCACGTGTGTATTATGAGAAGAAATTAATGGATTAGCCTTCAAGAAATTAATGGATGCATGTCTCATTCATTGCCTATATATATCAACTAAAGATTCGAAAATATGATTATTTTTAGTATCATATTAATAAGGTTAGTAAATAAGAAAAAACACATCACGAGTTATATAAAAACACTTTAAAATTTTAAACAGAAGGGAAAAAAAATTCATCATCTATCTACTTGTAAGCCCAAGGTTTTTGGGTTCCCTTCTCTCAATACAAAATAAATTAGTTTTTCCGTATCTAAATTATTGAGTTTGAAATACATTTCAAAGCATAATTTTATCGGAATCTTATATGTGAAAGTAAATAATTCTTCTTATATGAAGTTAGGACGTATTTTTTAAGTCTTCTTGAGCCTCAAAAGTCTCATGACCAGCCTTGTCTTTGCTGCTCCATGGCGTAACAAGTTAAAACACCTTTACGGCGGCAAGCAATTGGTTTGTATCATCAACATCAAGATTCGAGAACTCCCTTGTACACAACCCCAAAACTCCAGCACCAATCAAATTAGCCTCAAATAACCCATCAGTAGCTCTTAGCAGAGTAGCATATGAAATTTGCTAATGTACTTAACGAAATTTCTTTCCGTTCCTTTCTTGACGAACAAAAAAAGAAATATGACAAAACACTAAAGGGGATTATTAATGTCAAGTTTCGAAATGATCCTCCCTTATTGGACTCGCACTTGCACTTGGAGATTGGCGCAACCTCCGTAAAGCCTGGTGTTGCCAGTCATCGAAATTTCTTTCCTTTTCTTATCTTAATATTGTACAATAATCCAATGTGTCTATTTCTATGTCAACCTTTAAAGTCCAGCTTCGCCAAAAACCAAAGAAATTCATACTTATTTTGTCATCTAATTGTTATCCAATAAATAAATGAACTATGTTTTTCAGTTAATACTAACAATGTTAATTTAATGGTTAAACGATTTTTTTATTTAGTTGATTTTTTTCAAAGTTCATCTCTGGAGGATGAACTAGAAAGTATACATGTGTTCGATCATCTTGCAACATTGCAGAATGAGAGAGAGAGAGAGACAAGAAGGTAGAGTGCAAAGATTCAACTGAGAGGATCCGTAACATCCCACATTCAAAAAACTTAGGTATGGTGAGTAAATTGTGCGTTTAAGTAAATTTTATATGGCGAGTAAGTTTCATAGTTGTCGGTATGAGTTTCAACTGTCCTGGGTACTAGAAAAGAGGTACAAAGGCAGTAAAAGAATGAAAAGAATAATGACAATAAGAACCATTGCTTGGTGAATACAGAAGACTATTTTACCCAACAAAAAACAAAAGAAAGAGAAAGAATACTTCCTACAAGAATGAAGCATATCAATCAACACTCTCTAATCACCTTTGAAATCTGTACATGTATGGTCAACTGCAAAGCTCAGCACATAGCTGCTGAGTCCGGGAGGGGCTGGGATCCGACAAC
Source organism: Pyrus x bretschneideri (assembly GCF_019419815.1). Classification (NCBI taxonomy): domain Eukaryota; kingdom Viridiplantae; phylum Streptophyta; class Magnoliopsida; order Rosales; family Rosaceae; genus Pyrus; species Pyrus x bretschneideri. The sequence goes on along the minus strand of NW_025999712.1, from coordinate 3,368,737 downwards.
GAATATGTTCCATTTCTGCCATTGCTTACGCACGTTAAGTTCAGCTGATTCCCTATCTGGCTCGACTGCAAGATTGGCACGTATATGCATATAAAGAACAATATGTCAGTACAAAACTAATTTATAGTACTAGCAAAGTACATTGAAGAAGCAATTTCCTGACTCAAAATTTCACGAGTCATTTCTTAAATTACGATTCTTTAAGACATTAGATTAAACGGCATGCCAAACTAGAACAACTGAATGCAGCTATGATCGCATAAATAAGCAAGCACTTCTATCTATCAAATATTAAGACGGAAGTTAATATACACAGAAAAGAAGTACAGCATGTTACCAAACAATAGATATTTTGTGACTTGCAATTCCATTTTGACGTAGGGACACAGCTCAAATAATGACACCAGGAACAGTGATTGTTTAGATTGACCCCTCGAAAAAGAGTAACCAGGCCAAGAGTATACCTGTCAAAAACATGACGACTGTTGGAAAATGCCTGCATATTCTGATACTACGCATATACGAGGACAATGAACTTTTATTTCCAATAACAAAACAACAAAGTACTGCCAACACATACAACGCAAAACAACAAAGTAGAGGCCACTATCAAAAAAGTGACCAATTAGTACTACACAGAATAGTGATAACACAATGCCTTCTCCAAACCATTATGATCAGAAACAAGCAGATACAGAGACTATTCGCAATGACAATAATGAAGACATTACAGGACACATGATATCTACATATCTACACAAAATCCAGTTCTCTGATTTGATTAAAAAAAAAAAAAAATATTGCACACGTCAACTGTGGCTGCCGGATTCTCATGCACGGAATCAATTAGGTTCATGAAGTCAAACAACTAAATTTCAGAGATTGAGGAGGAGCTTACCCAACAATCAATAGTATCAAAGAGAGGACCCACAATACATATTGATATGTCTTGTGTTTAGATTTAACTGGAGTAGTAACACGTCCAGGGGAAGCATTCCGTTGGGTAAGCCATTTAAACTGGGGGCGGATCAAAAACAAAAATCCAAGAAGAAATCCGGAGACAAATCCTCCAATATGAGCAAAGTTGTCCACATGTGGTAGAATCCCCACTGCTAAGTTTATTATGATGATGAAAAGGAGAGTAAGCAATGCTGCTAACTGCGGATTGAAATCTGAAACTGTAAGATCAAGGGGTCGTGCACATACTATAAAGAGGTGCATCATTGAGTATAGAAAAACTTTATTTACCTTATTTACATACATTGTCCAATTTGATATGAGCTCTGAAAGCATGCTTCCGAGTAAACCAAAAAGTGCACCAGAAGCACCAACAGAAATACCATATTGAATAAAAAGAGCTGAAAGCAAACTCCCACCAAAACCAGACATGAGATATAGGAAACCAATTCGAACTGCGGAAGAACAAATCAGAAAAACATTAGAATTTCAAACCAAATAGTTAAAACAGTTCATCAAAACTGTTCATGATGTAGATCAGCATCAAACCATTTTTTTTTTTTTTTAAATCTTTTCAAATAGACGGCATCTCGAAACATTTCAAAATGAGGCGCTATATCTACATGTACAGGATATCCAAAACAATCCTTGCTCCCGCAGATGTGATGTAAAACTGAAATAATCTCTCAGCTTCTATTTCAAGCAATTTTATTCTGTAAAATGGAATACTATGTCTAAAACTAAAGTTTGAACCCCATCTTCGGTGTATAAACTCTTTTCTTTGCTCACCACTAAATAAAACGTCCTCTTGTTTCCATCAGACCTAGCAACATACTGGTGTAAGTTATCCTCTAGGATTACAATTCAATAAACCAATGCATAGAAATCCTCTGTAGATTAATCGCAAGGTAGCTAAAGCCACCTGGTAAGTGTTTCACTTCTAGATTATGAAAGAAGTTTTGCTCTTGGTAACTAATATATTATTCTACAATTTATGTCATGTGCTTTATCTTTTACTACAAACATTCATGGATGTGGATATACATGCATGAAACTAAAAATCCCGATGCATACCAAATCCAAATTCTTGCTCAAGCCGAATTCCAATGAATACAAGACTGAGCATGTTGGCAAGCACATGGAAAACTCCAGCATGTAACCACATACAAGAGATCAGCCGCCATCCCTGGTGTTGATGAACCACTTTCTGCGCGTCTAGAGCACCCATCTTTTCTAATCTTCAGGATGAAAACACATGAGAAACAAGTTAGATATGCAACTGAGACCTATTGACCCTAATGGGGCATGTCTATAGCTCGTATTTCCAAACAGATGATAGCTCCCTCGCCCTTGTAGTGCTACTTTTAGCAGTTATAGACTTTGGATGATGCATACTGAAATGAGCACATTAAATAGCTTAATAGAATGACAAACAAGTCCTTGAAGAATGCATACCTGCTATTACCAGAGATATTAAGACAAAACAATTTCATTTTTCCATAATCATTCTACCATTGGCCTCACAGAGCAAGGAAAGTTGAACGAAAATTTTGAAACTAACACTGATATAAAACTTTAATCCTGTAACACATTACAGTGGACATTTTGATTAACATAGCAATCTAATCAAACCAAGTAGTTCACTACTTGCAGCCCTTCGGGCACCTTCTTCTTTGCTCAAGCATTATGCCGACATCAAATAGACATCAAGCATTGCTTGAATGTCACTAAATACCCAAAACCCTCATTACCCGTCAAGCTCCTTTTTCTCAACTAATCGTAGATTCGCTTCTATATTCACTTTCCCAAGTCCAACATTGATTAAAAGCAGAATTACATCAAGCTTCATGTAGTTCCCCAAAACTACATTGATTGCCGCCACTGCGTCAGTTCCCCAAAATCCACAACTAAAATTTTCAAATTTCCACATGCAAGCACCCAACAAATCCCAAAACACAAATTTCAATCCAAAACTGCAAACCCCAACAAATTTAAACAAATAGAAACTCATAAAAGATTGAAGCTTTACGTGGTTGAAGACGGCCCAAGAAGTGGGTTTTCCTTGAAGGGCTGAAAAGAGAGGCGGCCAAGGAACCGACCAATGCAAGTGTCGGAGTTCTTGGGGCAATCGTTCACGAACATGGTCACCACAAAAACCACAATGTTGGCCACCACAATCGACGGCACCAGCCATGACACCCACCTCTTCAACGGGTTGTAGTCACTGAACGACCGCCGCGGAGTCGTCGTCTCCGGAGGCTGTCCCCCCTGGTGCACAACGTTGTCGCTCCGCCGTGGACTCACCACCTTTATCTCTAAGCTGCTCGGCGCAGCAGATTGGCCTCTCTCCATAAAAATCTCCCCTTTTTTCGTTTTATTGTCTTCAATCAAGGATTTTGATTCAGACCCAGAAATCCCATTTGGGTTTTGATTCGAATCTCATCGAAATCAAAATGTGGGACAAAATTGAATGAAATGAGTTTTGAATTTTGCCTCTTTTTTTTTCTACTTTTTGGGGTTCTTTTAAAAAATAATTTATGTTTATTGAGTTGGAGGGGAATGTGAAAGCTTTATGGTGAGTAGTTTTAGCTTTGTGATTAGGATTTTTCTGGAAAGTGATTGTGGGATCTGCTTTGGTTTCAAGTTATGAACAAACTGTTGTTTTGGGTACGTATAGTCTTGGTTATCTGTGTCTTTGTACTTTGCTTTCCTTCTTCTTTTGTTCTTGTTTGATTTTCTTATTAGTTGGTTAATTACATCGCCAGTTTTGCAATTATGCAGATTGTCTTGTGGTACCAAGAATTGTTGTTGCCATTTTGCTATTTAAGACCTGTGTAAATTTTTTCTGCTATTTCTATATTTGTTGTCAAGATTTGTTTAATAGCCTATTTGGCACAAGCAATAATGTGCCAAGAGAGTATTCGTGATTTTAAGTGGTAGATTGTTATTGTGAATACAACATTCTTTTTCAACTTAATGCGTTCCGGGTTTAAATTCTCTCATCCTTTTAGTACAGCTCATAATAATAATGTCATTTGTAATATTAAAAAGAGAGAGAGAGAGAGAGAGGAGAATTCGTGAGTCTCTTTTAGCAAGAATTTTAGTTTTGTATTGGTGTGTTATTGATTTTTTCTATGTCTATTTTGTTGTAATCATTATATTTATTGATGGTATTGAGTACAAAATTCATTTTACAATCATTTACAAATTAAAAGGTTTTGTTGAAGATGACTTGCATATTAGCTAATTAGTGTTTGTCAATTGTACGAGTTAATTTGAAATAGAAATAAGAATGACACAAAAAGATTAAAGACACTTCTCACCTCCTATTTAATTTACACACTAATTTCATTACATGACAGAAACCTTTTTATTCGGTAATAAGTTCATGACTTGTCGATTGGGAAATTCCAAAATTATCCAAAGGTGTTTGGATATAGAAATTGATTCTTGGTTTTAAGGTGGTTCTACTACTTGAACAAAATTTTGATTAATTGAATTTATTTTTTTCCGGTTCACAAAGAGGAATATGCCTCAAAAAAAAAAAAACAATGTAAGAATATCACGAGGCACGAGATTCCAGTTATGTCTACAGCTAGCAATTAACGACAAGAATGAGGAGTTTGCTAAAAAAGACTGAACACAAACTGCATGATAAATCCAAATGAGCTAAATCATTAGCAACATAATTTTTTTCACAAAAATTTGATTAATTGAACAATTATGAAGAAAGAAGGAAATGGAAAACTTTAAGAAAACGCATTAGTAAAAGCAATGTCCAAAACCTTCCAATCACGCCATTATTTGCCCTACACGCAATTACTTGCCCTACCAAACGAGGAAAGTTTAGGAATAATCAAAACCACGTTGCCAAACAAGTACTTGGACTTGAAGACTCCGTTTGGTATAAATCATTTTATCCTTTGTTTCTGTCTGCAGATTAAGACATATATCCACCTTAGGTTAAACATCTGCAAGTTAAAGAAGAAGAAAAAACACAGAATTGCAGGTTAAAACAAATTGAAGGAAGAAGAAAAAACAGAAGTGCCAGCATAGGTTTTAGAGGAATACCACTAGACTGTAACATTATTCTAAAAATCTCTGCCTAGCGCCGCCTAGGCCCCACCTAGGTGTTAGGCGGTTGGTCACCGTCCCGATTAATGCCTAGACATTTGAAAATTAAGAAATAACGCATAAACCTGCTGAGGCGTCCGCCTAGGCACCTGTCCAGACCCACCTAGGTCGCAACTCACTTAGACAAAATATAGATAACTTTCATTTTGCATTTTTTTTTTCCATAAATTGTAAGAGACTTGTTGCATACTTAAATGAACACACATTGTATCCTTATTCCCCATGTTTTTATTATGTTACAATACTTCATAATATATATGTTATTCTATTTTGTATTTTATGATGAAATTATATATATTTAAAATATAAATAGACACTTATTTACACAAAATATAATAGATTTACTTAAATCTGTCTAGTCCACCTAAGTTCTGCCTAACCGCCTAGCCGCCTATGCACTAGGCTCCAGTCTACCGCCCAATTAACACCTAAATTCTTTTAGAACCTTAGACCGTAGTCTAAGCGGCATGCTGTAGCTAGATTTATATTGTAGTATATGTAGTGGTGTTAATTGTTTGGATTAATGTTGATGCATGTTGGTTTTTCAGTCATTTTCTTTGATTAACTAATTTTTCTTGTGCTTCGGTTGCTGTTTTGTACTATGTGTTTAGGCTTTTCTGGTTCTCCACTTCGATAAAATTAAATGTTGGCTGGTCATTGTAAAAGTTTAAATATAAAAGCGTTACCTATTCAGTTATTAACCATTTTGATATTATTTTCTAACAATCACTCATTCTTAAAAGTTAAAATCAGCATTCTTAAGATTAAAGAGTCGGGGTAGAAAAAGGAGGAAAGTTCTCCTTTCCTGGTTCTCCTGTAACTAGATTCTCCGGGAATATCTTTGAGTGTGGTTTGAACTATTGATTTACGTAATTGGAAGTAACCAATTAGGTTTCAGATGAAACCTAGAAATCGATCACATATTTTGATTCCTATATATCCACTTATGTGGTACTTTATTATATGATATCTATATAAGAATTATACGACATATATATAAGATCCATTTGTATAGATATCATCATCTACATTCAGAAAGAGGTATGCTTCGAAAGAAGCTTGTACAGTTTGGAAAGGGTTTTCATTGATCAAAAAAATAAGAATCTACTTCAACTGATATGCTTTTAGGCATGGCCATACATAACATAGAAATCACACTTGGAAATGGTGGACAATTAACTAGAGCAGCAGGTGCTATAACAAAGCTGATTGCAAAAGAGGGGAAATCGGCACATTAAAATTACCTTATGGGGAGTTCCGTTTGATGTCGAAAAATTGCTTAGCAACATTCATACAAGTGGGGAATGTTGGCGTGAGCCATAAAAGTTAGGGTAATGCTGGATCTAAATGGATGGGTAAGTGTCCTGTAGTATTCTAAAATCATATTAAATTTGTTACTTAGTAATATAATTTAGTGTTATACTTCTCCATTTCTTAGTGTAAATATATTGTTGTATTAAAAAAAATTATACCAAACTTACATGTGACCCGTTATAAATTCAAACTCGTTCATGTTGTGTTGAATTTGGACCGACCAAACCAAAACTAGGACCAATTAATTCGGTTTGGTGTATTTTATGATAATATATTTGGTGATAATGATTAGCACACATGCTTTTTAATTTCGCACACACTAAATTTTCTCGAAAAATTGGTCATATTGATGAATCTACAAGGGCCCAATGGTGAACTAACTAAACGCTAAACATATTGTTGAACCAAGTAATTTTGCTAAAATATTAAGTTTGAAGTGATTTTCACTAAAATATAATGGTTTTCAAGAAAATGTGTTTTTTATTGAGTAGTAACAATATGTATTACACTTTCAGTGTGCACTCAAATTCAACACAATATGAGTATGCATCTAAGGGTGGCGTTTTAGTGGGTTTACCGACCAACTCAACCGAATTTGGTTAGGTTGGGCTATTCGGTTGAGTTGGGCTAGGTTGTAAACTTAACATATTTATTTTTGAGTAAAATTTCGACCACACAATTCGACCACCCATTCACCAAGTAGGTTGAGTTGAAGTATTATTAACCCGCATGAGACTGACCCACCATAATATCAACAATTCTTAAACATATATACATATACATATAACCACACTTGTTTGTTTCTACTTTATTTCAGTAATGAATTTAAATATCAAGTAACAAGTAATGATTCTATAACACTAAATTCACATGATTTAAAGCTAATATGACATGTATTTTAGACTCTTTTTATTCATACTCACCTTAGGAATAAGAAAGAAACTAAATAATTCCAACCTATGGAATTCGCCCAATCCAACCTGCCTTAGAATAGTTTGGGTGGGTTGGCTTGCCCATTTTGTTGAGTCGAAATTAGTTCCAATAATACCAACTTAAGCGTATTGGATTGGTCAAGGGGTTGAAGTCTAACCAGACCAACCCACCCAATGCCCACCTCCTAGGGTGGAAGTCTAACCTGACCAACCCACCGAACACCCACCCCCTAGGGTTGAAGTCTAACCCGACAAACCCATCCAATGCCCACCCCTATCAGCACTAATTTAAAAGAGTACACAATGACATTTTCTGAATTGTTAGTAGCAAAAACTAATAATCACTTTTGAAATAAACCCATCGAGTTCAAGGTTTTGATCCAACGGCCAGTGGTAGCATGTGACAAAAAGAAAAGGCATTGCTACTGAAAGTGATCGAGTCATGTATAATTGCTTAGCAACGTCCCCAATTAGATCTCAATCTTTCTCTCTTCCGATCCACTTTCCAAGCAATCCGGACATTAACTTTTTCTGCTGAAACACATACAAACCTTTTCAAACCCTTGCATTTCATTTTCTTGCCTCTAAATGCATCTAATTCCACATCAAATATTCATCTTTTTTCAATCAAAAACACCATTAATCTTTTGATATTCCTCATTTTTCTCACATGGGTTGGTTCTGTTTCTTGCACCTGTCACACTGTTCCATAGAGTTTTCTTAATCCTCATTGATCCAAGATTTACAGAAGGTAGACAATTACGACGGCTTATCGGAGAAGGTTACGAATGAGGGCCTTTCGTGACAACATGGGAAGGCCTTTCGTGACATTTTCAGTGTGCCGCAACCAATACTGGTTTGTATGTGCCTCATTCCTCATCTGGTTTCTATTGCTTTGTGTATACCACTCGCAGTTCATGGTAGGAAAGAGCCTGATTGCATTGTTAGGTAATCACAATATCAACATTTCTGTCGATGTTGCTAGTGAGTCTGATGATCTCATTGATTCGGTTTCTCTGCCCGAAGAAATCAATGAAAGTAGTAGCAGAAAATCTAGAGATGATGCTCATATGAACATTGTTTTCAATGACCGAAGTGGTGGGGATTTTAATCTGAGAACGAAAGATGTTTTCGGAATCACAGAACATGGCTTTGAAAAATTTGGGCACCTTTCTAAGAAGGAATCAGAGCCTCGTGGCAGAAATGATCAAGCACGCGATCTGAGCGAAAATAAAGCTCAATCCGAGAAAGGGGATGATGCCGTTAAGCCAGAAGAACATGTGGTTGAAAGGGTTGAATCGGATTCGGAATCCGTTTCTGAATCATGCTTAGGTAAATACATTTATGTTCATGACATCCCCAGCAAATTTAACAAGGACTTCTTGAAGAAATGTGGTTCGCTTAGCAATTGGACTGACATGTGTGAGCTCGCATCAAACTTTGGTCTTGGTCCCCGTCTTTCGAATTTTGAAAAAGTTTACTCAAACACTGGTTGGTTTGCTACAAATCAGTTCTTGTTAGAGGTCATATTTCACAGCAGAATGAAGCAGTACAATTGTTTGACAAAAAACTCATCCCTAGCTTCAGCCATTTTCGTACCTTACTACGCTGGCCTAGACGTCGCACGCTACCTTTGGGGATCGAGCATTTCCATGAGAGATTCTGGTTCACTTGAGATTGCGAAATGGCTGACAGAAAAACCAGAGTGGAAGAAAATGTGGGGGAGAGATCATTTTATGGTGGCAGGAAGAATTACTTGGGATTTTCGGAGATGGACTGACAAGGATTCAGAGTGGGGAACGAAGCTTATGCTTTTGCCCGAATCGAAAAACATGACAATGTTGGCAATAGAATCCAGCCCTTGGAACAGCAATGACTTTGCCATACCATATCCAACATACTTCCACCCTTCAAAAGACATTGAGGTGTTCCAATGGCAGAACCGAATGAGGAGGCAGAAGCGGCGCATATTGTTCTCCTTCGCTGGCGGCCCTAGGCCTAATCTCCAAAACTCAATCCGCAACGAAATCATAGACCAATGCAAGGCAGCAAGGAGGAAATGCAAGCTCCTAGAATGCACATCCGGTCCGGACAAGTGCCACAAGCCGGTTTTTGTCATGAAAATGTTCCAAGGCTCCGTCTTCTGCATGCAGCCTCCCGGGGACTCTCTAACCCGAAGATCAATCTTCGATTCAATCCTCGCAGGCTGCATTCCAGTGTTCTTCCACCCAGGGTCCGCGTACGTTCAATACCTATGGCATCTCCCCAAGGACTACACCAAATACTCAGTCCTCATACCAGCATTCGACATAAAGAAAGGGAAGGTGAGCATTGAGAGGATACTCAATAACATTCCGAGGCAGAAAGTTTACGACATGAGAGAGGAGGTTGTGAAGCTGATTCCTAGAGTGATATACGCCGATCCAGGCTCCAGATTGGAGACGCTGGAGGATGCATTCGACATTGCGGTTAAAGGGGTTCTTGAGAGAGTGGAAACAATTAGGAAGGACATGAGAGAAGGGAAGAACACAAGCTTCGATTACGCAGAGAAAGTGAGTTGGAAGTACAATTTGTTTGGGACTGTGGAGGAACATGAGTGGGATCCTTTCTTTGAGAGACAACATTTTTAAATCTTGCCTTAGCTAGGCAGATGAGAGTCTCTAGTTTAATCAAATCAAAGAAAAGGTAAACTAGTTTGTTCTTTTTCTCTCACACGTACAATTTATTGGTGTTCGGAATTACTAAGCTTTAACCTTGAAATTCTTTCATCACTGGTAATTTGACAAGATCAATACATCTTCTATATATTTTGAGACATTTTTGAGAGCAGAACTTCTAAATAGTTATCATGCACTTCTCACAATGCTCGTATTTTTACAGAGAAGGAGTTTGAAATGACTTGTTCAGTGTGAAACAACTCCCATGTTGAAGTTATGTTGCAAAGGCCTCCATCTTCCTTTTGCCAAAATTAACGAGTGTGATCTTACTTATCTTGATCACATCATCAAATCCCTATACATTTTATACGTCAAGCTTCTTAAACCACACTTCTTCTCACTAATCATATATTGGGCAAGGAATTCAAGTTGTGCATGGAAATACTCTTTGTGCATAGTGCTTAACTGGCATGTATTTTAAACTTAATTAAATAATTACGTGAAAAGTGCTTAACTTGCATGTATTTTAAACTCAGTTAAATAGTTAGATAAATAGAATTAGTAGGCAACCCTTTGTAGATAAGCGTTTGTAGTCCAACGGTTAGGATAATTGCCTTCCAAGCAATAGACCCGGGTTCGACTCCCGGCAAACGCAATTACTTTTTTTTTCCATTTAATTTAAATTTTTTTTTTTTTTTCCTTTGTGTAAACTGCGTCACTTTGAAAAGTATCCTCTCCACTTTCGGACCTCAAAACCACCGAACCAGAGCCAAGCAAACCAACCAGATATTTACCCGCCAAAACCATTTCCGTGGCCCAAACTCTCTCTCTCTCTCTCAACCGCGTACTTCAGAGCATCACCTTCCACACTCCAATTTCATGGCGGCCACGAGCGCCTCCTTCACTCCACACCTGGTGGGGTCCACAGTCCCCGAACTTGCCAGAAACCCTAGATCCACCGGAGCTCCGTTCTCCGTCCGAATCTCATCCGGCAGTAACTACCCGACGACCCGCGATAATCTCTCCGAGGGCCCCTACTGCATCTACGTCGGCCCGATCGAAACCGCCAGCAAAGAAACCCTTGAAGCCCTCTACCGTCAGGTAATCCCCTTCTTCCCTTTTCGGTTTTTTTTTACCTTTAAATTTCTGCTTTTTGGGTGAAATTTTGATATCTGATTGGTTGGTGGTGCACGTGATAGGCACGTGATGCGTATTACAGTGGCGACCCTTTGATTGTCGATGACATGTTTGATAGAGTCGAGGTATGTATATATGTATGTGTGACTTATGAGTTCATAGATTTTCGATAGGCCGATGTTTTTTTTTTCTTTCCTTCTAAGTTTTGTTTTTTGTTGTTGACAAATTTTGCAACTGATTGGAAGAACAGATGAAGCTAAGATGGTACGGATCGAAATGCGTCGTGAAATACCCACGTTGTAGTCTTAGGAGACAATCAACTTATGCAGATGCTGAGGTAATTGGTTTTTGTTGAGTTTTTTGAAGTGTTGTTTCGAAGTTTTGCATTAATTCATGAATATTGCTAAAAAATATGGGAAGATAAGAGGAAATGAAAGTAAGGTTATGCTCGAATCGATGTTGGGTTGGGGTAAATGGGTTTGATAATTTGTCATTCATTTTGTTAATGAGCAAACTATATGTTACTCACGTGTTCGGATGATTGTCAGCGCTAATGTATGTGCTTGAGACTCACTGCAGAACCCTCATACATGAATGGTTTACAATCGTCTCCCTAATGAGCAACCCTTATGTTAGTTCACTGATGTATGTACATGAACCCCCATACATGAATGGAGGATTGTCTTCATTGATGTATGTGCATGAGACTCACTGCAGAACCCTCATACATGAATGGTTTACAATCGTCTCCCTAATGAGCAACCCTTATGTTAGTTCACTGATGTATGTACATGAACCCCCATACATGAATGGAGGATTGTCTTCATTGATGTATGTGCATGGGACTCACCGCAAAACTCGCACACATCAATGGTTAACAATCGTATCATTGTGTTACTGAGCAAACTTTATGTTAGCTCACTTGTTTGGACGATTGTCATCGTTAATGTATGTACTTTAGACTCACTGCGGAATACATCAATGGTTAACAGTCGTCTCAGTTATTTAATTGCAATGTGAGTTTGTCAACCAAAATGTAGTTGTTAATGCACCATCTTTGATGCATTTTATTTGGTGAAATGGAAAAGTGGGTTCTATCTTTCTTTCTCTGCTTGAATATTGAGTGACATGGATGTAGGGCAGGAAGATTTCTCACAGGTTTTTGCATTAGCGAGCATATGGATCCTCTTTCTTGCTTTTGGCAGTTCAGTGTGTCTTGTGCCTGTAGTTTACACTGTTGGCTTAGCTTATCAAGATGCTTTCAATCCAGTATTTTCGTATATAAACCAAGCACCTGCTCTTTCGATGCTGAATTCCATTCTCTTCATGATACTGGGTTCTGTCATCGGTTACCCAATTGCATCAGCTTCTGGTAAGTTAACCTGCATCCATTCATTTCTAAAGCATTTATGATGTCAAATTCTTGTGCGGGCACTCTATGTTAAATCGAGAAAATTGGATATTGATTAGGAATTTGTATAACTTTTGATGTTATAATTGTTAAATCTCAGCATATACTAAAGTTGCCTTTCTCACAGTTAAAGTACTTCAAGGCCTGTGGAGAAATGACTTGGTGGCACTAAAAGGGGCGTGCCCAAATTGTGGGGATGAGGTCCGTTGATTTATTCTGAGAACTTCAAACAACTCTTAATTTATAACCCTTGAGGCATCCATTTTCTTCTTCTGATTTGAATAGCATCTTTCTGCAGGTGTTTGCATTTGTGAAATCCGATCAGTCTAACTCCCCGCATAGAGCAAATTGTCACGTATGTGAATGCTTGTTAGAGTTCCGTACCAAGGTTGAGGTAACCTAGTTTTCTTCTCTCGCACTCCATAAATTTTATTTGAGGGATTCTGGATATTAACAAAGATACGCACCAAGAACCTTTTACTGTAAATGGGGTTCTGTAAAAGGTAACCAAACAGGACTGGAAAGTATCCTCGGATTTAATATTCTTTACAATTTATTACATCAATTAAACTACATTTACTTATCACATTGCTAATCATATCTCTTACGGAAGTGAAACCCACCTGAGACCGGCCTATACAAGTGGATCCTGCTTATGTAAAATATATTAGAAATGTGGTATATATAGCATCGCTCTTGCCACGTCGTGTACCGTAGTTGTTTTGAGGTTTTGTAGCAAATGGCCTCACTATCTCACTTGTCAAAGTGCCCCTATCCCTTTTCTCACGGTGCTAAAACTGCCCGGGTCAAGTCATTGGCTCTGTTAAATACTTCCTCTTTTTTATCTTTTTGAAATGTTTATCGGCTCTCTGAACACTGAATGGACAAGGAGTTCAAAAAGATACATGTTCCGTTGCCATTTTATAGAATGAAATCTTTTGAGTATGTTTTTTGCTCACATTGGAGGTTTTTTTTTGTGCAGAAGTCTATTTCACCACTCGGTAGAAGATGGGTACATGGCCGTATCTACCTTGTTTCGCGAGTAGGCGGAAGCCAACCCCAAAGACGGCTATAAATGTCTTTGAAATCCCAAGTACAAATGCGTATTGGAAGCTTTATGTACGGTAGGACAATTCTTTCAAGTCCTCATTTTTTTTCCAAATTATAATGTAATAAATTTACCTGAATAGAGTCGTCCCATCCCACCATGTCAAGGAGATGTATTTCCCACAAGTTATTGTCATGGGTCATTGGACAGTTGAGCTTCTTGTATTGCATTCTGATATGATCGTTTGGTATATGCCGGTATCAGTTTCACTTTATGGAAATGTTTAATTTGAATACAATCAGACATGTTACGTTGTCAAACTATCGATTTAAATCATTGATGGTGTGAATTCTTAATTGACAATGTGATATCTTTAGTTTATTTGTTTTGAAATGAAGATTCCCAAAGGTTTCGCATCCAAATTCTTGGACTAACCACAAAAGGTGTTCCCGCTTTTCATGAAATGTCATTCGATGAGAAAACCACTCGATGAGAAATACGGCCCAGGACTCAAATAGGGAAAAATGTATCGACATATAAGCCTGCAATCGGTACTCTGTGCGGTGTCACACTTACAAATTACTCAACCACATATTATTGTCAGCAAAATCTACAAGAACAATGATTGCAGGTAATTTTATTAGAGGCTACCAAAACAATTTTGATTGTCAGTTCTGCATGCCATACATTGCTACATTGCGTGAACGTTTTTGAAGGAACATTGACCGGAACACCGATTCACCAACTCATAATGTTGCTTAACATAAAGAAACGAGCAAACAGTACTGACTTAATGACTTCTAATGAAACTTTCTCATCGTAACCAAAGTCCTATAACTGAACACCACCGGGGATGGAAATGACGGCGATATTGAATAGATAGCCAATCAGAAGTGTCCCAAGCTGTATACTAGAATCCAGGCAAGCTGTAAAACAGAAAGAAACGGAAATGAGAAAAAGGTAAGAGACTAAAAGAAACGCATTGATCTTAATTTATTTGAGAAGGTAGTCTCAAAGTGAAAGAGGCAATAAAAGTTTGAAAAATACCAGAAAAAGAGTTATGGAAGCGAAAAGCCCCTCTTGGAGGAGAGCTCCATGACCACCAAAGTCTTCTTCGTCAACCTTTAGTACCATTGCGTAGTAGCCATATATAATTCCAGTTGATATTACCAAAAAACTGTGAAAAAAAAAGAAGTCCACCACATAAAGATTAAGAAAATATATGACACTAGTTTGGAGAAAAAGAAAATTGTTATCTTAAGATGGTGAAGCATATGATAAATAAGAGAAAACTCAAAACCATCAAATCATATTTCTCAAACACGTAGGTGGGAGGCAAGGACATCCAACTCAGGCATATCTTCTTCTCTCTTGGCCTGAAACTAAGAGATAAGTTGTCTGTGTGAATCTAAATAGTATTACATGCCTGCGTAAACCTATCAAGTTGGTACAGTAAATAGAAAACAGTCTGCACTAAGTCCCCCTAAAGTTGAGGTATACAATATTGCAGAAACAATTCGATGAACGCTCCAGCTTTACAGTTGAACTCACTAAGGTAACTCTTCATTTAATATGTTGATTTGGAAAGAAACCTTCTAAAATTATAATGCTCCAGTGTTCATATGGGCCATTAAGATTCTAGGCAATGACGAGAAGCTGAAGTTCTACACCCCTATGATTAAATAGGATTCCTGAAGTCTTGAAAGTAACACCGACAACCTAGAGAATCTAAGTTTCAGCATACTTACTCATATGTTTTATGATCCAAATATTGGGCAGTCCCAAACGAGTTTTAAGTCCCATTACTACAGATATCTTAACACTAAGCAAACAATGTTACATTTGGGCAAATTCCTTGCCAAGATTTGCTTTGATGGGTTCCTAATGATCCTCAAGTTAAATGAGCTGATCACTGATTAGCAACACAAACATAGGATGATTAAGCGTAAATGGTAACTATGACAAGCAATTAAGAAGGTGTCCAACCATCAACTTACATGACGAACCATATGCCTCCGACCAATGGTATTGCACCCCACAGTAGCCCACATGCGAGGGCAATTGCTTGTCGAATCCAATGCAAGACATCTCCCAATTGATCCTGCACACACACACGCACACACACACAAAGTAAATCATTCAAGTTAGCCATGAGAAATATTAACCAATGCAGAATTTTATTAATTTTCAGCTCGTTACACTCAATAAATTTGACCGTTTCAATATTGGCCTTCAATTCCAAAATTTCAGAAACACATTGTAAATTCCAATGCTTCAATAGATACCCAAGATTCAAACTTCTTTTTCTAGTTCGTTTTCTATCAAACTTTCTCGGCAACCAAACATATCATACTTTCTCGGGAACCAAACATATCGTACTATCTCGGGAAGTTGGAGTACCTTGTCCCAGGAAGCTTCCGGATCCAACAACTTGGCGAATTTGAACGGCGACAAGTGACCGTTCTGGTGCTGCGGCGGCTGCGGCTGCTGCTGCTGACCGTTCAATTTTACTGATTTCCCTTCTTTCATGCTTTGCAAATCACAAATTTTATCCAAAACAATAACAATGGACCCGAAAATCTTCACAAAATTCAGTGGGCTTCTGCCGAACTTGCAGATGAATGATCAGAGCTCGTTAGGGTTTTTGGATTTGGCCGGAGAACAGAGAGAGAGAGGAAAGTGATTAAATTTGAAAAGCAAATAAAATTGAATAATTGAATAGAAAAATGGACTAGCTTCGCTGTAGATTGCGATTGGGACTTTTGGGTGTGCACGTGACATCAGATTTCTTTCAAATCAGTATAAAATTTCCAATGAACCTGACTTTTTGTCATTATATAAATTGTTGTATATTTGAAATTAAAAAAAATTGAAAAACCTAGAATCTTATGCCTCATTTTTAAGACCTTTTAGATTATACGATTATTATTATTTTTATTTTATTTTATCAAAATTCAAACTTTTCAAGTTTCAATTCCATTGATTTATATCACGACAGATGAATTCCATAAAACTTGAAAAAGATGTAAAATTTACAATAGCTAGTTCAGCTTGGTTCGATACTGCACTAAATGCTTTACTAACTGAGTCCAACTTAGTTTATTTTAAGTCACTCCAACTTAGTCTATGAATCTAGTCCAATCTCAAATAGTCTAATATAACAAAAGCACCTTTAATTTATTGTTATTTTTATGGAATCTCATCCCTTCCTCAACTTGAGGATTCAATTATACCCAGTGAGGGTCGAAATTAATTTGATGAAATATAATAATCAATATATTTGGTATTATCTTAGTCTTTGGTATGAATAAGATTTGGGATCAAACAGCCCTATGTAGGTATGTAGGTGAAGTACGCTAGAGTTAGGTATGGAAATTCGCAGTCTTTGGTATTATCTTAGTCTCGATCCAGTAGTGTTTAAGTAGATACCAAAAGGATGTTAAAATGATGAGATTAAGGAGTAAGATATTACACTTTGATATACTTACTCGGAACTTTTGGACGAGCACATACATACTCGGAACTTTTCTTCTTTTAAGTATACAATGAGTAAGAGCTTACGTTTTTGACATATCTATTCCTTGAGTATCTTAACTGTACAAGGAGTAAGATCCTCCAAATTTCGAGAATGAAATTTCTTTTAAGGTGGATAGATTGTGAAGACCTGTATTTCAAAAAGATATTAAATATGATAATTATGAGCTAAAAATAGTGATTGATTTCATTAAATTTTATATTACTTCTTAGGGGCTTTTAGATCCAGGTCCAAAAATGTAGAGTGTTTTTAGGAGTGAGTCCAGTTATCTAATTATTTGTTTTTATTTCTTTTATACTCATTTTATATTTTCTAAAAATATTAAAAATCAATTAAAATCTTCTAATATTATGCATTTTCCAACTCCAAAAGAATATATTTAATATCTTATAACAAAAAAACTAATATACTAACATAAATTTATCTACAAAACATTCTACCCTAACTCAAGTAACAAATATATGAATGTATATAATACCTATACGTGAGATATGAAACCTAATTAAAATGTAGAAAAAACATAACATACCTACAAGTAAGACACATTAATCTGTGACAGGTTGATTATAAAAAAAGAATCTGTCATATAGGTAGATAAATATAATTAACCTGTGATATAGGTTGATTATAAAAATTAAAAATAAAATCTATAAATGGGGTTTAAAGTAGAAGGAAGAACAAGAAATAACAAAAAGATAAATAAAAAGAAATAAGCAAAGAGATAATTGGGAAGAAATTTGATTTTTATAATAAATCTTATCATTGAACAGATAACTATTGATAATTAAATAATTAAATATAACAAATTGGACTTATTTTAATAAACTGGACTATTCCTACAATTGGCTTAAAAAATTGGACTTATATCAAGTTTCCCCTACTTCTTATTTAATCGTTTTCAGTTGATAATTATTAATTCTTTTACCAATACTCTAATTGGCTATTAATTTTTTTTTTTTTTATCAAACAAGTCAAATAAATTTTATAGTGTTGCAGTCATATTTAATATACGGATGTGATTATATAAATCCTAACATATTTAAGGATATCATCATGGAATTCTATCATATATTAGACTTTAGATATTATCCTACTAGAGTTGTAATTATATTGGGGTACCTTCCTACTACTATAAATAAAGACACAATGGGGTGAAATAACACACATCTCACAATTAAATCTCTCTCTACTCCGTCTTTGTGCCGGCGGCCACCCCCTTTATGTCTTTTATAATTGTTCATTAAAATAGGCTTATATCACGTTATCATCACGCTCTTGACGCTGCGTTAAAGAAAGTTTAATCTTCAATCAGGAGAGTATTACATTTTAATCATTCCTTTTTATGATTAATTTATTATTTTATTGAATTAATCTACATGCTATTGATTCAATTTAATTTTTCTTAGTTGAATTTGTTACAACGCATTGGATATGCAATTTCGGCTTTCCAGGAAAGATCTTCTACAAATTCAAAGGATTTTGTCGTTTTTGGCCAATTAGGTACGCTTAAAATAAAGGAAGATATTTGAAACGACCATAAAGTATAAAAACAGTCCCTCTGATTCATGAATTCCCTACATTTACATTTACATTTACCTTTTGATATATATATACACACACACATACACACGTTTCGTGCATTACACAATTTTTTATATGTAGAATTTATAAGTCAAAGAATTGAAAGAAACTAGAATCAATTAGGGTTTTTCATGCATAGAGTTGAAAAAAAAAATTAAAATTGGGATTTTTTTTTTAACGGTCGAGCCGTAGCTCCAAGCCGCGCTGCCTCTGGCCCCGTGACACGTCGGCTAGCCTGCAGCCTTGGGACAACGTCGTTTGACGTTTAAACCACCACGGGCAGCAACCCATTGGGCTTGCTGCACATGCATAGACAACCAGACTTCAACGTGGGTAGGGTTCCACACGGGCCTGCAGCCCCAACCCAATCCAGCAGGCCTGGAGCCATGCTGGGCCTTGTTCTCAAGTCCTTGGCAAACCAACAAGCCTGTTGCTTGCTGGGCTTCACCCACTGCACACTGGCTCACTGCACACTTTCAATTTTCAATGGAACTTGATTCAGTTTACTTGATGTTATTGTTGGAAAATATTAGTATTTAAGCTTATTTTAACATCTTTCAAGGAAATTTGATTCAATTTACTTGACGTTATGGTTGGATAGTATTAGTATTTAAGTTTATTCTAATATTTTTCAATGGAATTTGATTGAGTTTACTTGATATTATTGTTGGAAAATATTAGTATTTAAGTTTATTCTAATATTTAGGTTTTGCTTGTTAGTTTGGAATTTGGGTTTAATCCATCTGAGTTACGGTTTTTTAGGTTTTGATTCTCTATGAATAGATCTTGTAGTTTCGTATGATAAACAAATCAGTCATAATATAGTTTTTTTGAATTTTGTAACTGTTTAGACATTATTGATTATTTAACAATATTTTTATTATTTAATGATATTTAACTTGTATCAGAGTAGTTTTGACTTTTGGGGATTTAATCTGCCCTCTTCTCGTCAGTTTGTTGTCTGTCTTCTGCTATTTGATTGTTCCAGATTAGATTCATCGTGAAAGTTGTAATTGTTCGTTGTTCATATTATTCGTTGTTTGTTCTTGTCCCCGTACTCCTGCACATGACCCATATCCCGCACCGTTTCCGCAAGTGGATCCATCCCACCAGCCGCGTCCCCACCTTCATCTACATCTGCGCTTGATCCGCATCTTGACTCACAACCCGTATGAAGTCCCCTTCTGCAGTTTGACTGTGCAGAAGTTGTTTTGTTTGCTGCAATTGGTTTTGCCCAAATTGAAGAAAGTCGGAATGAAGGAAGAAACAAAAGACAAAAAAAAAGAGAAAAAATGAAAGAAAAAAATTTGCTGGTTTTTTAGGCCCATACGGGCAAGGAGAAAAAGTACTGGTTGGTTTTTAAGTTCTGGTTTTCTGATTGAATTCTTTGAGGGAAAAGGATCCTCCTCGGATCCTTTTTCTAGGCCCCATGATTCTAGGGATCCCATGATTGTTCATTGTATATCATGCGATCAGTCTTCGTTAGGTACTATTTATATTTAATTTTAAAATTTGAATTTTGAAATGATTTCTGACCATACGGTGTACGATAAACGATCATGATCACATGATCTCTAGGATCCCTAGGAAAAGAATATGACAAGGATCCTTTTCCGTCATTATATAGATTGTTGTATATTTGAAATAAAAAAATTTCAAAGTTCCAACTTTTCAAGTTTCCATTCCATCAATTTATATCACGACAGATCAATTAGCATAACATAGCTTGCATCTACATCGTCGGTTGTTAAACTCATGTCATGTACTGCCATGAATTTGATGGGGTGTTAAAAAATATTAGAATTTAAGTTTATTTTAATATTTGAATTTTGCTTGTTAGTTTACGATTTAGGCCTAGCGGGTTTCTTACGTTTTGAATCTCTATAAATAGAGGTTGTAGTTTAGTATGATAAACAAATCAGTCACAATGTAGTCTTTTTGAATTTTGTAATTGATTCAGCATTTTTGTTTATTTAATAATATTCTTATTATTTTGTAATCTTATTCGTTGCGCACTGTGATATTCAAGCACTAGATCTAATTAACAGAAAGGATTATATATATATATATGTATATGTATGTATCATTTTCATAGCAAACGAGACTCAATACTCGATCAAGAACCACCAATGATGTCTGTCACGAATCGTGCATGTCAAGAACCAGAAGAAACAGACTCATTTTATTCCATATATATATATATATATATATATATATATAGACACACACACACACTTCCTTGTACACGAGAATTAACACATTACAAACTTTTAACAGAAACTTACACCAAATCTGTTCAGCGAGTCCTTAAATGGCTGAATTTATTTACTAGTAGGTATACATTTTAATTTAATTTTTGTTCCAAGGTGAAACTTTCTCTCTTTCTTTGTAAGAGATGACCGTTACTGTCATCTTCAAGTACTATATTATAAAACCACAAATTAAGAGAGTACTATATTATAAAACCACAAATTAAGAGGGTTATCCAAAACAGCACATTCGATTTTCATGTATTTGCTCGCCTCTTTTTTTCACGTGACAGTTTTTGGGCAAATATGCACAAATTATAAAACAAACAGACATATCAACCACATTTTTTGTTAACACCAAGCAGGATCTACTGTGCTAACCAAAATGGAAGGGATCATAATGATTCTTGTGCTCACTCACTCTGCAATTGCGTCTTTGTATTTGCATGTCATGTCAGTTGGTTCATCATACCAGCCAGTGTCGAGGTTCATTGCACTGACAGTTTTTTCAAGGAGGTTAGTCCCAGCCTTCACAAGTTTTTTGAGATTTTCTGGACTTGAATTAGTCGTATCAATTTCATCAGGTTTCAAGCCATCCTCCTGCAGCACGGATAACCAGCAAGTAAGGTGTGTGCCTGCATCCGGAGACGACATTGAAGTAAAGCATACATGGACATGGTTAATCAATCGAAAAATAAACCTGGATCCGGAGATAATTGCCATCAGAGCGGGAGACATTGAAGAAAGTAGGCAGGTATACTTCAACCATGTTGACATTTGGAGTCGTAAGAACATCAATTAAAGGGATACCGCTTCTTTTTGAATTCATGAACCAATTCAAGATTCCCCATTCGTTGGGATTTCCGACTTGCAGCATCGCATCCTTCTTTGCAGATCCAGTTCCCAGGGACAGAACCAGAAGTTGAATGTTGAATTCAAGTACTGAAAGGAGGACATTTGAATTGTTGCAAACTACTAGTAGCAGTATAATTGGTGTGGCCTACAGTTAGTAACCATAGTCATGTACTCCATTTGTTCAACGCTACCATTCAACCTTTGGATTTCCAGAATTTTAACTCTTCCCTTTGGTCTAAAGGTAGTAACCATAGCCCTTTATCGCCACAACTGCCGGTACGAACCTCCCACACACACCCACCTTGCACTACTGCTTCTTAACCAAATGTGCCTATCTCTTTAACACGAAATCCAAAAATCATATTATTAGTTTCCAAACATATCAGGTTTGTAACTTATCCTTTTGCTTTTAGGTTTGTTACTTAACTTATTTTATTTTGGTTGCATGTTAATTTGACTTGGTATGAATGATTGGTATTTCAATTTGTATGAAATTTGACAATACTGAACCATCCCGAAATACTAAAAATATTTCGGGAATCCCAAAAATTGGGAATACCGAAATTTTGGTTCGAGGTTGGTCTTAAATTTCGGTCCCGAAATTTTGAGTTTGAAATTTGGGATTTCATTTTCGATTTGAGATTTCATACCGAACCACCCCTACTCTTATAGCTCATTTACTAATCCGTAATCAAAATGAGAGGAATTGAATTGAGGAGGAGTTGGAATTGGATTTTTTTGAAGTTGTTTACTTAAATTTTCTGGAATCGGAGTAAAAAAATATTGATTCCATTTAATTGTTTACTAATTCACTAGAATCAGAATATAATTCAATATGATTACAAAAATATCCTTATTCAAAATCTATATAACAAAATTTGATATAATAATTCATAAAAATAAAGTGAACATATATTTATTTAAATAAAAAATAACTCAACCCCAAACCAATCTTATCTTTCTCTTCCCGAATAACCCACTCCTCACCGCCACCTCTTACTATCTCAATCCATTCCACTATGATTTCAAGTTTATCTATTTCAAGTCTTGGGCATTTGATAGCAAATAAACTCCACTGTAACTCCCTCGTTCCCTCATTCTCTTCTTCTTTTCTCTCTCTCTCTCTCTCTCTCTCTCTCTCTCTCTCTAACCAAGTGCATTTTGATTTCAAAATTTTCTTGAGGAAACATAGAGATATGACGGAAAGTGGGAGTAGTGGGTTTGGATTGCGTCGCTGGGCATGGGTGGTTGCAGTGTTGGGGGAGGGAGTGGCCCTGGACATTAGCGTTAGACAGTGGCGGGTGGATCTTCTGTGTTAATGCAAAGGGTAGTGCTGGAATTTTAAAAATAAAGTGAGGATATAAGTGGTACAAAATTTGTATTCCGGATTCCCTACTGCAAGCGGAATTGAAATACCTTATAGATCTCAGAAGTCCAATTCCTCCAAAAGGAGGAATTGAATTCCAAAATTTGTGAGACTCAATTCCTCTAAATTTAGTAAACATTGAAATATTCCGTAATCGAAATTCAATTTCGTATTTCGAGTTCCATTACGAGTATGTAAACGCGCTATTAAACTCTAATGAAGTCAAAGACGTAATGGGAATGAACGACTGAGTTCCAACTTCCACTACGTATATGACAAGCGACACGGCAGCCAAAAATAAATTGATAGTCAACGTCTTTTTCTTCTTTTTCTTTTTGTTTGACTGGGACTGTTAACGTCCAGGAGCTTGGGCATTGAGCTGTTTCCTTTATTGATTTTTAATAGCCTTTTGATTCAGCCGAAGGTTTAAGGTTGTATGATTAGGACTTTGGCACACCAATAATGGGGCCATCATTGATATATAAAGTAATGCTGGTTGAGAAATGCTCTGGGCTCTCAAAAGTGAAACTTTCTAGTACTTCGTAGTTTAACGTTAATTTTTTTACTAATGTTATAAAAAAATTGTGTCAAAGATATAAAGTTGTAGAGAGTCCCACTTTTAGCTAAGAGTGTGAAATCCTGTTCCTAGATTTCACTGTTATAATCTACGTACATATATTATTGAGATTTTATATTATTTTTCGAAAATTTATATTAATTTATTTGAATTTAGATTTTAATAAACTAGTTACAAAGTTTGAAGTTTGAAAATTAATTATCTAAAATCCATAGACCTTTCAAGGCCACAATTTATATTTTTAATTAGAGGTCGATCTCACGAATGTGTGGGCTCAAACCATTCATGAAACGGAGTTATAACGAATAAGTTATGAATGAGCAAAGTTATGGGCGAAATGGTCATTTGACATAAAAATGGAATGCTCCACAAAATCTGAAAGGCCACGTGGATGGCTATGATGGAGAAAGGAAAGGGATGGATGGCTGGGATTGAAAGAAAAGAAGAGAAATGAGGGTGGGGTGCGGCCAATCAGAAAAAGGAAGGGGAGGATGTGAACCAAGGGAAGGAGAGAGTTGGGTGAGAAACACCCAGCGGGATTTCCCCCTTCTGTGACCCATGTACCCGTGACCCGACCCACCTTCCGTGACTATTCCGACCTCTATTCTGTCCAATTTTCCAGCTTTCTTCAACCTCTCATCACCACCAAACTTCATCACCACATCACAACATCCAATTCTAGCTAAAATCGACGAAAATTGATTATGATTTCACGAGGGTTTACACCGTGGGTGCCGTGAGGAACCATGCAGAGATCCGCCAAATGTGAAGCGCTTTCCTCCAATTACCACCACCATTAGACGCTCCTGGCCCAAACAACTGTAGGGGCGGCGGAGCACCAGAGGTGACGGATCGAAGCCACCCATTTCTAGGGTTTCCGGTGGGTTCGAGGGAAATTAGAGCTTTTCCTGGCCAAATTGGACTTGGCCACATGTATAAAACTTTCTCTACTCTTTGAGATCTACAATTCTATGAATTTTGGTAATTTTTGGAATTAGTTGAATTTTCCGGCAAGTCGGGGCGGCCGACCGCCACCTGCGACGGCGCGTGGCCAGTGGGCCGACAATGCCTTTATAAGTTAAATTGGATGCCCTGATTTTGGATTTGATACCCGCTTGATGAAATTTGATTGTTTGAACCTATTTCCATTACAATACGTCACTTGATTATATATGACTCGACGATTCGACCGTTGGATCATCACTAAACTTTAATGCGTTATAGAACATAATATTTGATTATATTAGGAAATGGCGGATTGAGAATCCAACTTACGGATCTTCCCGAATTGGATTTGTACGTTCGTAAAAATAAAATGTCGACTGCCACTTGAATTCATGATTGGCAGAAGTCCGACCGTTGGATCGTAATGAAATTTTAGTATGCTGTTTTAGAAGCATAATATGGACTTTGGGAAGTTATGGATTGGAAATCTGTTAGACAGATCCTCTGTTTTAGATTTCTAGGGTTGTGGACCCTACTCTCGACCTTGATCGACGATTGGCTTTTTAGTCAACTAGCCCGAGTTCTTCTAACGTGACAGTTATCTTAGAGTGGGGTTGAGATTTCATGAGGCTTAGTGGGCTAATTGCGACGACGTGTGTCTTGATTTACGTACAAGTGACTATAATATAGATGATTTATATTGAATTGTTATTTTATTTTATTGTTACTGATTTACATATGTGAATGGTGATTTGATTGTGGATTGAAAACATTTACAAGAAGTGATGTGATGTGTATATTTGAATTGTGCTTTGATTGTATGATTGGCATGAGGTGATGAAATGTGATTTGACGTGCATATTGGAAATATGGTTTGATTTGTATATTTGGCCTTATGTGATGAAATGTAAGGGCTAGTAGTGGACCATGAACCCATTGTCATGGGGTTTCTTGCTTCGAGACTTGTTTCACATATTGTATCTTATTTCATTTCTTGTTTCGTTGAGCTGTTTTAATTGTGTACCTTGTGCTTTGTTCCATTTCTTGTTTCTTTGAGTTTTTGTATTTTGAGTACTTGTTTCATATCTTGTTCTTCGAGCGTTGCTATATTCCTTGGCCTTCCACTTGGTTCCATTGAGTGATCCGGAACTGAGTATACGCTGGGGTTCCGTTGAGTGGTCTGGTTCCCTGCTCCGTATGGATTCCGTTGAGAGGTCCGGAATCCCTTGTGATCCGTGATTTAGTTGAGTGGTCCAGAATTGTATCTAGCTTGGATTTCATTCAGTTGTTAGATATGCATTGTATTCCGCAATTCCGTTGGGTGATCTGGAATCTTATCCACTCGGATTCCATTGAAAGGTTCGGAATCCCTTCTACTCCGCGATTTTGTTGAGTGGTCCGGAATCGTATCCTGGTTTGGATTCCGTTGAGTGGTCCGGAACTTGATGTTGTTGGATTTCGTTGAGTGGTCCGAAATCCTATTTTTCAGAGATGTAGGCTTTGGCCAAACTATGTTGCTCTAACCTTGCATTTCGGTGTATTGTATGTGTCATTGATGATGTGGTTATGGAACGACATTGGTTGTGATTGTTGGCATTATGATTAGACTTGTTAACCAATATGACTAGAGAATATGATTGTGCTTCGTCGTTTGTTCTTTGAAAATTGCATGATATGCATTGTGGTATATTGTTGAGACATAGCAATTTATGTGATGAATGTTCGAGTGTAGTGAAACGACGAACTACGAATGACTTGATCCTTGTTTAGGGTACGTAGGCAGTCTTATGAGGAGGATATATGCAGCCATAAAGTACACGAAAAATTACTATGTGAATCGATGCTCGAGTTGTACTTTGTCATATCCCAAAGGCAGGGTATGTTAGACATACGGATACTTGATAACGTCACGTGTTGATTCGGGACATATCTCGGGATCGGAACGTGACAAAGAGAATCTCCTAAGTATTTCTCATGCTAGTTTAATTGGAGTCTGCTGCTAATAGTGCATATTTGCCAATATCATCACATGACAACAAGAATTTCGTAAATCAGATTCTGTATTGTGTTCTTTCGATGTTAAATAGGAAAATAGAATGCAATGCAATTATTTGAAGTCGAGGACTCCTAGGAAATGGGAACAACTTGTTTGGAGCTTGGTTTGTTACTGAACTTTCCTAAGCGTCACTGCAAGTCCCCAAATGAAGTTCTTTCTTTTCCAATTGGCTTCCGAATTGTTGTTATTTCATGACAATAAATTTCTATCGAAAACAGAAGAAAAGATAGCTTCGATCTGCCGCATCAAATTACGTAGGTCGTACTGTCGATGACTGAGGTGGTATTCTGAACACGATTGGCAGCCTTCGTTGCCTGAAATGAGGAACTGTATTAAACATGGACAAAATGCTATTAGCAAGGTGAAACGAAGGACATGTCCTGAACTTACCTCTTTATTCCAATCAGTGCGTAAATTTACCACCACAAGTGCTGTTAGTTGAACAACAAGTCCACAAATGACTCCCATCCAAAGTCCCTATACACACAAATTTAAACTTCAATGGCTGATACACACACACACACACACACACACACACATACATAGAGAGAGAGAGAGAGAGAGAGACTCACCATTCCTCCAATATGGAGGACGAAGGCGAAAACCACAGCAGTAGGAATTCCCACAGCATAATAAGCAATAAGATTTATGGCTACACAAAGATTCTGCCATCCACAGCCTCTGGCAGCCCCTGCATACCCAATTATTAATTCTTTTTAGCTGCGAAATCAGAATTTTGAAAAGAAATAAAGCACGTAGAATATGTCAAGTTTCAAACTTCATGAAGCCATTGGATTCAGTAATTGCTAGAACCTGAAAGCACACATTGGAATCCATCCAAGAAGTCGGAAACTGCAAGCAGTAGCATCATTTTAGCAACATATTTGATCACTTGATGCTCATTGCTGTAGAGCTTTCCCCAAACATGGCGTATAAAAACCGTTGCTATTGCGATTGCAGCACCCTCTAATAAAGCCATCACAGTCATGACTCGTAGAGCTAATTTTGCGCCTTGCGGTCGTCCAGCACCCAATTCATTTGACACTCTTGTGCTGTTACGATAACAGGAAAATATTATTCTCAATTTCTCAGATTAGAAGATAAATACAAGTACAAGATTGAATGTTGATATGCCGTTAGAAATCACATGAATCACCGACCTTATAGCGCTGCCAAGGCCAACTGATATCGTATAAACCATCCAACATGTGTTAAGGCTGCAAAGACAACAACAAAATCAGAAACTATTCAAATTTACTTACGAGTGAACGAATAATAGTTCTCTATAGTTTTCTACTTTCTGTACCTTATTGATAACACGGATGTTTCTAGTTTTGGGTTCGGGAGAAGACCGGATAAGAGAACAACCATTTCAAAGCACCAATATTCGAGGCTGCAATTCGAAAGCGTGTATGTAGTCAGTGATTCAGATAGAAAAAAAAAAGGATCCAACATTTCTGGTACGCATGACAATTTTGATATTTTGTACTATCGATTAAGCAGAAAATGAAACCTACCATAGCATTACAGCCGAAGAAATGGCAAGTTTGACAAAGCTGAAAATGTCATGCAATGCCTGTTTCGAAAATCCAGTCCAAGTTTTCCTGCAGGTGGGCGAGAACAGCACATAACTTGCCACTAACACCACGTTAAGCCAATGCGAAATGCTAATTGCCAACGCGGCACCCTTGTTTCGCAGTCCAGATTTAAAAATAAGTCCCCAACAAACCCCAACGTGGAGCAAAGCTGTGACTCCAGAGGTGATCATCATTGGAAACACATTGTTTTGCGTCTGTAAAAATCTGTTGAGGCATTGGAGGAGGCTGAAGGCGAACAGGCTCGGAATCATCCAGCGGTTGAAGGTTCCTGCCGCGGCAGATATCTCGTGGTCTTGGTGAAGAGCCATGAGAATGTTGCTTGTGTAGAACCAGACTAGCGATAAGGGAATGCTTACTGCTAATAATATTAGCATTGCTTTTTGCATGTGGACTCCAAGCATGCGGTACTGTTTGGCTCCGTAGGCTTGCCCACATAGTGTTTCCAATGCACTTCCCATTCCCAACTGTGAGACATGTTTGATAATTTTTTACGGGCCTCTAATAAAATGCTTACTGCAAAAGCATCCGTTTCCTAAGTAACATTTCTAAACGAGCCTTAAAGAATTAAATCGTATTCATGTTTTTATTCTAATGAGAGTCGAATACACTAACAGTCCGATGCAATAACAATTAGATCAAACTAGACTTGGACAATACAATACCTTTTTATTATCCGTCGTAACCAACACGAGGACTTTCATGAAACGGGAACGTCACATTGGCGTTTGTCCCAAACCACCGTGACAAATGGAGAAAAGTTTAAACACCGCCCCAAACTGGAACAATTAAAAGAAAATTTGAACAAAATGTTGAAGAGAAAGTCACTTACCAAGACGCTGAATCCAGTGACATTGGCAAAGGAAGAGGCCATGGAAGCACTAGAAAGTTCCAACTCTCCGAGATGGCCGACAAACATGACTGCTGTGACCTGTAAACTGTACTGCAACAAGCTCACTGCAATCAGAGGACCCGCCAGCCACAGTTGCAATTTCGCTTCTTGAATTACAAGCCATCTTGTAGAAACCGGCACGTTCGGCGATATATCGGAATTTTGAGCCGTTGGCATTGGAAAAAAGGGTGACTATTTCTTCAGGCTCTGTCGCCGATATATCGGTCGCCAAAAGAGAGTTAAATTTCGGAAATTCTGGAAAAAAAATTCACCTAGCGTCGGAATGAGTCTGGGTTGCAGAGTCACCACAGAGGACAGAGCCTCGCGAAGAACAACCCTCCTGTTGTGTTTACTCTCTCGGCTCCTTTTTGTTTCTGCCTTTTTTAATGAATCGGGAGATTCATGAACGCTTTATCATCCTTGTCTTTTGACACATGGCATAACTTACACCGTCCACTACAATCCTATTATAATTTGTATGCGCATACAAATCCTAAAGAAAAGTTATATTTGAACTTATGTAACTTCTTTCTACACTCAAATTACTCTTTTCATCAATTCTCCTTGAAAATTCTCCTTGAAAATTTTCCAATTACGAGGCATATATATTTTCCAATTACGGGGCATAGTTATTTGGCAACATAGAAAACACTAAGATTTAAAAAACCAAAGATTGGGCATGAATGTCATATGATGTAGATTGGATCAATGACTCAAAGATAGTATAATTGGAAAAATAATGACTTGATCAAAAGAAGCGTGGCGTTAAAGCTAGAAATTCATTTGTTTTTTCATGAAAGAGAGATTGGGTGATTATATGGTGTTTTTTGTTGGGTAATCTGGGTTTCCTAGGGTGGCATCAAGGCTTACAATGACTAGAATACTCAGATGGAGGTTATGGAAAATACTAAGGTTGCAGAGTAATGTCTTTGGGTTTCTTTGGCTCTCTGTGTTATGCCGGAAGATTGGGCGATCCCCTTTTTAAGGTTCTCAATCTATATTTGTAGTTGAATTATTCCTTCCCAAGGAATCTCTGGTTAGGGCTTGTTTCTCCCTCCTTTTTCTCCCTAGTTCTCCTATTACCACCTATTTTGGTGTAAGAAGGCTAGACTCTAAAACCTGCAGTGTTTCTTCTTCCCAAGGCGCAGCTTTCCCAGGTCAGCTTTTCACATACGGTACTTTTGGTAGCGCGCCTCATGGATTTCGCGCGTTGAACTTCTACATAAACTGGGAAGGGAAAGTTAGCATTAAATGCCTATTCTCGATACATGCTGCATTATCTTCAAAGATCATTGTAGGGATGTCAACGATGAAAGAAAGTCTGCATGTGCTTCTAATATGGTCCACGACTGCTCTCAGGCAAAAGCATTCTCAAGTAGCTTCATGTAGGCGATAATCTTAGCATGGTTCGAAGCAGTGGCAAATAAGGTCTGCTTGGTTGACCTCCAGGATATTGCGGTGCCTCTAATGGTAAATACATAACCCGTTTGAGAGCGCGCCTTGTACGGACCGAATAAGTACCCGACGTTAGCATTACCAACAAGGAAGGAATCGACTCAAGAACCTAGGAAGGTGCGGCATGTCACACCCAGAACTTGAGGTCGGCGGAAAAAAAAAAACCCCGCGCTTAGTGCGCGAATAAATGTAAAAATAAAAACGAAAAAAACGAAAACTAAACTCAACTCTTCTAACACCCGTCTTGCCAAATAACACATCTTGCCAAATAATTCATTTGTAAAATAATAGGTGAGGGTGAGCAACAACCACCGTCACTCAGGGAGTACAATAAGTAATATGCCAATCAAGCTTACCATTTTAATCACACTATAAAATAGGATAATAATATCAAAGCTTTAGAGACATAATTTCATATCACATCGTCCATTCATGTGTCCATTATATCCTTCATAAATTGTAACTCACCACGTGAACCCTAATGGCCATCTACCCTAATATCTTCGTGTGCAGTTTACATTTATCCCTCGGATTAATGCAACCCCAAAGTTCTCATGCTCCATGAACAATTCCAAATAATCCACACATCACTATATATAATAACTCTATAAATATTTCAACAAATCCAACATGTTTGACTTGAAATAGAGAGATATTTGAAAATAGATAAATCCCACGATAACTCATGGTTTTTGTTTATTAGAAAATAAGAATATTTGGAAACACGTTACATAAACCACTCTGTGACATCCCACATCGCCCAGGGGTGTGATCTTTATATGTATATTCTCATCCTTACCTAGCACGAGGCCTTTTGGGAGCTCACTGGCTTTGGGTTCCGTAGGAACTCCGAAGTTAAGCGAGAAGGGGGCTAGAGCATTCCCAGGATGGGTGACCCATCGGGAAGTTCTTGTGTGAGTTCCCAAAAACAAAACCGTGAGGGAATGGTAAGCCCAAAGCGGATAATATCGTGCTACGGTGGTGGAGCAGGCCCGGGAAGTGGTTCCGCCCCGGGCCGGGATGTGACAATTTGGTATCAGAGCCTAACCCTGGCCGTGGTGTGCCGACGAGGACGTCGGGCCCCTAAAGGGGGTGGATTGTGACATCCCACATCGCCCAGGGGTGTGATCCTTATATGTATATTCCTATTCCTACCAAGCATGAGGCCTTTTGGGAGCTCACTAGCTTCGGGTTCCGTAGGAACTCCGAAGTTAAGCGAGAAGGGGGCTAGAGCACTCCCATGATGGGTGACCCACTGGGAAGTTGCTCGTGAGTTCTCAAAAACAAAACCGTGAAGGAATGGTAAGCCCAAAACGGACAATATCGTGTTACGGTGGTGGAGCGGGCCTGGGAAGTGATCCGCCCCGGGTCGGGATGTGACACACTTACCTTGATAACTCGAATCTTGGCAAGACAACTCATTAACAATCTCCCTGCAACAAACCCTAGCTCTCTCTCTCTTCGTGTAACATGCATGCTCTGCATGCTGCCTTCTTTTTATGCTCCAAAAACAATGGAGCAAAGCTCCTATTTATACTAGTAGGAAACGGTCAACTATGACCTCCAATTGGTTGGCTTGGCGGCTAATGTGAGATATTATGCATGGATAAAATTACACTAACGCATGCTAGGTGGACAAGTGGATTCCAAGATGACTGTAAGAAATGGGCAAAGGTGAGATGAACAAGTGGCTATCAAGTGTAAAAACTAGGTCAAGACACATGGTCATAAAATCAGAATGATGATGAAAGTAACATTCTTATCCTACGGAAATAAAATGGGAAAAATGGTGGAGCTTTATTATCTACAAAATTTGCATGTAATCAATATGCCACCTCCTGCTAATCTTTATACCTCCATGCCATGGGTTTGACAACTGCCAACCTTATTTGCCAATTGCTCCAAATTATGCCACATCCAAAAAATAGTAATGACACCTCTCACTATTAGGTTTAACATGTGAACAGTTATGTAAAAGCTTATCTTTGGTTCATTCTAATTAGAAATAATAATAATAATATCCACAAATACAACTTAAAATACGGGACGTTACACGTCACCTCTTGAAGATTCGTAAGGATAGAACAAACCTAAATTAGTGCACCTTTGAGGTAGCGGAAGATGTCTTTAACACATATTCAGTGTATGTGTTTGGGCGCATTGTTGTATCTTGCCAAAAGATTGACAGCGAAATAGATGTTGAGTTTAATGCACTGAGCTAAGTACAATAAAGTGCCAATTCCACTTAGATATGGAACTTCAGGTTCCAAAATATCTTCCTCATCCTCCTTATGACATAAGGGATCTCGTTTAGCATCAAGCGATTGAATGGCCATAAGAGTACTTGAAGGCTTCGCTTTATACTCGTTAAAATGATGCAACACCTTCTGGGTGTAGTTCAACTAATGTACTAATGCCGAGACAATATCTAGTTTCCCAAGATCTTTCATTTGAAATTCTGATTGCGGCAATTTTCTCATGCTTTTCAGGAGTTGATAGGATTTTTTGTACCTGCGCAAATAGGGTTAAAATCACTGAAA
This sequence comes from Pyrus x bretschneideri, assembly GCF_019419815.1. Lineage (NCBI taxonomy): Eukaryota > Viridiplantae > Streptophyta > Magnoliopsida > Rosales > Rosaceae > Pyrus > Pyrus x bretschneideri. Next base: position 3,335,501 of record NW_025999712.1, on the reverse strand, counting down.
ATACTTGCAAGAATACAAGGTAATTGTAGTATAATTGCTCAAGCAAGGTTGTTGTCCCCAAAGATTGTTTGAATAATTCATAATTAAATCAACTCTTCATTAACTATTAAAACATATTTTTATCAAAGATTTGAAATTTTTGAGTTTGAAAATATTGAATTAACAATTAAAGAAACCTAGAAGTTAGAAAATAAAGGCAGCAAACAGAAAAACGTTTTTTAATTAAAATCAATTTCGGGAAAGACTAGGGTTTAGCTGTCACCGTCACAATCCTATACAATTCTATCAATTACTTATGAATTTCCACATCCATACTTTGAAGGTTAGGTTTTCCTAATGCATATTTTCCTTGTGATGTTCAAGCGAAAACGTATATCTAACATGCAATTCGTTTGTGATGTTCAGATCAAATATAAACATGCAAAACGCATTAAGCTTCGTGAAAACCCTTTGAAAAACCATGCAACCCTTGAGAGCGTGATGTTCGCCTTAAGTGAACTTACAATTATTAATCACAAGAAGCCCTCCTCAATTTCAGAGTGATGTTCCAACATAAATTGCATCAAATTACTTGTCTAAATACCCTAATGGTGATCAATCATTAAAATATATAGATAGTTTTAATCGCAGTGATTAATAATTCCAAGCAAGCATGCATCCATTCATAAGCAAATTAATAAAATTACATATTCATGCTAAGATTCATGGCCTAACCCTAGCAAAAGGAATTAGTTACGCATAGTCATAATTGAAATCATGGAAAATATTATTAAGAATAAAAGGAATGAAAACACCTTAAAGTAGAAAATCTTCAAGAACCCTAGCAATCACTCTCTGTCTCCAAAATTTCATAAAAGAAAGCGTAGTCGCAAACTAGGGTTGACTAAAACCTTAAATATCTCTCTCAAAGCCAGTTGCACAAACCCTAGGAACCAAGTCTCTTATTTCCACTAGGAAGCTAACTGGTAATAAAATATATTAAAACATAAAGTCCTAATTGAGTTAGGATAAACTGCACAGAAACTGTCCAGTCACGTTTTAGCCTCAAATCTCCTCCAAATCCGGCCCGAGATAGCTCATTTTAAGGATCAGGACGTTCTAAACACATCTCCAGAAGGCCACGAAACCATCCGAGGTCATCTTGGGCTCCAAAAACTCAAATAAAGCCCAAAACGTCACTATTCCAGTATAGCACATTGCTCATTTATTTTATCGCTAGAAAATAACCGCTTGGTGGAAAATTTTGATATTTTGATCAAGCCAAGTGACTCACGAACGTCCTCCAACTAGAATTACTCCAAAATTTGTCCATTTGATTATGTTTTGCTCTAGAGGAAGTCGAAAGTCCTAAATTAGAAATACAATTCAAAGTATCAAAATTCTTCCAAAATATTAACCAAAATATACTAAGAATAGAGTTAAATATATAATATAAAATCCGCTCATCAGGATTCCCAATGAGATTCATGCCATTGACATAAACTGCAACGATCACAAATCTGGAATGTGACTTCTTAATAAACATGCAAAGACATAGTTTATTATTCATATATCCCTGACTAATCACATACTCATTCACACGGTTATACCACATCAGTCCAAAATGCTTCAATCCATGGAATGAACGCCTCAATCGAATGAAGAAGGTGTTATGTGGTTTAGAACTATATGATGCAGTCAATGTAAGTCTTTCAGGAATGTAGATTTTTATATCAAGATCCCATAGAGATACGTGGTAACCACGTCTATAAGTTGCATATCTAGTTTTTTGGAAAGTACCAAACTGATAAGGTAGTAGAACGTAATCACATCCATTACAGATTAATACATTTCCTCATAATCAATCCCAGGGCGTTGAGAGAAGCCTTGCGTCATAAGATGTGCCTTATATCGCACTATTTCATTCTTCTTATTACACTTCTTTACAAAAATCTACTTGTAGTTGACGGGCTTCACATGTGGCAATGTAGGAACTACGGGCCAAAACACCTTGCGTTTCGCAAAATAATCGAGTTTGACTTGGATTACTTGTTTACAATTTAACCAATCGGTTCTACGTCAATATTCATCAACGGAACATGGTTTAATGTTATCGCTCAGCATGTTCTCAGTAGCTACTGCTTATGCTAATGCATTGTCGATTATCATCTCATTTCTATTCCAAACATCGTCCAAGCTAGTATAATGGACAGAAATCTCTCGATTCTCATGAGGTGGTTCATCTCTTCCAAGCTAGCATATTGTTGTCATGCAGTGAATATTGGCAAATATGCGCTATTAGTGGCATGAGATTCTCTTAAAAGTAGATTCTTTATGGACTCTACAACTTTATTTTTCTTGCAAAATATTTTGTAACGTTAACAAAAAATAACGTTAAATTGTGAGATATCTGAAAATCTATAAAAGTCTTCCTTTTGAAAGTCCTCTTAGCGAGAAAACTAGCATTACTCGAGTGATTGGTGTGGCAACTTTGTGCCAAAACAAAAGGCAATTAAGAAAACAATAAAGGACATAGCTCAAAAGGCCGAAAGCCGTGGGCCTAGACTTTAACAATCCCAGTAAATAAGCAAGATGTTGACTGTCAATTTATTTTGCCTGCTGTGTCACTAGTCAGATACTTCGTGGAACTCAAGTCATCCATTCCATTACGTCTTTGGTGATATGGTTCATTAGGTTCAAATTTGACAGCCACTTTAATTTTTTGTTAGTTGTTTGGTACAAAGTTGACAGCTACGTCGGCTTGTGACTGGGTGTGGCACAAACTAAAAAGAGACGAAACGCATGGTGGAATTGACGGCACCTAATACAATGAACAAGAAATTTCTCACCATACAGAGTTGCACTCAACTTTTTTCTTCTATCCTCCCTTGAACTACTTCTAAGTTGTAAGTGTAAATATATGCATACACCAGCGAGTGTGCTGGAGAAGGTAGAATAAATAAATGCAATAATGTAGTTTAGAGGGGATAACTTGTTTGACATGGTTACGCAAAGCAATTTGGGATTAATCGAAACCAAAGTTATAGAGGGTAAAATCTCCATCAAAAGCAACTAGAATGTTAAAACAAATAATGCTTTGATTTTGATTTTTCCAACAAATGTAAAGATAAATTTATATATTGAATTAAATTTGTAAAGTTAATTAGGTAGCAAATTTGAGTTTACAAAGATATTGAAAATTTAATAAAAACTAATACAAGAATATTAAATAAGCTCGGTATAAATATATATAAACTAGAAAGTGTGACTCACGCGTTGCTGCGCAATTATGATATATTATGGTGAAAACATATGAAAGATCATGTATCCAATGATTATGGACCTAATAATCATGCACTCAACATTGAACACCTAAATGTCATCAAACCAAAGTAAACTTTCATTTAACTAAGTTCTTAGCACTTCAGTTCTATCTTAAGTTAAAAAGAGTAGTTCATGTAGACATCAAAATTTCGGTGAAATGAATGTTGACCAATAATTAAAATTTCAACTCTCACGTGTCACATAAATTTTACATGTAACGTGTGACTCAACGAAAAATCGAAATAAATTGGAAAAGTCATCAAATAGGACACGTGTCAATACCTGGCAGAAATGATTTATTTCATCTGATTATTTAAATCCAAAAATCAAGTTTTGGAATTCTATAAATAGGAAGCCAAGGCATTGATTTTGGAAAAAGAAGAAAGGAAGAGAAATTTACATTACACCAAAACCTTGAAGCCTTGAAACTCTAAAGCTCTCAAGCAAATCCCGAAGGATCAAGAAAGCACTTTTCGTTCTTCGTCAAATCCTCCTTCAAGATCAAGCCCCAACGGCCCTTGAAGAACTCCCACCAACTCAAGATCAAGCCCCAACGGCCCTTTGGATCAACAACCTCAACAAACTCATACACCCATTCTTCAAGATCAAGCCCAACGCCCCTTGAAGATCCATTCATCAACTGTTCATCCTTCAAGATCAAGCCCCAACGGCCCTTGAAGAACTCCCACCAACTCAAGATCAAACCTCGACGGCCCCTTGAAGAAAGTGTTCATCATTCATCATCCGTTCATCCTAAGATCAAGCCCCAACGGCCCTTTGGATCAACAACCTCAACAAACTCATACACCCATTCTTCAAGATCAAGTCCCGACGGCCCTTGAAGAAAGTGTTCATTGTTCATCAACTGTTCATCCTAAGATCAAGCCCCAACGGCCCTTTGGATCAACAACATCAACAAATCCACACATCCAACCGTTCTTCAAGATCAAGCCCAAAAGCCCTTGAAGATCCGCTCATCCATCAACATTCAAGATCAAGCCCTGAAGGCCCTTGAAGAAACTTCCATCAACCTTCAAGATCAAAGCCACGAAGGCCCTTGAAGAAACTTACAACTGTTCATCCAAGATCAAGCCTCAACGGCCCTTGGATCAACAAATCTACATCTTATGGAGATAGAATCAGAGGATCAAATTACAAAGAGATCGTAACCCCAAAATCATTAAACACAAAAAAAAATATTTTGTACACGTATTCTTGTTTCTTGTTTCAGGAATTTTTCGTGTTTACAGTTCAATTGACTAAAATTACACGAAGGAAGAAAGCTAGAACAAACAGTTGCGGAAAGGTATACAGTGACATTGATCCTGCAAGTTAAATATGAAAAATGTTCAAAAGAATGTAAAAGCTCAAATTATCCGTAGCATTAGTAGATTAACAATGAAAAAACAAAATTCATATAAGTTTATATTGCTTATTGCTTGATAATTCAGCATTGGAAAAAATGCAAGGAAAAATATATTGTTAAATATCCACTGAAGAAGTGAATGACAGTGAACATTACATTTAGTATAACATGAATATGCATGTGTATGGTAAATACTAAGCAAATTTAAAATACCAAGTTGTCAAACTGAAGCTAATTCCTTTTTAGTAACTAATTATAGAAAAATATAATTGAAAATATCAAGCTGAAAACTGAAGCTAATTCCCTTGTAATAACAAATTGTTGGTCAAAATACTACGAGTTGAAGAATATATAATAAAAGAAAAATAGGAAAACAATGCTTACCAATATGGACATATGGATTGCTTCTGAAAGGATGTTATATGCAAGATTATTATCCCAATGATTTTGTCAATAATAAGAAGAGTAACTCATTGCTACTTGCTACTCTTCCTACATAATCTAAGAATATAATTAATCAAATAGATATGGAATCACATTGACCATAAACTATTACATGTAACTAAAAAAATAAATAGAAGAGAGAGAGAGAGAGAGAGACAGAGTTGCTAAATAACTCGAAAACCCTAGCCGGAAAAACTGATTGTTATGCAATCAGGTATCTTTTTAATAATTGCACATGTAATGCTTTTTCTTAATTACTAAGACGTCATAAATATGATATTCCACATTCATTACATTTTCATGGCAAGCTAAATAACTAATGAGTGTTATAGAAACTTATAATGACATTGTCACAAAAGAATATAAGACCATAAACTTCATCTGGTTTCATGGGACATCATATTCATTTAAGAAAACCTTCTTGCAGTTAGGGATGGACAAATACCCATTAGTTATGGGTAACTATGGTTATCCACCCATTTAAATTTGATGGTTACGGTTATGGGTAACTGTTTGGATAGATAAACGGTTATGGGTATAACTGTTTACCTGTGAAATTTAAATGGGCGGTTATGAGTATTACCCGTGGTTATAAACGGGTACCTATTTAACCGTTTATTTTAATATATGTAAAACTGAAAAAAAAAAAAAAAAGTTTCTAACTAGGTTTAGTATCCCTAGATATATTTGGTTATAAAGGGTCATATAATATAATATATATATATATATTTATGCCTCACTTGAGAGAAAAATATAGTTGATAGAACAGGCTAATGTTTAATATATGTGATTGAATGTGCTAAAGCATTAGAGTGTTCGACAGTTTTGTTTTTGAGTCTTTTGGAGCTTTGACCAATTCAAGATAATGATTACCTTGAGCATTTAGAAACAAGTTATTATCAGATGATCCGTACCTATATATATTATCAGAGTTGTTAGAGATTGAAGTGAAACGGGAGCCATGTATTATTCTATTTATTTTCTTCACTAGTATTAGATAAGAGAAATGAATGTAAAGAAGAACAAATGAGGAAAACATGATTATTACTTTCTGCTTTTCATCTTTTTGTACTACCCATACGATACAAACATACGTCTCTTTTAATGCATGTGAAAGGCTTACACACCAAAACAATAAAAACCAAACTTCTACTATTTAAGCAACATAATTTTGACTTCTATTCTTCCACTGTCCACCCTTAGCCATATGTGGTTGTTTTCTTTATGTGGGCATTCACACCAATTTCACAACATAAATCATTATTTCTCCTTTGTTGCCCAGCAACCCAACAACCACTTTTTTGGGCTTGCAAGCCACGACAACCTCATATTTTGGGTTGTCACCCAGTCTTTTCACACATAGGTCCTGAAGCTATTCCTGTTCACTACGTATGTATATTGTGTTTGTTTGCAGGTATCATGAACCTAGAGTTCGTACTTAAACTCGAACTTGAAGTTTTAAAAATAAGTGCCATAGAAATTCGAAGTTTCATAAAACAATACACCTGTAAAAATCCGGAGTTCTTGTAGGTAATTTGTTAGGATTACATGTAGATGATGCTTTTAAAAACAACTGTAAAATTTAGTTTGTGCAAATTACTTTATTGTCCATAATTTTATTTTGTGATAGAAGACAAAAATGTTTTTTCACCCTCTTATAGTTGACAAAAAGAGTTTCATTAATATGTGATTTAAATTAACTTCTTCCTTACATATTTGTTATGTGTAAATAAACTAACTTGAAATAGGTCCAATTTTATGGAAAGAGATCCTCTCCGGATCCCTTCCATCAAATCCATCCAATCAATCAATCAATCCAGACCCTTTAAATTTGATCCAACGGCTACAAATAGGGGGCCCTTTTAAAAGTTATAATAACTTTAGCCGTTGGACTAAATTTCAAGGGTTCGAATTAGGTGATTGGGTGAATTTGGTGGAAAATATCCGGAAATGATCCCTTTCCCAATTTTATGGCCTAACAATTAGATTAGTTCAATTTTTAGTTTTTTTTTTATTTAGGTCCATGAATAGGACTCCATGTGTCAGCACTTTTTGTTGTTAGGTTGATACTTTGCATTGTGATTACTACTTTACTCTACTATAGCTATTCAATGGAAAAAGAAAAAAATAGAAAATGATACGATCGGTACTTGCTAGCTATTCTCTTTGAGGATAATTGCTAAAAAGATAGCGACTAATATCCAAAAAAGCCGCTATCTTCATACCGATCCCTCCCTTTTCAAATTTTTTTTTTTAGTTTTTATTTTTTATTTTTTATTTTGTTAATGTTTGTTTTATTTCTCTTACCATAACAACAAACTATCATATTCGTGTTTTTCAAAATATATTTTTTCTATGCAAAATATATTATAATTTATTTTTAAACACTTGTAGTCAATGATTTAAAACCTAAATTTATAGATATTTTTCTATTTTCTTACTTTAAGAATCAATAAAAAATAGTTTCAGGACCTAATAATCGGTAGGATCACATTCAAAGGTTTTGCAATATTTTCCTTAACTCCAGTGCAAAATATTTCTTAAAGCTAAAAATTTCAATTTTTTTTTCACAAAAAACTGTGTGCTATAAGCCTAAGTTAGAGTCATTCTATTCACACCACATATTTCCTGAAATTAATTTAGGGCATTTCGAAAATTTCGGACACCTATAAATCTCTTGGGGGGGCCTCGCTATTAGTTATATTTTTTTTCTATTTTTTTTTTTCAACTCAGGTACCCTATTAGTCGGCATAAATCCAGATTTCAGCTGATCTTTTACAATCTAAACTACCTATCATATAAGTACTTTTACAGTCTAAAGTATAAGTACTTGTACAAGCTAAACTACCTATCATATTATAATATTAGTTAGCATAAACTTAGATTTCAACTGATATTTTGTAATCTAAACTACCTATTATATAAGTACTTTTACGGTCTGAACTACCTGCCATATAAGTACTTGTACAAGCTAAACTACCTATTGTATTGTAACTACCTATCATGTTGAAATAAGTAATTTTACATGATTCTAACAGTAAGATGTAGTCCTCCATCTTGGTAATGTTAAAAGCCCCTGAAGCTAACACAATCAATGTCAAAAGCCTGTTGAACAATTACTTACATAAGATAATCAATGTCAAATGCTCGCAAATCATGTAGACTAGAATCATGTAACAAATACTAGCAAAAATAAAGCTTACTGTTGTAAACGACTCAACGAAAACATGTAAAATTACTTGTAGTTCTCATAGCTTCATGCGAATTCAAATTCAAATTTGGATACTGATCTGCAGGAATCGCGAGGAAAATTCAAAACAGGAGTCGGATAGAGTTTTTGATGAAACGACAAGATTTGATGAGTAACTTCTTTTTTTTTTTTTTTAATACAACGATATATTTTACACTAAAACAAATGAGAGTTTTTATGAAATGATAAGATTTGATGTCTAACTTAACGTTCCATGTTAATTTTGGAAGAGTCAGGATAAAACATTCAACGACAGTCGGTGCAATTTTGTTTTCAAATTATGGATACTTTAATTGATCTACTTATTAGACCCTACCTATGATTGTGCAATACATTAGACGCATATCAAAACATGCGAATCAGGATCCACTCATGAGCAAAGGGTGAGGATCATCCTAACCAAGCCCATTGGGCCGTTGAAACTTTATCCAACGGCTACAAACAGGGGGCTTCTCTAAAAGTTATAATAATTGTAGCCGTTGGATAAAATTTCAACAGCCCGATGGACTTGGTTAGGAGGATCCTCACTAGGGATGGGCAAATACCCATTGGTTGTGGGTAACCACGGTTATTCACCCATTTAAATTTGACGGTTACGATTATGAGTAACCATTTAGATAAATAAATGGTTCTGGGTATAACCGTTTACCTGTGAAAGAAAGAAAAAAAAACAATGAATTTATTATAAAGAAATTTAAACTGTAAAGGATGCAAACGCAGACATGAAATGATAACTGTATTGGTAGAATGAAAAGGATGTCTACCCTCGATCAAACCACATCCTTTCACTAAGAACATCTTACTTATTTTTTTAAAGGAATGTAAACAAACATTTTTTTTTTAAGGAAATGTAAACAGACATTTTAGAATGAGTTGAAACTCATTTTGTATATTGAGGATAAATGACTGTCTATTAGATATTAAAGTATCACATAGGCAAACCTTGGCCTTTTGGACTGGTCTCTCGCTAGAGTCATCTTTTATATTAACAATTGATGTTATGACTTCTGTATTCAAGTTGTAGAATATAAGTAAACTGAATAATTTGATTGTTTGATTTTAAAAGGTGGAAAATAAAAATAGATGTCTTACTTTTTCTCAATAGCAAATCTGTTGTTTTTGAGAATCTCTGCATCAGCTTTAATACAGTACGATATTAATTCCTGCATCAGCTTTAATACTAAACGAATCAAATCCAGAATGAAGAATTCTATTCTAAATGTTGGAAAAAGGGGATGAGAAGGTTACATTTGGCTAGATTCATAATGCCCTTGTAAGAAGCCTACAGAGAGAAGCGGCAAAAATCCCAAACTTATTTGATTCTCTTGAAAACCCACCACAACCTTTTCACAGTCCAATATCCAAATAACCACTTAAGACCCATAAAATTACAATGAAATTAATATCAAAATGCACCAAACTACAGTAAAAAATAAAATGCAGTAAAGGCAAGGGTGAATTCAACAGCCCAAATATGCGAAAAGATTCATACCTCAATTGAATTTTGAACTGGATTCTCGCTTAAAAATCTTAATCTACAAAACCAAATTAGTTTTATTAATAATAAAGTAACACGATAATTGACACATTCCGACCTGGATTGTCCACTAAAACTCCGAATTGAGTTATGATGGCTGACACCTGGAAGGTGACAAAGTCATAAAGTGTGGTGATGTGGAACATGTGAGTAGGAATGAACTCATTTCACACGTGATGTCAGAGCATAAATAAAGTACAGTAGAGTGGATTGAAAATCATACCGTCGAAGGTAATCTCCAATATCAAGACTTGCCATGAATCCTCGTCGATACGAAAATTCTGCTACTAGAACTTGGAGGGATAAAAAAAACAAGAGTGAATGGGCCTGAGTATAAAACTTTAATAAAGACCTTCTAAACAATATAACCCCTCACTGTACTACATGTATAGTTTCCAAGAAATCATACTACATATAAGTATGAAGTCAAGTGTAAATCAACATTAAATCCAAGAATAATCCAAAATCACTACAAATCGGAAACAACATAATAAAATCAGGTGCTCATCAATCTATGATAACCCACAAGTCGAAGTTGCCTAACGCAACCTGTACGACTCATAAATCAATCTATGATAACACATGAGTTGAAGTTGCCTAATGCAACATGTACGACTCATAGGCAACCTATACGACAGTGTCAGAGTTGCCTATTATTGCAACCTGTACGACAATATCAGAGTTGCCTATTATTGCAACATGTACAACTCATTAATCAATCTATGATAACACATGAGTCGGAGTTGCCTAATGCAGCCTGTACGATAGTGTCAGAGTTGCCTATTATTGTAACATGTACGACAATGTCGGAGTAGCCTATTGCAACCTGTACAACAATGTCGGAGTTGCCTATCACTGCAACCTGTATGACAGTGCCGACAATGCCGGAGTTGCCTATCATTGCAACCTGTACGACAATGTCGGAGTTACATAAAACATAAATATAGTCATGACATCAGTCAATCATTTCAAATAACACCATAAACTCACCTGAACTTACCGACGCGTCCCGCGTTCACCTTAGCACTTCAAAGCATTCACAACAATTATATGTAGGTAATATGCATATGGATATGCCATAATCCAATCTAAAACTCAACCATATCATAGTATTTTAGATTATATAAATATATATATGACATGGCATAAAATGCATAAATCAATTTAAAAGCGTTTGTGGAATTATCAATCATATATATATGATAAAAAGGGAAAGACCCACTCACCTGAGGTCCGCGCTACGACTCTCTAGCACGAATATCGAGACATCATGAACGATCTTCACCTAAAACAATTATTCAGTCATGTCTCATAAATCTTATCAATAGAATACGTAACTTACATAAAACACATCCGAAGGACGTTCTAGAATGATTTAAAACTCATTGACCAAAAGTCAATCGTCGGTCAAAAATCAATGGTAGGGTCCACAACCTTATGTAGCTCAATCTGTCATATCCGCATCTCGGATTTCCGTTCTGTAACTTCCAAAACCCACATTGTGCTTCTAAAACATCATACTAAAGTTTTATTATGATCCAACGGTTGGATCTCCGCCAATTGCCAATTCAAGTGACAGTCAATCTTTTATTTTACGAACTTACAAATCTAATTCGGGAAGATCTATAGATCAGATTTCTAATACGTAAGTTTCTAATATCCTCAAATATTACGTACTATATTGTATTAAAGTTTGGTGATGATTCAACGGTCGGATTGTCAATTCACATAATGTTCAGGTAGTGGTCTTTATCAAAACTAGGTTCAAACGATGAGATTTCATCAATCTAACTTCACCTATAGAATTAAGGTGTCAAACTTAGCTTAGAAAGGTCAAGGGATGACTTGACTTATGCGCCGCCGCACACGGCGGTCGGCCGTCCCAATTTGCCGAAAAATTCAACTATCTCCAAAAATTCTCAAATTTTACAAAAACGAAGATCTCAAAGAGTAAAATAAGTTTTATACCTGTGGCCAAGTCCAATTTGGCCGAGAAAGGCTCCAATTTCACTCAAACCCACCGGAACCCTAAAATGGGTGAACTTCGATTCTCCTACCTCTGTGTTCCAATGTCTCTACCACTGGTTGGGTCATGTTCCTGGGTCCAAGGGGAGTTGATTAAGGGTAATGGTGGGTGGTGAAACTCATCGGATCAGAGGAATCACCGTCGAGAACCTCCGGGTTCTCCGATGAAGTTTTACCCAATTTAGGACTTAAAACCCTTTGATTTTTGGTGGAAATGGTAGAGGAGAGGTTGTGGAAGAGGTTGCAGGTGATGGATGGGTGTAGTTGGCCTGAAAAAATGGTGGATATTGGCCGAAAACAACTCGAGTCACCGGCGAGTTGTGGTGTGCACAAGTTGAAGAAATGGGGAAAGGATGTTTCTCTCTCTCTCTCCTTTGATTGGTTGCCTCTCTTCTCCTATTTTTCTGATTGGTCCTTACCCTTTAATCTGATTGGTCAGTCTTCCCACAAGGCGGGAGCTTAACACTTTATAAACTAAAATATAAATAACCACTTTCAAATGCCTGTAACTATACCGTTATAATCCGAACTCATAAACGACTTTCGCCTATGTGTTCATACCAACGAGTACTACACAAATGTGCTAAAGGAATAAGTCATATGTTTCTCTAGACGATGCTCCACGAAAGTCAAAGTCTGTGCCTCTAGGGGCATTTTAGTCAAATTTCTCGATTAAAATAAATAAAAACGTAAATTTAAGGACGGGTTGTCACAATAATGTACCAAACATTGAAAAATAAAATCTAGTAAAAGTAAAGATCAATTCAACAATCTAAATAAGCGGAAGCATTCATACCTAAACTGAATTTCCAGGTTAATTTTGTTGTTTAAAAATTTTGATCTACAAAACCAAATCAATTTTATCAACACCAATAATTTAAGATTTGATATGAAAAACAAATCTATAATTCACGGCTTAAAATACATTATAAACTCAATTAACACAAAGAAAGAAACAGTACCACACCAAACAATTTTATTGATGCCAGGCCTCATGACTTGACAAAATAATATTTTTCAAAACAGATTGAAAGCAAGCACTATTAAACTTTAAAGGCTGCACACAAAACCCTCAAAAATCACTATTTCCTCCAAATGAAAAGACAACCAAATTATCTAGTTACCTAGGATCTAAACACAGAAACAAAACCCTCTAAATTATCTACTTATCTAGTTTAGCCTTTTAAACTATATTGTATTTTAAGGTGACTTAAATTATATTATATTCTTTTTTAATAACAGGTTGGAAAAAGAAAGGGTGACTGTTGTATCTTGTGGTTGCACCATTTGCCAAACTCATCAATTGCCGTGTGCACATGGGATTGCAGAATATAGAAGGCTTGGTAAGCCAATCCCACTTGACGCTCTACATCCACATTGGAGAAAATTAGATTTTATCAATATGCCAAATAGTAGTGAACAACTAGTTCCTCCGGAAAAGTCACGGTTGGAAAGATTTAATATGTGGTATGAAGAAAAAGATGATGATAAGAAATGAGAGCTCGAGATGAAAATTGAAGAGCTAATGAACCCAGGTACGACTTCACTTAATGCTCCAAAAGAAAAGATTAAGACAAAAGGGTGACCATGCAAAGTTGATAGTTCTACCATGTGACACAAAAAGAGTCAAATAAGCAGTGATATTAGAGTGAACAACTTGTACTCAAAATACCAGGGGCGCGTTGATCAATTTAAGCAACTTCGAGGGTTAGAGAATGTAGCCACTAATGATATTGTGGCTCTTGAAGATGATTAAAAATGTTTTGATAGATATGTTGAAATTTCCTTTTCTTTAGTTTATTTTCTTTCATGTTTTAAGTTTAGAACTCACGGTGGAAAAATTTGTAATGTAAAAATGAGAACTAGCTACGACAATCTTCCTGTAATTCTTTGAATCAAGACAAGCAAGTTTAACTACTTATTATTTGAAAAGTTGATAATTGGTTTTTTTTAATTGCAAGGTCTTTGGTTTTTTAAATCCTAGTGTTTTCCATGTTGTCAAATATCTATGCCACGTAATTGAAAAGAAAAAAGGCAAACGCGTGGGTTAGGTAGCAGAAAGATAAAAAGTAGCCATGAAAATGCTAGTGGGAAGAAGGGGGTGGGGGCAAGGACGCCATTTTGAAAAAGGAAAAAAAATCAATTAGAGATGTTATTTATAAAGTGAATGGGTTTAAAGATAACTTATCATTTTGAATTGGGTTTGAAAGAGTAGTTTAAATAATAAATTTGAGTTTAAAGAGAGATTATTTCTTTAATAAAAAACAATATAGATAAAAAGAGTAAGTTAAATGTAGAAATAAGTTATATGAGTTCAAGTATAACTTTTCTTTAGGACTTGTACGCATACAAATTATAATAGGATTGTAGTGGATGGTGTAAATTATGCCACGTGTCAAAAGAGAAGGAAAATAAAGCATTCATGAATCTCCCGATTCATTAAAAAAGGCAGAAACAAAAAGGAGCCGAGAGAGTGAACACAACAGGAGGGTTTCAATTTTCACGTCGTTCTTGGCGAGGCTCTGCAACCCAGACTCATTCCGACGCTTGGTGAATTTTTTTTCCAGAATTTCCGAAATTTAACTCTCTTTTGCGACCGATATATCGGCGATAGAGCCTGAAGAAATAGTCACCCCTTTTTCCAATGCCAACGCCTCAAAATTCCGATATATCGCCGAACGTGCCGGTTTCTACAAGATGGCTCGTAATTCAAGAAGCGAAATTGCAACTGTGGCTGGCGGGTCCTCTGATTGCAGTGAGCTTGTTGCAGTACAGCTTACAGGTAACGGCAGTCATGTTTGTCGGCCATATCGGAGAGTTGGAACTTTCTAGTGCTTCCATGGCCTCTTCCTTTGCCAATGTCACTGGATTCAGCGTCTTGGTAAGCGATTTTCTCTTCAACATTTTGTTCAAATTTTCTTTTAATTTTTTGGAGTTTGTGGCGGTGTTTAAGCTTTTCTCCATTTGTCACGGTGGTTTTGGACAAACGCCAATGTGACGTTCCCGTTTCATGAAAGTCCTCATGTTGGTTACGACGGATAATAAAAAGAAGGGGGTTTTAACGAAAAACTCGCGGTACTGTTTACTTTAATGAAAAATCATATTTTTACATTAAAAGGTCAATTCTCGTACTATTCATTTTACTCTTTATTTTGTCATTATCGTTAAAACTTAAAATTTTCAAATCATTTTCATTAGTTTTTCTTAAAAAATATTGTATTGTCCAAGTCTAGTTTGATCTAATTGTTATTGCATCGGACTGTTAGTGTATTCGACTCTCATTAGAATAAAAACATGAATACGATTTAATTCTTTAAGGCTCGTTTAGAAATGTTACTTAGGAAACGGATGCTTTTGCAGTAAGCATTTTATTAGAGGCCCGTAAAAAATTATCAAACATGTCTCACAGTTGGGAATGGGAAGTGCATTGGAAACACTATGTGGGCAAGCCTACGGAGCCAAACAGTACCGCATGCTTGGAGTCCACATGCAAAAAGCAATGCTAATATTATTAGCAGTAAGCATTCCCTTATCGCTAGTCTGGTTCTACACAAGCAACATTCTCATGGCTCTTCACCAAGACCACGAGATATCTGCCGCGGCAGGAACCTTCAACCGCTGGATGATTCCGAGCCTGTTCGCCTTCAGCCTCCTCCAATGCCTCAACAGATTTTTACAGACGCAAAACAATGTGTTTCCAATGATGATCACCTCTGGAGTCACAGCTTTGCTCCACGTTGGGGTTTGTTGGGGACTTATTTTTAAATCTGGACTGCGAAACAAGGGTGCCGCGTTGGCAATTAGCATTTCGCATTGGCTTAACGTGGTGTTAGTGGCAAGTTATGTGCTGTTCTCGCCCACCTGCAGGAAAACTTGGACTGGATTTTCGAAACAGGCATTGCATGACATTTTCAGCTTTGTCAAACTTGCCATTTCTTCGGCTGTAATGCTATGGTAGGTTTCATTTTCTGCTTAATCGATAGTACAAAATATCAAAATTGTCATGCGTACCAGAAATGTTGGATCCTTTTTTTTTTCTATCTGAATCACTGACTACATACACGCTTTCGAATTGCAGCCTCGAATATTGGTGCTTCGAATGGTTGTTCTCTTATCCGGTCTTCTCCCGAACCCAAAACTAGAAACATCTGTGTTATCAATAAGGTACAGAAAGTAGAAAACTATAGAGAACTATTATTCGTTCACTCGTAAGTAAATTTGAATAGTTTCTGATTTTGTTGTTGTCTTTGCAGCCTTAACACATGTTGGATGGTTTATACGATATCAGTTGGCCTTGGCAGCGCTATAAGGTCGGTGGTTCATGTGATTTCTAACGGCATATCAACATTCAATCTTGTACTTGTATTTATCTTCTAATCTGAGAAATTGAGAATAATATTTTCCTGTTATCGTAACAGCACAAGAGTGTCAAATGAATTGGGTGCTGGACGACCGCAAGGCGCAAAATTAGCTCTACGAGTCATGACTGTGATGGCTTTATTAGAGGGTACTGCAATCGCAATAGCAACGGTTTTGATACGCCATGTTTGGGGAAAGCTTTACAGCAATGAGCATCAAGTGATCAAATATGTTGCTAAAATGATGCTACTGCTTGCAGTTTCCGACTTCTTGGATGGATTCCAATGTGTGCTTTCAGGTTCTAGCAATTACTGAATCCAATGGCTTCATGAAGTTTGAAACTTGACATATTTAATTTAAGTGCTTTATTTCTTTTCAAAATTCTGATTTCGCAGCTAAAAAGAATTAATAATTGGGTATGCAGGGGCTGCCAGAGGCTGTGGATGGCAGAATCTTTGTGTAGCCATAAATCTTATTGCTTATTATGCTGTGGGAATTCCTACTGCTGTGGTTTTCGCCTTCGTCCTCCATATTGGAGGAATGGTGAGTCTCTCTCTCTCTCTCTCTCTCTCTCTCTCTCTCTCTCTCTCTCTCTCTCTCTGTATGTATCAGCCATTGAAGTTTAAATTTGTGTGTATAGGGACTTTGGATGGGAATCATTTGTGGACTTGTTGTTCAACTAACAGCACTTGTGGTGGTAAATTTACGCACTGATTGGAATAAAGAGGTAAGTTCAGGACATGTCCTTCGTTTCACCTTGCTAATAGCATTTTGTCCATGTTTAATACAGTTCCTCATTTCAGGCAACGAAGGCTGCCGATCGTGTTCAGAATACCACCTCAGTCATCGACAGTACGACCTACGTAATTTGATGCGGCAGATCAAAGCAATCTTTTCTTCTGTTTTCGATAGAAATTTATTGTCATGAAATAACAACAATTCGGAAGCCAATTCGAAAAGAAAGAACTTCATTTGTGGACTTGCAGTGACGCTTAGGAAAGTTCAGTAGCAAACCAAGCCCCAAACAAGTTGTTCCCATTTCCTAGGAGTCCTCGACTTCAAACAATTGCATTGCATTCTATTTTCCTATTTAACATCGAAAGAACACAATACATAATCTGAATTACGAAACTCTTGTTGTCATGCGATGATAATGGCAATTATGCACTACTAGCAGCAGACTCCAATTAAACTTAGGAGATTCTCTTAGCTAAAAGTGGGACTCTCTGTAACATTATATTTTTCGGATACATTTCAAGACAATTAAACTAACATCGAAGCGATACGTTATTAACTACTGAGA
This sequence comes from Pyrus x bretschneideri, assembly GCF_019419815.1. Lineage (NCBI taxonomy): Eukaryota > Viridiplantae > Streptophyta > Magnoliopsida > Rosales > Rosaceae > Pyrus > Pyrus x bretschneideri. The sequence continues at coordinate 3,317,914 of NW_025999712.1, read as the reverse complement.
TACGTGTATCGTACTATTGAGATAAGAGTATCCTACTTTTCAGATACGTTTCAAACTAAAATCAGACGATAATGACAAAAAATTGCAATAAATCCGTACATAATCTTGATTGATTGAAGTTAGCTAAACTGAAATGATTGTTTGACAAAAAACCAAAACGATTTTGTGTATAAAATTCGAATTTACCTATTTTTCCTCACTCGAACCTCAGAAATCATTGTACTTGGGAGACTTTCACCATTGACCGTAGTCTACAACTGCTCCCTTGTCTCTGTTTGCAACTGCTCAGTCGTTTCCATCTGCAATTGTTGGTGAGAGCTTTCGTTTTCACTTTGTTGATAGTTTCAATGCTTTCCTGATATTACTCATCAGCTTTACTGATTCAATGACTCCATTCGAAGCTTAATCTGATTCCCCGATGCCAAAACCCATCTTTGAAACTAAAAGCTCCTTTTGCTTTTCTGTTTTTAACTTTTTGTATGTTATAATAATAATATTATTGTATTTTGTATATTATAATATTACTGTGCAGTGGTCTGGATATTTAGATTATAATAATTTTATGTATGCTTTCGTGGTGTGTTTTTTTATCTCTTAAGTTAACATAAATTTTTGATGTAATATTATTTGTCTCTACGATGGATTTGAATCATTTAAAAAGAAAAAAAGATCTAGACTGTTCAAGTTTTGTATTTTTATGAAGTAGACCGGTGAGATTAATCGACTAATTAAAGTCATAAAATATAAATGGAATGATCTGAATCTCTCGACTTTCTAAGTTCCAGACAAAAAAAATTGGAGTGAATCTCAATCCGTAAATTAGGTCAACTAATCTCAATATCCCAAAACAACATTCCAACGCATGGGATGACCTCATTAAGGAGAAGAAAACACGCGCTCCTAAAACGGAGCGCAAAAACTAAACCGAAAATGCGTCAGGTCCTCGCTGTAATCTGGAATTACAATTCTACCCCCATCTTTCCCCGCTCTCTCTCTCTCTCCAATTTCTGGGTTCTTTGCTTCTTAAATTTCCGTACGATTTTCCTCTGTTTTTCGTACCCTTTTTTCCCCTTCATCCTTCCAATTTTGGAATTAGGGTTTGAACGATTCGCACAGAATCTAGAGAGAGATGGGTAGCCCAAAGAAGGATCAAAACAAAGGCTTCTTCGCAGCCATGAGTTCCGGCCTCTCCATGTTCGGCAACGCCATGCACCTATCCGTCGGCGGGTTAGCTTTTTTTTCCTTTCTTCCTTTCTTCCTCGTAATTCAATATTCCGCTTGAAATTATCTTCCTTTAGAGGTGATTCATGGCGGCGTCGTCGTCGTCAAATCCTGATTGTTTGCTTAATCTGTTCTGTAGATATACTCTTAATCACTTTTGGATTTGGGTTCCGTAATTGGATTGAGCTGTGACATTTTGATCTTGCATGCGAAGACTGTGATGTATTTGGTTGTATGGGTTATTGATATGCAACTTTGTGAGTGAATTGTTGAATGGAGAGTTCTGTTTTCGATTTTCGTGGTTTGATTTGTAATTGTGAGTTTGAAGGGTTTTAGGATGATTAGGTTAGTTTAAAGAGACAATGTGGTCTTTGTATCAGCTCTTGGATTACTATACGAGTTAACTTGAGTTAGTTTTTTAATGAGCTGGTGAGACGGCTTGTGTGTGCGTTTGTGTTCGCGTGTGTAGTTATTTACAATCATCATCGTCCTACCAATTTAGATTTGTTTAAAAGTTTGGACATTTAATTTAAAACTAATCAGTTCTTATATACATCTCTTAATTTAAATTATTCGAACAAAGAAATGCTTATTACTTGCTAGGGAAGGGTGCCTTGGATAGCACTCCATTAGTTACCAAAGAGGTAGTCTATGACTTGGAATAAAATTGTAATGAAATTTTTAGATATACCAAAGAGTGATTGTATTAATAGCTTGGTTCTCTCTCTCTCTCTGTGTATGTATTTATCTTTTTCATAGCAAACGAGACTCGATACTCGATCGAGAACCACCAATGATGTCTGTCACGAATCGTGCATGTCAAGAACCAGAAGAAACAGGCTCATTTTATTCCATATATATATACACACACGCACATACTTTCTTGTAGACAAGAGAATTAACAACACATTACAAACTTTTAACAGAAACTTACACCAAATTTGTTCAGCAAGTCCTTAAATGGCTGAATTTATTTACGAGTAGGCATACATTTTAATTTATTTTTTGTTCCAAGGTGAAATTTTCTCCCTTTCTTGGTAAGAGACGACCTTTATTCTCATCTTCAAGTACTATGATATAAAACCACAAATTAAGAGGGTTATCGAAAACAGAACGTTCGATTTTCATGTATTTGCTCGCCTCTTTTTTTCACAGGACAGTTTTCGGGCAAATCTGCACAAATTATAAACAAGCAGACATATCAACCACATTTTTTGTTAACACCTAGCAGTATCTACTGTGCTAACCTAAATGAAAGGGATCATAATGATTCTTGTGAGCACTCACTCTGCAATTGCGTCTTTGTATTTGCATGTCATGTCAGTTGGTTCAACATACCAGCCAGTGTCGAGGTTCAGTGCACTGACAGTTTTTTCAAGGAGGTCAGTCCCAGCCTTCACAAGTTTTTTGAGATTTTCAGGACTTGAATCAGTCATATCAATTTCATCAGGTTTCAAGCCATCCTCCTGCAGCACGGATAACCAGCAAGTAAGAAGGTGTGTGCCTGCATCCGGAGACGACATTGAAGTAAAGCATGCATGGACATGGTTAAACAATCGAAAAATAAACCTGGATCCGGAGATAATTGTCATCAGAGCCGGAGACATTGAAGAAAGCAGACAGGTATACTTCAACCATGTTGACACTTGGAGTCGTAAGAACATCAATTAAAGGGATACTGCTTCTTTTTGGATGCAGGAACCATTTCCAGATACCCCAAGTTTTGGGCTCTCCGACTTCCAGCATCGCATCCTTCTTTGCAGATCCAGTTCCCAGGGACAGTACCAGAAGCTTACTACTATCAATATGCAGGCGCTCAGCCCCACTTTTATTATCAGACTTCTCCTTGGCACTTTCAATGATTGCAAGCAAAGTCTGGAAACGTTGGTGTAAGATGTTTGTTGAATATAATGCAATCTTAAAGGAATTTTTTATAATTTATATATGGCATACACCATCATTAAGATCATCAAAATTAAGGATTCAAAATTGTACAGCAGTACGTACGGGATTGTTGGCTGCAACACCACCATCGACTAGGTCATATTTTCTTGTGCCCTGCTCCCAAGTCTGCTCAAATTTGTGAGGAGGGAGATAGAACGGTGCTGCAGATGTAGCAATGCAGACATCACTTAGCAGAACATCCTTTGACTTGTCTCGTTTTGCCTGCATTATGATTTATATGTTAACGAGTACTGATACTCGAGAAATAAATTCATATTATAGTAGACTTAGGCTAGCGTACACTATATCATCCATAAAAGAAACTCGAATATTAGTTATACAAAAATGCTTCGAAAACCATTACTAATCGAACCTCCATGGTGGAGAAGACGACCGGATGGAGGTACTTCATATCACAACTGGGAATGATAATGTTGGTTATGGTATCTCGAATCTTTGTTTCTCCAATGGTCCGCTTGATCGTGTTATGCAGGTTATCACCATCGAACTTTGGTCCCATAAGCCATAAAAAACGCTCATGCAAAAAGTTTCCTGCCTTACTCTTCCACTTTCCAAACGTCTTCAAGAAGATGCCGTCCGTTTCTCCCATTCTTTGTTGTTGAATTTTGGAAAAAAAAATAAAAATAAAAATAAAATAAAATTAGTAAGTACTAGATTTACCTCGAGAAAACTCTCTTGAGAAATAGGGGCTCCCCGCTTTGTTTCTCTCATTCTTTGTTGTTCAATTTTGAGTTGTGTCTTAAGATCAATGTTGTAAAAGGCGAAGGCGTTTCATGGATAGCCCCGCCTAAGCGAAAGCCTTGAGCCGTGAGGTGAAGCCTTACGAGACTTAAATAATTAGGGACTGTTGTGGGTTATTTAAAAATAAAAATTAGATTTGGACAAAAATGACGTCTTTCTGCCCAAGTCTTAAAGAAAAATCATTCGTCATCTACTTTGGGATCATCTTCTTCGTGATGACGCCGCCGTTGCAATTGAAAAAAAATAAATAAATAAATAAAAGAGGGCAGAGCCTTAAAGGCCCAGCCTTCAACTTCGAGGGGTCCCCATAATCTTGCAAGCAAGGTTTTCAACCGCCTCAAAACACCCTAAGGTGCACCTCGACCACTTCCAGGCAAGCTGAAGATTGCGGTGCCTTGATTTCAGATTATAGATTGTTGAATCATGAGAGACGAACGCTTAATGAACTACAAGCACAAAAGTAGGGACGTTATGCCTTTAAAATATTGCATTTATGCAAGCCTGAATCTCCAAGTTCGTCAGTTTTTCTTACTTTCTTCTTAGTTGTTTATATTAATCTTGTACACAATCGATGTTGTGATTCTCTTTATGATTATTATCATTAGAATTCTTGTACTATTTCCATATTTTCTATTATTACTCCAACAATATACACATACCTTGGCTCCTCCGCAGGATTGGGTGGAGGGAAGAATCTTGGAGCCTCTTCAACAAAAAATTCAACGATTTTATTTGCTGCAAAAAGAGGTTTGTTTTGTTCATCTGGTTTGGTGAGCATGGCTGTGATAAGGCCTCCCGTGCTGGTTCCGGCAATAAAGTCGAAGTAGTCTACAATCCTTGCATCTTCACCATCGAGTTTCTTTTGAAATTTTCAAGCACACAGATGTGAGGAACAATATCAGTAACAATCAAGGTTTTAAAAGACGCTAGGTGCTAGTTGGATAGCGGGATGGGGCCTAGTGCCCAAGCGGCTAGGCGCAAATATATTATATATTATAAATAAGTGTCTATTTATACTTAAAAGGGACACATGATTGTATTAGGACACGTAAATTGCAAAATAAATGACATATAAATTATAAAGTATTCAAATATATTGAGAACATAAGGAGCAAGCATATAATGATTGTTCATTCGAGTATTCAACAAGTCTTTTACATTTATTGAAAAAATAAATTGCAAAATGAAAGTTATCAAATTTCTATGTAAGTGAGAGTCGCGCTCTAGCGGGCATAGAGGGGTGCCTGGGCCTGCTAGGCGGACGCCTAAACAGGTCTATTATTTTCAAACACCTAGGAATTAATCGAGGCGATGCTTAGCTGCCTAACACCTAAGCAATGCTAGACGAGGATTTTAGAACCGTGGTAACAATTTGGTACGTACTTAATTAAAGAACATATTCAAGTTAGGAAGAATTAAGAATAAAAGGCGGGAACAGAGACAATATACATAACCTGGAGTTCGGATTCAAGACAGTCAAGTATGGTGGCCGGGATGATGCCTCTCACTCCTCCTCCGTCAATGCTGAGAATTGTATATTTTCCACGATTAAATGCTGCCATTGTTGTCTGAGAAACTAATGTAGTTGGGAGTAATGGTATATGATGACCCTTATAATAAGGAGAGCGAAAGGAGAAAGCATTTAATAGAACCCTAATCAGACGTGTAGTGAATGGATGAAGCAAGTATTAACCTCTTTGAGAAGCTTTCCATTATCAAACATGTAGTGAATGAATGGATGAAACGAAGTATATCTCTTTGAGAAGCTTTCTTTTATCAAACATGTAGTGAATAAATAGATGAAGCGAAATATATATCTTTTTGAGAAACTTTCCATTATCAGACGTGTAATAGATGGATGGATGAAGCGAAGTATGTATACCTCTTTGAGAAGCTTTCCTATAGTAATAGCCTTTATATGATTTAAGCCTTCATCTCTTTGAGAAAATTTCCAATCATCCGTTTAGGCATTTGTGCAATGATTGACGAATAGGCTCTCTCTTTTCGTGTCAATTAAGGCATTAATTATGCAATGATTAACGAATAGGAAAGCATCTCTCTTTTCATGTTAAAGTATTAATAACTAGGAGCGGGCACTCGTCGGGCCGGATCTACAATTGAAGGGATTGGACTGGATCTGTTTGAAAATAAAGCGGGACAGATCAGACCATGTAATAGAAAATTAAAATTAGATCCAGACTTAATCCAACGTGTTTGAAACAGGCTAGTTCCCACAAGTCCACGGGTCCAATTTGGTTTTTTTTTTTTACTTTTCTAAATTTGTGTATGGACTCAGAGAGGTCTGTGTACTCTAGAGGATGAAATAAATCACTTGTTGTCCAACGTGAGCGTGGTTAATGGATCAAGATTGCTATATTTGCAAGGGACACATTCGCAATGCTATGTCTGATGCCTAGTTGGATCTCTGCCATTATAATTATTCATGGTGATGTAAGTGACTAGGTTTTGTCTTCTATCTTTAAAGGATGAATACTTAACTCGGCGAATATTTCTTCTGTCTTGGCTTAAAACGTTAATGTCTTTACTCTTCAGTTAATACAAGACCGTCATATTAAAAAATATACCAAAGTCCAAAAGCAATAATCAGAAAGACGAATGGCTGCAATGTGCCCAATAGATATAGAGTCCCTTTGAGGAATACAAATTACCCCACCTGCAAGAGCATATAATAAAAAGAAAAACTAAAACGAAAATGACTTGAAAACTTTGAGTTTTAACGAAAATGATAAAAACGTGTTGTAAGTGAATAATATCATAATTGATTTTTTAGAGTAAAAATGTGGTTTTTCATTAAAGTGAACAGTACCAAAAGTATTTCGTTAAAACTCTCATAATAAAAAGGACATGAATCATGAACAAGTATATCAATACATTCATGCTTCTACTACTGCACCATCTTTCGTGTAATATGATTATAGCACACATCAAGAAAATGTTGCCATCACAGTCAAAAAGCAATAATCAGAAAGACGAATGCGAGAAGGAAGAATCATCGCTCTGAAAAAATGATGGCACAAATCATCAGTCTGAAGAAATGCTTCTTAACGATTCATGTATGAAAAATGGTAATAATTCACTTGCAGGATTATATTGGGTTTATCTCCAGTTAAGCTTCCGTTTGATCACTTTTCTAATACAATCCTTAACAATGAAACATTACAATCTAAAAGCTTAAATTTTATACTTATTTAGTGTAGCCTTGTTAATAGACAACTGATTTTTTACAATGAGATATTCTATTCTAAACTATTCTATTTTCCGAGCATTATAACGTCATCTAACCTAAAGAAAAGTTTGTATAGAAACATATGTATTCTACAATTATAACATGTAAAAAGTCCACCTCATAAAATTAAGAAAATATATGACACTAAGATAAAGTGAAGTATATATCTCTTTGAGAAACTTTCCTTTATGAGACGCGTAGTGGATGGATGAAGCGATGTATACATCTCTTTGAGAAGCTTTCTTTTATCAGACGTGTAGTGGATGGATTGATGAAGCAAAGTATATATATCTCTTTAAGAAGTTTTCTTTTATCAGACGTGTAGTGAATTGATGGATGAAATATACCTTTATAGAAATCCAACCATGAACATATAACAAAAATGACAAAGAACATTGGAAAATTAGTTGCCCTCTCAAACTTACCAACCAAAAACTGCCTTGCTCCCCTGTTCTAAACACTCATCTGCACTACCCTTTTTGCTCAAATACCGCTAACTTCATTGATACGATAATGACAACATATGAATACAATAACGACAATAATATTTTTAAGACAGTAAGAACAATACATTGATAAGTATCGATATAATATGGAGTATAAATTAAAGCAAAATATATGAATTCATATCAACTATAAGTTAAGAGTATTTTGTAACAATTAAAAAATACGTTGCTAATTTGGATTGATGTGTTTGTAAAAAAAAAAGAAAGAATGAGTTTCGGTACAAATTTTTGTGTCCAGAGCCAAGAAATTGAAAGACTTGGGTCGTTAAGAAATAAAAAAATATCTACACCATTCAAGTTTTATATTTCTGTGAAGTGGACCAGTAAGATTAATTGACTAAAATAGGCTGAAATTTTGAAATTGAGTGATTTGAATCACTCAACTTTTAAATTCCAGACAAAAAAATTTGGAGTGAATCTCGATCCGTGAAATAGGTCAACTAATCTCAGTATCCAAAACAACATTCCAACGCAGGGGATGACCTCATTAAGGAGAAGAACACACGCGTTCCTAAAACGGAGCGCAAAAACTAAACCGAAAATGCGTACTCTCTCTCTCCCTCCCTTCCCAATATCTGGGTTCTTCGTTTCTTAAATTTCCGTACGATTTTCCTCTGTTTTTCGTACCCTTTTTTCCCCTTCATCCTTCCAATTTTCGAATTAGGATTTGAACAATTCGCACAGAATCTAGGGAGGGAGATGGGTAGCCCAAAGAAGGATCAGAACAAGGGCTTCTTCGCAGCCATGAGTTCCGGCCTCTCCATGTTTGGCAACGCCATGCACCGATCCGTCGGCGGGTTAGCTTTTTTTTTTTTCTTCCCTTCTTCTTCGTAATTCAATATTCCGCTTGAAATTATCTTCCTTTAGAGGTGATTCATGGCGGCGACGTCGTCGTCGTCAAATCCTGATTGTTTGCTTAATCTTTTCTGTAGATATACTCTTAATCACTTTTTGATTTGGGTTCCGTAATTGGATTGAGCTGTGACATTTTGATCTTGCATGCGAAGACTATGATGTATTTGGTTATATGGGTTATTGATATGCAACTTTGTGAGTGAATTGTTGAATGGAGAGTTCTGTTTTTGATTTTCGCGGTTTGATTTGTAATTGTGAGTTTGAAGGGTTTTAGGATGATTAGATTAGTTTAAAGAGACAATGTGGTATTTGTATCAGCTCTTGAATTACTATACGAGTTAACTTGAGGTGGTGTTTTAATGAGCTGGTGAGACGGCTTGTGTGTGCGTTGGTGTTCGCGTGTGTAGTTATTTACAATCATCATCGTCCTACCAATTTAGATTTGTTTAAAAGTTTGGACATTTAATTTAAAACTAAACAGTTCTTATTATAGATCTCTTAGTTTAAATTATTCGAACAAAGAAATGCTTATTACTTGCTAGAGAAGGGTGCCTTGGATAGCACTCCATTAGTTACCAAAGATGTAGTCTATGACTTGGAATAAAATTGTAATGAAATTTTTAGATATACCAAAGAGTGATCGTATTAATAGATTGGTTCTGTTTAGGGACGTGATTTTAACGTCTTCTGAATCTCTTATTGAGCCATTAATCAGACTTATGTATAACTTGCATGTTCATTATTGTTGTCCTCGTTATATTATGGGTGCTTTTTGTGTACGTTTTCTGCGCTAATTTCATTTTCTTGTGTAATTTACTAATTGAGAAGAAGATGTCTGTGTCCTTATGAGATGTTATTATGCAGTGAGTTCTGCCAGTTGAGAATCTGGCTCTCTTGTCTCTTTTAGGTTGCTTGGTTATGAAGGGGTGGAAGTCATAAATCCAGAAGGAGGCAAAGAAGATGCAGAGGAGGAAGCTCAAAGAGGAAGATGGAAGCAGGAGGTATATGCCATTTTCATGTTTAATTCCAGAAATTAAAGTGGAATCCTAGTTATCATTTTCTGGTTTAGTAAGCTATTTTCATGATTGGGAAGGCTTAATTTTTCTGTTTTTATGCTTCAAATGTGAAATTATAATGTTCATTTTTAACTGACATCTCTTATACATCCTGACATATTGGCTTTCTGCATTTTTACTGTTTAAGGAACGAGACAGTTACTGGAGGATGATGCAGAAGTATATAGGTTCAGATGTAACATCAATGGTGACTCTTCCTGTACTTATCTTTGAGCCAATGACAATGCTGCAGAAAATGGCTGAGGTTTGTGAATATCTTTGCAGTGTTGTTATGCACATTGTATATATAGTCAAGTATGGTATAAATTGTGCATTGTCTGTGACAGTTAATGGAGTATTCACACTTGTTGGATCACGCCGATGAATGTGAGGATCCTTATATGCAGTTGGTGTTTGCCAGTGAGTATACCTTTCATTTGAACTTTTTTGTGATTCACATGCAAGTATAACTGTTTGATGCATTACTTTTATGTTATCCGTTGCAGCATCATGGGCAATATCGGTCTACTATGCCTACCAGCGGACGTGGAAGCCATTCAATCCTATCCTTGGGGAGACTTATGAAATGGTTAATCACTCAGGGGTTACATTTATTGCAGAGCAGGTGAGCCTTTGGGGGATATCACTGTCTTACCTATGTTAGTTGTCCTGAGTATGAGCTTTTGAGTGTTTGAGGTCGTTAGACCTTTGTCCCACTCAATAAGCAATAGTACCATCTTCTTGGATAAGCTTGATATTAGAACTTCTCCAAAAAGACCCTTTCTCCGAGAAATTTGCAAAATATCTTTTACGCTAAAGCTATTTTTATGTCTAGTAATCTTTTATCGTATTTCAATTTTCGAGTACTTCATTGTTAGTTTTTTCTTGCATTTTCTTCTGTCTTCCGTTTAAGAAGTAATGTTAAATGATTCATCATATATCATTGTTCCAGGTGAGTCATCATCCACCAATGAGTGCTGGGCATGCAGAAAATGATCATTTCACTTATGATGTGACATCAAAACTGAAGACTAAATTTTTAGGGAACTCTGTTGATGTTTACCCTGTTGGAAGGTAGTACACAGGTTCCTTGGTTTTTTAACAAATATTTAGTTATGTATGTGTTTTATGTTCTCCCAACAATATAGTTTACATTTTTGGATGCCATTACCTTGTGTGAATAGAAGGGTTTTCTAATCTTCTGTTTTTTAATGATTTCTAAAGCCAATTCTTTGTGTGAGCTTAAACTGGTTACGCATTGCTATTATAATAGTATTTTTTTATGGCCACTCAATACACATATCAACAAATTAGATGAACTGTTTTTGAATTATGGATATATGTTATATCATTTCAGTTTTGTTGATTTGTACTTCTGTTGATGCATATGGTTAGCTTTTTGAAATTTTATTACTATCATGTACTTTTTTTTATCATCATCGCATTTTCCTATTTCTTGGTCATCCTTTGAAGCTTGAATCTTGGTAACAATATTTATATGTTGTTTACAGAACACGTGTGACTCTTAAAAGAAATGGTGTAGTCTTAGATTTAGTGCCACCTCCCACAAAGGTAAACAACTTGATATTTGGCCGGACATGGGTTGATTCACCAGGAGAGATGATTATGACCAATCTGACGACTGGGGACAAAGTTGTGCTATATTTTCAGCCATGTGGCTGGTTTGGGTATGGCTTCAAATGTCTATGAAACATCTGCTCTTCTTTCTATGAATTGTTTGTAGCCTTGTTAATTCTTACTCTTGGATTCACTGGTCTAGTGAGATTAGAACTTTCTACAATGCTAAATAGATTTCTGACCCTGCGTTTTCTCTTAATGTATTGCTTCAAATGTCTCTATAAACTAATAAGTGAAGACGGCTGCTTCATACTAAATGATTCATTGGATCCCGCTGTAAATAATCTATTCCAGCATAATCAAGTAAAATTTGCGAAACTTTGTTACACTTTCATGACTTCCATCAGTAGCTCCCAAAATTAGAGCATACGACGATCTCTAAGTAGTTATCCATGTCCTTTCGTCTCACTTGTCACCTGCTAGTGGTGTACAATTAAAAGTTGTATTTGGTTGCAGAGCTGGCCGCTATGAAGTGGATGGATATGTTTATAATGCTGCTGAGGAACCTCAGATACTGATGACTGGGAAATGGAATGAGTCAATGAGTTATCAACCATGTGATTTGGAAGGGGAACCCCTTCCAGGCACAGAATTGAAAGAGGTTACTCATGGACTCTGTCTTTGTTGTATAATTTGGTTTGTTATTGAAATTTTGTTCTAATATTTCTAGTCATTGTGCTGTGGAAAGGGTGAAATCTGTGGCCTGGGCATTATTATTTTTTCTGATACAGTCAGTTAAGTTTAGGGTAGTGCTATTCGCACACCTCTTCTTACCTCCCACACACCCTTGTTAATTTTTGTCCATTGATCTTCTTCAATTCATTCGATCCGACGGCCGGAAATTGAGAGGGGTGTGCGAGAGGTAAAAATAGGTGTGTGGATAGCACCACCCTAAGTTTAATCTGCAACATGTGCATTTACTTTTCTTGGATTTAAATCACACACGTACACAGGTGCGCGTGCACGCACACACAGGAATATATAGATGTATGACTGTAATTAAGAGAATTTGATGCAATTATTTCTTGGATGACCCATAGTGTATAATTAGTTAAGAGTAATGCTATGGAGACTAAATTTGTAGAACATTTTGTAAACTAAATGACATGGAAGTTGATGAGTGGATTATTACTTAAACGTTGATAAACGCGCTCATTTTCTATTGGTGACACATCATTTAGTTTGCAAATTTAGTTTACAAATTTAGTCTCTCTAGCATTACTCAATTAGTTAAAGACAACTAGCCTCCCACCAGAGTGGTGTAAAGGCTTGTTACTTTTCGTGCTTTGTGAAAGTCTTCACTAGTATTTGTATGTTGGGTTTCAGCTGCGTCCTTTGGTACAGAAACAACGGTTTCAAGAAGATGATGAGTAGTTTGTTCGCTAGGCTCTCTTTCCAGAACATTGTTTTTTACTGGATCAGACCTTGTATGATTTTAATTAATTTTCTGGGTAAAAATACTGAATAGCATACATTTATTTTTCTGCAGGTTTGGCATGTTGCTGATGTTCCAAAGAACGACAAATTTCAGTACACATATTTTGCACATAAACTAAATAGCTTTGACACCGCTCCTAAAAAGTTTTTGGCATCAGACTCTCGTTTGCGGCCAGATAGATATGCACTTGAGAAGGGTGATCTATCCAAATCTGGTGCGGAAAAAAGCAGGTCTCTCTCTCTCTCTCTCTCAAAAAAAAAAAAAAAAAAAAAAGAAAAGGATTTAGTGTTATTTCCATTAAGGAATCAGATGGTGATGGTCTTTTTAATGGGCTTCCATCATTTGTTTGTTTCAGTTTAACATAACCGGTCATCATGCATACATTGAGTCTAATGTTCCCCCAAAAAGCTGATTGCCCCTTTGTTACCCTATTTTTCTCTCAGATTGGAGGAGAGGCAGAGAGCTGAAAAGAAAGAACGAGAGGCCAAGCATCATCAGTTTACACCAAGATGGTTTGACTTGACTGAGGAAGTTACACCTACACCTTGGGGTGACTTGGAAGTCTATCAATATAACAATAAATACACTGAACACCAAGCCGCAATTGATAGCTCTGACTCGATTGATGTGGTTGATGTTACATCAATTGAATTCAACCCATGGCAGTTTGGTAACCTGTCTGCAGAATGAGGTATACCCACCTTCGTGTTAGCTTATTGGATTTTGCTGCTGGTTCGGGAACATTTTCGCTTGTGGAAGCAGTCTGTCTTCTGTTGGCATGTGTACATTGTTGTATCCCGTTCCATAATTCTTTTCCGGTTGATCCTTGCTCTTCTTTGTTCCTTCCCTCTCCCACCAAATTTTTTCCTGTTTGTTACCAAGATCTTCTAGTCTGCAAAAGAGAGAAGCAAAGACATGGAAAAGATTACATGAGTCTCTGGTAAATGTTATGATATCGCGGTGATGCATTGCCAGGTCTTCTGACGTGCGGTAGAAACAGCTATGTCCATGGAGCAACATCACTGCTCTGAGCCTCGAGTAAGAGTTGGTGTTATGTCATCTTACTGGGTGGTGGTTTCACCCTTCCCTTCTAGACATGGACCATGTTTCTTCTTCTCTCTTCATTTAGTTGATGCACATCGCTTTACGGACACCCGAGTTGGGATAAGAAATACACTAGTTTACTGTACAAAAATATGAATCATTTTTTGCCCTTTTGGTTTTGTTTCCCCTTCTCTTGGTTATCTATATGCTCTAAGGGGGTGATGTATGGTTACTTAAAATTTGAACCTTCATTTTCATGTTTTGTGAAATGATGATCATAGTGAATAGAACAAAGGAAAATAATCCTTCAATTTAGGACCAATATAATCGAATTCATCATGGTTCTCTTCTATGATTTAGCAGGACAACTCTCACATTGGATCAGACCAATGTGAAGTGTCGTGTCACATGGAATCTCATGTTCTATGAGAAGTACTTTATGTATGATGTGGTCGTGCCTCCTACCCAAGTCATTCCACCAAAGTTCGTTGGGTATTACTCAAGTATTTTGTTCTCACCCAAGCTTGCGCTAATCGCACCTGGTGTGGGAGGACTTACACGAAAGGGTTCATTGCAATAATGGCGTATCCTAGTTCAATAATGCAATGTTATGTGTAAGTTTCTCTTCATATGATATTATATTATTAGACTAGAAATTCGTGCAATAGTAAACCTGTTCTCTGTTAATTGCTCTCCCGTGTGAAAGTCATCTTAATTAGGCAACCCAACCTAAATTTCTTTGTGCATTCATTCCTCTTGGCTTGGAAAGACCATGGTATACATTTGAAACTCAAATACCACAATGGCACCTTGGGCCCATGTTATCATGGCCCCCACATTCATTTCAAATCAAGGGCCCATGGGTCTTAATATAGTAATGTCCCCATCATTTATGGACCCTGGTGAAGAGATTCTCAAATTTTATGTCCCTCCCAATTTAACAAGTTTGACGGCTCCATCAACAACAGCTTTTCCGCCCCTTGCATTTAAAACTTCAAATGACCAAAAATTGGTATTTTCCCAAAACAATTGAATTACAAAAGAAATGTAATAGACAAAGAGTGGTGGTCCTACGACTCCCACGTCCTACCCCAACACTTGAAGGCACTTGCACTTTTACTTGCTTGTTTGGTTTATGTGTCCAACTAAATTCTAATAGTTGCCTAATACCAGGCCCCCATTTATATACTCAAATATGACAATTTGGTTATTACATTAGATGAGGTTTTCTTTTGAAACCAATGCAAGCTTTAGTGGCATCACAAGTCTAGTGAATGCACACTGTGTATTCAAAGAGTGTTATCAAATAGATATTTATCATTTGACATCACCGATGACATGAGAGTATTTCTCATGCATTAAAGACCCTCTAAAACACTATTAATGAGTATCTAGGGTGTCTATTATATTCTTAGTTCCATTGAGATATTTGTAAGAATATCCCAAGATCTAACATCATGGTATTAGGACTACAAAAGAAAACAATATGCAGACTATACTCACATATGCATGTGGCATGGCATTAATGGCATGCATGCATATGATCGTGAAATACTTACCTGTCGCCATGAGTGCTTTTGGTGCAAAGTCGAAGTAGTCTTCTACTTCCGATACCTCTTTATGAATTCTACTAGCGAAATAGGTTTGTAGTTTTGTGAGATTCTGACGGTATGGAAGCAAGGACTGCTTCTTGGTTATATAGCTAGGGTTTCAACCAATTCCACCATATTAATGGAAAGGATATCCACCCTAATTTTTCTAATCAATTAGAGTCCCTTCATGACTCTTATATTTTGTATTCTCTTAATAAAAGGCCCATAAATTGATTGCAAGTAATTAGGACTCTAATATGTTTATTCCCTTAAGGCTCCAAGAATCATGAAAGATTTCATTAACTTGATTATCAAGTCAACTACTCTCTCAAAGATTCTCGGCATAATTCATTGTCATTCACAAATGGTTTTACAATATTTACCATTGAATTCAAGTTATAGCACGTGTTTGTTTATTAATATTATACGTTTGGTATAAAGATGTTGTCCGCCATGTGTTATAATCAAAGTATATAAATTGACAATATCACATCAGCTTGCCATGCAATATTAATGTTATACACTTTGTAATTCGAGTAAATTGATAAGATCACGTTAGTTTACCATGTCAGATTATACACAATAGTTTTTTCGATCGATCAATAGTTCACAATGGCCGTCACCCACTCTTCCGTGGACAATAGTGGTCATAAGTCTTGCAATTTTTTTTTTTTTTTTATATATATACAACGATATATTTACACTCACAACGATATATACACACACACTAAGAAGAGTGGAGAAATAAATTAGTTGCCAACTCGCAATTTTCAACATTCGAACTTGAGGCCTCTCACTGAGAAATAAAAAGAAATTTACTAAACTGTAATACTAGGTGACAAAGTGTTGCAAAACTTTAAATAAATAATTTTAGCATCATCTTAATGTCCTTAAAATTAAAAGTTCTACATGATTATCCCTTAGGCAACTTGAAGTCTTGCATTGCACCATTGCAAACCTGTAAATCCGAATAGGTTCTTCATCTCCAATGTGGGTGGGAATAATAATTGGGAATTATTTGGAGATATAATTAAATAAATAAAAAGAAAAAGAAAATAAATAGTTTGAATATTGTTCCAATCTTCTTCCTCTTTACCTGGATAGGGTTGGTCATGACTCATGGGTCAATGACATATCATAGTCAATTATGCCATGCTTCGTTGGAATTGGAAATTAACTCTCACACTATTTTACAGGCTAAATAAGAAACCTCATAAACCATGTGCTCTTTGGCCAAGAGTTTATTTTCTTTTCTGCTTCTTTGGTTTCTTTAGTCTACATACGCGGTCGCCTGAGTAGAACGTGCAATAATTAAAAAAATAACATCTTTAAAAATATTTATTTTAAAAGTACTTTCGAACGAATTTTATAACTTTTTTATGAAATATAAGAAAATGACTTGTGTTTTGATTTTTTAATGAGAGAACGAATTAATTGTTGAATGGGTGAGCCAGCCACCGTATCTGAATAATGTCATGACATATATCAATTTTCCCACAATTTTCTTCCCAACAAAAAATAAAAAATAAAAAATAAAAGAAAGGTGAAGTCAACTATGCTGAGATTAATAAAACAGTTGTAAGTAGCGTGTAATCTAATCCCAACCCTAACGAATAAGAATCTCCTGCCGCTTAATTCTAATTTATAAGAAGAAAAAAAACAATAATAATTAACATTTATTAATTGTGATTTAGTACAACGGTTTAGTGGTATTCTTATTTACTTGTAAATGAGAGATTTTAGGTCCAATTCTTAACAAAGGCAAATTTGAACCACATTATTGCTAGCCAATTATGAGGCTAAGTCCTCCCCCTCCCTCCTTAGTGTAGATATAGTTTTTTGTTTTAAAAAAAAGACATTTATTATGTTTTTTTTATAAATAAAATTAAGATAACATATTGTCCAATAATATTTTTTTTCTCTAAAATGGATCAGTTGGTGGCTTCGCTATGACAATCTAACATTCCGGATGCTGGGAAGATTCTCAGAAGCATTACAACCTCCCATGTCCACTATTGTACGAGTCACAAATACCAGGAATCAAACCTAAGACAAATAAAATACGAACGTTAAATTCGTCCTCAACTATTGAACTATTCCATGATTAATAATATTCTTCTTGTTGGGTTACAAAGTCTCTGTTGAAAGGCTCCACGTAACAGAAAAGCTACAGGGAGCAAAGAGTTTCTCAACCGCCACTTCCAACCATTACCCCTCCCACCTCTCAACAAAATGAATGAGATCTGATGTTCCCTTTTACGTCAAGAAACCCTTCATCTTACGTGAACTTCAATTTAACTTCAATCCTCCAAACTTTCGCTTTAAATTAAAAGAAACATGAAATGGAACACTTTTCTTTTCCTATTTGCATAAAACATTGATGATGATATATAGAAATTTTGTGTGTTTTGTACTCTTTTGTGCTTTATATTTTATTGTCATTGTTCAAGTGGAAAAACAACTAGTTGTTCAAGCATAAAAACGACTAGCATGAGTTGCTTATGTACGAGTAAACTAATATAATTGTCAATGAATCTTGAGTTTCAATAGAGTCTAAATGAGTTAAAAGTTTACGATCGGCTAGGTACTTGAAGTATTGTGTTTTAGTATATCTCATACACGTAAATTATGACATAAACCTGAAACAGAAAAATCAAGTTTTTGAACTGTGACCATGTAAAAAACTCATTCACCCATTTATAAATACTTCAAACATTTAATTATTTAGTTATTATTTTTTTTACGCACATTTGAACGTATGGATACGTGTAATATTATTAAGTGGATATGTCACGATAACGGTGGACTTATTCTTTGTAATTGCTCTACAATATATATAGCCAACTAAAGCAAGATTCCAAAGTCATTGGCAGAAACCGACAGGCAACTTGTGGTCCCTATTAGTATTGGAAATTCCAAATCCGAATGGGTAAGATCAAGATGAGATGATCAGCTGGCAGTTGAACAAGGCTGAGAACAAATGAAGGCATAATCTTAATTCTAAAGGCCCACCAGCACCGATCATACCATAACCATACGCTTCAAAACCTCCCAACGCTATTTTCCTTCTGATTTATCATTTTAATTCAATTTAATTGGAATCACACATTTATTTGCTTTTCCCAGATTTTATCCTAATAAAACTACAAATCGTTATCTGCATGCACTTTTTCCAGCTTTCTTGGGGCTGCATTTTTTGCCTTATTCAAACGGAATGCAATTGTAGACATCTCTCTCTCTCTCTCATGCATGCATGGGCCAGCTTAGCAAGCAGCCAAAGCTAAACCGTCTTACTTTGACATGTGCATTCTACATCCATCATGTGCATGTCATTATCTCACACTATTTCAACCGAATACCTGTATTCAAATCTAGCTACTTTCCAGTTCTACCAGATCTAAACGATTAATTAAAAAAAAAAAAAAACAGATGTATAACATATACAATAATTAGATAACTAATTATGCCTTGATATTAATTAATGGATGAAATAATTATGCATGAATAATAGAAAAAGTGTTGCTCGATAAGAAATGTTATGTTCTCTGATAATATGTTCTACTACGTTAGATTATCAATTTAGACTATAGTTAGTTCTAGTGCGTTAAGCTGTCAATTAAAACTATTTGTTTTGTGACTTCTTTTTTCAATATCCGATTAGAGGGTTAATATGTTATTTTTGCAATCAAATATCTGAAGAATCAAAGCGTATAAAACTCCCGTGTGTAGTAAAAAACCAAAAATATCAAGTTGGACAGAAATAAGAGAAGTCAATTGTCTTTACTTGTTTATTTCATTACTCAACTGCATACAAATTTGGTGGACTATGAGGATTATGAAGTACTTGACATTCAACAAAACGTCATGATCATACAATAAAAACCAACGTTGATTACTAATTAGAAGTGAAAAACATATCTTGATCCCTGATTTGGCAGAATTAGAACAAGCTGGATCTCTTTGTATTGGTCGTCTAAGCTGTGGACTAGTCAATAAACATCAATTTACATATTACATGCGAATTAAGTGTTTAAGCTTAGGATCTGGTCCATGCACGTCTCTACTATGACTCCATGCATGCTGCTTGACTTGGTGTTCATCTTGATCATTTAAACTTTTTTGAGTTCATCTTGATCATCAATTAATTTTTTTATAAACATATTATTCAAGTTCATTGACAAATTTTTTTTAATGAAGTTCATTGACATTTTAATAACCCTTTTTAGGGCACGTGTTTTCACTTTTTGTTTTAGGAGATTTAAGTTTCATGAGAGTTTGTGTAGGATTATCAGAGAGACGAGTCGAAGGTCATCACTTCCAACAATATTGATATTGTCCCCAACTTGTTAACTACCACTTGCACAGTTTGACAGGTGTGGGGTATTATCATAAAAGTCTTCGGTATTAGTTGGAGTGGGTTGAAATATTTAAACTCTTCTTTTTTCAGAGATACGACAAATGTGGGATGTTTCACAATTTGGTGGCACAAAATCAGATAAAGAATGTTAAAATGAATATATATGTATGTATGCGTGTGTGTGTGTGTGTGTGTGTATGTGTGTGTGTGTGTGTGTGTGTGTGTGTGATGTAGAGACTTAATATCTTTTAATTTAATGCAAAGTTTTAAACCCCCTTATTAGTTTACTTACCGATGTGAGATTTATATTTTTAACAGGAAAAATGATATATAGTCGATCTAATAAGATCAAGTATTCTCACTGAAGATACGAAATTTAAGATGTTAAAACTATGTTTACATACATTTATGGTAGACGTAAATGTAATTTTTGCTGCAATGAGGGAAATGTAAATTATTATTTGTTCGCTATTAGAGATGATAAAAAGGATGTATATATATTTACGTTTTCCTCCCAATATGAGTATCTAATTTCCCCTTATAATTTCTCAACAAAGAACTTTCCAACTAGTAGAAAATGTATGTGTTATACGTCTGATATGGATTCGGATTGGAGATGCTCTAATTGTATTGTCGTAATATGTAGCATGTATGCTCAAGGTCATTAGCGGAAGATTAACATATGTAGGACTTGTATAAGGTCCCCATTCCACATATCTTTCACACCATGGTTCGATTTGCACTTTGCATTCCCACCTTGTGCACACGTTGGGGGAGGGGGGGGAGAGGGACATGGCCCTTTGGTCTCTTTCAGTTGAAGATGGCCTAACCCCCCCCCCTTTCAGGCAATCGCCGTCCTAAAGTTCTGCAAGAAATTATTTTTTTAATAAACAATGCTAGACCATATTTTATATCATCTTCAACCGAGGGTGCCAAAAGGCCATCCAAAACATAGCCCTTGACAAAAAAAAAACCCATCTCCAACTGAAGGGGGCTATTTTTTAGCCCCCTCAATAATTTATTATTTTAATTGAATTAATATGGTTAATTGAATTAAACTACTATATTAAAATAAGGTTTTCAGACATATTTTGAGTGTCATATGAATTGGTGAAAAGGATGTGAGAAATGGGGTTGAAAGGGCTTAGGTAGGTTTTTTTTTTTTGATTTCGTCAAAAAAAAAAAAAAAAGAAGTCAAATCCAACAATAACCTGATGTCAGCATGACGTCAAGTAGCATGTGTTTGGGCTGGGCTATAGGGTTGGCTGGCTGCTCTTGGCCAGTTCTCCAATTTTTCGTCGGGTGGGGCCCACGAGCCATTTGCTCTAGCTCTCGGTTGGAGACAATTTTCGGGTCAAAACAAGCTATTTTTTGGTCTATGGCCCTTTGGCCGGGTCGGTTGGAGATGGCCTTATAGGGTGACAAGGGCATGGGTAGAACCATAAAGGGACCAGAATGGTCCTTGATCTATCCGGCCTTTTTTTATTCTTGTTACCCTAATAGATCATGTTGTTATTGTATATAATTCTGATACGTATTCTCAATCCAATCTTTTTTCCATTCCAAGCCATGCCTCATTTTTCTCACCATCCCTCTTATTGTTGTGTATATTTCACTTTCCCTCCGTATTCTATCAACTTTTCTTTAGCTCAATTATATTTTAAAAATTTTCTTACTTTCACTTTACCTTATATTCGAGTTTCTGGAGATTTGTACAATGTTTTTAGTTATCTTTGTTGATTTTAGGGTCTTTTAATTTTTATGCAAATTACTTCAATCTCTCATGTTTTGAATTCAAATTACATATTGTGTGAGAGACCTTTCTTTCTTGTACACATGAAATCCTAACTTTGCCACTAACCAAGGGAGATGAGTAGGGCAAGATTGGGAGGAAAAGATGGGGGCACCCAATGAGTACACATGAAATTCTGCCCTTTAAAAGGCTACACACGTATCTTTGATATGTTGTGTTAGAACCAACAACTTTTTTTTTATTTTTTTTTTATCTCCACAAAAATGCTCATCCCATTGACATACTTCTCACCGCCACGGGATGCTCCCAAATCCAGCCACTCCCTCCACGCCATGTATTACGATAAGTCCCACGTTCCCGTGTAAAACACAGGAGAAGCGCTTTCTGTGTCCTTGTTCCTCTTCGTTACTTGGTATCCCACCCTCTTCGCCCGCCACGCGTCCACTCCAAACTCCTTTCCGTTGAGTCGATGGGCGATGACCGCCACTTCTTATCCCCCAAGTCAACGCCGTTAGCTATCTTAGTTCTTCAACAGCCACGTGTCCGTCATCCCTAACAGAGATCCCTCTCCGTCACCCCCTCCTCCGGGTCCCGCTCGTCACCGACTCACCTTGCTCCTGTCCTTTTCGGGTGGAGATAATAACACTCACCAAAAAGCGACCAACCGTGACCTCCCTTTTCGTAGGATTCGGACTCCGTCTTACGTCACGCCACCCCGGTTAAATCCACAAACAAAAGTGAAATTCAAATAAATTATGAGGATTTTAACGAAAGATTTATGGTACTGTTTATTTTTAACGAAAAATTTAATTTTTGGTTTTTTTGGTAATATTCATTGCACTTTTATTTGTTATTTTTATTAAAACTAAAGTTTTTTTTTTTAGACTTTTTGTTAGTTTTTCTATAAATTATGGTTGCTAATTTCTATTTTTTTTGTTTTTTCAATTAATTAATACTTTATTTGGCAACGCAGTGAAAAAGTGCGCAACATGCTTATCGGGATAACTGCATGGACGAATACGATAAAGATAATGACGGATACACCCTCGACGGATGATCGGATCCATGTTAGAGAAAAACCATGCTTTACATCTAAGAGCAAAGAGCGTGAGGAGAGAGAAAGAGAGGGATTAGTATTATATGGAAGCAAGGAATAAAATAGTGGTGACTTCAATGGCTGGATCTCTACGGTCTACCCCACCTTTATTATTTTATGGTTTTATCCGTAACTGGCTAATTGCTTCTATCGCATAATTTACCAGTGTCATAAATCGAAATGAAAATACGTTGTATGAAATACAGGTTTAAAATTCGTCCATGCCAACTGAATCATTCCATGGTGGATTTCTGCTTCCTATATTTACCTTAATGAATGTATTTTTGGCACTTAATCCTTTTGAATATTTCACACGAGCTATAACCTTCTTAGACAATGAGAATACCTTTTCTATATTATAAAAAGGTTTATTTCTTCCATTACATTCAGAAAAAATAAACTCTTGACCTATTCTGAAGGTAATTTGGTACTTACATATTTGCTTGCTTGGAACAATTTCACTCTCGATCAGATTGAGCTTACAAAAACAGGAAATGTTAGCTTGAGCTTCACACTAGCAAAGATTTGCAGTAGCAGCGCATTCGACTAACCGGTAAACTTTGTTTAATATTTAAAAGTGAATTGGCATGGTATTTTACTTTCCCACATAAATAAAATTCTGGCTCCGTCTTTAAACATGATTTGTACCAGAGCGTGATACGCGTACAATGCTTACGAAAAACAATTGACAAATGAATAATTTCATTTGATGAACAATAATGGACATCGTACACTCAAACAAAACATTACTAAAGGGAGGGCGACACTAGTGTGATGCTTGAGGAAACCAATTGAGAGCTTGAGTTTCTCTTCATGTTAAACAACAGATGAATATGATTTGTACAGATCTCTCCTAATATCACGCAATAAAAAAAAAAAAAACATTCGTACGCAGTAAAGAGAGTGACGCTAGTGCGATGCTTGTGAAAAACAATTGACAGTCGGAGAATTTTGTTTGATACTGGTGCATTGCTTGCGTAATCTTCTGATACTTAAGTTAGACTTTAATAAACTGCTTACACTCTTCTCTCTAAGACCTACTCTAAACTTACTCCAACCCTTGGGGGGCAAATATGAGTTAAAACTCAAAAATCATTTATGGGCTAAGTTTAGCCTAGGATTCCCTCAGTGTTAGTGGGTTAGTAGAACTGGTCCACCATATATGTATATTTTTTTTAGTTTTATATTTATAAATTCATTGAATCTAATGGTTAAAATCTAATTTGATGAAATCCAACGGTAAAAAAAAAAAAAAAAAAAAAATCTAACGGTCCAAATTTTAATCCAATGACTAAAGTAATTAAAAAGAATTTATTTTATGTGTTTCATATTTTTTTCATAGTGTTTCACAAGTTTTATGGTGTCAAATTTTTTAAAGTTAAAATGTTCATAAAATTAAATTAAGATAGTCTACATAATTTTTTCTTTTAAAAAAGTTACTTTAAGAAAAAAAATTAGCTTAAATTCATTCTTTAATAATTTGGGGCTAAAATTTTAATCAATAAGAGTTGGAGTAAAAAAAACTGTTTCTAGGTTAAAACCTAAGGGCCTGTTTGGTATCCCATTTGAAATTTTTTATCATTTCTCAAAACATTTTTTAAGAACATTTCTTGAAAATAATTTTTTTTAAGACTTAGAAACTTGATTGGTTTGCGATTTAAAATTTTTAAATCTTACGACTTAAATTAGACAAGAGAGATCTAAAAAGAGGGGATCGCACGAAAGGGAGAAAGAGGAGAGAGGAGGAAAGAAAGTAAGAGATGATTGAAGGAAAGAGAAAGAAGAGAGATGATTGGACGACATAGAGAGGAAGATGAGTGTGAGAAAGAACCGAGAGAATGAAAATAGCGGATTGGAGGAGAGACGAAAAATGTGAAAAAAAAACAGGAGAGAGAAAGAAGAAAAAAGAGAGAGATAGATTTGGAGTAAGATGGGAGGAGGGAGAGAAAAAAAAAATGAGTAAGTTTAAGTTTAAAAACTCTAAAAATTCAATTTTTATGTTTTTAGAAAATATACTATATTTTATAGTTAGTCTTGAGTTCAGTTTTTTAAAATAGTTACACCAAACAAGTTTTTAAAGCTTAAAACTTGAAAATTATTTTTGAGTTTAAAAAGTTGAATTCAAGTAGAGTACCAAATAGATCCTAAATTTTCTGAACTAAAACTTTTAAATTTTAATCCAAGAATTGGAATGAAGAAACTACACCAATTCATTTTCACACAAATTTTTTATTTTCATAATATTCCCAAATTTGACAAGTAGTTAACCCAATTGGAGAAAAATGAATTATAAACTAACAAAAGGAAGAATCATGCAAGTTTTGAACACCATTGTTTTGTATCTCTTTCTTGGTAACCAAACACCATCCGTTCATTTTTCATGTGGGATAACCACAAATAACTCCCAACGTCTCTTTGGTAACCCAATGAAAATTGGATATTATCGACATAAACTCATTTTCTTCGTGACCCGACGTTTTTATGGATCCGGCTGGCCACAATCAGCCACATGATAGCATAACGCTCCACGTGTCACGATCACATGGCAGTTGGAAAGTGGGTCCAGCCAATAGCGAAGAACCGATCCTATAGGTGGGTTCCACACACCTGTTATAGCCGGTCCTTTAGGTGGGAATTACCGTTAGGTCCGGTGAGAGGGGTCAATGGTACAAGAGGCGGGGGTTTAAGCAATGGTTGGTGGTTTTCAGAGGGTTTTTGGCGATCAGAGGGAGAGAGAAAGACTAGTTTTTTTTTGGTTTTAGAGAGAGAAAAATGGGTGTTGTTTGAACCGGAAGAAAAAAAAATCTAGATTTTCCGGGAAAATATGGGATAGAGAGAAAATGGGTGAGAAAATAGCGTAAATTTCCGTATTATTGTTTGTTTGATTTCTCCGACAATTCCCCGATCTTACATTCGCCTGAAAGTTCTCGAGATTTTTCGATTCTGGGCGTAGAGATTTGAGGTTTGAGCGAAAAATCATTGGCTAGAGGTGAGCATGTTGTAATTTTTTTTGGCGAAAATTGTTCAAGCTTGCGTTTTTTTATTTTTTTTTTATGTACGGTTTCGATGAGCCTTTCCCGAACAGTGTGTTTGGTTGCCGAGAAAGTGCGGAAAAGGGGAGAGAATTGTTGGGTTTTGACGCGGAATTCGACCCACAATATTTTTTTTTTTGGCTATGGGATTTTCCGCTCGGAAATTCTGAGCAAACAAACGGTTCTTGAAAAATGATTTTTTTTTCGTTGATCTTTGTGGACGATCTGATTTGTTTCCAAGGGTTTGATGGATTCGATCTGGGTTTTCCGGTGGGAATTCATAATTTCCATCCCAATTTTTGTTAAAAAATCTCAAATTTCTCTCAGAAATTCGAGAAATGAAGATTCTCTGTTTGTTTTTGTCTGTTGTGGAGAACCAATCTGAATTATGTGTTCTTCAAGGTCGATCTCGGCCGAGGGTTTTAGACCTCTTTATTTCTTTCCTTCGGATTTTCGGATAATTCCCTGAGGATTAAGGGAATTAAATTCTCCAATTTTTCAGAATTTTCCTTTTTGTTGGCTGGATTTTGTATTTAGATCTGTCTTTTGGGTTTTGCAGCGGTTTAAGGACTTTTTTTTTTAATTCATTTTTTTCCTCTTTCTCTTTTTTTTTTTCCTTTCTTTTTCCCGCTTCTCATTTACTCCGTCAAAAATGGCGAATCTTTGGTTCTCCTGACAGGAACTGTTGAGGATTCTATTTGATGGGTTCGATTGTCATTTGTTGTTTCGTGGTATATTTACGGTTGATTAACCTGTTACCTAGTCCCTGGTCTCTGTTTTTTTATGTTAATTCTTAGTTTTTTCCCCTTATTGTTTGTTGTTCTTCCTGGGTTGCTATGTTTATGTTTTTGAAGTCAGATCATGTGGATCTGATCGGAGGTTGGGACATGAAATTATGCTTCTAGGTTGTAATATGGTATATCCTTGTACGTTTTTGGAGTTTTTGTATGCTAAGATGCAATCGAATTTGGGTAATGATGTTCCGAATATCTCCCGGGAATCTATTGATATGCTCCTCGATTAAATGTTGCATGATAGAGTGAATTATCAGAGATCATTTTCTGTGATCCTAATTATTAGTTTGTTTCTGCGAAACTGATTACTTGCATTCATCTGTTTTCAGGACTTAGCTTTCGGATTCTCTTTGGTGGTGGTGGTAGCTCGCGACGTGTATATTAGTTGAAGGGATTAATCTGAGTCCGGGTTCTTTGTAGTTGATGTAAATTTTCGTGGTATGATTTTTAAGATATGGTGATGCAGAAGAGGTTGGATTACGGATTCAATGGCTATCAGGTGCCTGTCACTCCTAAAGCTTCTAGATCAGCAAGGGTACGTGTATCCAACGACTCTTTATGATTTATATTTTACGTTTATGACCTATATGCTTAATGTTCTATCAAATTAATCCATATGCTTAATTTTGGTAACGATTTTTCAGAAGCGTCGTGCAGTTAGAAAGATGGTTGAAGACAATGCAATGGGTGCATTTGACTTGTTGGCGACTGTAGCTGGCAAGTTATTGCTCGAGGGAGAGAGTTCTCCGGCTTCCAGTCATACATCAATCGGAAAAGATCAATGTGCAGGTATTAAGGAGAATTATCTGGCTGGAGATAAAACCTTGAAAGCAGAACCTTGTGATCGAGGCAGTTCTGACAGGATACCTTTGGTATCTGAATATAAGTCAACAGGTCAGAATCTAAGTTCGTGCTCCAAGGCTTCTCCAGTTCATCAGATTGAAAGTCATTCGGTTATGACAACTTCTGATTGCTCGGAGAGGTTTGTTTCTGACATGTTGGCAAGTGGAAAATGCAAGAATGAATTGGGAAGTCTTACTGGGAAAATAGAAGCAGGCTATTCTGGGAACAGGGAGTCTGGTGAATGTAAATTAGATAATGAAGTTAAAGTATTAGTAAAGGATGAGACTAATAAGAGTGGGGAGGTGGTTACCAGTACCGGGCCTGATATGTGCAGTTTTCAGGATCCGGTTGTCTGGGAAGGTGAACCTCCTCCACTACTTAGTTCAGATAGTAGCACCAAGGTGCCTATGTATGTAGACCATATTCCTCAGAGATCTTTCCCCGCTAGCCGGGATGATGTAAAATTAGTTGGTAGAGATGATGACGAAAATTTCTTTGGGTGTACTCACCCTAGTACAGCCATGAAGTATTCAAGGCCAGCTCCGTCGCGTATTGGAGACCGAAGAATACGGAAAATATTGGCTTCAAAATATTGGAAAGTAGCTCCAAAGTCGAAGGATGAGACACATTCTAATTCCTGTAAGTGGCTGCCTCGTACTAAAAGAATTTGTGAGTTTCTCGAGCTTCCTTTCAAAGTTTTAGTAGCAATGCTGTGTAGTTTTGCCAAACTGTTTTCTAATAGCAATCATTATCTTTTTCTGAATATTTAGATCGGGATATGAAACCAAATTACCACAACAGGAAGAATTGCTACAAACGGCAAAGATCTCAAATGAATATGCCTTTCAAGAAAAGGAGGCTTTTTGACCGTAGCACAGTTCCAAATCCTGATCAAGGTATTAGTAGAGAGGGATTCTTTGACTTGCGCGGGAAGGGAACCAAAGGAAATGCTTCTGCTTCGTGTTCAAAGATGCAAGGTCATTTTCAAAACCAGATTCTATTCAATCAATGTGATTATCTTGATGTGTTTTGGAATGTATGAGTTTTTTTACCAAGAAGTATGAAATATTTATGCAGCCACTGGGATGTCTTCTTCGGTAGGAGGTCAGCACTCATCTTTCCAATCAAGGAATTCACATGGTACAAAAAAATTTCAAGAGCACTTGATATGTACACTTTTAATTTGATTGGTGTCTGACATTCCAAGAGATTTTTACAAGAAGGTGATTTTTCCTTTATTCAGTGAAGCTCAGGATCAAGTCGTTTAGGGTTCCAGAGCTATTTATTGAGATTCCGGAGACGGCAACTGTTGGTTCATTAAAGGTATTTCGGGACTATTTTGATTGTGCATCTCCCTCTAGTTTAGCTATGTAGTATACTGGATTTGTTTATATGAGATACGTACGGCACTTTCTCATGGTCTTAGTTTGGGTCCTGATGATGTGCGATTATTCTGCAGAAAACAGTTATGGAAGCAGTGACAGCTGTACTTGGAGGTGGATTATGTGTTGGTGTACTTCTTCAAGGAAAGAAAGTGAGAGATGACAACAAAACTTTACTGCAAACAGGAATTTCTCAAGATGACCATCTAGATTCTGTGGGATTTTCCTTGGAACCCAACCCTTCCCGAACCCCTCCACCTTTATGTTCTGATGGTTCTCCCAGTATGCTTCCTTGTGATGATGTAAAGCCTTTAACAAGGTAGTGCAAATATGCTCTGGTCTCGTCAGTTTTGCACCTCGTTCAGTTTTTTATTTCTTTCCTTGCGTACTAATTCATTACAGATGGCGGTGCTTCTTTTCGCGTTCATTTTTCTCTTTTTCCAATTGAATGCTAGGGTGATTCCGAAACTTTTTTACAACGTTAGCAACTCAGCAGTCAGGTTGTACATATTAGTCTGGTCTAGTGCTATGCAATCTCAATCTCGTAAGATTGCTTTCAGACCAAGACTAGAAAGTTGGTTGCTATTTTGCTAATAATGATTTTGCACCAGGTACCAACCGGGTCCTACTGGCGAACCACTACCTGAGCCTCATTTGGCCAGTTTTGGGAGCTACATTGAAAGTGATCATGATTCAGCACCCTCTCCAACTGATATGTCAGCTGAAAAAAGCACAACAGATTCTAAAGCACTGGTTGCTGTTCCAGATGTGAGTGTGGATGCACTAGCTGTGGTTCCTGGGAACAGGAAATCAAGGCGGTTTGATATTGGACAGCGCCGAATTCGTCGACCTTTCTCTGTTACTGAAGTGGAAGCACTTGTCCAAGCGGTTGAGAAACTTGGTACCGGAAGGTATAAATGATATACGAGCATAAGTTGATTTTGTCCAGCTTGAATTAGTAAAATTTTGCTGCGGTGTGGAGTTTTAATGGTTTTGCTTAATATAGTAAACTGCAAGCTTTCAATAGAAAACAGTCCCTTCTGCTGCGGTGTGGAGTTTTAATGGTTTTGCTTATTTACAGGTGGCGTGATGTTAAACTACGAGCTTTTGACAATGCTAAGCATCGAACATATGTGGATTTAAAGGTAAGGAGTCTATTTGCCAATGATAAAGTTTGAGTACAAACATCGTTTCTTTTAATCTTTTCTGGTTACCTGATTGAGTCCCGGTAAAAGATTTCAAATTTAAATTTCATATCATGTGTTACTTTCACATGGTTTATGATTGCTTCCTCACCATTATATTTTACTAATTTATGAGTCCTTTTGTGCGGCTTGGGCCCGCTCGAGGTACTTAGTTTGATCTGGTCAGTCTGTCAAACAGCTTGCTTGAATTGGAGGCAATGATTAGGCAGTCTTTGTAGCTTTGTTAATCTGCATAACTTTACCTGTTCACTACAACTGTGAAGGAATCTCTTATATTCTGATCTTACACGCATCTCCTAAATCTAACTTTGTCTGTTAAGTACTTTTGCTGCTATGCTTTTTTGTTTTCTGTTTGAAAACTGCTTAAAAAGTGAGGGATGTGATGTGGGTTTGGTTATGATTGTGTCGTTTTTACGGGTTGTGTAGGATAAGTGGAAAACCCTAGTGCACACGGCTAGAATTTCTCCTCAACAGAGGCGGGGAGAGCCCGTCCCGCAAGAGCTCTTGGACAGGGTCCTAACAGCTCACGCGTACTGGTCCCAGCAGCAAGCCAAACAACAGCTCAAACAGCCCGAGACTTGCCTTCTCGTCTAGATGTTCGATCAATTGTGTTCTTTTTGTATCTTTGTTAATGATGTAGAAAAAGTATGACAAGAAAGTAGGAGTTGAAGGATGTTTATGTAATATCAGTCTGGTCCGTCGTCGCTCTTGCCACGGCTCCCTTTCCCCGAACGGAGAGGCCGCCGGCCCTTGTAAATGGATGACAAAATAAGAAGAGAGATGGCTAACTGAATTCTTTAGAAACCCAAGTTGTTGGTTGGTGTTTCCTGATCTTTTTTTTTTCTTTTTTCTGGTAAATGTGTGGTTTGGGTTGTTATGAAGGTCTTAGTTAATGTAATGCTGATTTAGTTGTTAATTTAGGGTTAATGCTAATTCTTGTAATCTTCCAATTTGCATTTCAGTTGCAAATAGATATTATAATTTCAAGGCCATCTTGGTCTTCGTGTATTTCAAATCTACTGTTTATAACCTAAGTTTGATCCCAGCATTTCTATTTCTTTCAACACTTGTTATTCATTCATCGCAACAAGAGAAACTTACTTGCAAATGGGCATCTCACTCTAAAGATATTTTAAGAGAATTACGTGATTGTTAATGGGTTTTAACTTTCTCTGCACCATGGGTTTGAGATATCGATATTGTAACGGGCATATGCCACTTATTGATTTCAAGCCAACCGCACAGTGGTATGAGTTTTCAACTTTTTCATGTGTTCATGCACAATTAATTTAACATACTGCTACTTTGATATTTTCGTTGCAGGAAAATCCTATATGAATAGGCTCAAAAATGATGAACTGCTTAAACTTTTTTTTAAAAAAAAAAAAAAAAATTTTGAATCAAACTTTTGCTAACATGAAGGTGGAACTAATTTATTTAATTTTTTTGTTTCTTTGGGGCCGTGTGGGGTTGTGCAAGTGAATTGTGACGAAAATATGGACCCCTTTAGCCTTTAGGGTACCAAAATAAAATGAGAATCCCACACCCTTCCATCAATATTAATCATTTTTGTGAAGTTTTTCTATTTTATACAATAATACTCTATTTAAAAAAAAAAAATAGCTTAGAGCTAGGCATAACCAGACATTGAACTCAACACAATATTATACATCCTAGCCGTGCAAGTCGAACATAAGATCTTGCATTTACATGTGAAGAAGAATAATACTTGATTATGGTACTAGTAATTAGTTGATGTTTTTAGTAATTTTAGTCCCCAATTGAATTTTGGCAAAATTGAGTCGATGACTTTTAACTGATTTTTGACACAAAGTGCGTCAAAGCGACTTTCAGATGACATTATACAGCATAAGCTTTGTTTATTAAATTTGCTTTTGGGACAAACAACACTATAAATTTTCGATGATTAATTAACTTACAAGTAGTCACAATTTACCATCGAAGTCACTACAAGATACAAATATATATATAGGAGACAGTGACATAAAATTAAGCCTATAAACAAACAATGGGCGGTGTCTAGTTTTCCTAGTAGAAAGTAGAAACCTAAAGACCACTGCTCTAAAAATTTCCGCTTAAGTTCCGTCTTGGTCACGATCTAAGTGGTTGGCCACCACTCAAATTAATTCTTAGGTATTTGAAAATTAAGAAAGAGCGTCTAGACCTGCCTAGGCGCCGCCTATACCCACCTAGGCACTTGCATAGGTTACGACTCTTATCTAAACAAAAAATAAATAACTTTCATTTTGCATTTTATTTTTTCAATAAATTGTAGAGACTTGTTGAATATTTGGATGACCACTCATTATATGTTTGTTCTCTATATTTTCAATATGTTCTAATACTTTAATATAAAATAAAAAATCACCTAAAATCTTATCTGTTATCTGACTAGTGCCTAGCACATTTTAAAACCTTGCTAAAGAAAGAATAACGAACTTGGCCGATTTGAGGCAAAGTAGGGAAGAAGAATACGAGAATATGCCAAGGGCATGTGAATAATTGAGTTGGTATATACTTGATCCTCCTCCAAGTTGTTGAAGACTGTTACTTCACATCATATGTCATTCAAAATAAAAAAATGTTGGAAAAATTGTGATGTTCCCACCTTCCCACAATTTTGCCAAATTGCCACTATTCATTACGTCCATACCTCTCTATATCTATATATCTGTCTCTTTCGTGTAAAGTGTACTAATTCTAAATGGATTGTATGGATAGGAGTGGATATGTGGTTAATATTAATGGGGTTGTCTCTTTGTGCCACAATTCTCATTTACAAGAACCACAAAAGATGTATGGGAATATGACTATCCTTTGCTATAAAAGGCGAATAATGACTTTAGGTTTTTTGGTTTTCTTAAAACTTAAAAATAAAACGAACAAAAAAGTTTGGGGAAAACATGCGGCGAGACATGATTGTTTGTCTGATACGGGTCATAGCACGTTCATACCAACCCTTATGGGTTAGCCATCACCATGGAGGCTAGCTCCACAATGTAGAAAGGGAGGTAGGTTGTTC
The DNA here is from genome assembly GCF_019419815.1 of Pyrus x bretschneideri. Lineage (NCBI taxonomy): Eukaryota > Viridiplantae > Streptophyta > Magnoliopsida > Rosales > Rosaceae > Pyrus > Pyrus x bretschneideri. The sequence goes on along the minus strand of NW_025999712.1, from coordinate 3,285,107 downwards.
ACAAAACGAACTAAGTTGCAAAGGTCAATTGTGGAGTGATGTAGGTCATGAAAGGCATGATGGTTCTTACTAGGTTCGCTATGGTTGATTCTAGCGTCGAACATCTACTGAACCCAATCGGCATTTTCATTCAAAAAATTGTCAAAAAGTTACCTCAAATCAACAAAGTGGTAGGCACGCTGCTTGACCAACTGTCATAACTTGCATTTGCAAAACCAAACCATAATTTGAGCTGCCAATTTGTGCACATTTCTGTAAAGAGCTTATAAATATTAGGCCTCAGGATACCCAAGTGGCCTGGGCTTGCTTTGTGTATGATAGAATCGGTCGGCTGGATACAAACCAACAAGGGACTTCAACTCAAGGGTTAAGGCTTGTTTGACCATGTAAAAAAAGTGTCAAGCCCAAGGGTCCATTCAATTAGTGCTCAATTTCCTCTTCTTTTTTTATTTTATTCAGAGTTTAGGGTTTAGGATTTAAAAAAAGACATCGATTTTCCAAATTTTTTGAATTTTTCAAAAAAGAGAGTCAAAATTAACATTTTGTTTGGACAGGACAATTTGATAGAACAATTTGACTATAGAAAAAACTTTAGTTGTTTGACCTCATTATATATAATTGAGACCACTTTTCTAAGAGGTGGAAAATAAAGCCGTCTCGTGCCTAATTTTAAGCGAAAGCGATAATACACATGGTAGAGATAGTCGTGCAAATCTGAGAAAGAACATGGGGTTGTAAAAGTTTTTCTCAAATACACACAATTAAATACAAAGATACATTGGACTTGTTGAATTTGTTTGATTTCTTGAGGAGCACTACTAATCTTTTTGACTAGTTGGTAGTATGAACGCAGAGAGAAACCTTCAAGAGAAGGAAAAGGAAAAAAGTGCAAAATCACACGAAAAAAGAAATGGACCAGAAATGGTGAGGTCCCTTACTGAACAAAGACAGGACATGGATCATCTTTGAATCTATTGGTTCTAATCCAACAAATCTTATCATTCGGGCTGTTAAAATTTGATTAAACGGCTAAAGTTATTATAATTTTTAAAGTGAACTCCTGTTTGTAATCGTTGGATTAAATTTCAATAATCCAGATGATGAAACTTGATGGATTAGGATCAATGGATCCGGAGAGGATCCATGTCCAAAATGACAAAGCTGCTAATAGTGACAACAGCACCAAGGGCTTACATTCAATGGATAATCATAATATAACTACTAGTGGCCACTGGGGTATGTGTAAAGTATATGTTTGAATAAAAATAGTAGGCCTGCTTTTGGGAAATGAAAATGACCAGAAGAATTGGGAAGATACATACAAAATAGGGTCCTAAAAAGATTGGATCAATCCCATTTTATATTTACATTTTTGTTTGCATTGTCCTTCAAAATAAAGGGCAATTGAGTAAGATGCCGGGTCGTGTGTTGTGTTGTGTGGTATAATTTGAATTTGTATTGAGAATATAAATTAAATGAAATTGAACAAAGTAATATTCATATATTTATAGTGACAAAGTATGTGAATTTCACGATAATGAATTTAGACAGGAGCGAGGCGACGCAAAGTAAATAGGGTTGATCTAGTTGGCCTTAATTATGCCAACTCATTTAACACAGTTAATAATTAGTTCGTGTTTTAGGTCTTAACACGCCAAACTGGAAAATAACACACTTAAACACTCGTATTTTCTCATGAACCTCATAAGCTGTATCACATGAGGTAATCCCTTTAAATTGAAAATGAAATAACAAGTTTAACCTTTTTGTTTGATGTAAAGATTATATTTCACGCTTTATTTTTAGTTATGAACATTAAAAAAAAAAAATCGTGTCATTATGTGGACCCACATTTAATTATCACGGTTTGCTTGAGCTTGGACAAAATGACCTAAATAATAAAGCTTTTTAATTAAAATGATTTTTGAGATTGACATCTCTTTATTTTGATCCCGATATTTGAAATTAATAGAAGTAGCTCCTGAGTTTGTTCACCGTCAATTATTTTGGTCATTCCGTGATTACCTTGAACTTTTGTCAATCATTTTGACCCTTTGTTTATTAATGAGGGGTATTTTTGTCATTTTGATCCTTATTTATCATAATTTTTAATGCAAGGAAAAATGATTGATGGTGAACAAATTCATGGATCACTTCTATTGATTTCAAATCTTATGAACCAAAATGAAGAATTATGCTAATCTCAAGGACCATTTTGACTAAAAAAGCCAAATAATAATCATGTTGTATTTGGATGGACTCTAATTTTGTTTGTGTCAACACAAATGGCTAAATAGCCAAAATGGTCCATGAGATTGAAAATTAATAGAAATGGTCCCTGACATTGTCCACCATTCATTATTTTGGTCATTCCGCTAAAAACTGTTTGGGCAATTTTCAAAGCTTCGTAACTCAATCATTTTTTAACCAAATTCGACCGATAATATATCAAAATAAATATAGGAAAGTGTATAACAAGATTATACATATTTGGAAGCCCAATGGTTGTTGGAGATGGCCGGAAAATAGGCTCAAAGTTGATTGGTCCGCGGGAAAACTAGAACACTCGCCGAAAACTGGGTGAATTTTAAGCGTTCATAACTTCTTCAATACTCAACGAAATCGAGTGATTCACAAGCTAAAATCATACTTCTCAATGAGATGAAGATAATGGTACCTTTTCCGACAGCTAAGTCGTCGTGGTTTGGCCGGAAAATGGTTCAAAAGTGGCTAATTCAAGAATAGTTAGCCATTTCGAGCCATTTTCCTGCCAAACTACGGTGAATTAGCCATCAAGAAAGGTACCATTCTCTTTGCCTCGTCGAGAAGTATGATTTTCATTTTTAAATCACTCGATTTCCAGCCATCTCCGGCAACCATTGGGCTTCCAAATAGGTATAATCTTGTTCTACACTTTCCTATGTTCATTTTGATATATTATGAGTCAAATTTGGTTAAAAAACAAATGAGTTACAAAGTTTTGAAAATTGCCCAAAGAGTTTTTAGTGGAATGACCAAAATGATGGATGGTGGACAATGTCAGGGACCATTTCTATTAATTTTCAATCTCAGGGACCAAAGTGATGTGTTATGCAAATCTCATAAACCATTTTGACTATTTAGCCCAACACAAACCAAACACATAGCCCTCAGAAAACATTACAGATAAATAAAAACCTAATTGAAAAAAAAACTCAATGCTTATAATTGGGAATACAACATTAGGACGTAAATCAAAAGCAAATGGACCTTGAACCCTAAACCCCAAAGAGAAATTGACTCAAACTATTTCCAACGTTTTGGGAATGAATTTATATAAAAATGCCCTTTTTCTAATTCGTGAAGCATCGTGCATGCCGGAAATTGTTACCTCTCTAAACTAGCATGCATGCATGCATATCATTTTTTCTCATTTCAATTTTGAGAAAAGGGAAATAAGGGGCTTGTGATCGACTCTCACACATGCAAACCTAACCCAACCATGAGATGATATTGATGATGCATGCACGTTAATCTTATATATACATGAGTTGCCAACCAAGCCTCCCTAGTAAAATCATACGACAGCTTTTGAGATCTTTTCTTTTTTATTTACAATATCCTTCTGTTTCTGGTGCACACTACGCATGGGACGAAGTTATCTTCAAGATTCTCCACTGATTGACTATCTCCATCTCAATCAGTGTACTTGTACGCTCTAAGTTTGTATCCAAGCAGGCTTCAAAGTTTGAACCTTGAATATACAAATACTAAACAAGAACGCTTAACTGGTAAGTTAAGTAATATCTATATATTTATTTGAGTCTTGGGGTTTTATGTCATCTAGTGATTAAAATTTTATGATCTTTCACTGTCAAATTTGGTAGTAATCAAATATTTATGATCTTTCACCATCAAATTTGGTATCATGAGTGGAGATAAACACTAAAACTGCCACCTATCATTCTTAACCTTTGACATTCCATGATTAATTACCAGGTGATTACAAGAACATTTCTAATATTTATTCATTGAAACGATAAAACTTTTGTACGAGTTATATTAGTAAATCCCAAGTCAAATATTAAACAGAAAATTATGGTACTCGATCCATTAAGATAAGCTAAACTAATTCTTGATCACCAATTATACACACACATTATAGGGTTATTTCGTGGTAGTTTACTACTTGGAAAAAGTTACAGTTGACACTCAGACAGTTCATATTTAATTATATATATTGTTTGTTTGACAGATGATCAACGCTCATGCAATCAAACCTCAGACCACACAACTATCAAATTTATCCTTGTCCTCATTGTTTCTTTTTAAATCCCATTGCCTTCGACCGACCCACAATTAATTTTAGGTTAAAAGTTACTATTTAAATGAACCTTTGTAATATACAATCCATCGTTTTGTTGGATGATCGGATTAAGAATATCTGATGCGATTCGCTCAATTTTAGACATATATTAGCACATGCATGCCAAGCAAAATCTAGGAGATTTAGAGGAAAAAAAAAAAAAAAAAAAATTAAAAAACTGATCATGTGATATGATCACAACAGGGGCAAGAGGTCTCCACTAGAGATTATGGTATCTGGAAAAAGTATTGTGTATGTCGTACTATTACATGACGTGTTGACGTGATGTTACTACTTTACATAAGTATGTAAAATTCTTCTTATGTAAGTTGATTAAAGACAAGAATGTTAGATGCACACGAAGACACTTAATTTACGAACACATGAAGTGTCTACTATGAAGTTGGCTTCATGGTGGATATGTTTAAAATGGATGGACTAATAAACTTCTAAGGCCTTCTCCAATCCTGGGCTAAAACTTAAATAGCAGTAGAGCACCCATTAGCTAGTATCCGAAATGCAGATGTGAGCTTCTGATGAGGTGATAGACTTTGTCAGCCGACTGCATCTATCTTCCTTGCAAAGTAGTCCTCATCTGAAACCGCCTTCGAAAATCATGAGAAGAATATCTCGGATGTTCGATGAAATAATATTTCATCATCTGGTCATGACATTCTTCTGTATCACGTTGTACAAATGAACGCCCCGTGACAGAACCACGATAGCTAGATTCGGCATGGTGCTCATATTCCATAAGCGAGTTTACAAATTCAGCTTCTTCGTTGTTCATTTCTGCATCCCCAGTTGCATGGCTTGCTTGGTATTGTGTCATTTGCATTGCCAAGCTACGCCTTCTATCACCCATTGATGAGATATTGATGATTTTTAAGAAACAAAAACACTTTGAAAGTTGGAAGATTGGTGAATATGTTGTGTGATGGTTAGATATTCAACGTATGCTTATATAGAGGATGATTGAAGGCTTGAGTTTCATGTGTGTAGGTTTGTGTTTCATACGTTTCATGTATTTGGTATGTGTTTCGTGTGTGTCATGTGTTTCACATGTGTTCTGTGTGTGCTTCATCTCTATCATGTGTTTTGTATGTCCTTCACATGTGTATGTCCTTCACAGGTGTTCTGTGCGTCATTCACATGTGTTTCATGTATTTTGTGCTTATACATCTCTATCATGACTTTCATATTCTTCCATAGTGTTTCACGTATTGATTTCGTGATTTTTCAATATTTATCGGAATTTAAATATTTTTAGATTAAAATGTTCATAAAATTAATTTACAATAGTCTACATAATTTTTTTTTAAAGTTAATTTAAGAAAAAAAATTAGTCTAAATTCATTCTTTAATAATCTGAGGCTAGAAGAATTGGAGTAGAAAAATTATTTCTGTGCTAAAAATTTTAGATTTTAGGCCAATGATTGAAAATGGTATAACAATGTGCAAGATGTTCCGAATCTACATTTTCATTTTCTAGAGGATGTGGTCTCTACACATGGGTAGTCAAATCAAAATCAAACCTTTACAATCACATTTAATATACACTATAGAAACCTTTGGCACCATTAAACGTTGGCCTGCAGTTTTCTAGATCTACTAATATACTGTTGGTTTAAAATGGATAGACTAAAAGAGCTAATCTTTCTATTAAAAGAACATCAGTGGATCTACTAATATACTGTTGGTTGAATGATGGAGCCATCAAAGTTTAGCTTGTTAAAACCTTCAATCGGAGGTTTCCATTTGATAATAGGTTGACAAGGGCCTTCTTGGCAGGAACAACTATCATTTTCTGTCTACGAAGAACATGAATTTTTAATCCCTCATTTATTAGGAGATCATGAATTGAAATCTTATATAAAAAAACAACTAAAAATTGCTTCGTTTTTGTTTAATATTTTTTTAAAGTACTATTTTATTTAATATAAATCGGTGATAGTCTGACAACTTTTTATATGCAATCCCATTACCATATAAAGCGGTAACGTATTTTTAAATCAGAGATTTAATAATATGTCAAAGTAAAAGTGGTGGAAAAAACTTGGCTGCTGAAAAATTCAACAAGTTCAGCAACCAATCCTACTTACATCCAATCACAAAAAATTAAAATTTGAATACGTATCTATCCATGATTAGATGTAAGCAGGACTGGTTGCTAAATTTTCAGCAACCAAGTAGTCTTCAAAGTGGTTAGCCAAATAATTCAAACTTGAGTTGAGAGTTCAAAACTTTTGGTTGCTCGGTACTCCATCAACCCCTTCGGGTTCCATTCATAACCAGAAAAAAAAAATTCCACTTGGCATCATCGTTTTCCTTTTGAAAAAACATGAGAAAAAGGTGCCACAAGGTTAAAAACCATTGGTCAACTTAACGCTTCCACAGCTTTACCAATTGCCTGAGCTGCAACAAAAATGCCATGAAACCACGCTGTGTGGCGCCTCCCGCTTCTTGACTTCCACACCCTCCGCCCGTTCTCCCCACTTTGGCCTTCGTCTCTCCTCCACCACTCGTTTCTCCGGCGATACCTCAACCAAGTAGTGGATTGGGGTTTCTCTGTTCTCTCTCAGGTAGGCAGATTCTTCACCTCAAATCCCAAAGTTTCAATCTTTCGCTCTTAATTTCCTCAATTTTCACCAAACTCGATCTGGGTTATCGTCAATATTCTCAAAATTTGATTGCTATGGATCCAAGTTCTTATCAACTGCCCGATTCCAATTCCAATTTCATCGACCAGACACTTTCCCCCAATTTCAATGAGTACCCAAGCAGCGATCCCTTTGTGGATCTTAGCTTTCTGTGCCAAAATCCCAGCAACTCTGCTCTGTCTCCGAGCTTGAGCCCCGAGGGAGATGACGGTGACTACTCTGACAGTGTGCTCAGGTACATAAACCAGGTGTTAATGGAGGAGGATATGGAGACAAAGCCCTGTATGTTTCATGACCCCTTGGCTGTCCAAGCCGCTGAGAAATCTCTCTTTGAGGTTCTTGGTGGGAAGTTTCCGCCTTCTCCGAATCAGCATCCGCATAATTTTGAGAGCCCTTATGGTCGTTCTTCTGCAACTTTTAGTGATCATAGTGGAAATAATAGCTCTGTTCTTAGTTCTAGTACTAGCTATTGGGATGATTCTCGGAGTAGCGTTGATGTTATTGAGCATAAGCCCTCTATTTTGCAAAACCCAATTCCGGAAAACTTTGTTTTCCAGTCAAAGGCCAAGTCTCAGTTTTTGTCGAATGGGAATGGATTGGTGGGTTCTTATGTGAGTGACCCTATGGTTTCTAATTTGTTTGGTGAGAATGAATTGGTGTTGCAGTTTAACAGAGGGGTAGAGGAGGCTAGGAAGTTTCTTCCTAGAGGTCAATTGATTGTTGACGTTGAGAATAACAAGCCGTACACAGTGGCGAATGGAAAGGCTGAAAATGTGGTGGTTAAGACGGAGAAGGATGAAGGCGAGTATTTTCCTACTAGTTCGAGAGGAAAGAAGAGTCATGAGAGGGAAGATGCAGATTTGGAGGTTGGGAGGAGTACCAAGCAATCAGCTGTTTATGAGGATACGGAGGCTGATCTATCGGAGATTTTTGATAAGGTGCTGCTCTGTGGTGGGGGGGAATCCAAGCCTATTGTGAGTGAAGGTGAAGAAGTCTGTCTGGATGAAGCAAACAAAGCTCTGCAGCAGAATGGGCAATCTGTTGGAACTAGTAACGGAAAGACTCGTGCCAAGAAAAAGGGCGACAAGAAGGAAGTGATAGATTTGAGGACCCTACTGATTTCATGTGCACAAGCTGTTTCTTCTGATGATCGTAGGACTGCTAATGAGCTACTAAAGCAGATTAGGCAGCACTCTTCCGCATTTGGCGATAGCTCGCAGAGGTTGGCTCATTGCTTTGCAAATGGCCTTGAAGCACGGTTGGCTGGCACTGGAACTCAGATATATACTGCTCTATCTTCTAAAAGAACGTCAGCTGCTGATATGCTGAAGGCTTACCAAACTTATTTTGAAGCCTGCCCATTCATGAGGGTCGCGATAATCTTCGCAAACCAAATGATTTCAAAATTAGCTGAGAAAGCAGAAACACTGCATATTATAGATTTTGGAATCCTCTACGGTTTTCAATGGCCTGCTCTCATCCATTGCCTCTCAAGAAGAGATGGTGGGCCTCCAAAACTACTACGCATTACAGGGATAGAGCTTCCCCAAAGTGGTTTTCGACCTGAAGAAAGAGTCCAAGAGACAGGGCATCGTTTGGCAAAGTATTGTGAGCGGTATAATGTTCCTTTCGAGTACAATGGCATAGCAAAGAAATGGGAAGCTATCCAATATGAGGAACTCAAAGTCAAGAGAGATGAAGTGCTTGCTGTGAATTGTCTGTTCCGGTTTAAAAACCTACTTGATGAGACAGTTGTGGTAAACAGCCCAAGGGATGCTGTTCTAAATTTAATTAGGAGCATGAATCCTGATATCTTTATCCATAGCGTCATTAATGGATCTTACAGTGCCCCATTCTTCGTCACACGCTTCAGGGAGGCTCTATTCCACTTCTCTGCATTGTTTGATATGTTTGATACCAATATATCTCGCGAGGATCAGATGAGATTGATGTTTGAGGAAGAGTTCCTTGGACGAGAGGTTGTAAACACAGTAGCCTGCGAGGGCTCTGAGAGAGTTGTGAGGCCTGAGACATATAAGCAGTGGCAGGTTCGGAACATGAGGGCTGGGTTCAAACAGTTGCCATTGGACCGTGATCTCATGAACAAAATAAGGGCCAAGGTGAAACGGGGGTACCACCGTGATTTCATGGTTGATGAAGATGGGAACTGGATGCTGCAAGGATGGAAGGGCAGGATTATCTACAGTTCCTCCTGTTGGGTACCGTCTAGGTCTAGGTCTTGAAATGCATGCTGTTTAGAACTGAATTGACTTGCACAAATAGGCTTCTGTAGTTCTATACAGATGTATAGATAGTGCTGTATTTTGCAATCACCGTGCTGTCTAGGTGACAATGTACTGGTTGCTAATCGGTAACTTCTAGCACTGCATAATTTCGTATTAGAAATCTGATTAATGATGAACTATTGTAATGTTAAACATTGTAGTTTTCGTTTTGTATATATCTCACTTGAATCTAATCGTCAAATAAACGCAATTTTTTACTTCTATGGAATATGCCCCGGAGGATTTGGTTACCCTTTTCCCGTTCATCCAAACTTTTTCTATGTCATATAATAAATAAATTTAAGTAGAAAATGCGTTGCATTTTATTTTTTTCAATACAAGTTATATAGTCATACATTATGCGTTTTAAATATCTAGCGATATTTAGAACATTGACAACATCGTCAACCATAAATAAAAATTAAAAAAAAAAAAATTGCGTCAGCTTTGAATGGTGTTCATTGTAATCGCCATTGTGGTTTTGATTTGAGAACAAAAGGCAAGGAGATTACGGTGGCAAAAGGGTGCTTAGTCCACGATGTCCCTTCTATCGTACTCATATCCTTATGTTCTTATGTGTGCGTGCACCAACACGTTCACACGAGAGAACGAAAGCGACATGAGAGTGCGAACGCCGAGAAGAAACTAGAACGCTGCTGACTGCATGCGGTCCCATGGCCTTGCAAATTGCAAGTCGGCTCTCTCTAATCTCTGTCGAGGTCCAAATCACTTGCACATCTCATAAGGTCCCAAAACAAATGAACTAATCTCTAGTTGGATCAATTATTTTTTAATAAAAAAATGAACATTAAATTTGTTGATGCAAAAAAAGCCGCTCAACCAAGTTGGGTCAAAGTCAAACAAAGCTCAAGTACGGATTTGAGCCTCTTTTTGATCTTTCATGTAGAGTGATTGAGTTAGGTCTATATTTAATGAGCTTTGTATTGACAGATAAGAGATTATCTATTCTCTATTGCTTCTCATTAATGCAGGGTAAGTTGATCATGTTGTTCGTTATGAACGCCTACTTAGATCATCTTTCTACTTGTGTGCGTATCTAAGTTCTATGTGTTTACACGGACATTAATTTGTATTAGAAATTTAGAAGTTAGAACAACCGAGTTTGACAGTTCCTGATTGTATTTGGAGCCGTTTCCTATGTGCTCGGTGGCTACATTGACGTTGTTGAACTTTTACTTGGCTCAAAGAAAAAACCTAATACAAATTAACCTTTGACCAATATTAAGTTCTCAATGTGATGCCACATCAAGACATGCACATAATTTCCGAGGCTTTCTGTCGACCATGCTATGTATTTGTTTGTTTATTTACTAACGAATTATCAATTAACAGACAACATATTTTGGGAAGGGGCGGATTTTTGCTTACCACTTTAAATTATGATGTATGTTCACTATATATTTCATCATCTGTAACTGTGGTTAATTTTTTTATTTTTTTTATTTTTAAATTGGGAAAGGAACATTTAATATTAAAGTTAATCAGAGTTAGTTGAAAGGACACTTGTCAAATGATGAGGTGTATGATGAGTATACACCACAGTTATGGTGGTGAGAAAAAATGCTCCCTTTGAGGGGTGCTACCGACATTTTTACTAACCTTTGGATTTGGATATTTACACTTCTTTAAATACCACGTGTCATTTTATTACACAAAAAAAAACAAGATATTGACTAGGAATTAATAATGAAAAATAAAAAATTTAATTTCAAAAGACATTAAAGGTCCTTTTATTATTATTTTTTTGTGTGTGTAAACAAGTGTCATTTAAAGAAGTGAAAATGTCCAAATACAAATATTGGTGCCAAGATTGCTAGCATTTTTCTCAATTTAATAATTTATTTTATCTTTTTGTTGATCATTTTCCCTGTTTATTTGAATAAAATTTCTAAGGCCCCGAATTTTGATAATCTCTCATATTTTTGAAACATCAGTCCGTTTTCTTGAGGCCAAAGCAACACGTGAGAGATGCATATTGTGTTTTGACCTTTACCATGATAAGAGGGATTAAGAAGCAAAATCAGTGTTTTCTTCTGATAAAATAATAAGGAAAGCAGCACCTTTTCTGTTATCATCAACCTCTATTTTCCACCCGATTAGATCACAATCAGAAGACATCAATTTTTAATGTTATTCACAGTATCATGATAATGTGAACGGGGTTAAGGAAATGATTAGTAAATTAATTAAAAAAGATGAAAGGAATAAGCATTCGTGCTCTTCAAGACAGAGGCTTGCTTCTCAAGTCAAGTTTCTTATGAGTAACCGGTGGCTTTTCGATCACGGTAGTCTTGAGCTGGTTTGACCATGTCAAAGTTGCAAACAAGCAAACAGATACACCTCACAAAATATTGGATTTTTCAATTTTTTTTCTAAGGGTTGGAAAGTCAACCTCTAACTCTCATAAAATACCCAAGATATATTGCAAATTTACATCTAAAATGTGTGAAGGTATTGTAAGTGTGTGAAAGTGTGAGCAGACTGAAATATGGGCATCAACATTGGCTTAAGAGAATAGAGCGCAACGTATTTCGATGGAGTTATCTTATGTGTAACCGTTAAATGTATCGTGTGGTTGTGTAATATTCACATAATTTTGGATACGCAAGGCATATTGTATGTAAATTTTTATCGTTTGACTGAGCTTATAGCTTATGAGTTGGGTAACTCTCACCTTCCTTCCATGTTCTCTTTCCAAATGTATTCGAGTTATCATTCAACACTGTTGGTATCGCGGTACTTGGGATACTACTTTTGATTTTGTGTAATTTCTACCTCAGTGGCAATGTCTATCCCATTGTTAACAACGATAGTTGCTCCTCATGAAAACAAGTGGTGTTCTTGGTCTTATGTTTTGGGCTTTTGTTTCGATGGAACTGTTTCAACATACTTTGTAGCTTTCAATAGATCAATCATGTTATGGGGATTTTTTGACGATCTGTAGAAGTAAATTGTTATGTTGATATTGAAGCGCGAATTTCCTTTTTTGTTGATTGTGTGTATTTTCTCCTGTTGAAGTCAGTTTTGAGTTCAAAAATTTATCTTATGTTGGAATTGGTTCCTTTAAATAAATAAAAAAAAAAAAAAAACCAGCTGTGTACATATCCAAATCATTCACATTAATTTGGTGTTAGTAATTTAATTTCAAACAGATTAAATCGAATCGATTTATAATAATTAGTTTGATAACAATTTTAAAGTAAATTGTAGCAATGGTCCCTCAACTAAAAATCCATTACCATTGGTCCCTCAACTTATCAAAATGTGTAGTTATAGTAATTTTCATCAATTTTGTCACAATTTTGTCAAAATAAGTTATGTTGGAATAACCATTTATATAATAAGGGTCCCTCAACTCATCAAAGGGTGTAATTATGGTTATTTTCGTCAACTACGTCAATTTTTTTGTCAAAATGAGTTATGTTAGAAGGACCATTGCTATAATTAGGTTAAAGTTAAGAGACAATTTCTCCAGTTGAATTAAAGTTGAGGGACCAATAGTATGAATTAAGTTGAAGGACTATAACTGTACGTTTTAATGAGTTGAGAGATCAATGGTAATGAATTTTTAGTTGATGGATCATTGCTTCAATTGAGTTAAAGTTAAAAGACCATAGCTACAATGTACCCGTAATTTTAAAACCGATCCAATCCGGGTATGTCAAAACTCAAAAGTAAGCAAAGTTCTATAGAGTGAACTGTTATTTTAAGAATCTTCCACTCTCCATGTCCCATTACCATATTCTGCAACACTGAAGAACAATAGAGAAGTACAGAGATTATCGAAAGAAAAGCAAAGGACAGAGTGGGACCAAGTCCATGGCTGCAAAGTCAAAACATGTGCATGACTAATTCACGGCCCGATCCACCCGGTTGCAAAGAGTGTTCAGGGCTCTCCCTGACTGACACATGCTATGCTTCTCCAAGAAAGTTCTTGACGCCACTCACCCCCACCAGTTTATGCATATCAGAAAACCTCTTAATTTGGTTCCCCGAACCTAAAGACGGCCGCCTTTTGTTTTCACGTCTCAACGTTTTTCTTCAAGGTACGCCAGTACTTTTCTGTTCATGTTGTTCTCTGTCATCCTATTCAGTAAAGGTTCGATCTTTGCTTGTTCTTAGAGCCTTCCACTTCAAAACCTTTGCTTCCTGTGCAATAAATCTGCAAAAACTCTGATGGGTTTTTGAGGTTTTTCGGTTTTGCTTCTTATTTGTTCTTGCTAGCATGCTTTGTTCCTTATGGGGTTCCTTCTGAATTTCTCTGTGAGATTAAATCTTTAAATTTCATCACTTTTGTGGGTAGAATCTTTAGTTTTAGAAGGTTTTAGAGTTTAGAATTGTACCCAGGTACTGTGTTTTTCTGTGATCGTTATGGATCATCCAACTTTCAACGGAAGTCCTGATTACATGAATGGTTTCAGTATTGATGATCTAGCCTTCTCACCCAATTCAACCCAATTCTCAAATCTCACAAATGAATACCAATTTAACCAGTTCTCTCCGGATCTTAACTTTATGGACAATCATTTTTCCCTTCCACCCGATTTCGAACAGGGTAATATTGTTCCTAAAGTTAGTTTGACCACAAGTGGAGAGTCATCTGTTCCATCTAATAGTTTGAGTCCACCTGATGGAGGCTCTTTGTCTCTGCCTACGGCTGTGAGCGTCGGAGGAGTAGACAGTTCCTCCGATGACAATGATTTCTCTGAAGCTGTTTTCAAATACGTAAACCAGATTCTTTTGGAAGAGAACATAGAGAAAAAGCCTGGCATGTTCTTTGATCCGTTGGGTCTTCGTGTGACCGAGAAATCGTTCTATGATGTTCTTGGTCAACAGTACCCCTTTTCACCCAATCAGCAACCACTTCATATCAATCCGAATGTTGAGAGTCCCGATGGTAATAATTCTGGGAGTTGTGGTGATTGTAGTGGTAGTAATAATAGTCCTAGTCCTGGTACTAGCAATTCCATTGATCCTCAACGGGTTGGCGATTCGGGAGATCAAAAATCTTCTTTTCCAGAAACTACCCTTCCCAATGACAACCCTTTCCAGTTCACTTCACATTCGAGTTCACAGTTATCTGTTCCTCTGGAAAATCGCATGACTAGCGTTGGTGATGGGCAGCATGTTGGTGGTGGGCAGCGCCTTGATGATATGCTACAGGGCTCCTCCGTAGAAGAGTTTGTGGCTCAGAATATATATACAGATAGTGATTCTATCTTGCAATTCCAGAGAGGGTTAGAGGAAGCTAGTAAATTCCTTCCGAAAAGCACTCAGCTGCTCGTTGATCTGGAAATCAACACAGTGTCTCCAGAAGTGAAAGCAAGTGTGCCGATGGTTACTGTCCAGAAAGAAAAGAGTGAGAGGAAGAACTCACCTAATGGGTCAAAGGGAAGAAAGAATCGCGAGTGGGAAGATGTTGATCTTGAAGAAGGGAGGAGTAGCAAGCAGTCTGCAGTTTATATAGAAAAGACTGAAGAGAGTGAATTGTCTGAGATGTTTGACAAGGTGTTACTGTCTACTGGTGGAAATAATGAATTTCAGTGTGACAATGTTGCTTTTAAGAATGAAGCAAGCAAGACCTTGCAGCCAAGTGGACAGCCACAAGGATCTAATGGTAATGGCAGGAAGGCTCGTGGTAAGAAACAAGGAAAGAAGAAGGAAACTGTGGATTTGCGGAATCTCCTGATTTTATGTGCACAAGCCGTGTCTACCAATGATTTTAGGACCACTAGTGAACTGTTAAAGCAGGTTAGGCAGCACGCTTCTCCTAACGGTGATGGATCTCAAAGGTTGGCTCACTTCTTTGCGAATGGTCTTGAGGCTCGTATGGCTGGTACTGGCACAGGAACCCAAAAGTTTTATACGTCCCTTGTCAAAAGGTCATCAGCCGTTGATATGTTGAAATCTTACCAAGTTTATATTTCAGCTTGCCCTTCCAAGAGAATGTGTATGCTCTTCAAAAACAAGATGATTTTGAAGATGGCCGAGAAAGCAACAACCCTTCATATTGTCGATTTTGGTATCCTGTATGGTTTCCAGTGGCCAATCCTCATCCAGCATCTTTCAAAGAGACGTGGTGGACCTCCGAAGCTACGCATTACTGGGATAGAGGTTCCCCAGCCTGGGTTTCGTCCAGCAGAGTGGATTGAAGAGACTGGACGTCGCTTGGGAAGATATTGTGAGCGTTTTAATGTACCTTTTGAGTACAATGCTATAGCTTCACAAGATTGGGAATCCATCCAACTGGAGGACCTCAAGACTGAAAGGAACGAGGTGCTTGCTGTGAACTGTATGTTTCGGTTCAAGAACCTACTTGATGAGACCGTTGAAGTGAACTGTCCAAGGGATGCTGTTCTACAACTAATCAGAAGGATGAAACCAGATATTTTTGTCCACTCTATTATCAATGGTTCCTACAATGCCCCTTTCTTTGTCACTCGATTTCGGGAGGCTCTCTTCCACTACTCTTCCTTGTTTGATGCATTTGATATTAACATACCCCGTGACAACGAAGAGAGGTTGAGGTTTGAGAGTGAGTTCTATGGCAGGGAAGCTATGAATGTAATAGCATGTGAGGGCGTAGAGAGGGTTGAGAGGCCTGAGACATATAAGCAGTGGCAGGTTCGATGCATGAGGGCTGGTTTACAGCCGTTGCAATTGGACCAAGATTTAGTGAAGATTCTTAAGGATAAGGTGAAGGCATGGTACCACAAAGATTTTGTAGTTGATCAAGATGGTGATTGGATGATTCAAGGATGGAAGGGCCGAATTGTGTATGCTTCTTCTTGTTGGGTGCCAGTGTAGAAGTCTTGTAGAACATGCTTGTTTGAACTTCTTTGAGAATCGCGATAGAAGGGATGATCAACAAACTTGGCAGAGGTACTATTTCATTTCGTATTTGAGTATTCTGGTTATCCATGTTGTACTCTAATATACCATGTTGTACTCTAATACACTAGTCGGCTTTGAGGCTTTTGACCTTAATCGAAGATATTATTATTTTGCAGGTACATTTTTGTCGAAGGAAAAGATGACAGAAATTTGCATCCACACAATGATCATGAATTGGAGTTTGAATATTGAAGTCCTCCACCCGCAATGGAGAGAAGAGGACTTATGCAATCACATAGTTTGTTAAACTAGATTTAATTTAAAGATAATTTTCTTCACAATATTGAAATATGTCTCTAGTTCGATCAATGTTTTTTTTATTTTATTAATAAAGATGATAATTAAATTTGTTGATGCACAAAAGCCCGCTCAACCGACTTGGCTCAGACTGTTTTGGGCATCTCTTTGACTCATTTAGAGCAACTGAGTTGGATCTATGCTTAATGAGTTTTGTATTGACAAATAGAGGATTATATTTTCTCTATTTGTTTTGGGCATCTCTTCGACTCCTCATTTAGAGCAACTGAGGTGGATCTATGCTTAATGAGTTTTCTCTATCACTTCTCATTAATGTGAGATAAGTTGATCACATTGTTCGTAGCATCATGTGAGTAAAGGTAAAACTTTGCTTGATGAACGCCTACTTTGGTCATCTTTCGACCCGTGCGCGTATCCAAGTTCCATATGTGTTTACAGGACTGGTTTGGTATTGCAGTGCTTTGAAAAAAAAACATGTTGTGAGAATAAGTTAATTTTTGCTGCTTCAAGTTTTCAGTTTTTTTCATCCAAAATTATGAAAAGAAACTGTTTTTAAGTGTTTACCAAACACCTTTTTGAATTCAATTTTTTATTTTTATTTATTTATTCCTATTTTTTTATAAAAATACCTCTGTATCAAACCAGTACATGTGGGATGTGTGTCTGATTGATTTGTATTATAAATTTAGAAGTTAGACCAACCGAGTTTGACAATTCCTCATTGTATTTGGAGCCGTTTTCCATGTGCTCGGTGGCTCCACTGACATTGTTGAACTTTTACTTGGCTTAGAGCAACTCCACCCCTATCCACTTTGCGCCAGCACCCAGCCCATTTATCCACTTAATTGAACAGTAACAGACTCAATGAACAGTAATAGGCCAAAGCATCTCCACCCCAAAAAAAAATGTGCTGGCACCTAGTCTAAAAATGCGCTGGCACAAACGATCTCCACCCCTACAAAATGCGCTGGCGCCCAGTCCATTTAAAATATTAAATAATTTTTTTATAAAATAATAAAAAAAAAATAGTTTTAATTTCGGATAGGATTTTTAACCAATCTCGTCACGCCACGTGTCATTATCCGAACGTACTATTTTTTGAATAGATTTCCGCTAAGATTTTCAACCAATCCCGACAACCCACGTGTCGCTTCCTGTTTACAATAATTTAGGCAAGATTTCGATAAGATTTTTAACCAATCTCGTCACGCCACGTGTCATTATCCGAACGTACTATTTTTTGAATAGATTTCCGCTAAGATTTTCAACCAATCACGTAGTGCCACGTGGCATTGTCCAGAACCTCATCTTCTTTTTTTTTGTCCATATAAACCCTACATCCCTACATCCATCCTCACACTAAACTCAATCCTTTTTTTTAGCTCAGAATTCTTCTTTATCATTTTCAAATCTTGAGTTCTTACAATGTCTTCTTCAAGGAGAGCGTATAAACAGTTGCAAGAGCAGCAGAAAAGGTTGTTGGCACAACAGGAAGAATTGGTCAATCTTGACCAAGGTGGAGGTGGAGATGAGGCCTTCGCAATGGAGGAGGATGACGATGATCACCATAGAAGGCGGAGGGCCTCACATTCCCGCCGTATCATGCAAGCTATGGGTCAGATAGCCAAACCCGGACGTGCGGCAAACATCGATAGAAGAAGGGAAAGACGAGGTAAAGATCTCTTGGAAGATTATTTTATTCCCAACAGCGTTTACCCTGATCATGTTTTTAGACGTCGTTTTAGAATGCAACGAAGTTTGTTCGCTAAAATCATGAGTGATGTTTGCAACCATGATCCATATTTTGTGCAAAAAGAGGATGCTTTTCATGTTCTAGGTCTTCTTCCTGAGCAAAAAATTACGGCTGCCTTGCGAATGCTTGCATATGGAGCATCCGCAGATCAAGTGGATGAGATCGCAAGGATGGGAAAAACAACAGTTCTGGAGTCCCTGATGCGGTTTTGCTCTGCAATTGAAGCCCTCTACACCAATGAGTCCCTTCGGCAACCCACGCCAAGGGACATGCGAAGGCTTCTTAGGAAGGCTGAGATGCGAGGCTTCCCTGGCATGATTGGAAGCATCGACTGCATGCACTGGATATGGAAAAACTGTCCAAGTGCGTGGCAAGGAGCTTATGGCGACAGAAAAGGAGCCAAAAGCATCATTCTGGAAGCGGTGGCTTCTTTTGATACATGGATTTGGCATGCTTTTTTTGGTGTTCCAGGAGCTCAGAATGACCTAAATGTCCTTGCCCAATCTCCAGTGTTTGATGAACTGCTACAAGGGCGTGGGCCGAGATGTACATATTGGGTTAATGGTACTAAATACGAGGGATCATACTACCTTGCAGATGGTATTTACCCAAGGTGGTCAACATTTGTCAAAACAGTGCCACACCCGCAGAGTGAAAAAGAGAAACACTTCGCAAAGTGTCAAGAAGGGTGTAGGAAGGATGTCGAGCGTTGTTTTGGTATCCTGCAAGCTCGTTGGGCCATTGTCAGGGCTGCCGCTAGAATGTTTGATGTCGAGGCTCTTCGATCCATCATGATGACGTGTATTATTCTCCACAACATGATTGTTGAAGACGAGTATGATTATGATGCCGTCGATGAATACGAGCCGGATCCGATGAACAACTCAAGAACACAAATCTACTATGCTCATGACCGGACCGAAGATCCCGTGCAACACGAGCCGTTGGAACGGGATGGACGTTACAATGAATTGATCGTTCAACGATACACTTCATTGCAAGAGCCATACTGGCACATAGCCCGCCAGAATGACTTGATTGAGCATCAGTGGAGCTTGCACGAAGGCGAAGATAATTAAAATAAGGCTTGTGGTTGAAGAATAAAGTGTATTGTTTTTTAAGTAATCTTATTTAGTGTGTTTGCTTTTTTTTTTTTTAAGTTTAAATGGTGAGGTTATGTAATTGTAAGTTTAAATGGTGTTTTAAGTTTAAATGGTGTTTTATGTAATTTTATTTGGTGTTTTAAGTTTAAATGGTTTTTTTTTTAAGTTTAAATGGTGAGGTTATGTAATTTTAATTTTAAATTAAATAAAGTTCTAAAAGTAAATAAGAAATTACATAAGAAATTAAATAAAGTTCTAAAAATAAATAAGAAATTACTTATTTAAATTAAATAAAGTTCTAAAAATAAATAAGAAATTACATAAGAAATTAAATAAAGTTCTAAAAATAAATAAGAAATTACATAAGAAACTAAATAAAGTTCTAAAATAAATAAGAAATTACATAAGAAACTAAATAAAGTTCTAAAAATAAATAAGAAATTACATAAGAAATTAAATAAAGTCTGTGGAGTTAGGATATGTGGTGCTAGGATCTTGGTTGCTAGGATTTCTGTAGCTGGAACCCCCTTGACTTGTTTCGGCATCTCTTGCACGCCTCCTTCGCACGACATCTCTTTTTTCTGATGTCCAAAAATATTTTGAATTCGGAGACAGTCCTACTAGAGACTTGTTCATAGTGTCACGATCTGTTTGAGCCATCCTTTCTTCTCTAAGCATCTCATTCTCTCGATGAAGTGCTTCTCTAATCATCTCGTTCTCTCGATTAACTATTTCTCTTTGTCTCTCAGACGCCGCATCACGAGCCTCAGTAGCTGCAATAATTGCTGCCACAGCAGCAGCTTTTTCCTCATCTCTAGCCTTTTCCCATGCCATGTTCATTTCACCTTGACGAGTAAGTTCATCCATATATTTAGTGTAGTCATTTTTGGAAGAACTACCTTTTTTCTTTGATGCCTTTTTACCTTGAGGCCTGAGGGACTGACGAGTCGGTTGGGTCTCTGGCACTTGTTCAGGCATCCCTTCCGTGTCTTCAAATGTGTTGGCTTCTTGTTCGGCTGTGTCTGCTTCTGGCGAACTGTGTAGACCCATACCGTGCATGACAACTTCTGGACCGGTTGCCACAATTTTGTATCTAGGGCAATCTTTGACAATTTGCCAACATTCCCATTTGTTGAATGATTTGTTATGGTTCTTTGCATTGTAGAATGCTTGTGCTTGTAGTGTCTATAAAAATTACATAAAAATTACATAAGAATTGTGGAATGCATAAAAATTATATAAAAATTACATAAAAATTACATAAGTATTTGGAATGCATATTACATAAAAATTACATAAGAAATTAAATAAGAATTGTCAAATGCATAAAAATTATATAAAAATTACATAAAAATTACATAAGTATTTGGAATGCATATTACATAAAAAATTACATATAAGAAATTAAATAAATTAAAATATTGATGTGGGTGGAATGCATATAAATAAATAAAAATATTGTTACCTCATCCGCTAAACTTGTCCCACTACGCAAATTACCAGAAGCATGAGAGATGGCGTTTTTCCAACAAGTAAAGGATGCGTTGAGTTTTTTCCAACGACCTTGAAGACCTTGACTAGATCTGGCATCTTTTCCATGTACATCTTTTCCATGTACATCGTTGAACGATTTCGTAATTTTACTCCACATTTCTCGCTTATCCATCTCATTACCCGTAATCGGGTCATGAGTAGTGCGAACCCAACATTCACACAACGTAACATCTTCACTGAGCTTCCACGAAGTCATTTTTTTCTCTCAAAGTGTACAAAATATTCAAATGTAGAAAGTGTAGAAAGTGTAGAAAATATTGAAATGTGGTGTAAGGTGGAAGATGAGTGTTAGGTATTTATAGAAAAAAAAAATTAATTTTTTAAAATTTTTCTGTATTTTTTTAAAAATTTTTGACATTTTTTAATTAATTTTTAATAAATTTTAATGTTGTAATTAATCGGGACCGTTGGATTTGAAAAATAATCAAATCCAACAGCACTCATTACGCCACGTGGCCAACGGTCAAATTTCTGACCGTTGGGGATTTTTTTTTTTTTTTTTATATATTTTTGGTGAAATAAACGTGGACCGTTGATCTGTGATCGGACGGTCCAATTTAAAATTGAAATTTAAATTTTTTTTACCGTTGGAAATCCAACGGCCTAAAAAACTAGCCGTTGGAAATCCAACGGCTCTGAGGAGGCCACGTTTCCTTCACCCGGACGCTGCAACTGGGCCTGCACGCGGGCCCCCGCGCCTGCAAACCTGTCGGCTACTCGCCGCCCCCCCCCCCCCGCGTGTTGTGCACGCGCCCGAAACAGACCGGGGAATGGGTCTGTCCATTTTGGGCTGGGCTCTTGACTGGCACGGGCTGGGTGCCAGGCAAGGTTGCGGGCTGGAGCACATTTGGAGCAGGCCGGGCTGTTATTTGGACTGGGTGCTGGGCAATATTTGCTCCGGTGGAGCTGCTCTTAAAGACAAAACCTAATACAAATTGACCTTTGACTAATATTAAGTTCCTAATGTGATGTCACATCAAGACGTTCACATAATTTCCAGGTTTTCTGTCGACCATGCTATGTATTTGTTTGATTATTTACTAACGAATTATTAATTAGCAGACAAGGAGTGCTAGCAATATTTGCACTAATTTTTGTATTTGGATATTTACACTTCTTTAAATGGCACGTGTTATTTTATTACACACACAAAAAAATGGCGAGGAATTAATGATGAAGAATAAAAAATAAAATTTGAAAAGGCATTAAAGGTTTTTTTTTTTTTTTTTTTTTGGTTAAACATGTATGATTTGAAGAAGTGAAAATGTCCAAATACAAATGTTGGTGCAAAAGTAGCCAGCATTTTTCTTAATTTAGTCATTTATTCTATCTTTTGGTTGACCATTTTTCTTGTTTATTTGAACCGAATTTTGATAATCTCTCATATTTTTGGAGAAATTGTTTATTGTGTCCTAAACATGAGTGATACATTATTATATTAGTGGAGGAAGTTTTATTTTTTAAGCTGTTAATAATTTTTTAACACAAATGTCTCACCACTTGTATAATGACACGTAGTGTACCATCCCATGTTTCGAGTACATTGAAAAATCTTTTCATATTCTTGAGGCCAAAGCAACGTGTGAGATGCTAGGAAAACTAATGAAAAATCCAAAAAAAACTACAGTTTTAATGAAAAATGACAAATAAATGTATAGTGAATAGTATCAAGAAAAGGTAAAAATATGGTTTTTCGTTAAAAGTGAACAATACCGAAAGTGTTTCGTTAAAATTCCCAATTATGTTTTGACCTTTACCATGAGGGATTAAGAAGCAAACTCTGTGTTTACTTCTGATAAAAGAATAAGGAAAGCATTACCTTTTCTGTTATCATCAGCCTCTATTTTCTACCCGATTAGCTCACAGTCAGAAGACATATCAATTTTTAATGTTATTATCATGATAATGTGAACGGGATTAAAGAAATTATTAGTTAATTAATTATAAAAAGATGAAATGGAATGTTCATTCGTGCTCTTCAAGACAGAGGCTTGTTTCACAAGTCAAGATATCTTATGAGCAACCGGTGGCTTTTCGATCACCGATACCCTTGAGCTAGTTTGACCATGTCAATGTTTCAACCAAGCAAACAAATGTGACTCATACAATATTGGATTTTTCAAAATTTTCCAAGGGTTGGAATGTCAAACTCTAACCTGTAAAATACCCAAGATCTATTACAATTCACATCTAAATAAACTAAAAGTGTGAAAGAATTGTACGTATGCATGGGTGTGAAACTGTGAGTAGACTGAAATATGGGCATCAATATTGGCTTAGAGAATAGAGAGCAATGTACTTCGATGGAGAAAAAACTTATATGTAATATTTAAGGGAAGTGTTATTGACACTTCAAAAATCTCATTCTACACTACTCACAAGTGTATTTTTCTTTACAAATATAAAAAGTTTGGAGTGTAGAATGAGATTTTTGCAGTGCCAATAACAATTCCCATATTTAAATGTATTATATATCGTGGTTGTGTGCTACTCACATAATTATGGATATGCAAGACATATTATTGTTTGAATAAGCTTATGAGTCGGGCAAGCCTCACTTCCCTTTCCTATTCTCTTTCCAAATCTGTTTTTCAAGTTTTCATTCGACTCGGTTGGTATTGCGGTATCTGGGACGCTACTTTTGATTTTGGTGGTGATTTCTACCTCAATGGCAATGTCTATTCCGCTATTAACAATGAGGGTTGCTCCTCATGAAAGCAAGTGGTGTTCTTGGTCTTATGTTTAGGGCTTTTGTTGCGATGGATTTGTTTCAACCATAGCTTGTTGCTTTCAATAGATCTATCATGTTATGTGGACTTGTTGACGATCTGCATAAGTAACAATTGTTATGTTGGTATTGAATCACGAATTTTATATTTTATTAGTTATGTGTACTTTTTCTAGTTCAAGTCAATTTTGAGTTCAAATTAGCCTTTTAGTGGAATTGGTTCTTAAAAAAAAAAAAAAAAAAAAAAAAAAAGACTGCGTACATATCCAAATCATTAAAAAATATTTTGGTTTTGGCAACAAATTATGATTAGATCGATAATAATTTTAAAATCGATCCAATTCGAGTATGCAAAGTTGTATAGTATGAACTGTCAAGTACATTATTTTAATAATCTTCCACTCTCTATGCCTCATTTTGAAATTCTGTTAACACTGAAATACAAAAGAAAAAGACATATATTATTGAAAGAAACAAAGGACAGAGTTGGGCCAAATCTATGTTTCCAAAGTCAAACATGGCATATTGTATGCAAGTTTTTATCATTTGAATGAGTTTATAGCTTATGAGTCGAGCAATCCTCATCTTCCTTCTCTGTTTTCTTTCTAAATGTATTTTTTGAATTATCATTTGATATGGTTGGTATTGCGGTATCTAGGATGCTACTTTTGATTTTGGTGTTGATTTCTACCTTAGTGTCAATGTCTATCCGGTTATTAACAACAATATTTGCTCCTCATGAAAGCAAGTGGTATTCTTGGTCTTATGTTTAGGGCTTTTGTTTTGATGGATTTGTTTCAACATACTTTGTAGCTTTCTAGATCAATCATGTTATGTGGATTTTTTGACGATATGTACAAGTAGCAATTGTTATGTTGATATTGAAGTGCGAATTTAATTTTTTATTGATTGTGTGTATTTTCTTCAGTTAAAGTCAACTTTGAGTTCAAATTCGTCTTATGTTGGAATTGGTTCCTACAAAAAAAAGACCATGTACATATATCCAAATCATTCACATTAATTTAACTTTGTCAGAAATTTAGTTCAAACAAACTAAACCAAATCAATTTATTATAATTAGTTAGATAATAATTTTAAAACTGATCCAATCACTCAAAAGTAAGCAAAGTTATTCAGTGTAAACTGTCAAGAACATTATTTCAAGAATCTTCCACTCTTCATGTCCCATTACCATCTTCTGTAACACTGAGGTACCGTTTGGTACGTGGGACGGGACGGAACAGAGTGGGACAAGGCGTTCCGTCCTACGTAATTGGTGCGCCTAAAATGGGTGGAACGAGCTGTTTCACGGGACGAGTTTTGAGTAAATTTTCGTTCCACCTCACCCCCCTGGAACGACTCGTTCCACATTTGTGGAACACAAAATTATAACCTCTTCGTCTCCTTCTTCTTCCTCCTTATTTCCATCCGAGGGCATCTTTACTCCCGCTCCGTTCCGTTCCGTCCTGTCCCGTCTTGTCCTGTCCTATTCCGTTCCGTCCCATCCCGTCTGCATACCAAACAATACCTGATGGAACAAAAGAAAAGGACAAAGATTACCGACAGAAAAACAATGGCCAGAGTGGGACCATGTCTATGGTTGCAAAGTCAAACACGTGCATGACTAATTCACATACCGATCCATCCGGTTGCAAAAATAGTTCAGGGCTCTCTCTGACTGACACATGCGATGCTCCTCCAAGAAAGTACGTGACGCCGCTCGCCCCCACACGCTTATAAATATCAGAAAACCTCACCGGCGCTGTTAGTTTGGTTCCCCGAACCTGAGATCGCCGCCTTTTGTTTTCAAGTCTCAACGTTTTTCTTCAAGGTACGCCAGTACTTTTCTGTTCATGTTGTTCTTGTCATCCTATTCAGTAAAGGTTCGATCTTTGCTTGTTCTTAGAGCCTTCCACTTCAAAACCTTTGCTTCCTGTGCAATAAATCTGCAAAAACTCTGATGGGTTTTTGAGGTTTTTCAGTTTTGCTTCTGATTTGTTCTTGCTGGCATGCTTTGTTCCTTCTGAATTTGTCTGTGAGATTAAATCTTTAAATTTCATCTCTTTTGTGTGTAGAATCTTAAGTTTTAGAGGGTTTTAGAGTTTAGAATTGTACCCAGGTATTGTGTTTTTCTGTGATCGTTATGGATCATCCAACTGTCAATGGAAGTCCTGATTACTTGAATGGTTTCAGTATTGATGATCTAGCCTTCTCACCCGATTTAACTCAATTCTCAAATCTCACAAATGAATACCAATTTAACCAGTTCTCTCCAGATCTTAACTTTATGGACAATCAATTTTCCCTTCCACCCGATTTCGAACAGGGTAATATTGTTCCTGAAGTTAGTTTGACCACAAGTGGAGAGTCATTTGTTCCATCCAAGAGTTTGAGTCCACCTGATGGAGGCTCATTGTCTCTGCCTACGACTGTGAGCGTCGGAGGAGCAGACAGTTCCTCCGATGACAGTGATTTCTCTGAAGCTATTTTCAAATACGCAAACCAGATTCTTTTGGAAGAGAACATAGAGAAAAAGCCATGCATGTTCTTTGATCCGTTGGGTCTTCGTGTGACTGAGAAATCGTTCTATGATGTTCTTGGTCAACAGTACCCCTTTTCACCCAATCAGCAACCCCTTCATATCAATCCGAATGTTGAGAGTCCTGATGGTAATATTTCTGGGAATTGTAGTGATTGTAGTGGTAGTAATAGGAGTTCTAGTCCTGGTACTAGCAATTCCATTGATCCTCAATGGGTTGGTGATTCGGGAGAGCAAAAACCTTCTTTTCCACAAACTTCCCTTCCCAATGACAGCCCCTTCCAGTTTAATTCACATTCCAGTTCACAGTTGTCTGTTCCTCTGGAAAATCGCATGACTAGTGTCGGTGATGGGCAGCATGTTGGTGATATGCTGCAGGGCTCCTCTGCAGAAGAGTTTGTGGCTCAGAATATATTTACAGACAGTGATTCTATCTTGCAATTCCAGAGAGGGTTAGAGGAAGCTAGTAAATTCCTTCCGAAAAGCACTCAGCTGCTTG
Source organism: Pyrus x bretschneideri (assembly GCF_019419815.1). Classification (NCBI taxonomy): domain Eukaryota; kingdom Viridiplantae; phylum Streptophyta; class Magnoliopsida; order Rosales; family Rosaceae; genus Pyrus; species Pyrus x bretschneideri. Next base: position 3,258,468 of record NW_025999712.1, on the reverse strand, counting down.
TTGATCTGGAAAGCAACACAGTGTCTCCAGAAGTGAAAGCAAATGTGCCGATAGTTACTGTCAAGAAAGAAAAGAGTGAGAGGAAGAACTCACCTAATGGGTCAAAGGGAAGAAAGAATCGCGAGCGGGAAGATGTTGATCTTGAAGAAGGGAGGAGTAGCAAGCAGTCTGCAGTTTATATAGAAAAGACTGAAGAGAGTGAATTGTCTGAGATGTTTGACAAGGTGTTGCTGTCTACTGGCGGAAATAATGAATCTCAGTGTGATAGTGTTGCTTTTAAGAATGAAGCAAGCAAGACCTTGCAGCCAAGTGGACAGCCACAAGGATCTAATGGTAATGGAGGGAAGGCTCGTGGTAAGAAACAAGGGAAGAAGAAGGAAACTGTGGATTTGCGGAACCTCCTGATTTTATGTGCACAAGCTGTGTCTACCAATGATTTTAGGACCACTAGTGAACTGTTAAAGCAGGTTAGGCAGCATGCTTCTCCTAACGGTGATGGATCTCAAAGGTTGGCTCACTTCTTTGCGAATGGTCTTGAGGCTCGTATGGCTGGTACTGGCACCGGAACCCAAAAGTTTTATACGTCCCTTGCCAAAAGGTCATCAGCTGTTGATGTTTTGAAATCTTACCAAGTCCATCTTTCAGCTTGCCCTTTCAAGAGAATGTGTATGCTCTTCAAAAACAAGATGATTTTGAAGATGGCCGAGAAAGCAACAACCCTTCATATTGTCGATTTTGGTATCCTGTATGGTTTCCAGTGGCCAATCCTCATCCAGCATCTTTCAAAGAGACATGGTGGACCTCCAAAGCTACGCATTACTGGAATAGAGGTTCCCCAACCCGGGTTTCGTCCAGCAGAGTGTATTGAAGAGACTGGACGTCGCTTGGGAAGATATTGTGAGCGTTTTGGTGTACCTTTTGAGTACAATGCCGTAGCTTCACAAAATTGGGAATCCATCCAACTGGCGGACCTCAAGACTGAAAGGAACGAGGTGCTTGCTGTGAACTGTATGTTACGGTTCAAGAACCTACTTGATGAGACCGTTGAAGAGAACTGTCCGAGGGATGCTGTTCTAAATCTAATCAGAAAGATGAAACCTGATATTTTTGTCCACTCTATTATCAATGGTTCCTACAATGCGCCTTTCTTTGTCACTCGATTCCGGGAGGCTCTCTTCCACTACTCTTCCTTGTATGATGCATTTGATATTAATATACCCCGTGACAATGAAGAGAGGTTGGGGTTTGAGAGTGAGTTCTATGGCAGGGAAGCTATGAATGTAATAGCATGTGAGGGCGTAGAGAGGGTTGAGAGGCCTGAGACATATAAGCAGTGGCAGGTTCGATGCATGAGGGCTGGTTTACAGCCGTTGCAATTGGACCAAGATTTAGTGAAGATCCTTAAGGATAAGGTGAAGGCATGGTACCACAAAGATTTTGTAGTTGATCAAGATAGCGATTGGATGCTTCAAGGATGGAAGGGCCGAATTGTGTATGCTTCTTCTTGTTGGGTGCCAGCGTAGGAATCTTGTAGAACATGCTTGTTTGAACTTCTTTGAGAATTGCCATAGAAAGGATGATCAACAAACTAAAGCAGAGGTACTATTTCATTTCATATTTGAGTATTCTGGTTATCCATGTTGTACTCTAATATACATGCATATACTAGTCGGAGTTCATCCTTGTGAAGGTTGAGTTATTCGACCCACCCAGCAAGTTAGAAAAAAGCTTATTCATATTTTTCATGTTTTTTCAGGTCATTTGTGGTAATACCTTCTCGAAGAAGAACCGTAACGATAGAGTGGTGTCTCATTAGATATTTACTAAATTATCTTTTTGGCTTTTGATCGATGCATATGATGGCTGAAGGCGTATTGGTCATGGTAGATGATGGTTGAACGCCTTTCCTGCTGTTATGATATATAGTTATGTACATGCAGTCGGTTGCAGAACTATGGACATTAGTCAGACAGAATAAAGAGATGGAACAAGCTATATGAACTTCTGTTGTGACGAAAAGCTGTTGTTACACATGTCGGTCGGAACTTTTTTCCATCAGTAGTTGCAATGTCGGGGATTTTCTGTTCTTAATCTTTGTACAATCTTTTTTGGATCTTAGACTTTTGTGTTTGTTCTATCAGATGTATCAACAAGTAGAATGCGCTTTTTTTTTCTTTTTTTTTTTTTTTTGTGGGGTTTATTGATCAATTAGCTGTGTTGCTCACAAGTTCTCGTCTTCCGTTCTTCATTTTGGTAATGAAAAATTACAGAGAGATGCAACTTGCAAGTGCATTGCTTCGTTATGATCATGTTGCGTGTATGGTAGGGTGTCTTGCATATATGTTTGTAGGTTTTGATAGGACATAGTATTCAATTTGTTCTGTCAGAGCCATCATTCTGTGCGGAGGCTGCATATGGCATCAGACAACCGAGTGGAACCAACTTCGCAGGGACCGTAATCTGGCATCTGGGGATCCCGTTGTATTTGTGACTTGTGAGAAGTGCCACATGCCTTGTGTGGTCCGATTGTCCGGACCTAAGAATTTCTTCACCATAGGAGCCTGCTTCGCTGTTATTTTCTATTAGGGGTTACTTCTCACACACCCTTGTTAATTTCTGTCTGTTGATCTTTTTCAGTTCATCTGATCCGACAGTCGAAAACTAAAAATGTGTGGAAGAAATAAAAATGGGTGTGTGGATATCACACCCCTTTCTATTATTCAACAAATTATCAAAGTGTCTTTTTTGGGAAATTTAAGAAAGGGGATATTTGGAAAACTAAAACCTTCTTCTAACGAGAAATACTAGGTCATTCCTCCTTTGCAAACAAGTCACAATTAAGAGATGTTCTTGTGTACGGCACCTGGATTGGGGGTGGTGTGAGAGAGTGATGGATCAAAAGTGGTCCAGGTTAACATGACAAAATAGGGGATGAGGTAAAGGGAAGATTTTTGTGTCTGGGTCTGTAGGTGAGTTGGTCCGACTCGCGGACCTTAGAGTTTCTCCATAATTTGACATATGTACCATATATTTTAGATTCATACTAATCAGTCCATTTAATAAATTTTTAAATGACAAGTATACCCCCACATATTCTATAAAATTATAATTATTGCCCTTACATTATTTTCTTTGACAATTTAATATTTCACATTAAATATTATTATTTTTTAGTCTTTTAACATATTCTCAGCAGTTTGTCTAAAAGTTACCAAATACTCGGACGCTATTTTTATTTTTGTTAAAACCGTTTTTACATATTTTTAAGCTATTTAATCTCACAACACAACATAACAATTTATTTATTTTTAAAGCACAATACTACTAAACTAGCCCTAAGAGGGTGAGGGAGTGGGCTACGGTGCTAAGCCTCACAATGGGCTAGCATAGTTCAAATTCACCTTTGGCAAGAATCGAATCTAAGACCTCTCACTTACAAGTAAAGAGGAATATCGCTAGACTATAGTACTAAGTGGCAATATATTCTTTTATTAAAAAGACGTTATGTTATCTTCCTTTTTTCCTTTTAAGACTCTACATATCTTACAAATATTTTTACACTTCCTTGTAGCCTTTAGATTTCATAACATCAAAGGGTTCTTATTTATTCATGAAATGACATGGATGCTTATGGGGATTTTAACTAATACTAGCATTTACCTACACACTTTGTGTGTATGAACGCATTTTTTTAGAAAATGAGAGAGAGAGAGAAAGAGAGAGAGAGAGGGAGAGAGAATGTGGGGGGAGTGGGAGGTTTTTGTTTTTGGTCTTTTTTTTTAAATTAATTTTTTTAAAAAAATATTGAAGGTATTTTAACATCACATGTAGGTGACACTTTGAAAAAAAAAATAGCAAAATTTGGTTGTGTGAAATTACATTTCTACCTCATATTTCTTATTCATGTTCTGTTTTAATTAGAGGGTTAAACTGATAATTTTGGTTGACAATGAGTGTTTTATTAATTAGTAGAGATTAATGACAAAAAATAAGACTGAAAAAACATAAAATATGGAAAATTAAAAATAAATTTTAAAAATGAAAGAAACCCTAACTATTTGTGGAGAGGAGTGTTGCCCTTGCATCACGACATGAGTTTAAACTTCATCGGCTCCCCAATCTAACAAATCTATCGTTTGACCAAAAAAAAAAAAAAAAAAAAAAAACCCTAGTTGTAAAACAAGCTACCTGCAGACTTTAAGCCAATAACAAAAACAATGAAATATCTTCTTAGTTTGCCGATGGGGTATGTAATGCTTGGATGAGATTGTTGGCAAAAGTCTCCCTAATATCTACGGAAAAATCACCATTACGTAAGCAAAACACAATTCTATTTTCTTTATTATTGTTCATATATGTAGGATGATTAATTAGGTTTTTGCAATTTTTTTTTTTTTCATTTTTCCGGTTCATGAGTTTGATAAATTTTCTACCCATTTGGTGCCTTTGCCTTTTAAAATATTGTATTTCACACACAAACCCCTTAGCCACGCATAGACCCAAATAGATTTGACCATTTTTTCTCATGATTTAGAACAATTCGAGTCCCTTTCGAGCGATGCTTAAACCCTTTCGAGTTGTTAAAATTCTGTACAAATTGGAATGGATTGGACCCACCTTTCACTAGGAGTAACAGATTGAGCTACCCTGTGAAGTTGGTAAAAGAAATATAGCATATTATCTAATCTGATTGAAAATTAAAGCTTAACAGAAAATTAATTAAGCTGTTGCCTGCACTCATCTCCATCTTACTAAAGAGAGCAACAATTTTTTTTGAGAGACCAATCATATTAATGGACACGTTTATTGCGTGTGCACTTGGATACTTGCACGCATAATTACCCATTCAAGTGAGTAACGGATGTCTATTCACTAGTAGAAAAACATGTTTGCGCGACCTAAAAAGACAAAGCGTCGCGCAAACAACCTTTGCGCGACGGTACTTTGCGCAACGAAATTCTAGCGTCGCGCAAAACTTCTTTGCGCGACGCAGGAACTTGTGCGTCATGCAAAACACTTTGCATGACGCCAGCCTTCGTCGCGCAAATGCCGTTTGCGCGACGTTTTGTGCGTCGCGCAATATCTTGGCGCCAAACAAAGAATGTTTTACCGCTTTTTTGCCAACTTTACGCGACGCATGTGCACATGCGTCGCACAAAGTTGTTTTGCGCGACGTACGTACACATGCGTCGCGCAAAGTTGACTTTGCGCGACAAGACTGGCGTCGCGCAAAGTCAACGACTTTTCCTACTCCACTTAATCAGTTTGGGAGGCAGAAACTGCAAACCCAGTTGCAGCAGCTACCTCCCTCCCCCATCTCTCTTCAAAACCTTTTCCAATCAATCCCGTTGATATCAAAGTGAGTCAAATTTCACCTTGTTTTTAGATTGATCCCATTTCTAAGTTCTGTTTGTTTGCGGAGAAAATGAGGGAAATGATCATTTTATTTTTTGCTCCTCTCTCTGTTTCGTTCCTCCAATTCCAACAAAACTTAAAAATTTATAGCAATATAATGTAATGTTTGTGTTCATTTGTAGCAATATAACTTGAAAATTTGTAGCAATACACACACACACACACACGCATACTTTTCTAGTTATTTAGCTGCTTTTATAATGTAATGATGCTTCTGAGTGTGTTAGTGGTATGATTGTGTTCATTTGTTTGAATAATGTACATTTGGAGCTTAAATTTTTTATTAATTCATTTTTAATTTGAATTTTCCACCTTGCTCAGCTGAAAAAGAAGAAAAAACTGTTTTTTTTTAGCTTAGATTGGTTGGATGAACTGGAGTAGAAACTACTTGATATGAAATGGAACTCAGAGTTAATCAAGCTACAATTATTAAGCAGCACGTTGCTTTGTGGAAATGGACAGATAGCAATAAGAGGAAATATCGAATCCTTTGTTGATTTTTTTTTTTCTGTTTCTACACCCATTATTATCAATTCTTTCATGATTTCTGTTATTAGGAATTCATGAAAGAATTGGCAACAATGGTGAGATGTTAGGAATTCATGGTGAGATGTTACGTAGATGAGAGTTTTTAACTTCTCATTCCTGTTATTGCTGTGTGACAACTCAATTTGGCTTTATCTTACTCTGTGATTCTAGGAAGCAAGTGCCATTCCTTTTGCTTCTCTGACTGCTTGGCGAGCTCTCGTAAGTACTGTTAGGAAAGCTAAGGGGTATGTTATCTCGGATATTAACTTCCTTCCTTTGATGTATCATGATTCTTCTGTTAAAGTTGTTGTCATCAGGAAGCCATTGTCATTTTCTTTCTTTTTTTCGATTGCAAAAGCTGTTGTCGTTTTCACATGGGGGTAATGTTTCTTTCAGTAATGAAATTTGTTTCACTATACTAGAGATGTTGAACTTTTGTGTCCAAACTTTTACCATCTTCCCAGCATTTTTTAGGTAAAAGGTATAAAAGAAAGTATGAAAATTATTTTTGATGCTGTGTCTTTGAGAAACATGGATTGAGAGGCAGCTGAAGCTTTATATTATTTTGGTGTAGGGATTTGATTATTGTATCTTATCTCGGTGGAAGCTGTCATTAACAATTTTGCATCCTTTTGTTATTGCATCTTATCTTTACAGCCAACGGCTGTTAGTTGTGGGTGGTGGAGGAGTTGTAGGTTTGGCCGCAATTCAGATTTGAGATGTCACAGTGTACGTAAATCACTTTATTTTCTTCGCTATATTAATTTTTATTAATTTATTTTATTTTATTTAGTTTTAGTAATTATTGTGATTTAGTTTATTTGTATGCACATATTTTTGTACATCACCTGCAAAATTGTTTTGTGTTGTACGAAGTTAATATTACTTAACTTCGTACAATTTTTTTTTTCAAGAAAAGCTTAGTTTCCCGTTTGAGAATTAGTTGGATTTCGTGCATGGATGCGAAAGCATGACTGTGGTCCAATTAATTCTTGAATTGTCCCATTTTTTGGACAGTTTGGGAATGCATAGTTATGTGTTGTAGTTTGCGGTTCATGGATTAGGTTTCGATAATGGAAATTTTGGTAACATTTCCTGATGTTCTTCTAGTACACGGTGGATATTATGTATCTACGGCGTGCACTTGAAGAACTATAAGGAGATGCTGCCAAAATTAGCCCATGTCAAAATTTAATCCATTGGAATCGTAAATTACGGCACATAACTGTGCATTCCTGAATGGGATAGGGCCCTTACCGGAGGAATAAGGTGACAAGACAATAGTTGAATTTGTTATAATTCTTGTACTTTTATTGGGATTGCAGACAAAATGGACAGACAGTGGATACATAATCATAATAGATGTGTTGTTGAGTCCTTGGATGGAATAGAAAAGTTCATTGAATTCGCAACTAGACATAACATAGGTTCAACTCATATTCGATGTCTGTGTAGGAGGTGTAACAACTCAATGTGGGAGACATTCTCGAATGTTCGATTTCATTTAGTAAGAAATGGGATGATGGAGATGTATACTACTTTGTATTATCATGGAGAACGATTAGATCAAGCTTCATCTTCATACGTGACACGAGTGGAGACTGTTGAATCTAATGTGGATCATAATGAACAAGTTATGAATATTCTAAATGACGTTTATCCATATGCCTCGAGTAACACCAATCAGGAAGGGGGAGATGACGGTTGTCCAACCATGGATAGTGAGGCATTCAAAAACTATGAAAAACTATTGAAAAATGCAAAGCAAGAATTATATCCGGGTTGCGAGAACTTTTCGGTGCTCACAGCAATTGTGGAGTTGATGCATGGCAAGATCAAGTTTCGTTTGTCAAACAAGTGTTTTGATTATTTTTTTGGAGTTATCAAGAGGATGCTTCCAAAGGAGAATTGTTTACCTGAAGATCATAAAAGTGCCCAAAAAATGTTGAAGGGTCTCGGATTGGGGTATGAAAAAATTCACGCATGTGTAAATAATTGTATATTGTTTTACAAAGAGAACAAACAGTTGGATAAATGCCCTGTCTGCAATGAGCCGAGGTTTAAAATGACATCACAGAATAGAAAGACCAAGATTCCACAAAAAGTAATGTGTTATCTTCCATTGAAGCCTAGGTTGCAGCGATTGTACATGTCGATGCATACCGCAACCGACATGAGATGGCATAAAGAAGGACGAGTAAATGATGATGTTATGAGGCATCCTGATGATGGAGAGGCATGGAAAGAATTCGATCGGATGTACCCTGATTTTGCAGCTGACCCGTGCAACGTCAGATTGGGACTTGCCACCAACGGATTTAATCCGTTCGGAGTTTTAAATCAAATCCATAGCACTTGGCCGGTTGTCGTATTTCCTTATAATCTGCCGCCTTGGAAGTGCACGAAAAAAGAATACATGATGTTGACTCTATTAATTACTGAAGATCCAGGAAAGTCCATTGATGTTTATTTGCGGCCGTTGGTTGATGAGCTAAAAGATTTATGGGAAAACAGTGTTTGTACGTACGATAAGTATACTGGGCAGATGTTTACCATGCGAGCGGCAGTGATGTGGACAGTAAACGATTTTCCCGCATATGCAATGGTTTCTGGGTGGATGACTAAAGGTTATTTGGCATGTCCAATATGCAAGGAGAACGTAACATCTTCTTGGCATGCAAGAAAAGTTTGTTATCTTGGTCATCGTAGATGGCTTCCTTGGGACAACGAGTGGCGTCAGAACGATAAAGCTTTCCATGGCACGAAAGAGACTCGGCCAAGACCAAGAGAATGGTTCGGAGATGAGATTTTGGATCAATTAAACTGTTTGGAATTTGGTCATTTCGGCAAAGGGGTCAGTAAGCCCAGACCAACTATACATCTGAACTGGACGCACAAGAGTATGTTATTTGAGCTCCCGTACTGGTCAAAGTTAAAAATGAGACACAACCTCGATGTTATGCATATTGAGAAAAATGTGTTTGATACTTTGGTCGGGACAATTCTAGACATTGAAGGAAAAACGAAGGACACGATCGAAGCTCGCCTCGATTTGGAACGAATGGGCATTAGGTCATCCTTGTGGATGAAGAGAGTTGGTGGTACATTGAAGAAAGGCCATCCTTTTTTTACAGTTAAGCCGAATGGGAAAAAAGAGTTTTTCAACTTTATTTCTTCTGTAAAGTTTCCAGATGGGTATGCTTCTAATATCTCGCGTTGCGTGAACATGAGGGGGTGTAAATTTTCAAACATGAAGAGTCATGACTGTCATGTGATACTTCAACGCCTTCTTCCGGTTGGTATTCGACACTTATTGCCTCTTGATGTGGTGAAACCAATCGTGTTGTTGTCGAGATTTTTTTCACAATTGACTGTAAGGTGTTTGCGGAAGTCGGATGTTAAACAATTGCAGGACGACATTGTGAATGTTTTATGCAAGTTCGAACAGATATTTCCCCCAGCTTTCTTTACAAGTATGATTCACTTGCCAGATGAGGCATTGCTTGCCGGACCAGTGAACTATCGATGGATGTATCCAATAGAAAGGTACTTAATTAAGCGTCTATATATATAACAGATTCATGATCAACAAACACTTTGAATAATTTGTAGCATACCTTTTATTTGTGCAGATATCTTGGTGAGTTGAAAAAGTGTGTTTGAAACAGGGCAAAGCCCGAAGGATCACTTGTGGAGGCATGGGTTGCATATGAGTCACTTACTTTTTGTGCAATGTATCTTGAAGATGTTGAGATAACTTTCAATCGTCCTCAACGCAATAATGACAGTGGTGTCAGAAAAGAGAAACTGTCTGTTTTTGCCCAAACTGCGCGACCATTCGGCGATCTTCTAAAAGGTGAATCATTTACCAAAAAGGACATGGAGATAGCACATTGGTTCATACTCAACAATTGTGATGATGCTTTGCCATACCTTGAAGAGCATGAACAATTGATGAAGCGGGAACATCCTTCACATTTATATGCCAAGAAGCACCGTGACTTGTTTCCTTCATGGTTTCACACACATGTAAGTTGTATGTGGTTTGAATTGAGCATATTTTCCAACTTGTTCATGCCCGTCTTTAAATTTGGTTACACTAACAGGTTAACTTTTTGTATATGTTATATTAGATGAACAAATTGAAGGCCTTGAATTCACCCTCTTACGATGAAGAATTATATAACTTGGCGAGAGGACCGCTTCACGTTGAATTGTTCTCAGGTTGTCATGTCAACGGGATCAAGTTCTTGGGGGCAACACGTGATGACAAGTTGTCTACTCAAAATAGTGGTGTTCATGTCCCGGGTGCGGGCGACAATGAAGACATTGATTTTTATGGCAAACTAACTAGTGTAGTACAATTGCTTTAAAAAGACAAGTGTCAAGTGATACTATTTAAGTGTCTTTGGTTTGATACAAACCCACATAACCGAACAAGTGTTAAGCGAGACCATGGTCTACTATCAGTAAACACTACGAGACATTGGTACGATGAAGACCTATACATTTTGGCAACAATGGCGAAACAAATATTCTATCTAGACGACCCTAAAGCCGACAATGGTTGGAAAGTTGTTCAGAAGATTGATCGAAGAGGGCTATATGATATTCCAGAAGTAGATCATGATGACAATGACGACAACGTCGCTGACCAACAGTTATCATCTTCGATAGAAATTGGTGAAGAAACACTCCGGGATACTAATATTGTCCAAGAACCGTTTGACGTACCTGGAGTTCCCGAATTCGAAATATCAATTGACCTTGGTGATCTGCCTCAATACAATGCACTGGAAGAGGCAAACGAAGATGAAGACGAATGGGAATCCGAAAATGATAATAGCGAGGATAGCGAGAGTTATTATTATAGTTCGGATGAGGATTAATATAAACTTGTAAAGGATAGCGAGAGGATAACGAGAATTATTGTTGGTGATGTAATCGTATGAAACTCACCTTCTACCTTTTTTCCCATTCTTTGAAATTCATGTTTAAAGTCATAACAGGGAACAAGTATAGAGTTGCTGTTGGGAACACACCTGTAAGTTTTTCACTTTCTTTATATTTTTTGGCTTTTTTCACATATAAGTCTTTTGTACTGTTAAATTTAGAGAGAAGCATTTCAAGCACAATACTTTAGAAAAACATTGTCTTGACTTATCAACAGTAGAAACTACAGCAGTATCGGCCGCCAGAAGAATAGTTGAAGTGGATGAGTTTATGAGGGCCGGCTTATATGATGGATGGCTTGGAAAACAGCATCAAACATGGAGGAGATGCTCCGAGAAGCAGATGTGGTATGGCTCTCGCTCTCCTTACCCCTATTTTTTTGTTTTACTTAAACCGCTTCTAATTGTGTGGTTTCCAATTCTTATTCTAGATAAGCCTTCACCTAATTCTGGATAAGACCACTTATCATCTTGTATATTTGTATAAATGAATGTGAGAGATACACGCATGTTTCGAGTTGGCTTGGATGTCTTCGAGGTAAAAAACCACACCTAATTCCTTATTGTATTCAACCTTTTTCGAACGCTATCTCTGATATTTGAGTGGTTTGTGAATGAAGTTGCATTAGGATGAGCCTTACATGAAGCCTGGGCTTGCCGACTTGAAAAATGTTGTTGTGGTACGTCACATTGCTTCCGCTTCCAAGGTAATTACCGTCCATATTAGTTCAAACACATTAGGGAAAGAGCTTTCTAATTTTAAGAACATAAAGATTTGTTACCTTATCAAACGAGGAGCTTTTTGATTTTTGTAGTGAACTCGTGAAGGAATGGCAACACTGGCTGCTCTCAATGTCTTGGTATGTCACTAATGTAACAATTTTGAAAATCCAGAAAATAAATTGTATAGAATTGTAGGATTCAAAATAGCTCACATCGTTCAAAATTGCAGATTTGGCACTAAAGTACTAACATCCCTTACATTGATACGATTTTAGGGGAAAATTCAAGGCTCTATCTTCGGGGCCTTCCTGTTGACTTTCATTGCATATGTTTGTGTTATAAACTACAATTTCAAAATCCTTTCATTCTACTTGTGGAATTTTGTATTGCCATTCAAGAACAACATTCAATCAGCCTAAGAAAATCATAATCACCTATGCCTTGAATGTCCTCTTTGTGAATTTCATGGTGGTTAATAGATGAAACTAATATGCATGGTAGACTAACCACTGCAATATTAACGTAATTTGCTTAACTTCAACGACTCAAAACTTTGGATGACTGTTTGGTGCACCGTCTTCGTGATAATATCTCTTATAACCTGTACAGATGTTGTTCAAGGGTTTTCCAAATGTATGTGATTCCTTGAAGGTTCTCAGGAATGGTGCATTGGAAATGGCTTCGTCTGGGAGGTGGGCTACTGAGTGGGAAGAGCATGCCAAAGCATTAATACTAGAGGTAAGCTTATAATATGCATTTTCATCAGTCTTACTTATCAACTACGTACCCTCACATTTTTCTTTATCATCTACCTGTGGTGTCTTGATTTCCTTGTATTATACTATAGATGGCTATGAATCTGATTTCAGAGGTTCTGAAATTGCAGGTGATCTCTAAAAACTCAGATTGATTTTTGGTTCTGGTTGAAAGTTGTTTAGTCGATGAGGTAATATCATGATACAATTTACAGTTTCTTTTGTGCAACCAAAGTTTCACCGATCAATTTCCTATGTATCTCCTTGTTGCTTGGACATATTGGACCAATGCAATTGCTTCCCCCGTTATCCATCACTCTACACATTCGATGCTAACTATGCACATCACATTTTGAATACCGACAATTGGAAGTGAAAAATAAAACATGGCCATACTTTTGTGATAAGAAATTATGAACTGAAAAAGGAACTTATAAATCTCCTGGTTATGTTTGTAATCTTCTTTATCAAATTTTTTTTTCCAAAGTTCGTTAATGATTATGACAACTTCTGTTTGTAATTTAATGTTCTGCTTTTGCAGTCATTCTTTGCTGGTTTGGCTGCATCAGGCGCTTTAACCTCCGGCTTGAGGCTGATGACAAAAGCTGTCTTTGAGAAGTCTCATGATGGTCTTCGCAAGGGGACGAGTATGTCAATTTCCTTTACATATAGATAGTTGGGGTGGTTGATATATATTCATATGCTTCTTGTTATATTGTGGTTGTATGTGTCAAAGTCGAGGATGTGGATTTGAGGTTTGTAGAAGTTGCACGCTACATTATCAATCTTCCCTGGATTCATATTTGAAAATACCAATTGATACGTATGACAAAAAATTTGCTACATTTATTGATGCTTATCGTTTTGATGGGATACGCATTCTACGAAAAGAATTTTAATGATCCAACCGTCAAACTTGTTTGTATATGCTTCAAGATCGCATACGCCAAAAATCGCAAAAAACAAAGATTCAAAGATGAATTTGATATTCAACTTAAAATATTTACACTAGTGGATACCACAAAATCTTATGTCATGATGATCGAAGAAAATTGAGGATTTTGTAAAAGGAATAACATGCAAGCTTTGAGTTCCATTGGCAAGGTTTAAACTTTTGAGAAAGGCTTCACAACCTTTAAAACAAAAACTCTTTCATTTTGCATATCATTGCACATTTAATATTTTGTAATAGATTAGCAATGTATGAATGTTTGTTTATTAGGCTTTTATTTTCAAGTGTAGATGTAGTACTTAAACTACAAATGTGTTTTAATATTTTGAAGTAATATTTATGTGGCAATGTGTGGTATATGCAAATTTAAGAAAAAAAAAACATTTTTCTTAACGGGTCATAGCGGGTCATAACGGGTTGGGTCACTTTACCCGTTGGGTAAAGTGACCCGACCTGTTAAGGACCCGTTAAGATAACGGGTGTGACACGACATGACCCGTTAAGATAATAGGTGTTACACGAAAACGACACGAACACGACAGACACGACCCGTTTGCCAGGCCTAGGTGCAATAGTAAAAAATAGGCGCTTTTTTTTTTTTTTTTTTCAAATTTCAAATTTTATTTCCTTTCTAAGTTTGGATGCTCATCTCTCATCCCTCACTTTGTCCAAGTTTGGACGCTCACCTCTCATCCCTCAAATCTCAGACCCTCCTCACCCTCCTCGAACTCACTCACTCTCTCAACCTCACCCTCCAAGAATTTTTTAACTCACTTCTGTTCTCTAAGGAGCAACATCGCAGCTCCTCCACTTCTGATGTTAGTTCTGTTCTCCAAGGAGCTGTTAGTTCTGTTCCTCGAACAGAAGTGAGCCGATTTCTCTCCTCCTCCCACATCAGACAAGTGACTCACCTCTCATCCTTCACTTCCTCCCACATCGCTGATTTCTTTTTCGACCTCACTGTTCATCGGTTCTCCCCCAAATCAGGTAAATTTTGGAATTAATTTATGGTTTGTGAAATTTAGCACTTGGAAGATAGAGTATATTGTATATTCCTCCAGGGACTTGTTTGTGCTAAATTGTTGTCCCTAACCTGTTTGACGAAATGCCTCAACAACTTTGATTGAGTTGGATTATTCCTCCATGGATTTTTATTTCCTTTCTCTTTTCCATTGTTGAAGCCGCATCATGCCTCTTTGGGATAGTACTGTAGAGAGTTAGTAGCTTTGTGAAGGCTAAGTTTATCATTTTGCCCAAAATTTCCCTTTGCTTGCACCAAATCCCGCTCCATCTTTGGCTACCTTCTCCATTTTCTTCCTTGATTTCTTGCGCGAGCTTCAAATGGTAAAGTTCGTCCACCAAGTTAAAATGAGGTGTGCGCCCCAAGGTCAGACTTTGTCAACCCATAAATCTAGGCAAATTGGTTGTGTTTGAAGCATTTTGGTTGGTTTGTAAGGAAAGGGGTTGGGATATCTCTCATAACCTCCCGTGTGAAATTAGAGTTGTGGGCCTTGATTTTGGTTCTCCCAAGTAGCCCAAAATCTCCACAAGCACGTAGGCCCAATGAACTTTTCGTAACCGTTCACGCCACAACCCGCTTGGTAATCTTCGTTATCTGGCTTGGCCCACTTAAGTGTGTTGTGTGAAGAGCAGTTTGGTGTGTTTCAAATTAAACTATTAATGTATTAACATTATGAACTTATTTCAATTTGGCTTGGCATGATCAATACACATGGTTTTGCATGGGCTTAGTGTGAATTTTTTCGAATATCCGAATTATGAATTATCATTCCTTTTGGCGTGGTATGAATGTGAATTTTCATACTCCTCATTTTGCACTCTACTCATGAATTTGAGCTTGGTTTGCTACGAATATATAATGACTAAGCTTCCAAATATAATTGGGCTTTTTAGTGAAATTTTTGGGTTTCCTGCAACATTGCATTGTTGTTTCCCAAGTCTCAAGTTGCTTCATGTTATTACAGATCTTGTATTAGGTGATACCTCATTGGAAAAGCTTTTCTGTAACTCCCTTGTTCTTGAAGATTTGGATATACATCCATTTTTCGGAAAAGATGCAATGAATTTCAACATATTTGCTCCTGAATTAAAGACTTTAAGAACAACTGTGAAAGATACAGAGTTGTCAAACTATTTATTTGTCAATGCCTCAAATCTTGAAAAACTGTGTCATGGGGTTTGCATCGTCAAGGCAACACTCTGTCATATTGAATGTATTTCTCACATAGATGATGTTCAACACTCACGTCATGAGTTGATGTTGTATTTTTTATTTACATGCTGATGTGCAACACTCTGTCACATTGAAATACCTTAACACTCTTGTCATATTGAAATGCCTCAACATCTTTGATTGAGTTGGATTATTGTTGTCCATTTACATGCTTGGCAAATGCACCACCAGCATATACACCCACTTACAGCATTGACACCATGATGAGTTTATTGTTAAGTAGTTTGCATTTGAGAATTATGTCGTCCTCTTTCTGTCATGGGAAAACAGTTTTGAAATGGATATGAATAGGTTTCTCATGATTTTGGCCCATCCCATTTCTTTTTGCCTATCATTTTTCTCTAGTGGACCAAGTGGGTGGTGCATGTATTGACGCATTGACTCTCCGTAAGGTCAGATTTGAAAGCTGATGCTTGTGATGGAAATGGTGATGAATTTGAAATGTTAGTTTTGATGTTTAAGTTAGATTGGACTCTCATATATCTATAGGTTATTTGAATATGTACCCCATCGTTTCCTGGTTTCCTACATTGTGCTTAGTTAATACGTTGTATAGTTACAATTGTATTTTCCTTTTCTAGGATCACAATTGCATTTGAGAAAGACGATAAGGTTGAAAACTGTAAGAGAAATATTGATACTCCAGGGTTCTAATCCTTCTTGAAAGCTTGATGTGAGTTTTTCTGTTGCATTTACCTTGTCATGAAACCCACAACATTATCTGTTGCATTTAAGAAAAATGTTGTAGGATTAGTTTCTAATGTTATATTTTTATGCTTGAATAAGTGTATAGATGTCGCAGTTGATCACTCGTCGTCGGAGTGTGACCAAGAAGCTTTTCAATCACCAGAAATCTTGTATCAGCACAGCGGAAGTGAACATATCAAGATCGAATGGCGAAGATACCATGATAACATTCATCCAGATATGTAGAGATGAATGTATGTATGCAGAACATTCAATAGCAAAGCCTAAAGAAATAGAGAGATGAGAGCGACAGAAAGAGTAAGAAGAATGAAAGCTTTTGTTATTTCTCAACAGATTCAATACGAATCTGACACACACAGAGTACATGTTTATATAGCCTGCAGATATGCCTTATCAGCTACGCTCTTACTCTAACTACTTGATAACAAACTAACTAACTCCAATAACTGATGTAGTAATCTGTGATGATGTGTCAAATGATGTGGTAGTCAACTGATGATGTGGCAATAGCCATATACCTTCAACAGGCAGAGGTACTATTTCATTTCACATTTAAGTATTACGTTTATCCATGTTGTACACTAATATACATGCATGCATATAGTAGTCGGTTTTGTGGCTGAACTTCCTGAATACGCCATCTTTGTAATTAGAGTCTCTCTTTTTTATAATATGAAGTTTATCCTTGTGAGGGTTAAGTTTGAGTTATTCGACTCACTCAACAAGTTAAAAGAAAAAAGCTTATTTACATTTTTCATGTTTTTTCAGGTCATTTGTGGTAATACCTTCTCGAAGAACCTTAACGAAAGAGCGGTGTTTCTCATTAGATATTTACTAAACTATCTTTTTGGCTTTTGATCAACGCATATGATGGCTGAAGGCGTATTGGTCATGATAGATGATGGTTGAACGCCTCTCCCACTGGTATGATGTATAGTTATGTACATGCAGTCGGTACTTTAGGTCTTCAAGTTGAAATTTGTTCGAGTTTTGGTTTTGTTTTTCATTTGCTTTTGTTATAAGTTTCTGATTTAAGACTAGCAAGCTGATGGTGAGAAATGATACCATGATAGTGGTAATTGGCTAGTATGGAGAGAAATGTGAGTCTAAGCCTTATTGTTGAGAGAGTGTGAATCTATACCTTGGAATTAAACGCTTGCGTAATAGTTTAAATGAATTTTAATTTATTGTTAATTAATTTTAGGTTGGATGATGACATTTTATTACAGAGGTTGGGCTATCCATCAACAATCCACGTATTGCTACGTCACTCATTAAGTTTTGTCCCCATTGGATAGACTTATACACTCCACACGCGAGAGACCATGTTGAAGTGGGAATCCCACCTCTACAAATAATCCTAGAAGTGTAAATGAACTATAGTATTGCTCAAACAATTTGAAACTAGCTGAGAAAGGAACACTTATTCTTTGGTATTCTATTTCCTTGCTGAGAAAGAAACACTTTTGAAACTGGAGGGGACCCTTCATTCTTTTTCATATAGTATTGCTCAAACAATTTGAAACTAGCTGAGAAAGGAACACTCATTCTTTGGTATTCTATTTCCTTGCTGAGAAAGAAACACTTTTGAAACTGGAGGGGACCCTTCATTCTTTTTCATATAAGTTTTTCACAAAGCACTGTCGATGTTGTGGATGGTGGGCAAACAATTTCGTTGTATAAAATTAATATTGTAAAGTTTGGGCCAACCTAAATTTGGATGAATGTAGTCCATCATAAGACAATTCTTCAACGTATCGAATATTTTTGTTGTTGTTGTTGGAGTTGAAGTAACAAAATGTTTTAATTAATTAGTTTATAGTTCTATTTTATGTTGGTCACTTTTGACTACTTGAAGCCGCCAGTCACTGTCCAAACACCATCATATATACAGTTTTTTGTTTTTGTTTATAATTATACATTAGATTACTCCTATACTTAATTGAGAAATTTTTAAAAAACTTTGATTTTGATATGAATGGTGCTATCCACACACTCATATTTTTTCCTCCAATCATTTAATCTTCTTTAATTTATTTGATCCCACAATCCAAAATTAAAAAAGATATATAGAAGGTAAAACAAGTGTTTGGATAGCACTATCCTATCTTAATTATGATTAGGGAATTCTAAGGTCATACTTCTCTGTAGAAGTTAAGAAATTGGTGATATTGCCCTTTGAGAATTGTAATGGTCATCCTCTTGCACAGTACAAGAAATTTGGGTACTGTCCTAAAATATCTCGGGATGTATCTCATTCTCTTCTCACTCACAACGCATGATGACGGAGCCCGTGATGTGTGAGAAAATAAAAAGAGATGTATTCTCGGGATAAGGAAAGACTTCTTTTTCTGTGAAAATCATGGTTTGCTTTTGAAAAATTAGTGACAAGTCTAATTACAGTAATGTTGATTATTTAGTCAACAACATATTCATTTGGAATTTCATATCAGAAAAATCATAAAAAGATATAGAAAGAAGGGGCGGAGGGGTGGAGTTTATACTTCACCCCATATCGGAGAAACTCTTAAATTTCAGCTAAAATTGATAGATTTCGTCGATATTTTCGACATATCAGTTAAATATCGAAGAAACTTTTATATTTCGTCTAAACCAATATTTGACATTCCCTAAAGTTTCAGTTTAAATTTTACGTTTTGAGCAAATTTCTTCATTTCCATTGAAGACAAACAATATCGATATATCCATCGATATTTGCACAAGTTTGCATATCGATATTTCTATCGCTATCGGTGTTATAACCAAATCCAGTCATCGGTATTTCCACCGCTATCGGTTTTCAAATACAACCCACTTACCCACGTGTACATTCAGATACATATATGATGGTGATCTTTCACTTTGACAATAATAGTTAACAAAAACCCAGTCATAATTAACCAAACCAATCAATAATTTAAGGCCAAAATACTTACGTACGTAGTATTAGTCAAATGGAATTGTCATTGTCGCATGCATGAGTAGAAGAATATTCGTCGGTGTGTCTTATAAAAACAAAAGAAAGTCAAAAGATGCAAATTACATGTGATGTTTTACTTTTAATACCTAATATATAGTTTAATTTAGGAGATAAGCATCAGTAAGGATTAAGTTATCATAGCTTCTTAGATTTCAACCGTTGTGTGACTTGTGTCTCATTAATACTGATACACGTATTATGTACTACATTGTTAGTGACTATTTATTATTGTTTTTCACATATTATAATCCACTATTTCTCGTTTACCAACTGAAGTTGAATATACATTGTTAGCCCAAATAGCACGCGTGAATAATCATCAATATAATAGTCTTTACAATTTCAAGCACATATAACGTCAACAATAAAACTACCATTCTAATTTCTGATTGTATAACAAATTGTAATCATGTGGTGAAGTCAGTTAACAATCATAGTCCAAATAAAATTTTCTCCCATTTTTTTGGTCAAACGTTAAGTGTACAAGTATCATTTTCCTTAGTTGCATCAACCAATCATGAAGCTCCATATGTGCATGAATTTTTCTTTTTCGAAACATTATTTTAGAACTAAAATAGAGAAAAACCAAAAAATCACAAAGTTCATACTCTCGGACGCGCCACCGTCATCCCGCGTACCACTTCCCCACCCCCACTGCCTTTGCCCTATACATTCCCCACCTCTTAATCTCCAGTGACATGAACCCTAACAGGCCCTCCTAATTAAAACCTCAATTTCCCCCTATTCAATTTTGATCCTTTAAACAAATGGCTATTGGAGTGCATCACCCAAGCTACCCATGGCGTGATTAGAGGACATTGACTTGAATAGCTTAGGATGTCTTGTGCATCAAGGTAATCAATCTTTTGTTTTATGCAACGATACATTTATACTCTGGTAGGTTTGCGCTATACCACACAACATATTAATGATAATTAATCATCAAACTCATCATACACTAGAAAAAAGGATAATGTTATTTACGTACCTATTTTTACTTCTCACATGCCTATTTCAATTTTTTACTTATTTAGATCAAATGAATTGAAGAAGATTAATTACTAAAAAATAATAATGATGTGTTACAAATAAGATGTGTGTGAATATCACCCCAAAAAAATGAAAAGTATGACTACACGGTAGGATTAGTGACAACATAATGAGTACATTATTACCTTCACATTGTTAGTGACACCGAGATTGACTATGTTAATTTTTTAAGTTTGAATAAACAACTACAATGGGAACCCAAGAAAATTGTAACTTGTTCATCACGAATGGACTTTTTTTTTCTTTTTTATAAAAAAAAATTATCGAGTAATTTTGCCACGACAATCTATAATTTTAAAAATTAGAAAGACTCATATTTTAGCATGTCTTGATCACTATCATGTTATTTATCAGCGTCAGAAATTGAACTTAAAATCAGATAAGGATTTGAGGAACTTTTTCGGTTTGCAGTTGTGATCCACATCCTTGTTTTCACGTTTTCTATCTCTGTCTAGCTACTAAAACCCTAGTGTCCAAATCTGATTGGCTGCATGTTATCATCTTTATGTATGCTCTGTATCATTTTTAAAAGTGGTGGCTGACTTGTCCTGCTTTTTAACCCCCTTCCCAGAAGGTTCGTCGGTCTCCAGCTCCTATTTTTTCTTAAATAAAGCACGCATATTTTTTTCTGTATATATATATATATATATATATATTTGTATACACACACAATTCCAGAGTCCAGTCAAAGCATCTGATCTCCTTACGAGTTTTCTCGGGTGTACTCTGCAATCTTTCTTAGTTATTCCAGAAGTTTCAGCAGCTTTTATTTATTCGATTATTGTCGGTTCAATTCAATTTCTTTTCCTGTTCATAACCTGTTTGCTGGTTTGTGCAAAGTCTGAATCTTGCTATCTGTTTCTGGGTATTTTCTCAATTGCCCAATTGGGTCGAGTTCTTCATAACCCAGATTCCATTTTCATTTCACTTTCGTTCTCCATAAAATCAGTTCCAAAATCTCGCATCCCAGTTGGGTTTCTTGAAAATTTGAAAAGTCTGACTTGGGATTGTTGAAAAGTTGAAACTTTATGGATACCCTTCTTGAAAGATACGATGTTTCCGTGGAAAGATTAAATTTTGGGTCAGTCTATCCTCATCAAAATCTTGTAAATGGGTTCAAAGTGAATCATGAATCCACCAATTCAATTTTCCCTCCAACAAACTTGGATCATAATTCTAGTGATTCAAGCACTTATTCGAGCACTGGTTCAGATGGAGATTCTATTGACCCTAATGATTTCAATCACCCGATGCTCAAGTACATAAGCGATATTCTTCTGGAAGAAGATTTGGAGGGTAAGCCCTGCATGATGCAGGGCTGTTTGGCCCTCCAAGCTGCTGAGAAGTCTTTCTTTGATGTCCTTAATCCGAAGGGTCCCCCTTCGCCAAACCAACCCCCTTTGTCCCATAGCCTTGAGAATTCGGATGATGATTCCACCCCGAGTTTTCATAGCGGTAATGGCTCCTCTATTGCTGCTAAGACAGACTGGGGTTTTGATTCTTCAGAAACCTCCCATTTCCAATCTTCTCTTGTTGAGTCTCAATCGGATAACCTGTTGGTTTCGGATTTGCTTTCTGAGCTGCAAAGTTCTGGGCATTTCGGAGGCGTAGGGGAAGCAAGCAAGTTCCTCCCAAATGGAAGTTTTGGAACTTTTGACCAGGAGAGGAACCACTTGATGCATCCAGGTCCTGATCTGCGCCCTCCGGGGACTCGCACACTGGTGAGGAGGCCGGAGAATTATGGGTACAACTCAACAAATATATTGAAGGGAAAAAAGAATCATCAAAGGGAGGATGTTGATTATCCAGAAGAAGGGAGGAGCAGCAAACTGCCAGTTGCTTTTGCTGATGACTCTGAGCCGCCGCAAGAAATGTTTGATGAAGTGTTGCTCTGTCATGGCCATCATCGTCTGGGTAACAAGCAGGCGAAAGGGGCTAAAACAACGCGTTCAAAGAAACAGAATAACAACACGGAAATGGTTGATTTGAGAACATTGCTAACTCAATGTGCACAAGCTGTGGCAAACTATGACCAACGAACTGCAAGTGAACTACTCCAGAAGATACGGCACCACTCTTCCCCCTGTGGTGATGCAAACCAGAGATTAGCTCATTACTTTGCTGATGGCCTAGAGGCACGCTTGGCTGGCGCCACAACCCCAACATACTCTTTTCTTGTTGGTACACAAACATCAACTGCTGACATATTAAAAGCTTATCAGGTGTTTATTTCTTCGTCCCCTTTCAAACTCATGTCAAATTTCATGGCCAACAGAACGATTATGAAACTCTCAGAAAACGCAACAAGGCTTCACGTTATTGATTTTGGTATTTCGTATGGTTTCCAATGGCCCTGCTTTATCCAACATCTCTCGGAGAGAACTGGTGGACCTCCTAAGC
Organism: Pyrus x bretschneideri; assembly: GCF_019419815.1. Classification (NCBI taxonomy): domain Eukaryota; kingdom Viridiplantae; phylum Streptophyta; class Magnoliopsida; order Rosales; family Rosaceae; genus Pyrus; species Pyrus x bretschneideri. The sequence continues at coordinate 3,235,751 of NW_025999712.1, read as the reverse complement.
TTCGTATCACAGCAATTGAGCTTCCCCAACCAGGTTTTCGACCTACCGAAAGAGTTGAAGAGACTGCGCGTCGGTTGAAAAAATATGCTGAGAGATTTAATGTTCCATTTGAGTGCAATGTCATTGCTCAGAAATGGGAGACAATCAAATTTGAGGATCTTAGAATTGACAGAAGTGAGCTGACTGTGGTCAATTGTATGTGCCGTTTAAAGCATATACCTGATGAGACGGTGATGGCGAGCAGTCCAAGAGATATTGTGCTAAAGTTGATCAAGAAAATTAATCCAGACGTTTTCATTCATGGGGTTGTCAATGGGACATACAATGCACCCTTCTTTGCCACACGGTTCAGAGAGGCACTTTACCACTACTCTGCATTCTTTGATATCTTAGAGGCCACTGTTCCCCGCGAAGATGAAATGCGTCGGTTGTTTGAAAAAGCAATTTACGGTAGAGACATAGTGAATGTCGTAGCTTGTGAGGGACTGGAAAGAGTTGAAAGGCCTGAGACATACAAGCAGTGGCAGGTTCGGAACGTGAGGGCTGGGTTCAAGCAGCTCCCACTAGACCAAGCTCTTTTGAAGCGAGTGAAGAGAATGTTGAAGTCTTATCATGATGATTTTAGGATTGATGAAGATGGGAACTGGATGTTGCAGTCATGGAGAGGAAGAACTATCTTGGCTCTGTCAGTCTGGGTGCCGGCCTAGGCAACTAGTACAATCTTTATTCTCTTTGTTGTTGATTTTTTTGTGTAATATTCCATCCAGGGACAAAGGTGTGCATGCTGCTTTGTTCTTGGTTTTATGAGTTTATTGTTTATTTTTCATTTATTCATTGCTGCCTATGGGAGCTTGATCTTGGATATGTAATATTTTGAACCAGTTCTTGATAAATGCACTCTTTTGCCAACATATGGTTGTTAAATGCTCAACTCTTCTTATGACTTGAGATTCTTAGGACATTTTTGGTGCTTACGATTGGATTGGACTAGATAACTCACAACATCTAAGTATGTTGCCATTTTGTGTAAGTTGAGGGAATTCGGTAGATTAGTCACGAAGGAAATTCATCCCTTTCAATTCCCACAAATTGGTAGGATTGGATTTGGGGATATGCTCTTTTTAGAACTAATCTCTCATTTGCCTTCAACTTGGACCCGTGAGTCTACAGAGTTATCCAATCTAATCGTGCCAAATGTGGGAACGCCTAAAAACAGTGAATCAAATACAAACTATTACTTCAGAAAGAAAAAGAACTCTGCAGTCAATTAAAGTGTCAAACTTCAATAAGGCTTGATAATTATTGATTAAAAAAAGCCAAAATCTATGGCAGCAATGAAGAAAATTGCAACTTAGAGAGGAAAAAACCTAAAAATTGTTATACTACGATGGTGAACTCATATGGTCAATCTGTCATAGCAGAAGTAAAATATGACTGATTAGAATTTTCTAAGTTTTCATTTTAGTACCCTTATTTTTATTTATTTGTTTTGTATTGGTTGTAAACAAATTTCAATCTTTTCGTACTTTATAATTAAAGAATTTTTAATGAAAAACCCACAGTACTGTTCATTTTAACGAAAAATCATATTTTTATACTAAAAAGTCAATCCTGGTCCTATTCACTTTACTCTTTATTCTGTCCTTATCATTAAAATTTAAAGTTTTCAAATCATTTTCATTAGCTTTCTCTATAATTAACATGGTCAAATTTTACTCCTGCAAAAACTTTGAATAGAAAATTATGGTGGGAACACAGGAAAGGTATGGATTGTCAGGCAAGGACTTGTCTAATTTGTTGATTGGCCCCTGCAAAGTTGATTTTTATGTTTATGGACCTTTGGACTCTTGACTACCCATCTACAATGACAGGAGTCCGACAGGAGATAAAGCAGCCTTACTGTATATGGACTGCAATTTTATTAAAAGTTGGCTACTGACTTTGTCAAACTTTTGAATTCAGACCTTCCCAGAAGTTTCATTAAAATATGCAGTATGAAGATGTCTCTGCAGATTTTATTGTAAAAGAAAAAAACAGCATCTGTCTGATCAGTGTACTGTTCCACAAGTTATCAGGTACTCTGCAAGATTTCTTAGTGTTTCATTCTTTCATTCCTTTTTTGGTTATCAGTTCCAAATTTCATCACTTCTGAGCCTTGAAAAATAAGAATTTTGAGCTAATCCTGCTAGATAGGTTGTTTTCATGGATACCCTTTATGTTGAAAGATTTTCTGCCCCCATTGAAGGATTTGAATTGGGCGATGGCTCGAATTCAGTCTGTTGTGATGAGAATCTTGCAGGTGGGTTCAAAGAGAATCATGAATCCACCAACCCAAACTCCCTTCCATCCAACTTCGATCATCCTAGTGTTTCAAGTACTTCTTTGAGCGCGGGTTCGGATGCTGATAATATCGACATCAGTGATTGCAATCAACCTGTGCTCAAGTACATAAGCGATATTCTTCTGGAGGAAGATTTGGAGGGTAAGGCCTGCATGTTGCAGCAATCTTTGGCCCTCAAAATGGCTGAAAATTCTTTTCATGATGCCCTTAATTCGGAAAACCCTCCTTTACTCAACCAACCCTCTTTTTCTGTGTACCAAAGCTTTGAGGATTCCGATGTCGGTTTTCATAGCAGTGATGGCTCTGTTGCCAGTTTTTATAGCAGTAATGGCTCTATTTCTGCTAATAGCGGCTGTGTTTGGGATGTTTCACAACCCTGTCATGTCCAGTCTTCACTCTTTGAGCCTATATCGGATACCCTTTTCGTTTCGGATTCGTTTTCTGTAGAGGAAGGAATCAAGTTCGTTCCAAAACAAAGTTGTGAAATCATTGACCCTGAGAGGGACCAGTTAATGCCTTCAGGTTCTGATCAGTGGCCTCGAGGTCCTTGCACACTGATTGGGGATTTGGCATCGAAGAATGGCTACAACTCAACAAATGGATCAAAGGGAAAGAAGAATCATCGGCGGGAGGATGGCTATGACACAGAAGAAGGAAGAAGAAACAAGCAGTCAGCTGCTGCTTGTGACAGTTCTGATCTGCAAGAAATATATGATAAGGTTCTACAGAGTGTGAACCATGAACCTGACTCTTGTTCTCATGATGAATCTTCGAAAACCAAGGGAAATAGGACGTTGCAGCATAAGGAGCAGTCAAAAGGATCAAAAACATCACGTGCAAAGAAACAAAACAGCAACGGGAAGGTAGTAGACCTTTGCAAACTGCTAACTGAATGCGCAGAAGCTGTGGCAAGCTATAACCAACAAGCTGCAAATGAACTACTCAAGCGGATAAGGCAGCACTCTTCGCCCTACGGTGATTCAACCCAGCGATTAGCTCATTACTTCGCTGATGGCTTAGAGGCGCGGTTGGCTGGTGCCAGAAACCCGTCATATTGCCGTCCTCTAATGATGCACATACCAGAAACGGAAATCTTGAAGGCTTACCAGGTGTATGTTACTGCATGCCCTTTCAAGAAGATGGTGCACTTCTTTGCCAACAGAACAATTATGAAAACAGCAGAGAAGGCGACAAGGCTTCACATTATTGATTTCGGTATTTCTTTTGGTTTGCAATGGCCCTGCCTTATCCAGAGTCTCTCAGAGAAAACCGGCGGGCCTCCTAAACTTTGTATCACATTAATTGAGGTTCCCCAACCAGGCTTTCGACCTGCAGAGATAATTGAAGAGACGGGGCGTCGCTTAACTAAATACTGTGAGAAGTACAATGTCCCATTTGAGTACAATGTCATTGCTAAGAAATGGGAAACCATTCGATTGGAGGATATTCGTATTGACAGAAATGAGGTGACCGTGGTTAACTGTATGTTCCGGTTGAAGCAAATACCTGATGAAACAGTGATGGCGAACAATCCAAGAGATGCTATCTTAAATTTGATCAAGAGAATCAATCCAGACCTTTTCATGCACGGAGTTGTCAATGGAACATACAATGCGCCCGCCTTTGTCACACGGTTCAAACAGGCACTCTTCCACTTCCACGCATTCTTTGATATCTACGAGGCCACTGTTCCACGCGAAGATGAACAAAGAATGCTGTTTGAAAGAGCAGTATTTGGGAGGGACATAATGAATGTCGTAGCGTGCGAGGGGCAGGAGAGAGTTGAAAGGCCGGAGACATACAAGCAGTGGCAGGCTAGGTATGCGAGGATCGGGTTCAAGCAGCTGCCGTTAGACCGAGCGCTCTTGCAGAAAGTGAAGACCTTGTCGAAGGTGATGGGGTATCATAGTGATTTCCTAATTGAAGATGATGGCCAGTGGATGCTGCAGGGATGGAAAGGAAGAATCGTCTTAGCACTTAATGCTTTGAAGCCTGCATAGGAGTCACACTTTGTGATGCCTAAAATCTGTATTTTCTTGTATCTTCAATATTTCCTGTACGTCTCGTTTACTCGCTAGATTCAATCAACATATTGAATGAAGAAACGGATGTCACCTTTCAAATCTTGTCCAAATTCAAGGAAATGTTTTTACTTTTACCTGTTATTAGTCAATATCAGCAGGGAGGCTGCTGTTGCTGTTTGCTTTTTTGGTATTTGAATATAGTCATTTGGTTCTCTGGGTTACTGTAAACGTTAACACGATTGCAAGAGGTTTGTTTTAAAATACGCGAAGCGCTATTCAAGCGGTAAGTAGGGGCTAGCGCTTAGGCGTTTAGGTAGGGTCTAGTGGTTTTTTTAATTAATTAAATTTATTATATAACATGTAAATAAATAATTATTTATACTTAAAAAATATATAATTGTATTGGGATATAAATGACATATAGATTATAAAGTATTAGAACATATCGAAAACACGGAGAGCAAACATATAATTAATATTTATCCAAGTATTCAACAAGTCTCTAATAATTTATTGAAAAAATAAAATGCAAAATAAAAGTTCACTATTTTCTGTCTAAATGAGAGTTGTGGTTTAGATGGATGCGCATAGACATATCTAGACGCTCTTTCTTAATTTTTAAACGTCTATAAAATAATCGAAAATGCGATCAACCGCTGCCGTCTATTAAAAAACAAATTAGCGTAGTGAATATTCAAAGTTAACAATAATAATCCCACGCGGATTTACACATATTGTTGTTTTAGCCCAAGTGCAGTTCATCTTTACGCTTAGGGTCTTTTTCACTGTATATGTCTATATAGTTTTTTCCCACTTTGTTTAGAAGGTGGCGGCTGATTTTGTCCTACTTTCGGAGGAAGGACCTCCCCCAGATGGAAATTTCATTACTGTGAACAGGTTTATACTTCCCTCCACTGACTCTCTGATTCATTTTGATTTTAGACAACAAATAGTGAAGAATTTCAGGTTTTATTTTTCATTCGAGCGAAATTCTAACTAATCAAATCTCAACTACAACGAAGTGGATTCGAACTTCAGTGCGAGAAGTGAGCACACTACTTTAACCAACTTCAGGATGTCCAGGTTTGCAAAGAGTTTCAGCTTTCATTCAATATTCTTTTTTTTTTTTCTTGATTAATCTTATTTCTGTTCATAATCTACTAGCTGATATTCTCTCTCTCTCTCTCTCTCTCTCTCTCTCTCTCTCAATTAGCTGCAGTTCCTTCTTTCCAAAGCTTCCTAGTCATCAGTTCCAAAATTCCAACACCACAGCTGAGGTTCTTCAAATCTAAGAAACCAGACGAGTTCCTGCTAAATTAATTCTTTTTATGGATACCCTTTTTGAAAGATTTTATGTTCCCATGGAAAGATTCACTGTTGGTCATGGATCTAATCAAAATCTTGGAAATCACGGATCCACCAATCCAATTTTTCTTCCAACAAACTTGGACCACAATCCTAGTGATTCGAGATCTTCCCAGATTCCTGTAAATGGATTCCAAGTGAACCATGAACCCACCAATACACTTTTCCTTCCGCCCAACCCAGACCATCCAAGTGAATCCGGGTTTTCGAGCTCGGGTTCGGATGGAGATACTTTTGATATTAGCGTTTGCAATCATCCTGTGCTCAAGTACATAAGCGATATTCTTTTGGAAGAAGATTTGGAGGGTAAGCCCTGCATGTTGCAGGACTGCTTGGCCCTCCAAGCTGCTGAGAAATCTTTCTATGATGTTCTTAATCCGAAGGGTCGTTCGTCCAGCCAATCCCCTCTTCCGGTGGACCGAAGCTTTGAGAACTCAGATGATGATTTCACAGAGTGTTGCCATAGTAGTATTGGCTGTGTTGCTGCTAGGACAGACTCGGTTTCGGGTTCAGAAACCTCTCATGTCCAATCTTGTCCGGTTGAGTCTTCATCGGATGCCTACAACTCAACATATAGATTGAAGTCAAAGAAAAATCACCTGAGGGAGGATGGCGATTATACGGAAGAAGGGAGAAGCAACAAACAGTCCGCTGCTTCTGCTGATGGCCCCGAGCCACAAGAAATGTTTGATGAGGTTTTGCTCTATAAGGATGCGAGGCATGCGTTTGAGTCTTGTTCTGATGATCAGTCTGTCAAAACTGATGGAAGTGGGAAGTTGAAGTGCAACAAGCAACCAAAAGTTTCTAAAGCAGCACGATCGAAGACAAAGAATAAGAACAGGGAATTAGTAGATTTGTGCACAATGCTGACTCAATGCGCACAAGCTGTGGCAAGCTATGACCAGCGAACTGCGAGTGAACTAATCAAGAAGATAAGGCAGCACACTTCTCCCTGTGGTGAGGCAACCGAGAGATTAGCTTATTACTTTGCTAACGCCCTAGAGGCGCGGTTGGCTGGCTCCAGAACCCCCTCATATTCTCCTCTTTTAAGCCCGCAGACACCAGCTACCGAAATCTTAAAAGCTCACCAGGTGTATATTACTTCATGCCCCTTCACGAAGATGTTGTACTTCTTCGCCAATAGAACAATAATGAAACTGGCGGAAAATGCTACGAGGCTTCACATTATTGATTTTGGTATTTCTTATGGTTTCCAATGGCCATGCCTGATCCAACGCCTCTCCGAGAGATGTGGTGGACCTCCTAATCTTCGTATCACAGCAATTGAGCTCCCCCAACCAGGTTTTCGACCTACTGAAAGGGTTGAAGAGACAATGCGTCGCTTAGAAAAATATGCTAAGAGATTCGTTGTCCCATTTGAGTATAATGTCATTGCTCAGAAATGGGAAACTATCCGATTTGAGGATCTTAAAGTTGACAGGAGTGAGCTGACTGTTGTTAACTGTATGCGCCGATTAAGGCACATACCTGATGAAACAGTCGTGATGAGCAGTCCGAGAGACACTGTCCTTAACTTGATCAAGAAAATAAATCCAGACCTTTTCCTTCACGGACTTGTCAATGGGACATATAATTCGCCCTTCTTTGTCAAGCGGTTCAGAGAAGCACTCTTCCATTACTCTTCGCTGTTTGATATGTTTGAGGCCACTATTCCTCGCGAAGATGAACACCGGCTGATGTTTGAAGGAGCAATATATGGTAGAGACATAATGAATGTTGTAGCATGCGAGGGGCTCGAACGAGTTGAAAGGCCGGAGACATACAAGCATTGGCAGGTTAGGTATCAGCGGGCAGGGTTCAAGCAGGTGCCGCTAGACCAGGAGCTCATGAGGAAAGTGAAAGCTATGCTGAAGTTGATGCGTTATCACGACGATTTTCGAATATATGAAGATGGCCACTGGATGCTGCAGGGATGGAAAGGAAGAATTGTCATGGCTCTTTGTGCTTTGAAACCTGCTTAGGAGTTTCACAATGTGGTGCCCAAGATTTGTATTCTCTTTGAATTATTAATATATCTTATAGCTTCTTGTTCACTCTTAATTTTCTCTTATCCATCTCTGCCTATGGAGCTTGATCAAATTTCTTATCAATTGCCTATAATTTGTATATCAATTTCGTATCATTTGTATACCAATTTCGTATAATTTACTACGTGTATATTCGATGCACTAGTTACGCCATAATATTGGTGTAGCACACATATGACAAATAAGTTTGATAATAAGTATGACTTACCACTTATGGTAAGAATTGTAGTTTATTTGACAAACGATACGACCAGTTAGAACAAAAAATGCGAATTGGCTTGAAAGAAAGTGTTGATGTATAGAGCAAGCATCCAACGCAAATCCCATAAATTCCACATACAGACACAAAGGCGGGTGGGTGGCTGTTGACTTTGACTGACTTTAAGAGTTAAAGAATAAAGACTGAAACAAAGGATAATCACTACGTATATCTATATATATATATATATGTATGTATATAATTTTTGTACATACCTGCAATCAAATTAGACCTGTTGCTTTTTTCTCAGGTGTGAAGTATTCTGCAGCTCAAAAGACCAAGAGGTACTCTGAGAATTGTCAATTTTGTTTGTTCAAATCTTGATTCTGTTCATAACCTGTTGGATGATGTTCCACAACCACAAATCTGTATATATTTCTGAGTATTTCTCACTTACCCAATTGGATTGATATCTTATTTTGTGAGTGAATTGCATAATATAAGATTGAAATTATATCACTTTCTTGTTTTCCCCAACTTTTCTTGGCCATCGGTTTCAAGATTCCAATATCTCAATTGGGTTTTCTGGAAAAACCTGATAAATCTGACCAGTTTCTGCTAAATTGGTTGTTTTTATGGATACCCTTTTTGAAAGATTCTCAAGTCCCATGAAAAACTTCCAATTTGGTTCTACTCAATTCCAAGTGAATCATGAACCCACCAATCCACTTTTCCTTCCAACAACCCCAGAGCATCCAACTGATTCCGGGTTTTCGAACCCGGGATCAGATGGAGATTCTTTTGACATGAGTGACTATAATCCTTCTGTGATCAAGTACATAAGTGATATTCTTCTGGAAGAAGATTTGGAGGATAAGCCTTGCATGTTGCAGAACTGTTTGGCCCTCCAAGCTGCTGAGAAATCTTTCTATGATGTCCTTAATCCGAAGGATCCTCCTTCGCCTGACCAACCGCCTCATCCGGTGTACCAAAGCTTTGAGCACTCAGATGATGATTCCTCACAGAGTTATAGCAGTAATGATTCTATGGCTGCTAAGGCAGACTCGGTTTTCGATTCTTCAGAAACCCTTTTGGTTTCAAACTCAACTTCTGGGAATTTTGGAGGAGTTGGGGAGGCAGGAAATCTCGTTCCAAACCTGAAACATGGAATCATTGACTTGGAGAGGTACCAATTAGTTCCCCCGGGCGATAACACACTGGGGAGGAATTCCGCACCAGAGCCAGAGAATGATGGCTACATCTCAGCAAACAGATTGAAGGGAAAGAAGAATCATCAAAGGGAGGATGGTGATTATGCAGATGGAGGGAGAAGCAACAAGCAGTCAGCTGCTTTAGGCGACGACACTGAGCCACAAGAAATGTTTGATAGGGTATTACTCTGTCATGTGAATCATACGCATGCGTCTTGTATTCGTGACAAACCTTTGAGCAGTGAGGGAAGTGAGAAGTTGCAGCCTAAAAAACAGTCAAAAGGGTCTAAAACAACACGCTTGAAGAAACAGAATAACTACCAGGAAGTTGTGGATATTAGCACCCTGCTAACTCAATGTGCACAGGCCACAGCAAGCTATGACCAACGAAGTGCGAGTGAAGTACTGAAGCAGATAAGGAAGCACTCTTCCCCCTCTGGTGATGCAACCGAGAGATTAGCTCATTACTTTGCTGATGGCCTAGAGGCGCGCTTGGTGGGAGCCAGAACCCCATCATATTCACCTCTTCTGAGTATACAGACACCAGCCGCTGAAATCCTAAAAGCCCACCAGATGTATGTTAATTATTGCCCTTTCAAGTATATGTTACACTTCTTTTCCAACAGGACAATTATTAAACTAGCTGAAAAAGCAACAAGGCTTCACATTGTTGATTTCGGTATTTCGTATGGTTTCCAATGGCCTTGCCTTATCCAACGCCTCTCGGAGAGAAATGGTGGACCTCCTAGTATACGTTTGACAGCAATTGAGCTTCCCCAACCAGGTTTTAGACCTACAGAAAGAGTTGAGGAGACGGGGCGTCGCTTGAAAAAATATGCTGCAAGATTTAATGTCCAGTTTGAGTACAAGGTCTTTGCACAGAAATGGGAGACTATCCAACTTGAGGATCTTAAAATTGACAGAAATGAGCTAACTGTGGTTAACTGCATGCATCGGTTAAAGCACATACCTGATGAAACCGTGGTGGTGAGCAGTCCGAGGGACCTTGTCCTAAAGTTGATCAGAAGAATTAATCCGGACCTTTTCATTCACGGAGTTGTCAACGGGACATACAATTCACCCTTCTTTGTCACACGGTTCAAAGAGGCACTCTACCACTTCTCTGCTATGTTTGATATGTTTGAGGCCACTATTCCTCGCGAAGATGAGCAGCGGATGATGTTTGAAAAGGCAATATATGGCAAAGACATAATGAATGTCGTCGCGTGTGAAGGACTGGAACGAGTTGAAAGGCCCGAGACGTACAAGCAGTGGCAGGTTAGATATCATCGGGCTGGGTTCAAGCAGGTGCCATTAGACCAGGAGCTCTTGAAAAGAGTGAAGATTATGCTCAAGGCAATGCATTATCATGATGATTTTCGAATAGATGAAGATGGCGATTGGATGCTTCAGGGATGGAAAGGCAGAATCATCTTCGGTCTTGCTTTCTGGAAACCTGCTTAGTTGCTGGATCATGTTATCTAGGCTACATTTTTTTACAGTCGTGGATGAGTAATAAAATCTGTAATCTTTTTGTTCTCGAGTTTTCGAGTTGTCTATATTATGTGCACTGCGTGCAGTCATGGTTTATGAGTTCATTTGTTAAGTTTCCTTTATTCATTTCAGCTTCTTGACAAACTACTCTGATCAAAATGCTGCTTATAAGAATTTAGTCGGAAAACCCTAAGCGCGGCTACTTGGCTGCGCAACCTAATTGCAGATTATGGGTGTAAGTGTTGATTGAAATATAGCTCAGTTGATTGATATTTTGGAAGAAGGAATCGAAGAGAGATGAATGCACAAGGGAGAGGAAATGGTTGCTTCTGTCTCTGCAAATTACTGAGGAAATATTATTCTCAGTGATTGCTTCTCTCGCTCCCACACAAGTTGTGTAAAAAGGGAATAATACCGTTAGAAACACTTAAGCTGGATCTCTCTCTCTCTCTCTCTCGCTAGAAACAGATCTCAGCCACTCATTTAGTTAATAACTAGGATCATTACACATGGCACTCATGGTCTTACATATTTGAATTTTATACTTGGCAATATTAAGCACAAGTGAATACACAATTAAACACATGGCTTATTCACTAATACTAATCAACTCGCTGCTTATAATTCAACAATGGGCACCATGTAACTTCTAACTCACTAGTTACGTAAGAATCAAAGATTAAACATGACGAAAACTTTTAATACAGCTCAACATATTTAAGAACTTGAACCAACGAATCAAAGCAAGAAGTGATGAACTCAAAACTAAATATTATGCAGTCAAAATCATGATTTTACTACATACACACATTCAACTTGTAACCTTCAAGAAGCTAGCCGAATAGGACTGTCGCGATAACTGCTATGCATCATTGACAGTCTTTCAACCTAATGTACAATGCTTACCATTCGAGTGAGAGTGAGAGAGAGAGAGAGAGAGAGAGAGAGAGAGTTTAGACTAAACGCTTGAGAAACAAGGTGTAGAGGACTGAGTCAAACTTCAAGATTCTTATCCGGGTTTGCTTCTGCTATTTTGTTCCTCGTATTGTTTCCTTGTCGGGCAAACAAAGAAATAAAAATAGCGATGAGAAATATTCTAATCTCCATGCATATGAGTCAAACCATATATATCAAAAGTCAAGGCCCTTCTCTGAAAATTCAAGAGACTGTTCTGGTTGGAAAACAACCAACCATATCTTTTGTCTTTAGGTATAGATAGATACACATCAAATTGGATGAATCTGGCCCATTCTAGTAAAATGTAAAGATAAATTGCCAACTAGGGATGGTTGAGTTGGTAAAGATGTTTTTTTTTCTTTCCTCACTAAGTTAAAGTCTAAATTTGAATTCCGCTACCAACGATTTCTCTTAGTAGGCGATCTATAAAAACAATAAAAAAGGCCAAGACCCTATCTTAAAGGTAGCCGCCCACTGCACCATATCATGGATAACGCACATGGTTTAGAAGAAGCCATCTTTGGCTTTAGTACAGCACATAGTTTATGCATGATCATATGGTAGGAGAAACATTGCCTTGCTAGACTGTTTGGTATTAAAAAAAATACTTATGTTATTAGACTGTGAATTTGATCTATTGATTAGGTTGATTTTTGTTTGAATGTGTCATTTGTATTCAGTATATAATAATATAAATATTTGTCTGACTATAAGTCTAGAAAGAGGCCTTATATATTGGATCTCCTAGCGTGTCATGTGTCCCATAGCCTCTAGACTCTAGTGCGAAAAATAGGAGAAATTAGATTTTCTTTCATTTTTTTAGTACATTGATATTTTTACATTTGAGGAAAATGGAGTTTAGTTAAGTCACACAATATTTAGTATTGAATTAGTTCCTATTTAAGATTTGATTAAGAAGCTTTCACCACTTCCCACATCACTATTTTCCTATTTTCAAATTACATGTAATTAGTGTAAAAGTATCTTATTTCCCCAATCTCTTGAATTCCGATGCTTACTATTATAGGAAAACTAACCAAAATTTCTCAAAAACTTTAGTTTTAATTAAAATGATAAAATAAAGGTGAAAGTGAATTGTACAATGAATGACTTTTTAGGCTTAAAATGTCTTTAACGTTAAAAGTGAACAATATAATAAGTGTTTTATTAAAACTGCCTACTTTTTCTATAAAAATTAATTAAAGTAATTCCTCATTAATAGTAAAAAAAAAAGCAATTAAAATATATGATTCGTTGATAACAAACGTATCGACTTTTGGTTCGTTTATGTTTCAAATGTACCATAAACCAAATGTATACATGTTATTGGTAACCAAACGTCCTTATATAATCAAACAACCATACAATCGAACGTACCTATATTATGTTTATGTACCTGATAACCAATTTTGGAACATTATAATTAATTTATTAAAACAAATATAATGATAAACAATAAAAAAATTGATATCACCATAAAGAGATGAATAATAAATGCAATAATAATAGGAGTATAAAATGGTTAACAAAGAAAGAACGGTTGACAAAAAGAAACGTGAAGAATAATAAACTTCAAATAAAATAAAATTTTGTCCCAAAAATTGTAGGAAAAATATTTAATCAAATTTTTAAAAGGAAGAGATGTTTAGTCTATGACATTCTAAAACAAGGTGTCTATGTCAAAATGCACACACAAAAAATCCAAAAGTTGATACCTTGTCCGTCTCTTCACGAGAACTTAGGGCATGTTTGAAAGAGCTTTTGGCCATAAACAGTTGCTTATAACACATTTGCCATAAATACATAACAAGACAGTATATTTAAGCTCATAATACGACAATATAAACATTTGTTTGAGAACGCAAACTCAACAAGGGAGCATTACTTTAAATAATGGTATTCCAAATTGTGCTGGTGGTCTCATACTGTAGCGTTAAAGACTATATCCTGTTTGAAATTAAAAATTCTTCCGATGAAAACGATTTGTATCACGTTTCATATAACTAGACAACAAACTTTCATCATGTTACAACGATGTTTCTCCCAATGAATATTAAAAAAGAAGAAGAAAACAAAACAAAATCAATTCATCTCGTGGATTCTTTGGTCCCCCCACCCTACTCACATTTACATACCGATGTATCTGGTTATCCAACCCAAACAACAAAAGTATAAAGATAATCACTAATGTTTTATTGTTAATTAATCATCATAATACACAACATTATTGATCTGATTAGTACTAAACAATGAGAGCTTTGTCCAATCAAGTTTAACCCTTTGTCTCTGCTGATGCCAATCAAAGCTTAAATTAATAACCTAGTGAAAGCAAAAGCTAAAAGGAACTGTAATAATATTCCACTCTTACCATAAAATACATGCAAATCATTTTGTTATTAACCTAATCCATTTATTTTAGGGTTATCACTCATTAGCCACCGCACTAATTAAGTCACCTGAGTTCTGATGCAGATTCACATAATCTGATCATGAACTGGTATTATACTCATAAATAAAGAATTATTCAACCTTGTAAAGAAAGCATGATGCTTTTGTGTTTATATATACTAAATAGATTGTATTACACTTGCAAACAGAACCGATTATATATTTTTAATCAAATAGAGAACCGTAGCGCATAAAATAAAAAACGGACACACTAAACCGTGAGTTGTATACAACTTATTGTATAATTATCGACACAAGCAAAACGGGGCACATGTTTATCGCAAGCATAATCGAAGCACAAACAATGAAGAATACGAATTGGTGATTTATATAATATAGGTTATTACATGTTTAATGACCTTCCAAATTCTAGTTTGTATTAAATGTTTGTAACTCGGTTCTATGTGCTTCTTTTAAAAATTAAAAAAAAATTAGGAAAAATGCAAGCGTTTTATGGAAAAACACCAATATGAAGGAAGCGCACAACAAGTGCTTATTTCAGAAAGCACTTCAAGTGCGTTTTTCAACCCAGAAGCATGTTTAACTTTTTCCGCCAAACACTATTGGAAGCACTTTTGGTGATCCAAAAACGCTTTTAGTTATTTTAAAAGAACTTTCAAATATGCCCAATAAATTCTTGGGAAATTTGATTTGCACCCATAACCTCTCTTTACATCCTCGACACTTATATTATTTTTAATTAAACTATCGATATCTCTTTAAATTTAAATTTACTACCTAAGCTACTCTCACAAACTCAATTCAATATTTAAATTTATCTTTACACTCATTCAAAAATATGGAAAAAAAACCACATAAATTCGTTAAACATTTAAACTTATCGGGCTTACAATATGTAAAATTCATCTGCACAATGAATTAAAGAACAAAACTAGAAACTACGCGAAATTCCATGTCAACAGTGAACAGTTTCATAAGACAAAAACAAAACTTTTTTCTAAAAAAAAGCACTAATTAATCGCCTTGTGTTGGTATAAATTCATAATGATTCACGGCTTATAAGCTAAACTATCATACTCCTACAGAGCTAACATTATGAACATATTACCAGATATTAGTGCAGGTGCATTGGCATGTGGTCGAATATCTTAGTGAATATAGTGTTGAGTTTCTCCACACGTATCTTAGGTTTAAAACTCTCTCATCTACCAAGTTATTGTAATAGTTTCGAACTCTCTAATTTTCTTTAATAATAATCAAAATTTAACAAAAAGAAAAATAGTGCAGGTGCATTCATAATTGCTTATTATCAGGAAAACAAAAGAAATCGTCTTAACAACAAATATTAAGATAATTCACAGGAAAACAAATTATGCAGATACAAAAATGCACGGTTGCAACCAGAGGCGGATCTATTAAGGGACCAGGACCATCCGCAAGCTCAGATAAAGGCCCATTGAAACCACCGAGCACCACCCAAGTCTGGGCTGTAACGGTGGAGAACAGCAGCCATGGCTGCCGATGCACTGATCCTTCTGTTACAGAAGGAGAAAGAGGAGGACTCTGTTTTAAAATGACTTGGCCAAACGCACCGTTTCAAGCCAAGCCAATAACAGAAGTTTTAAAAGCACTGCCGACTGCTCTTCTTATTGTGATTGGACATTTTCTAGACTCCACGTGATTGGGTCTTTAATCATTCCCAGGTAAAAAATAATTTAGAGGTTTTAATAAAAAGACAAAAGTAAATTAAGTGGGCCCACTCTCATTCAAGTAAACATTTCGTTTTACCTTTGACCCTTTTGCCTTTTCCTATGCACCTTTCCCATTTGGTTGCTGGCAGGAAGGGAGGATTCTGGTGGGATTTTTTTTTTTGTGTGGATTCTAAAGATTTTCTAATCACATTCATTTATTATATATTGTGTGGTTAAAAATTATTTTAATTTCTTTTTTAAATTGAATATAAACAGTACTAGATAAAAATTGACTGCACGATATAGGATGTACGAATATGATTGAAAAATTATCAAAATTCTCAAAAAGAGGATCTAGCAAGGATCCTCATTCGCTGGCAAGGATACTTTGGGATTCCTCAACTCTTCCAACCAGTATTTATTAGTGCATGTTGTAAGGACTTGTCACTCAAGTGTTCAACACAATGTTTATCTATATGTTAATCGTAGAAGTTTTGATAGTCTTGCATTCACGATCAGAGTTATACATTATGTAGTTGTACTCATTCTCATTTTGGTAGACATATAGATGGTAATGACTTTGTCGTTTATTTTTTCAATGTTATTTTGGTCTGTTTATTTTTTATTTTTTGCTATAAAATTGGGACCATCCAATACTAAAATTCTGGATCTGACACTTATTGCAACTATGGAAAATCGCATGGCTACCTTGCAGAAAAGCATGCATGCGCAGTCCATGGAAAGTCGCATATGGCTGAAACCCTTCACTCCTAGACCCTAAAAAAACTCGAAAGAAAACGAAAAAAAAAAAAAAAAAAGACAACGACTTGATTGGTATTCCTTTTACCTGGCTAAAGTCATTTTTGCAGGCATCCGGATTCTTAAAAAATTGAAACCAAATGAAAAAAAAAAAACTTGCATAAATCAATTAATATCTTAGCTAGCGGATTCAAAATTTTAAAATCACCATGTATAGATCAAAACGAGCTTCTTATTTGTTTTTTTTTTATTTTTATTTTTTTGGTCAGAGCATCTTAGGTTTTTAGCTAGAGTAAACATAACATAAAATTTGCGTGATAGTAGAGTTTTATTATTGAATTTGGATTTATTGATAAATTTTAGTTTTATTGTTAATTTCATTTTGTACTTGATGGTAATTATGTAATTAGGTAAAAACCAATGCACATTTAACATTTAAATTTGGTGTACGAAAAGGTTAATGGGTTCATATAAAATTTTCTAATTTTCTCCCAACAAAATCAATCCATTTTGATGACATATTAATCTATTAATCCAAGCTAGATTTTTTATTTTTGAACAAACAATATTATCTACGTTAATGGGATGAGGGAGTGAGCTATGACTTACAATGGGCTAACAATAATATGGTTCAAATTCACCTTTATACGAGAATCGAATCTAAGATCATTTATTTACAAATGAAAATTAATATTATTAGACCATTGTACAAAGTGATATGAGCCAAACTTAAAAAAGTGAGCTTTCTCATTTCCTGGAAGGTATGATCAGATAAAACTTTTGGCAGCAGGTCAAGATATTTTGTTCATAAGAATCATCACCGTTCCTATTTTATTATTTTAAAGATATCATAGAACATCCATCATTGTTCGTTGAAGCCCTTAAATATTCCAAGTTGGCGGCTATTTTAATATATATATGTATGTATATATATGTATGTATATCAATGTGTCCATACTCTTCCTAGTCTCCATTCAATCAGATTTCTCATTTGCTTCTGAATCCTGTTAGGTCATGGATACCTTTCTGGATGAACTTCCAAGTCCCATGAAAAAATTCGTGTTCGAGCAAGCCCCCATTCCGGCCTACTCGAATCCCAATCTTGTTCATGAGTTTGAAGCCAACCATGATTTCACCGATCCCAGTTTCTTCCTTGTCAATCCAGACCCTGTTAGTGATTCATCTTCGTCGCCGGGCGTGAGCTCGGAGGTGGATTCTCCGGACAGCGGTGACACATCCAATGAAATTCTCAGGTACATAAGTCAGATGCTTATGGAGGAAGAGGAATACTTGGAGAACAAGCCGTGCATGCTGCACGAATGTTTGGCCCTCCAAGCTGCTGAAAAATCACTGCATGATGTGCTTGTTCAGGAGCAGAATCCCTTCTCAACTGATCCACTTGTTGATTCCGTGTATCGATATGTTGAGAGCCCGAACCAGGGCAGTAATCACAGCAGTTCTGGCTCTGTTGCTGCTGGAAACTGGGTTGGATCGGATTGGGATTGGGTTCAAGATGTTTCCAAGTCCTCTCCTGCCCAAATTCCAAACCCTTTGGTTTCGAGCGGTGACGGTGAAATCGCGCATCTGGAACACAACTCATCGTTTGTTATGGCGCCGAGGGAGCTGCTGGGTAAGGATGTGAGTTTTAATTCGGAGAACGGATCAAGGAGCAAGAAGAATCGCCAGAGGGAAGACGAGGATTCTGTAGATGACGGGAGGAGCAACAAGCTTTCAGCGGTTTATGCTGATGAAATTGAACTACCGGAGCTGCTTGATAAGGTACTGCTCTGTGAGATTGACAAACAAGAGTCCAACTCATGTTCTCCCCAGGAAAGCGAGAAGTTGCAGCTCAACGGGAAGTCGAGAGGATCGAAGGGCAAGAAAACACGCAAGAAAAAGCCAGACGACAATGCAGGGATGGTTGATTTATGGTCGATGCTGACTCAATGTGCACAAGCTGTTGCAAGCTATGACAGAAGGAATGCAAATGAACTACTCCAGCAGATAAGGCTGAACTCCTCTCCCTACGGCGATGGCACGCAGAGATTAGCTCATTACTTGGCAGATGGCCTCGAACTGCGCTTGGGTTCTGGCGTTCCCTCGTACAATTCCCTTCCCAACAGTCAGATGTCAGCTGCGGATCTCTTAAAAGCTTACCAGACTTACATCAGGGCTTGCCCTTTCCACAAGATGTCGAATTTTTATGCTAACAAAACGATTCTGAAACTAGCGGAGAAAGCGACGAGGCTTCACATCATTGATTTCGGTGTCCTCTATGGCTACCAATGGCCTTGCCTCATCAAGGGCCTCTCCAAGAGACATGGCGGACCTCCCATGCTTCGTATTACTGGAGTTGAGTTTCCCCAACCAGGTTTTCGGCCTTCAGAAAGGGTTGAACAGACAGGGCGCCGCCTAGAGAATTACTGCAAGAGGTTCAATGTCCAGTTCGAGTACACTGCCATAGCAAAGAATTGGGAAACAATTCGGTATGAGGATATCAAAATCAACGGAGATGAGTTAACTGTAGTCAATTGCTTGTACCGGCTAAAGAACCTACCCGATGAAACAGTGACAGACTGTCCGAGGGATACAGTTCTTAAGCTGATCCGGGAAATTAACCCGGATATATTCATCCATGGGGTAGTCAATGGATCCTACAATGCACCCTTCTTCGACACACGCTTCAAGGAGGCGCTCTTCCATTTCTCTTCCCTGTTCGACATGTTTGACGAGACTTTGCCACGAGAAGATCAACATAGGCTGCTCTATGAGAGAGAAGTGTATGGTAGAAATGCTATCAATGTGATAGCATGTGAGGGTTCAAGGAGGGTCGAAAGGCCGGAGACTTACAAGCAGTGGCAGATTAGAAACAAGAGAGCTGGGTTCAGGCAGTTACCGTCGGACCAGGAGATCTTGAAGTTAGTCAGGAGTATGGTGAAGAGAGATTACCATAAGGATTTCATCGTCGACGAAGATGGCATGTGGGTGTTGCAGGGATGGAAGGGCAGGATAGTCCATGCCATTTCGTACTGGAAACCTGTTTGAGAGTTACAAAAGGCGCTACGGCAACCTCGATGTAACAAGGGCACCTGTTTGGCTTCTTGTGCATCAAATGGAAGGCAATGCCGGAAATGTGTTTCGCACTAGCAGTCAGCTCGATTTCTGCTGGTTTTCGGACTTCCGGAGAGTAGTTTTATGGGGTTAGATTAGGTAGTGCTGCTTAGAACTTATGAGCATGATATGTAGTTATAACTTATGTGCTAGTTAGTAGAGTGGCTAAGGTTAGCTATCCCCTCTCTTACAATCTGATTTGGGTGTACTAATAGTCCAGTTTAATGAAAGTTCTATCTTTATGTCTTGAAGACCGATCGATAAATGCATCAGAGAACCATACGTATTCTCCTGGGTGCTAAACCTGCTGATAAACCTAGGAACCACAGTATCTTCACCACAATTCTCCGTTGCATCTTATCGTAACGCCGGTAACCTGATCGTTGAACCACAAACAAGAAGTAACAAAAACGCAAAGCTATAAACTCTACGTTTTTGTTCGAAAACTAAACATGTAACCAGCACTGGAACCGAATAACCAGCTGATCAGAATCATCATTAAAAATTGAAATAGATGGCACCCCTTTAATCAGCGCCGAATACAGAACGAAACGTCTCTAACAAAATTAAAGACTGAAGTCCAATCGGATGCCCAATATTCAACCCTAACCCGCAAAATATTCACTTCCTACATTTGCCCTAAGAAAATGCTACCATTCTCTCCTACCGAGCAACCCAAAAAATTGTCCACACATGACAACTCCACAAAAATAGCCTTCAGGAAAATGTAAACATATACTGCAAAGCCACGGGACAGTGAAGAATAAAAAGGGTGAAAACTTTCATCCGTAAATTTACAAAGTCAAGTGATGATATAATGCTCAAGCCTCATCCAAGAAAAAATTTGTACTTTGCAAGGAATCATAGTACTCAAATCATTGCGATGCATCGAAGATGGGTAGTAAACAAGAGGGATGAGAAATCAATCAACTAGCTGAAACAGGATTTACAAGAAAATATTCTGTCTTAAACCAAGACCATTTATGAATTTGAAACATAATATCAACGCATGAGTCATGACTAATAAACTTCCACAATTACAAAAACTAACAGATAAATGTCATGTACAATCCCTATTAGGATACTAATGCAGACGAAAAGCGCTGGGTGACACCCACTCCTTTTTAGACGTAATGCATATATGCTTTTACTACTACAGCATCCTGAACTCCCCCTCAAGTTACAAATGAACCAAGAAAGGCACATTAATCAGCGGCCTCTTACCCTCTTCGGGGAATAAGGAAAACTTGATTCGAAATTAACTAAAGAAAAAAAAAATGGTACTTAAGAGTTCTGGATGGGTTGTGTTACCAAAGCAACATGAATGCCAAAAGTGTAGCTCATAGTACTGTAATCAATGTTTTAAAAGCATGACTGTAATAAGTAATGGTATAGCTATGCGCATTTAACTTTTCATACTCGTGGAAGCAGATACGAAAAAAACTAGCCTTAAGCACTAGAGGTTAAAAATACTAACAAATAACCACAATTTCCTGCATCTAAAATATCCTAGCATCACTGATTGGATAGCAGGTTCAAAATAAAATGAGGAAGCTTTAAGAGAAATATATCAATAACCATAGATTGGAGCTAGAACTCGTTATTATACTAAAAATAGAGAAACCAGATCATCTTAAAATCTAACAAATTTGAATTATGAGAACCAAGCATTAAATATTTGACAACAGGATTACAGATTCAAATGATAGGGCCTGAAAGCAATTCAAAAATTAAGTACACACAACTATAAGTGAATCACCTAGTTAATGCTCAACCTCTTTTGTTTTGACCCTTTGATGGTCTAAGAACGTTCCAGTTCAGGTTGTTACCCGTTGGTTTCCTGAAGGAACCTTTACTTGTATTTGGTGACGGCTGCTGATCACCTTTATTAAGTTTGGGCGACTTGTTCGGATGTTGTTTCCCAGAAACCGCTTCAGACTGTTTTCTTTTATGGTCTCCATTAGTCTTACTGTTTGACTTATTAGTATTTGAGCACTCTGCTTCATCCATTGAGGACCCATTTTCTCTGTTGAAATGCAAATAGGAGAAAGAACATAGGAGAGCAGAAGCCAAATTTTAGAAGATATTTTTGCCAACATGTATTTCTTAGTCTCCTTACTACAAATG
Organism: Pyrus x bretschneideri; assembly: GCF_019419815.1. NCBI lineage: Eukaryota > Viridiplantae > Streptophyta > Magnoliopsida > Rosales > Rosaceae > Pyrus > Pyrus x bretschneideri. Next base: position 3,214,015 of record NW_025999712.1, on the reverse strand, counting down.
GACGAAAAAATTTCATTTAAAAAAGACAAAAGAACCAAAAAAAAAAAAAAAATTCGAGTTATGAAATCTCAAATTACCCACCTAAATGACACTTTTTCACTTTGAACGCCAGAAGATGCGGCAGGGGCAGCAGGCTGACCAGGGTTTTCCGATACTTGATTCAGTTTCTATCATGAAAGCACTTCTATGTGAGGTGAAAATAAAGCCAATCAATAAGTACACAAGAGGCCAATCCTATTAGAAATCTTAAGGTCCATGAACCTTTTACTCACATCAATCGATGGATTGAAGCTTTGAAATGACATCCGCCCCCTAATGGCTTCAGGTTGAGGGTCACCTTCCACTATGACCACACTGCACAGCCATCCACATGAAGCAGGTAAATTTAAAAAAAAAAGGAGATGGAGTAGTGTAACTAATGAATTACTATAGCAGACAGATGTAATTGTCTCCGGTTCAATGCATGGAGTTATCTTAATCGAGGCCTTTGCACTTCCACGTTGAGACATTAATGCCTTTGCCTCGACACTAAGGGACCTCAAAAAGGGTTAACTTTATTAATGCTAATTATGTAAAACTAGCTCCTCGAAGACTCAAAGTTGTAGCTTATAGTTAGGTTCTACAAACTGGTTCTCCTAAGACCACTGTTCTAAATATTCCCGCCTAGCGCCCGCCTAGACCCCCTAAGCCCAGACCCACCTATGCACTCGACTATGTTGCGACTCACATAGACAAAAAATAGATAGCTTTCATTTTGCATTTTATTTTATTTTTCAATAAATTGTAAAGACTTGTTGAATACTTAAATGAACACACATTATATGCTTGTTCCCAATGTTTTCATTATGTCCCAATACTTCATAAATATGTCATTTTATCTTGCAGTTTACGATGAAATTATATATATTTTAAGTATAAACGGACACCTATTTACACAAAATATAATAGATTTACTTAAATCCGCCTAGGCTGTGCCTAGCCGTTAGGCTCCAGCCCACCGAACCTTGCCTAAGCCCCAATTTTTCAATACCAATAAATCCATAATTTCTTCAATTTCTCAGATACTCCACCGACTTAGGTCACAAAATAAACTTTCCCATCGAACTATCAAACAACAAACAATTACGAAGCGACGATCTACACTGAAACTCTATTCAGTAATGTAATCCAATAGGCAAAACAGCTCAAACTTTAGATAAATATTAGAACAAGAAACAAAGAGAAAGAAAATCTACCACTTTCTTATTTGACGGGCAGGGAAAGCAAAATCTGCAGCAGGTTTGGCATCTTCTTCTTTCTTCACCTCTCTCTGAGTTGCTCTTTGCATAAACTACAGTAATTACACTAAAGAATTAATAATACAACCCCATTATAACAAATTACTCTGAAAATCTAAATACAGCAGCATCAGAAAGTATGAAAATTAAAATTAAAAGTCCCCAAGAAGAATTTAAGCAAAACCCAGATCAAATTCCAAGTGGGATTATCAAAATAATAATTTAAAACAGAAATAAATACCGAAAATTAATCGAAAAACCAAAAAAATTTCAAATTTCTTCGTTTCTTATTACCTTTAAGTTCCTGAGAGTGCTGGAAAGCTCCCGCTTCGCCATATTAGCCCTGGTTTTTTCCTATGCAATCCAACTAAGAACTGAAGGCGATAACTTTAAGCTGGAATTTCTCTGGCGGAGGCTCCGCCGTGAAGGAAAAAGATTTCCTTTATTTCTTCTGCAACTGAGGGAGGAGAAGGCAAAGAGCGAGGAAACTAGGGTATCTTTTGGGGACGAATGGGAAATTTACCGAACGAAAGGACAAATTTGACCCTCTCTAGTAATGGGCTTCTTTTGGGCTTAGGGTTTTTGGGGTAATTCTCCTTTCTTTGTTCCATAAGAATTTGGTTTCCTTTTTACAAGTTACTCAGGGAATACGGTCCTATCTGAATCTTTTATGTGATGATTTCAAGAACCATTTTATCGTGTCTGTTATTTTACTGTAAAAAATTATTTTAAATTATTAGTATCTGACGAAAATTAATCGTACTAATACGATGAATGAAGACGATAAACTCCCCATAAAAAGATTCGGATAGATCCTTATCCGTTACTTGGGATTTTTTTATTTTTTTGTTACTTAGGATATTCTTCTGTTTCCTTTATTAATTAGATTTTCAAGTTCAAAACATACAACTTTAGCATGTTATCGTCAATCAAATTAAGAGATTTTTCTATTTTTTAGTGGATTCCAAAATATTGATAGATTTCAAACTATATTATCAGATTTGACGTTTGTCAACCCTTCTATGCTCTATTTCAATTCAACACAAGTGGTTAAGATCATCGATGCTTACAACCAAAATTCTAGGTTTGAACCTCTTTCCTGTATCAGTCGTATTAAAAAAAAAAAGAACGAAAAACTTTGACGCCCAATCGTTGAATGAATCTATCCCTCTCCTCCCTCAATTGCTACAAACACTACACAATAAGACTCTCTACTTTGCGAGGATCGGAGAAGAACGTCTATTGTAAGCACCTTTACTCTTGCTTTGAAAAAAGGCTTACCACGATTCGAACCCGTTACAAACACTATACGAAAATGGAAAATAAAAACGATACTTTTGAATTGAATAAATACTAACAAGATTCTTTTCACAAGCACTTATTACACAGGGTAGTATGAATTCCTATCATACTCACTCTTTTGAAGCACAACAAATAAAACAGACAATTCTTGAGGGATATACCCAGTGCAGAGTTCCGTTTAACGAGCACCCACGGAGATCACAAACCAAGTCAGCATTGTCATAGTCAACGGTTACTCCATGTTTTTAGTGGTAGGAATTTGGCAATTCTAGTGCTAGGGTTCCATAAGAGAATGTCTATACAGTGTCGTAGTAACCAAGCTAAACATTTCAAGCCCTTGCAAGAACGTACAACTTCATCGAAAGACCACCAATGTGGTAATTTTATTTTTATTTTTATCAAACCTCGTAACCAAGATTTGTTCTTATGATATTATCGTCTCAATACTAAATTTTTCATATAAATTTTGAAGTTCCATCTTGTTTGATTGAAATTTTCCATGCTAATAAAAAAGAGTTCATTTTTCTTCAATTAATTATATTGCTATATTTTATCTGATTTTTTCCATACAGCTTAAAGACCCCTTTTGCTTTTGATTTCTAACTTCGCTTTTGGTAATTGTTACAATTAAAACACCAAGCAGCAAAAATACAAAAAATTAAACTGAATGTTAATCATCAAGTTAAAAGCTTTCGTACGGAAGAAACAAAATACAAAGCCAAAAGACTAGAAACAAATTCATTTGCAAATATAATGCCATTTAGGTAGAGATCAGGAAGGCAAATGAAAACTCACAAGCTTTGGATTAGAGCAACTCCAGCGTTGGAGCCCTCCCCCCTGGCAATACACTATTCAATCCACCTAATAAACAGTAATTGCCCTTAATGAACAGTAAGTAGCCCTTGCAATAGATTTTGCATCTCCACCGTTACACTTCTATAGCCCGGCAATAGGCAATAAAATATTAGTATTTTTTTTATTTATAAAATTAATACAAAATAATTTTAATTGTAATATCGGATAAGATTTTTAATCGTTCTCGTTGCGCCACGTGTCATTATCCGAAGTATTATTAAATAATACAAAATAATACAAAATAATACAATTATTGGTGATGGATTTCTGATAAGATTATTAACCAATCACGTCGCGCCACGTGTCATAATCGGTTCACAATCTTTGAGGATAGATTTCCATCAGATTTTTAACGAATGACGGCATGCCACGTGTCATAATCTGTTCACAATCTTTGATGATAGATTTCCATCAGATTTTTAACGAATGACGGCATGCCACGTGGCATTATGCAGAACCTAATCCTTTCTGAATCCTCTATATAATCCACCATCCATCTTCACAAATCTCACACCAAAATTCTCAAGATCTCTATCATTATTCATAATTTCTGCTTCCTTATTCACAAAAATCAGTATCATTATTCATAGTTTCTGTTTCTTTCTTTCAATGTCTTCTTCTTCTTCCTCAAGGATGATGTGGGAATTGAATCAGGAAGAGGAAGACTTGTTTAACGAATCAGAAGCAATGTTCAATCACCAAGGGGTAAGAAATGAGAGGGAAGAGGATGAGGAGCGTCAAATGAGAGATGACGAAGTAAGAAGGGGCAGAGCCTCACATTCCCGTCGAGTCATCCAAGCTGCGGCTCAGATCTGCAGGCCCAGCCGTTCCGGAAACCTTGATAGAAGCAGGCAACGACGAGGTATGGAACTCTTGGATGATTATTTTGTTCCTAATAGTGCATTCCCTGATACGTACTTTAGACGTCGTTTTAGAATGGAACGACATTTGTTCAACAAAATCATGATTGCTGTTTGCAACCATGATTCTTATTTTGTGCAAAAAAAGGATGCTTTTGGTGCTATGGGTCTACTGCCGGAGCAAAAAATTACTGCTGCCTTGCGGATGCTTGCATATGGAGCATCTGCAGACCAAGTGGATGAGATAACGAGGATGGGGCAATCAACCATTCTTGAGTCCCTGATGAGGTTTTGCGGAGCAATCGAATCTATCTACACCGCTGAGTACCTCCGCAAACCCACACACATGGACTTGGAGCGGCTGTTGAAGAAGGCGGAGATGCGTGGCTTTCCTGGGATGATTAGAAGCATTGATTGTATGCACTGGACGTGGAAAAACTGTCCAAGTGCATGGCAAGGCGCTTACGAGGACAGAAAAGGGGCAAAAAGTATCATTCTGGAGGCGGTGGCATCTTTTGATACATGGATTTGGCACGCCTTTTTCGGGGTCCCGGGAGCTCAAAATGACATCAACGTCCTTGCCCAATCCCTAGTGTTCAACGATGTCCTGCAAGGAAAGGCACCAAAAGTTACGTATGAGGTCAACGGACATATGTACGACGGGCCATACTACCTAGCTGACGGTATCTACCCGCGCTGGTCAACATTTGTCAAAACAGTGCCACGTCCGCGGAGTGCGAAGGAAAAACACTTTGCAAGCTGTCAAGAGGGGTGCAGGAAGGATGTGGAGCGTTGTTTCGGTATCCTCCAAGCTCGCTGGGCGATCGTCAGGGTTGCTGCCAGATTGTTTGATATAGAGTCGCTTCGATCCATCATGATGACGTGCATCATTCTTCACAACATGATTGTGGAAGATGAGTACGATTATGAAGCTGTTGATGAATATGAGCCAGACCCGATGAACAATTCAAGAACACGTATATATTGTGCTCATGACGCCACCGATGAGCCCGTGCAACATGAGCCATTACAAAGGGATGGACGTTACAATGAAAGGCTCATTCAACGATATACTGCATTTCAAATGCCAGACATGCACAATGCCCGACAAATTGACTTGATAGAGCACCAGTGGGCATTGAAACAAGCTGAAGATAATTAAGTTCATTTAGTGTGTTATTTTGAATTTGGTATGTTTATGTTATTTTATTTGGTGTGTTTTATTATTTGGTATGTTTATGTAATTTTTTTATGTTTATGTTTATGTAATTCTTAGTATATGTAATTCTTAGTATGTTTATGTTTATGTTTATACAAGGACTTTTAATTAGAACGATGGACTTTTAATTATTTTATACAAGGACTTTTAATTCTTAGTATAAATAACTTACCAAATTAATTTGAATAAATATTCATGAACATGGAAACAACATAAATAATGCAAACAATAAATAATAAATTACAACCCAAAGTGATTGGAAAATTATGAGCTCCGTTTACAAAAAGTATTCTATTCATCATCACTTAACCAATTTGTGGTGCTAGGATGATCTTCTCTTGCGGTGCTAGAACCACCTTGGCTTGCTATTGTTTCTCTTGCACGCCTCCTTCGCACCACGTCCGCTTTCTCTGACTTCCAAAAAAATTTAGAATTTGGAGACTTCCCTTCTAAAGACATGTTTATAATCTCACGATCTTGTTGAGCCCGTCTTTCTTCTCTAACATGTTCCATTTCTTGCCTAAGTAGCTCTCTTTCTCTCTCATTAGCATAAAATTCTCTCTCAACAGCTGCTGCTTTTGATGCCTTATCAGCCTTATCAGCCTCATCTTTCGCCAGTTCCCTCGCCAAAGTCAATTCACCTTGGCGAGTAAGTTCTTCCATGAACTTTGCATAATCGTTCTTGGAAGCACTCCCTTTTCTCTTTGAAGCCTTCTTACCTTAAGGCCTAATTGGAAAACGGGTCGAACCCGACGCTTGTTCAGGGAGGGGCGTTTCGGGCACTTCTTCTACATCATCTGCTCTCTCATGATCGGGTGTAGAGTGTAGAGGGGTGCTGTTCATGTGCATTTCTGGACCAACTGGCACAACTCTAAATTTAGGACAATCTTTGACAATATTCCAACATTCCCACCGGTTGAATGATTTATTTTTGCTTTTGGTTTTGGCAGCGTACCAAGCTTATGCTTGAAGTTCCTACACAATAAAAATAAGTAACAAATAAATAATACAAATAAATAATTATAATGAAAATAAGTAACTAGCAAATATATACATATATATATATATAAGTAACAAAGATAATGAAAATAAGTAAGAAGGCTTCAAGTTTAGTAAATAATGAAAATAAGTAACAAATAAATAATTATAATGAAAATAAGTAACTAGCAAATATATACATATATATATATATATATAAGTAACAAAGATAATGAAAATAAGTAAGAAGGCTTCAAGTTTAGTAAATAATGAAAATAAGTAACAAATAAATAATTATAATGAAAATAAGTAACTAGCAAATATATACATATATATATAAGTAACAAATATAATGAAAATAAGTAAGAAGGCTTCAAGTTTAGTAAATAATGAAAATAAGTAACAAATAAATAATTATAATGAAAATAAGTAACAAATAAATATATATATATATGTCATGTTAATCATAACAAGCAAATATATATATATATATATATGTCATGTTAATCATAACATGGGGCTAGAGTTCCAAGTTTAGTAAATAATTTTAACCTTAAATATACACATTTTTTTTTCTTAATGTAAGTGATATTATACATTAATTTTAATGAAAATAAGTAACAAATAAATAATACAAACAACATAATTATAATGTAACAAATAAATGTAACAAATAAGTAACAATAACATAATTATAATGTAACAAACAAATAAATAATACAAACAACATAATTATAATGTAACAAACAACATAATTATAATGTAACAAACAACATAATTATAATGTAACAAATAAGTAACAATAAATAATAAATTTTGTACGTAACAAATAAATAATACAAACAATAAATAATAAATTATATAGATAACAAATAAATAATACAAACAAATAATTATAATGTAAATTTGGGTATCAAATAAATAATATCTTGTTACCATATCCGAGTAATTTTCCCCACTTCGAATATTACTACTAGCTTGTGCCAAAGCGTCTCTCCATGTACTAAACGATTGGCTAAGTAATTTCCAACGACTGGACATCGATTCTTTGGTTCTTTTCCCACCAATTTTCTCAAGATAATTGGTATGAATAAGACTCCACATTTCTCGCAACTGCATCTCATTACCCGTAAGCGAACTATGAGTAACTTCAACCCAGCTAGTACACAACGCAACATCTTCAATAAGCGACCAATTCGTACCTGCACCAGTGGTCATTTTGTTGAAAAAAAATGGATTCAAACTTTGAGACAAAGAAAGGAATGTGATTGAAAGTAGTTGAGAAAATATGAAATTGTTGTGTAAGGTAGATGATAATGAGAAGGTATTTATAGAAAAGTAAAAACAATTTTTTTTACAATTTTTTTCAGATTTTTCAGATATTTTTTTGAATTTTTTTGAATTTTTTACAATTTTTTTTTAATTTTTATTCAATTAATTAATCTCTGCCGTTGGATATAAAAAAATTTGAATTCCAACGCTCCAGATTGTGCCACGTGTCACAACGGTAACTTTTCAGATTTTTAAAACTATTTTTTCATTTATTTTTTAATTTATAAAGCATTTTAATATCCACCGTTGATCTCAGATCGAACGGTGGATATTAAATCTGACACTTTTTTTTTTTTAACCGTTGAGATCTAACGGTCCACATTAAGTGACCGTTAAGATCTAACGCACCGTGGGAAGCCACGTGGCTTCCCAACAGTAACTGACACAACCTTTTTTTTTCTGATTTTTGTGTCGGGACGCGCCCCCACGCGCGGGTGGGGTGCACGCGCCTGACACAAAAAAAATTAAATAATGCGCTGACGCCACCCTGGCGTTAGCCTTGCGTCACTCCCACCTCGGGCTCAAGGGCTGGCAATCCCTCACGGGCCCTTTGCTCGGGCCTCCCCCTTCCACCGAGCTACCTCATGCTGGAGGCCTCCCACCGGCCCTCGGGCCATTGTTTTGGACACTGTCCCCCGAGCTGTTTGCAACGGTGGAAATGCTCTTAGATGCCGGCTACTGGTGAAACTGTGGTCTCCACATACGTAAGTGCACAATCAGCACGATGCTCGAGTTGGAGAACAGTCCTAACTGTCTTTTCTTTTGGATTGTGTAATACCAGACCTGAACTGTCACTTATCAAAACTTCACCATTCTCTAAAATGGATATAGGTACAACGCAAGGATCATTATACAGTCAGAGATCTGAAGGAATTTGTACGAGCTTAGTCCAATAATTACTATATTGTAATTATATCATCTCTTTTCCAACAGGTATCGAAGAAGGATACAAGGAGACAATTTCTAGTGGTTCCCATTACTATCTCCTTACATGTTTTGGTTTCTGGAAACTTGGATAATCCTGAAATTTCTTGTCCGCCAAATTTAAAGAGACGATTTTTGGTGTCGGCCTACCATGAAACTGGCGTCGGAAACCATAGTGCCATTCATCAGGCACTTAGGGCTAATTTGGTATTATTGTATTTTGAAAAAAAAAACTGTCTTTATCGTGCTGTAAAAATAAGCAGCTGTAAAGCAGCAGAATGTTTGGTAAACTTTTTTGTAAAATTGCTTTTGAAAAAAAAAAAAAAAAAAAAAAGCAGTATGATAGTGTTTGGTAAATTTTTATGTAAAATAGCCGTGACTGTGTGAAATGATCAAAAATGGTATAGTACTAGATATGCTATTAATTTAATTTTCTTAACAAATAAAGGTGAATTACTAAATATACTTTATTTTTAAAAGAAAAATATTTATAAACTTTATCTTAAACATATAATCCAACGTTTAACAACAAATCATAATCCAACATATTTACTATACAACTATTACTCTTTACCTTTTCTTTTATTATGGAATCAGAATTTTTTATTCCCTTTGCCCTTGTCATCTCTCAAATCCCCTTCCCCTTGCGATCCCATTAGACTTTTCATCGTCTTCTTCTTCTTCTTCTTCTTCGTAATCTTCCTCCTCGTCTTCGTCTTCATCTTCAAGGTCAACATTGACTTCAAACTTACAGGTTTTCTCTTCACCAATGGAGGAGTTGTTGTTCAAATTTTCTGGGGTTTGAATTTTAGTTTTGGCAGCCAACGGACTGTTATGGGGAACTTCAAGCTCTGGGCTTTGTTGGGGCAGTCGAGCTGGTCGCCGCAGCTGAGATTGGGTTTGCGCTTCCATGGCCATGGTGGAGCCGTGGTCTTCCATGTCGTTGAAGAAGTCCATTGTCGCCGGCCGCATCACTCCGAAACCTAGATTACCCAGAATCGCATATCACCCAGATTACCCAGAAATCCAAATCTTCCAATTCTACCTTCCAATTATTCAAGTCAATATTCCAATTACCAAAAATAAAGGTTGTAAAAAGGAAATTTACCTTTTTATTGATGAAGAGTGCTTGAACCTGATGAAAGGCAGAGATCGAGCTTGAACGGAGAGAGAGAGGGCTAGAGAAAGGGAGCTCGAACCAGAAAGTGAGGGTAGGTTTGGGAATTTGGAATTTTCATTAATAAAATCATTGTAGCTCCGTGTTTTCACAAGAAGGTGATTTCTGAAGCTGTCTTTTGCAACTTCCCATCTTTAGCTTTTTTTCATCTGAAACTTTGAAATAAAGCTGTTTTAGGGGTGTTTACCAAACACCAAAAACTCTCCTAGCTTTTTTTCATACCAACTTTTTTTAAAATCACCTCAACTCCAAACCATACCTAAGTCTAACCAGTGCAGAACTCCGTTTAGCAAGCACCCATGGCTTGGATCTGCACAACTCGAGTGAAGATGTTTACAGCTAACAGTACCCCACGAACCTTTTCTTAGTGAAAAGATCGCAAAGGTTACACACAAGTCCTTGACAATGCCGAATACAACCTTGTAATCATCAGTTGTGGAATCATAACCGAATCCATAGAGCATCCGATAGTAGCGAAAAGGTGGAATATCATCGAATGGAGGCGAATCAATTTGTGGCAAGGTGTTGACAACTCTAGTGCTAGGATTCCATAAGACAACGTCTCTCTGGTCTTTTGTGGCCAAATAAGTTAGACATAACAAGCCATTGCAAGAACCCACAATTTTACTTGAGAACCGCCATGTAGGAAAATCAATATTATACTTTCTCATTGCAACATGACCACCTTCGCCGCCGTCGTTATCCTTCTTCAACAATAATAATGCTTCGCCGTCTATGGATCGGAAATGAGTTCCGGTCGAGTAAAGAAACCTTGTGCTTTTGACGTTGAGGCCTTGCTTCTTAAGGAAATCAGAATTGGAGACTAAAGCACCCCATGGCTTGCATACACACCGAAATCGTTGTAAAGATTTGGCTGGAAGCCGTGACAGTATCTCAGCCAAGATATCCTCGTTGACATAGTGGTTAGAAGGAGGTTGATTAAGCAGACAGCCGCTGCCGTTCACCACGTTAAGTTTTGTTCCTTTTTTCGAACAGAGAATTCTCCATGATAAGACTAGTGTGGATACTGCACGCAGAATGCGCAAGTGATGAGAAAAGCTACCGTCTTTTGGTGTAGGGTTGGATTTGGATTTGCAAGCAAGGCCTGTAATAGCCCAAGGCTGATGGACCGGCCGGAGTTTGGCACCGTTATTAGGTCCTTTTTCAAATGGGTAGGGTCTAAGCCTAGCCCGGTGTAACAAAACTTAAATTTGTTCAATTTATGGAATTTGTTTGATCCATTATTGTGGCCAAATCCTTAAGATATGATTAAGAAAATGTTATTTAATATCATGGTCTAGTTTTGTGGTGATAATAATAAAAAAGTTAATAGATAAGTCATCCTTACTACAATCCTATAGGACCGTACATGAGATTTTCACTTTATACGTCTCCTCCTTCTATTCTTTTAAAGTCATTGGATTCTTTTCCTCATTCAAGAATCTCTTTCCTTCTTGCATTCCGTTTTGAAGAGTAACGATGACCAATTCAATCACGTTTTCATTCATTTGGAATCTTGGTGGAATTCCTCAAGTTTTAAGTTTGAATTTCATGAATAGTATGGTATCAATTTATTCCTTTGCCAATTAAATGTAATATATCGTGGTCGTTTTTTCATAAAGATGATCAAGAAAACAATCGGTTCTTATTAAGAATATGTAAACTTTTTTTTTCTTTGAACACAAGCGATATGTACACTAAAGGTGAGAAAAAAAATTATAAACTCAAACAAAATGTGGTAAAAAAAAATGCCTAAGACCATTGGTTGTCTATGAGAGACATGCATGAAAAAATTAAACTAAAAACATTTAACTACATCTTTGTTTACTGTAAAAAAAATAAATAAATAAATAAAACAACTAAAAAATAATGAGTTAAGTAACTCAGCTGCAACGTCTTATATGAAATCTCCATCGTAAAACATCTCGATGTCTTTTAGTCATTACCAGCATGTTCGACATTTTCTTTGAAAGTGATGTAACGTCCCGAGAATTCCACCCTTAAACAAAAAGCACAAGGTAAAATGAAAAGAAGATATAAAAGTTACTCGTCGTATTTTACGAGCCAGCCACTACCCAATAGGAGACGTTTAAGTTTCCGTCCGAATAAAAGACTCTTTAACCAAAAACTCGGATCACTCCCTGCTCAGACCCAGCTAGCAACAAAGAAACCCAGCACCATCATCATCCAGTACAATCTTAAAGGTGCCAATCAAAATTCCCACTTTGTACTTTAACACCATCAAATTCATCAACTTTTTGTTCTAATTTCTTCTGGGTATTCTGTTTTCAATCCTTTTGTTTGAAATCAGATAGTGGGTTTCTTCTTCTTCTCCTCTTTGTTTGCTTTCTGTGGACAGCATTGGGTATCTTTGTTTACAACTTTTGTATCTGAAATCTGTGTGTTTTGATGGGTATTCTGAATTTTTTTTATTTTAATTGAGAATTGGGTTTTTTCCCTTATGTTTTCTCATTGTATTTTGCTTATTTGGCAGGAAATCAGTAATTTTTGGTTGTTGGAAAGCTTGTTGGACCCAGTGAATATGGTAAGTTGAATGACCATTGTTTTGTTCCTTTTAGTTTGTGCTTTCTAAAATTGGATTTGAGAATAAAGTTGATGACTTGATTGGGCTGGCAGTTTAGTTTCTATTTTTGTTTATTTTAGCAACCTTGAATAGTGATAGTGATTGATGTTTGTAGGATGAAGGAGGTTTTAGATTTGACCAGAAAAATTAGGTTTTAGTTTGAAATATTTGCGGGTCTCAGTTGCCAACTTAGATTTGCTGTGCCAGGCTTGCAAAATGTTTGGAACTTCTTTGACTGATTATTTTTATGTAACAGGCTTATGAAGACTATCGCGCTTCAGCCTTTGAGCAGAGTTATCGTTGTTACCCTGTCTCGTTTATTGAGAAGGTTTGAATTCTGGACCTAGAAAGTTAAATTCCACTAATGAAGTGCCCTCCATAAAGAGGGTGACACTCTGAAATCTGTCATTAGGACCTCTCTTGGAATGGGCATACATCTTCTAGTATTTGAGTTCTGTGATTAGTCAGAGTGATGTATTTAGTCAGAAGTGTATTTATTCGTTCGGCTTCCTAACTGTTTATATTGATTCCTCTTTAATCTTGATCTTTGCAGCCACATCTGGAGAAGGGTGATAAAAGTATGTTTATTTTCTTGATTAGTTTGTTTATATGATACATGCCATTATGTATATATTTTTTCGTAGAATATGATATTACTGAATACTTGTCTAATCATGTTTTTGTTATATTTGTCCTTCCAGTTATAATGCCTCCCTCAGCTCTTGATCGCCTCGGTAATTGATCATTCTGTCTCTTATTTGTCCTGCCTTTGCAAATTGGATTTCAAGTTATGTGACCCGATCTTGATATATGCTGATTCCAACTAAATTTGAACTTTTCTTCTCCAGCATCTTTACAGATCGACTACCCTATGTTGTTTGAACTTAACAATCCTACTGTTGGACGAGTTACTCATTGTGGGGTTTTGGAATTTGTTGCTGATGAGGGCCTAATATATTTACCATACTGGGTGGGTACATATATTTCCTTGGAATTTGTTACAGCAGCATTCCAGATATGGTGTTACTTATTAGTCATTTATGTGCTTTCTTTTTGTAGATGATGCAGAACATGCTTCTTCAAGAGGGGGACATATGTCAAGTGACAAACAAAAGTCTTGTAAAGGGAACATGGGTGAAGTTGCAGCCCCACACCAAGGACTTTCTTGATATCTCAAACCCCAAAGCCATGTTAGTTAATCACTTTGATATCTTCATTTGAGTAGCCGGATTGCACTTTGGTATAACAGTAGAATTATTTTTAATCCTAAATTCTCTTGCTTTCGCAGTTTGGAAACTACATTGAGGAGCTATTCATGTTTAACTACTGGTGATACTATTATGGTTCCTTATAACAATAAGCAGTATTACATTAACATAGTTGAAACAAAACCTTCCGCTGCAATCAGTATCATTGAGACGGACTGTGAGGTTGATTTCGCCCCTCCTCTTGATTATGTGGAACCCAAAAAACCAGTACCACCTACTTTGTCAAAGAAGAGACCACAAGAAGGTGCTTATGATTTTTTTGGTTTATAATTTTGAAAATTGGTTTGAAGTTCGAAGCGTTGGGCGTATATTTAGTTTCATCTTTTGTTTACAAGACTCTAGAATTCCTTCCTAACAGCTAACTTTGGTTTTCTGATTTTAATTTGTATCTTTCAGCTGAAGAAGAACAACCTGAAAAGATACCAAAATTCAATCCATTTACTGGTTCTGCAAGACGATTGGATGGAAAACCCATGACAGAATCAGTTGCACCAGTGTCCGCTCCCATTCTGAAGCAGCACCAACATGACAGTGAAAATGGAACCAAGGATTCTAAGTCATCAACTTTTGCCACACGTAAATCTGGAAAGCTTGTGTTTGGTTCAAATGGCAACCAACCCACAAAAGAAACCCCAAAAGTATGCCCCTCATTGTTTGTAACTTAAATGAAATAAGTATGACACCATGCTTATCGTTTGCATCTGTACTTGTAATCCCAGGTTGCCCCAAAGAATGGCAAGCCAGAGCCGTCTCAGAAGGCAGAAGATGCACCTCAGAAGGCAGAAGAGCCGAAGTTCCAAGCATTCACGGGGAAGAAGTATTCATTGAAAGGGTGAGGTTAAAGGCATATCTTCATCGAAAACTAGGAAAAGAGAGAAGGCATTTCTTCCATCAATTAGTTTTTGAGAGATGAACAGTCAAGTTATTTTGGCAATGGAAGGTCCAACCCCAGAATGTGCCCTGCACTTGAATGATGCTTTATGAACCGAACCGAAGGTTGGTATGACTTGGAAACTTCCTTGTCTTATGTAAATAGGCACATGAACCGAAGGTTGGTATGAATTGGCAACTTCCTTGTCGTACAGACCATATGGAACTATGTTCATATATTTATAACTCGATATATTTCTTGAATTTTGTTGATTGTTTTTAGACCTCAGTGCCTTGCTGATCTTCATTCTTAGGCAGCTAGGGTTACTTCAATTCAACTTTATGTGCTAAACATAGAATGTCTGAGTTCAATTTAAATAGAGTAAACAGAAATGATTTCCGCACATCATTTTCGCTTTATGGACAACCATATTTTGTTTCAGTCCTTAATTCTGCTTTTGATTTATTTAATCCAAAGGCCAAAAATGAAAAGTTTGTGCGTGAAAATGGGTGCGTGGAAATCACCTTCTATGCAACCTTACCTTGGTCCTTAGGGTTCGGAAAATTACAGTGTTTGATAACAACTGAAGTGCTTCTTCAGGAAGGCATCCAAGTGAAAAGCGCTTCCCATAGAAAGCAGTGGGGGAACTAAATGGTGAGCCAGTGCCAACAATGTCTTGTCCTGTACTAACACAAGTATTCAACTCTGGGCCCGTGATTTTAATACATTATACTCCATCTTTTTATCTACTATAGTTCATGAAATTTGAACTTATTATCACTTTCAATTGGCGCCATTGCCCCTTTCTCATTGTGTGATGTTTATTTTTTTTTCTTTTTCTGTCAAAGGTATGATTTTTATTATCAACAACTAAATACAAGAGGTCCAAATACAAGCGAAACACGACCCAAAGTTACACAACACAGGCCCCAAAACACCAGTTGGAGCCCAAAAACTAAAACACCACAAACAAAAACCTAGCCTTCTACAAACACTGTTCCCGCCCACACAGTGCATCCCCATGCATATCGGAAAAGAGTTAGAAACGAGGAAGGATGGAGCCAACCCGCAATAGGGAGTGGAAAAAATGGGAGAATCGGAGGAAAGAAAAAAGAACAAGGAAATAAAGAGGAGGACTACCACCGATCTTGGCCACAGCTAGGGCTGTGTGGTTGTGGAGAATTTGCAAGAATGGAAATCACTCACACAGAGGTGAGAAAAGCTCTTAAATAGAGGGAAAAAAAACACCCCCTATTGGTGGGTAGTTTTGTCCTCCTTTGTATGACGATTGGTCCTTCATTTTTGTTGATATCATCGTGATTGACATATCAATTTAGGGTTCACAGCCTGCGCCAGCCCTAGATTCTTGGGCCATGACTTACCTCACACAAAGGGTCCTGAAGCTACCCACAGTAACTCTACCAAGCGTCATAGGAACTTTAAGTTTCATAAAACAACACACTCATGAAACTTGAAGTTTTCAATGCTTAATCAATCCAAATATTTATATTCAACTTGGATGTTCTAACTTGTTGCTTATGGACGTTTTTTTTTTCTTTCCAAAAGCACAAACCACGGCCTTGCTCCCTCCAATTAGCGAATTGTCGAACCGTAACAACTTCGATTCCACTCCTTTGGAAGTTTCTGGCAGAAACTACTTCAAGTACAAGACATGAAGCTCTGCAAAGAGCTTAAGAGCTAACATTGAAGTTGTGATTTCGGCTGAGCGAAGCGAAGTAAGCAACCGCCATAATCTTCACTGTGGTCACTACATAAATTATAAAACACATGAAATGAATATTGAATTGTATCGACACTGTGGTCAATATAATTTTATTATAATAAACTGGTCTTTCCAGCATGATTCAGACAAATAAGTGCCTAAATCAAGCTTCCCATCCAATATCGTTCTACAATTTCAAATTAAAAATTACATGATAATCATAGACAACACATTTGGCAGGTCCTACGCTCTGCTGCAAGCTATTTTCCTTTCTGTGGTTGAGTAAAGATGTAGGCTAAGCTTCCACCAGTTGCTCAATTGCAATCTCTCGTGTAGTTTGGACATTTTCAGACTGCTCAGTGGTGATTTCCCAGAGTTCTGGCAGTGCTTCCTTCATATTATGGATGCTCTCAAGTGCATAATCCACGCCTTTGGGGCGGTGGGAGGTGCCAACCTGCAAACAAACCATTTTGTAAATAATATCGGTGAGGATGATATTCCTAGATCAACTTTTCAGTAACTGCAGAAGTTCAACTGTATAAATTAAGATTTACTTACCAATACTGTATGGAGGCCACACTGCTTTGCAGTTTGTATATTGCGAATGCTATCATCGAAGAATAACTGAAGAAGAAAACGGAATCACAAAATCAACAGGAGCGTGGCGTGGGAGACAAGTAAGGGTGTCCATTTTGCAAACTTCGAGTTGAACTTAATGTACCATATATGGTGATACGAAACAGAACTACACCATATTATGCCAGATAGTAAGCTGCCGGTTTATTAAACTTATCGTTAACTCAATTTCGCTAGTCAAGAGAAGAGATCTTACTGTTCTTTGAGGTTCGATGTTTGCAAATTTAAAGGCTTCTTCGTATGCAAGCTCGAATGGTTTGCAGACAACCGGGGTCTTTGGAACCGCTGCACCAGTATTTGGTTGTTCAATATGTTCAGTTTCTTCTGCACCAACAGAATCATCGGCATTGTTGGTGGGATTCAGTGTCTCAAAGCATATAACTGACTCAAAGCAGTCCTCTATTCCAAGCCTTTTGAGCACAGTATCCGCATGTTTCTTATCCGAATTCGTGAAAATCTACACAGGAAGACCAAGTTAGCAACATAACACAAGAGAAACCATTAATCTAAGAGAATTCCCCCCTTCCCCTTTTTTAAGGACACCATTTGTATACGTACTACTTTGCGGATAGGCAGACTAAGTAAAAGACCCCTCAGGACAGGATCAGGAGTAAACAACTCGTAGGGCAACCTCCCATGAACAAAACTGCAGAAAGCAATTTTTGTGAAAAAAATTAGATCACACGATTTGTCGTCAATGACAGGAGCACAAACTTAGGTCGGACATTTGGTACCTATGAAAGTCATCGTAATCGAAGTTATAGCCCTGAGCCTGGAAATCAGGAAAAACACAAAAACCATGTTCAATTACAATTCTGCTCTGCATACTTTCAGAAGCTATAAACAAAGGTTAAAGGGATCACAACCACCATACCTTAAGACCGGCCATTGTTGTCCCATAATCCTTGTACAAAGAAATGCACAATTCGGGAACTTCACTTTCGTCCATGCCAAGCTTTTGAATCATATATTCTACAGCAAATATTCATAAAAATTTCATTCAAACAATGAACATTTCACACCAAAGTTTTAATCCAGAATCATAAAGCCAGAACAACCTTTAATATTCTTAGTGATTTGTACTGAAATTCCAGAACTCAGAGGGTAAAGGGTGTCGTCTAGATCTGCAAATCGAAACAACACTCGTTGTCATTTTCCGTTCGAGAACCATAGATTCAAATAAAAACACCTTTTGTGTGAAAAGACTTACCAAATAGAAGGCACTCATATTGGTGATATTGAACCTGATTTTCCATCTGTTTTCTAGAAGGCTTCAAACAAGACGAATCGAAACGTTCATAAGCATATAAACAATTACATAACAACAAGAGCTGAAAAGCAAAAGGCAGCTTCCATTTACCAAAAAAAGACATGAAATCCAATATTTACAGTTTAAAATTTCTCTTTGGTGAAAGCAATCACAATGTACTCAAACCAAACGTCAACAATCCCTCACAAGACCTTCAGTCTTTTCTTTCCAACCATAAAAATCCAATCTTTTAATTTCCAAATTCCAACACAAAAATGCCTCAAATAACCAACATTCACCAAGAAAACCCAATCAAAGTAGGCAGATGACTCGAATCCCAGAAAGTCTAGACATTTAAGCAACATTTCAACGGACAAAACAAAACCCAAAATTCGATTTCTCCAACATTAACCATTCTAAATTTCCAAGTGAGAAAACAATGCTTCATCACAACCAAAATAGTAAACCCAATATTTGATTCCTCCTACATTAACCATTGTAATAATTGCAACTACCAAAAACATCCAACGTAAGAAACTTCTAACAAAGTAAGAACAGACTAGAGAAATGAGGGTTACCAGATCCGAATGACCGACGTTGCAGAGAGAGAGAGAGAGATAGAGAAAGGATATTTTAGTAGGGTAAGGTGAAAGAAAAGAAGGAGTCGGAAACCTGCAATATGTGTGTTTAAATAGGCACACAACTGTTTTTTAATTATTTAATTCATTTGTTTAAAAAAGTTCAAATGTCAGTTAAACGAGAAAAAGATCTAAGCTCGTTACGTGGCCCTATCTTGTTTTGACACGTATCAATTTACGTGCGTTTAACTGGAAAAGTGTCGCTATCATCATTGTTTAAGCTATTTTCTTCTTTCGTCTTTGCATGTTAGCCGATAGCCCCTCGGATTTGCTGTATGACGAAAATACAGGTCGGTACATAATTTGTATAGTATAAGTGGGTTGATATTTTGAAAATCAACTACTTATATTATGATATTTATAGGAGAATTATGTTCTTAACACATTAAAAATTTAGAGTAAATTACAGTTTGATCTTCTGAACTATTACCTTAGTTGAAATTGATCCATGATTTTGGTAAATTAATCCCTTGAACCATTTGAAATTAGCCAATTAACCCCTTACCATTAAATTCGTCCACTAAGCCGTCAAATTCAAAGGCAAATTAGTTTTTCATTGTCATTTCTTACTTTTAGGGTTTTTTGGGAGGACCTGGCTTCTCTGTCCTCCTACTTCTCATATACTTTCATCCCCTCTTATTTGTGCTGTCACGGTTAGGTCACGTCAACATTTTATATTACTATTACTTTTTGTCTTATTATCTCTATAAAAAAATCAATATAATATATTGACGTAGCTTAACCGTGATCGCACAAAATAGGAAGAGATGAGAATGTATAGAAAGTGGGAGGGCAGAGAAGCAGGTCCTTTTTTGGGTAGCAAGGAAACAGCACATCAAATCTTGTCGACTAAGAAACATTTGGCACTTTTTTTTTTTATGTGAGAATCGTGACTTAAATAATCATTTCTTGTTTGGGTATTACAACACCTTATAAAACTCAAAAATCCTCCAAAAATAGAAGGCTTTATTCAGTAGAGATTACAACACACCACCTTGTGAAATTTAAAAACAAAAAATCTCCAGAAATAGAAATATTTTCTTCCAAGGATTCTTACCTCGTTAGGACTTTACCTTTCCAAGAGTATTCCAACAACATTTTTTTTTTTATATATAAATAAAAGTAGTAACATGACGATGTTAGTGCATCTGTTGTTCATCTATGCTTATACGGAATTATATTTTCTTATTCGTTATAAGTATAAACCATTTTGATTTTTAGTGGTATCATCATCATAGTCAGTCTTTCACGTAGTGGTGTTTTGCTTTATGGCAAATTCTACATATTAATTGATTCGATAGATGACTTTTAGTGCGAAGAAATATGAACAAATAAAAAATTATCACATTACTTAGTAAGATAATTTTTTTGATATTGCAATATACCAAAAGTTTAAGACATAAACAATAGACACCAATTGATAGATGATATATTGTGACGTATAAATATATATTTGATAAACAATAGAATAATCTACACTAAATTCATCTAAACTATGATAAGTGAGAAGAATTTGAATTCATAACGCAACGAGTTGAGGGAAAAAAAAATCCTAAGCAATCCACCACCTATTAATTGTTAGAAATAAAGGGGATGAAAGGATCGATTGTTTTGGAAAAAAGAAGAAGAAAGAATCGATTATAATAGCATCTCTAACAATATAAGCTAAATGACTCAAATGTTAATTTAGCTTGACACACCCCGACCCAGAAAGTCCACTTGGACCCTGAATCGAGTTGTGCTGGTCGACACCTGGAAGGTGACGAAGCCATAAAATGTGATAGAGTGTAGAAAAATGTGAATAATTTGAACCTAAAAATTTTTAATACCAGAGTGCGTTGTGAGCGGGAGCGAACCCATTTCACGCACGATGTCAGAGCATAAGTAAGGTACAAGAATGTGGGTAAGAATCATACCCTTAAAAGTAGCCACCAAAACTAAGATTAGCTATATATATCCTCGTCGATACGAACTTAGCAGTTAAAACCTGAAGGGGTACAAAACAGAAAGTGTGAGTAAGCTGTAAAACCAAGTTTCCCAAAACTATTACCTTTCAAACAGTAATAACCCTCACTGTAATTCCCTTATCGTTTTCTATAAGACAGTACAACATATATACATATATCCAAACCATACTCAGAAATGACCAAAACCACGGCTTGCCATCAACTCCACCATGCATTAATAAGTAGGCCAAATCAACTTAATCAATACAAAATGATATGTTAGTCAGAGTCATCTAAAATGACATGTACAACTTATCCATATCTCATCAATCATGGCTAGCATATAAGTCGGAGACACCTATAGTGACCTGTACGACTTATCCATATCTCATCAATCATGGCTATCATATAAGTCGGAGTCACCTATAGTGACCTATACGACTTATCCATATCTCATCAATCATGGCTAACCAATAGCTTAATAAGTATACCTGCACACGAGTCAGAACCACCTAAAGTGGTCTGTACGACAGGACTGGGTGTAATATATATACGCTCAAGTGCTACGACGTGAATGCTGGGCGACGAATCGCGGGTCACCTACGAGTCGGAACCACCTAAAGTGGTCTGTACGACACGACTGTGCACCTATCTTGGATCCAAGGTGAGCGTAAGGTGCGGAAGGTGAACATCACGTGAAGGACTGTGCCCTGGCCACAGGCGGGAGCACTAACACCAGGGTGCAGGTTTATGAGCTATACTATATCTCAACACAATCGTACTCACTACCATCACTAAAATCAACATGTACTCACCTGAAGCTTACCTGGGTATCCTGCGTTTACCTTTGCACTTGAAAGCATTCCCAATAATTATATGCAAGTAATATACATATGGATATACCATAATGCAATCTAATACTCAACCATGTTGTAGCATTTTCAATTATAAACAATACGGTGTGAAATGTACAATCCATAACGCCCTACTCCCGAACTACTTATTTTCAGGGATAATTATCCATGACAACCCAATTAACATTAATTAACTAACTAATTCACAAAACTAAAACTTGCCTTTACCAATTTCCTTCGCATTACTCAATTTCCCAAATAAGGCTTTTGTCTCAAATATATTATGACTGCATCTAACGTCTCGTTAGACTGCCTACGTACCCTAAACAGGGATCAAGCCATTCGTAGTTCATATAGTACTTCAAGCATTCACAATAATTATATATGAAAGTAATATACCTAATCAATTTAAAAGTGTTGATAAAACTCTCAATAATATGTACGATAAAAAGGAAAAGATGCACTCACCTGGAGTCCACGCTATGATTCTCTAACGCATGCATCAAGGCGTCTTGAATGATTGGTCCCTGTGACCAATTATCAAATTACATCTCAGAATTCTTATCTGTAGAATACGTAATTCACATAAAACACAACCTCAAAGGCATTCTAAAATAGTTTGAGATCCATTGACCACATGTCAACAGTCGATCAAAGATCGACGGTAGGGTCTACAACCCTGTATAACTCGACTCGGAAGATCTGCATATCAGATTCCAATCCGTAACTCCCAACGATCCAAAATATGTTTCTAGAACAACATATTAAAATTTCATTACGATCCAACGGTTGGATCTCCACCATTTGCCCAAAACCAAGTGGACGTGAACATTTATTTTTCTAACTTACAAATTCAATTCGGGAAGATCCGTACATCGGATTTCCAATCCATAAATTCCTATGATCTTTAAATATTACGTATTATAATGTATCCAAGTTTGGTGACGATCCAACGGTCGAATCGTCGATTCACATTTTCATCAAGCAACGTATCGTAATGAATTTAGGTTCCAACGATCAACCTATGTCATTCAAATAACAAAACTGAATTCAAGACATTCGACATAGCCTAAAAATAGCATTGGTGGCTCACTGGCCACGCGCCGCCGCGTGTGGGTGGCAGTCGGCCGTCCCAACTCGCCGGAAAATCCAACTATTTCCAAAAATTCTCAAACTTCACAGAAATGAAGATCTTAGTGAGTGGAGCAACTTTCATTCCTGGCACGAAGTCCAAAAGTGGACAGAAGATGGTCAATTTTGCCCACAAAGCCGGCGGGTGCCTAAAACTTCCCGACGTCGATTTGTCGTCTACGATGGTCCAACAGTTGGTTGGGTTTTGCTTCTGGGATGATGAGCTACAAAGCCCAAGTGGTGGCATCGGCCATCGCTTTGCCGATTTACCGGAAAATTGAAAGGGGTGGCCGGAGCACTATTGATTTTCGTCAACTTTCGTGGTCTCAAACCGCCACATCTCATGGTTAATCAAGGTGGTTCTTGGGTGGGTTTTGTAGAGGGGAATGAGAGCTTCAAGATGGTGGTGGTGGTGGCATCGAAAAACTCCACCGGAGTTGGCCGGAATCGACCTTGAAAAATGGGTGGTCGCGAGTTGGAAAAACCCAGGGGAAAGCTGGGATTTTTTTTTTCCTTCTTCTTCTTTCTATTTCTGATTGGATCTCACCCTCTCCCTCTAATTTAATTGGTTCCTTCCTATTTGTGTCTAAAATCAGATTGGCCACTTTCCCACAAGGTGGGAATTCAAATAATTTATAACTAAACTTTAAATAGCCATTTTTAAACGTCCATAACTATACCGTTATAATCCGGACTCGCAAACGGCTTTCGCCTATGCGTTCACTTCCACGAGTACTACGAGAATATGTTAAAAGAATAAGTCATACGTCTCTCTAGACGATGGTCAACATAAGTCAAAATCTTTGCCTCTATGGCATTTTCGTAAATTCACGCTTTTAAAATAAAATAAAAACGTAAAATTTGGAACGGGTTGTCACATAACTAGCCACTACTTCCAACAATACTAGCTATTTTAGCTTAAGTTAAAATATTTTAATATTATTTTTTTCCTAACCTGATGCATTTAACCTTTGTTTAGGTTTATGCATTAGTTTTGATAAATATGAAAAATGTTTTTTCATTACATATGATACTACAATATACCAAAAGTTTAAGAATTAAACTATAGACACCAAGATGACACATTGTGACGTGCATATATATATTTGACAACGATAGAATAATGTACATTAAATTCATCTAAATTATGAAAAGTGGGAAGAGTTTGAATTCGGAAATGTAGTGAGTTCAAGAAAAAAATATCCTAAGCAATCCGCCACTTATTAATTGTTAGAAATAAAGGGGAAGAAATGATTGATTATACCATCTTCAACAATACTAGGCAAATCTGATGCTATTGTAGCTAGCCAAATTAAATGACTCAAATGTTAATTTGGCTAGCCAACTTCCATCAATACTAGCTATTTCCTAAACTTAACAACCCAACCTATTTTTCTTCTCTTAAAGCCCTCAAACAATGCAACTTTATAGTTTTTCTCTCTCCTCCTAGCTAAATTCAGCTAGTTACTGTTCACAAAGTTAAGATAACTAGTCATTTAGCCAGTATGTTGGAGCTTCATTTTTTCTGTATTTTTTAAAGTAGCCAAAGTCTCATTTAGTCAAGTTGTTGGAAATGCTCTAATTTGCATAAATTATTATCCAAAATCTTGATATTTATATTGGTAGGTGCATGTATAGTTATCCAGCGGCTGTTGTATTTATTTTGGGGAGGTTGTATGTTATTATGTGTTGCAAAAATCAGAAAGCCAGACCCCAAAATAATAATTAAAAAATACAGAAAGAAGCTTTCTTGATCATTGGTAATTTGACCATACATTATTAGGATATACATAAGAAAATACATAGCCAATTGCTGGCCTCCATGCTTTTCCATTTGCTCAAAGGAGCTTTGAAATTGAAGCTAAAAAGCTTAAGCACCTAGGCGGTCACTGATGTCTTAATTGCCAGCAGCTTCCCTGAAAAGGTTCTACCCATGGCTGTGTCCTTATTGTTGATTTCCCATAGTTCTGGAAGTGCTTCTCTGATATTGTGGATGCTCTCGATTGCATAATCCACACCCTTGGTTCTGTTGGAAGTGCCAACCTATATATATATATATATATAGATACGGTTTAGAAATGTTTTATATTAGCAACTAACATGAACTGAACAATATTTATTTTCGGTTTACAACTTACCAATACAGTATGGAGACCGATGTTTTTTCCAGCTTGTATGTTCCTGATGCTATCATCAAAGAATAGCTGCAAGAGTACCAAATTTCATTGTTAAAAGTGCTTTACTCAAATCGCTTCTGTTAGAAGCGCTTTGTTTTGAAGCACGAGAAGATTTTTATTACAACTTTAAGTGCTTCCCGAAAATGCACTGAAAGCACTTTGGTTCTTTACTAGAAAGCCCTAAAAATTCATGGAAGGTGCTTCTGATTGTCTAGCGCTTTTGGCACTTCGAATTAAAAGCACAAACCCTACGGTTAATAACACGAAATGGATCATTTTAAATTTCAGGAATGCTTGGTAAGAACTAATTAGACGGCAATGTAAGTAGAATTTCACACCAGATTCATAAACAAGTAGGAGAATAATTGTCTTACAGTTCCTTGAGGGTTAATGTTGGCTTTTTCAAAGGCTTGTTCATATGCATTTGCAAATGGCTTGCAAACAATTGGAGTCACTGGAAGCTCTGATATTTCAGCATCAAATAAGCAAGAATGATAAAAAATACTTGTGCTGCTGCATCCTTCATCATCATTAGTCGGATTCAGAGTCTCAAAGCAAATAACTCCTTCAAAGCAGTCATTCAATCCAAGCTTGCTTAGGGTTTTTGCCACGTGGACCTTATCCCCATTTGAGAAAATCTGTTTCATGCATAAAACAAGAGAAAACATAATTAGAGGAATAAATATTTAAATATTGAAGCTAATTAGTAATTAATTACAATCAATTTCCTATTTAAGTGTGACTTGTTGCTTACAAGTTTCCTGTATGGCAGGCTTAGCAATAGAGTCCTTAAGACATGGTCAGGTCTTAGATTCTCATAGGGCAATCTTCCATGAACAAAACTGTAATATTTGGGAATTTGTGAGATTATAGCATCGTATAATGACGGAAAATAAATAAATTAAAAACAGAAAATGGAATAATTTGGTACCTATGATAGTCATCATTGTCAAAATTGTAACCAATAGCCTTGAGACCGGCCATTGATGTTCCATAATTCTTGTACAATACTTGATTCACCTCAGTGACTCTTTTTTCCTCTATGCCTAATTTTTTAACCATGAATTCTGAGAAAAGATGATTAAGAATAATCAGATAATTAATATTCAATTTCACTAAATAACTGATGAAAAGTGTGCGTGGATGGAGGAGGTATTGATGGATTGTGCTATACCTTTAATGTTCTTGGTGCATTGTTTAGATAATCCAGAACTCAAGGGATAAAGGGTGTCATCAAGATCTGCAACGAAACAGTTTCTTTGTTATTTATTTATTTTTTTCAATTCGAGTCGTATTGTAATCTAATTTATACCGTAAGGAGGTGGATTCGAACATAAGTGAATAGGGGGCCCACTGCTAATCTCTTGGTTACATCCAAGTTAACAAGCTTAGGTCTGGAAACTTAAAGGCATGATATATATGAGACTTAAAAAGGATAAAAAGGGAAAAGACTTACCAAAGAGAAGGCACTCGTATTCTGGCATCTGATCAGCCTGCTGATACTGGTTTTGGAATTCCATTTTAGCTCTACAAATCAAAGCTTCAAAAGAAAGCCGGAAAGTTACTTAGAGAGAGAGAGAGAGAGGTGCAATGTTTAAAGGAGGAAGGGAGTTTTGTTGCAGAGAGAAGAAGGTGCAGATGAGACTTGGGTTCGAGTTGAGAAAATATTGGAGGGCTTAAATCATATGTATATAAGAAATCCACAGGAAGGTCAAGCATGCCACCTTCTTTGACACTCCAACGTCTAGAAGGTAGAAACGTATATAATATATATATATATATATATATATATATATATATATATATATACGCGACTGGCCACAACACACCTCACACGATTCAAAATTGAACACCAAAAGTAAGGGAAAGCATTTCTACGTGTATATCAACCAATGTTTTAAAGAACTCGCCTCGGGGCGCGCCCAGGGCGCCCTTGAGGCTGGGCGGAGAGGCAAACGCCTCAGTTTTGCTGGAGTAGGCGAAATGCTTCGCCGGAGACGCCGAGGCGGCGGAGGCGCGCCTCAAGGCGTCTGGACGCCTTGTCAGACCTTTTTTTTTTTTTTTTTTAAAAAAAAAACCACGCTGCCACGCCGCCATCACCCCGCCACCGTCACCTCAGCACCATCAGCCCAGCCCCAGCGCCGTCAGCAAGATCCCAAAGATTAGGGTTTCTGAAATTAGGGATTTAGTTTCTGGGGAAGGTTTTGCTATAGAGGGGTTAATAGTTACTTAGTTAGACAGAAAAGTTTTAAATCTGCCTCTGCATGCTCTGCCTAACTAAGAAGTTTTCTGGGGTTTTCTGGGGAAGGCTTGTCGAAGGCTTTCTGCGAATGAGAGAGAGAGAGAGAGAGAGAAAGAATCACAGTAGAAAACAGAGAGATAGACCCACAGTTTTTAGACAGAAAAGGTTTAAATCTGCCTCTGCATGCTCTGCCTAACAGACCCACGGTTTTTAGACAAAAGTTTTCTGGGGAAGGCTTTCTGCGAGAGAGACAGAGAGACAGAGAGAGGGAGAAGGAAGCAGAGTAGAAACCAGGGGGACAGCCCACGGTTTTATTGGCTGCCATAAACTGTTTTGCATTTATATTATACATGTACAATTTAATGCTCCTGTCATAAATTATGTCCGTGTGCCATAAATTGGCACTTTGATAAATTGGCTGAACCCAAATATTTCTAAATGTTAGGCCTAATTAGTGGGGACTAAAGGGGTATATAAATTAATTAATAAATTGTTAGTGGGGACTAAAGGATTTAGATGAATGATTTATATCTTTGTTTGTATTTTGATTTATATGAAGATGATTTGGATGAATGATTGTTTTCTTTGTTTGTATTACCTTTTGAATGATGAATTTGGGTGATATTACCTTTGAATGATGAATTTAAATGATATTATCTTTTAAATGACTATGGATTTGAATGAAAAATTGAGAATGGATGTTTATTTTACATAGTATTATTTTTTATACAATTATATGTATAATATATAAAACATATATATATATAAAAAATTAAATCCTGTAAGGCTTCGCCTCACGCCTAGGCTGGGCTTCGCCTCGGACGCCTCGCCCACGCCTCACGCTTTTAATATCAACAGTGAAAGTATGTGAAACATATCAAATCCTCAACAATCAACATATATATAGTATAAAAATAGGAAGTGCATGTCACATTGAAAGCTATTTAAGGTGCATTTCAAGACTGATATCACAAACACAAGGATAAATTTTCGAAATGTTATAGTCGACCACACCATGAATATCTAGTGGAACTCTCATAGGATTCCAACCCAGATGAAATTCTGCCATCTGTCATCACTAGGTGTAGTGTTATGAATATTTAGTTTATAGCTTAATATTATATATACATGTTACGGTACAGGTGCAAAAAACGAGTATTTATGTACTAATAACAGCTCCTGCTAAAGCAACGCAACAACCTCTCCTTCTGAACCTTCGTCATAGAGGAAGGAATTGTTGATGATTTTGGCCGGCTCTATAGTTTCGAGGTTGTCTTAGATCTTTCTGCCGTTTTGCGAAACATCTTGGCCCTCATCAATTTAAAACAAACTTTTTAAATATTTAAATACTATTTAAATTTATAACA
The DNA here is from genome assembly GCF_019419815.1 of Pyrus x bretschneideri. Lineage (NCBI taxonomy): Eukaryota > Viridiplantae > Streptophyta > Magnoliopsida > Rosales > Rosaceae > Pyrus > Pyrus x bretschneideri. The sequence continues at coordinate 3,185,405 of NW_025999712.1, read as the reverse complement.
TCACGAAGTAGTGTTACAATCACGTTGAAAAATTTTCTCATACTCATTTAGAGTAGAACAAATAGCTTTTCCCATTTCAACTTTAGTTAAGTGTCACACCAAAAAGAACAAGGAGCTTGATAGGGTGGGAATATTTTAAACTTGGTGGTTCAACACATCCATTTTTATCTTACACCCTCTTTTCAATTTCCTCAATTCAACATCTTACACCTATCTTTCAATTTACTCAATTCAACGATAAAAAATTTAAAAAAGTTTTTTAGTGGTAAAAAGAAGTGTGAATCATACAACCCTTTAAATTACTCAGGTATTTTACGGTTGATTTGCTGGTAATATTTTATGTTGGTGTCACATCTTTGACCAACTAAAGTACAATTTACATCCTAATATAAAAGAACAAGACTTGACTGCTGAATTTTCAACAGCCATTCTTCAGCAGCCACTCCTGGGATTGGATGTAAGCAGGAGTGGAAAAATCAAAACTTGAACATGTTTCCACCCGAAATTAGGTGTAAGCAAAAGTGGCTGCTAAAATGTTAGCAGCCAAGTTAATTCCAATATAAAAAGCACTCGAGGATTTAGTGCTTTTCTAATCCTATAACTTTTTGTATGGTAAACGCGTGGTCGTTGTTAGCAAGCATTTGGAAACTTGTATTCCATGACATCATGGAAGTGCTGTATTTAATAAATAGCAAATAAAGAATACAGATTTCAACCATTCATGAAACGTGTGAAATAGTTAGCGAAGAAGTTCCGAGAAAAAAAAAATTACAATGTACAAACTACGAATAACTAAGTAGGCAGAACCTGAGGTTCAAGGGGTGATGAGCCGTCATCCTCGGACCCAACCAGCGGTGTCTCCACTGTTTTCTCAGCATCTTTCTCTTCAAAACCGTCCTTAAATCTATCGTAGTTGGTCGCTTCAGCCGGTTTATATGGTCTTTCCCCCAACACCTTGATCAGGTCATCTTGGTGAAGAACTTCCTTTTCAAGCAACAGTTCTGCAATTTGAGCTATTTGCTCTTTATGTTCCTCTACGAGTTCAACTGTGCGTGCATACGCCTTACCCACCCATTCGCGCACTTCACCATCGATAAGGGCTCCAGTCTTGCTGCTGTAGGGCTTTGACATCTCAAATGATTCTTCCCTTTGAGGGAAAGAAAGGAGACCTACCTTGTCACTGAAACCATAGACTGCAACTTGGGCGTAGGTCATCTTTGTCACTTTCTCCAGATCGTTTTGGGCTCCCGTCGATATTTTTCCCAACATAACCTGCACCCCAGAATATGTTAACCAACAATATCATTAGATGAGTAATGAAGTTCCAAGGAACTTGAGGATGACGATAGAAGAATAAGAAGAATTAAGAAACGTTACGTATCATAAACATCTTCAAAAATAAGACTAATGAAGTTTCATGTTACCTGTTCAGCTGCTCTACCACCGAGGGTCATGCAGGTCATATCAAAAAGCTGCTCCTTGGTCATGAGGAGGTTTTCATTTGGAACATACTGAGCAAACCCAAGTGCTGCAGTACCACGAGGAACAATGGTCACTTTCAACAACGGTTCTGCATGTTCTAAGAACCAGCCGGTAACAGCATGCCCTGATTCATGGTAGGCAACAGTACGGCGCTCGAGCTTGCTTATAACCTGTTTGACAAGCAAAAGGATGTCAAAATTCCAATTATACAGAACAAAGACAAATAAAAACACTGAAGGTTAAAAGTCAAAGCATTCTCAACTAAGACATAAAATCCCTTATATCTACCTATAAGTTTGATCTGGACCTTTGTTAACACTACTGAAACCTACATAATGGAGGCTAAAGTGGGACCTACAAGGTCCAGATCAATGGAAACAACCTGTTCTAACTCAACACAAGGGGCCACCTATAGCCGCATAAGATCCAACCCCAATACTATAGTTTTAGGAAGATGGATAACAAGAGTTTCCAAATATTTTCTTCTTCCAAGGTATGCAATGATTATCTCCAAAGGTTCCAACCAAATCTCTAGCTAAAGTGCACATCACAAATTCCATCATAGCAAAGACCGGAGTCCTAAGGAGGGAGGACACAATGCTGTGCCGGCCCATGTTATGCAGCATTGCTCTTTCTTTCATTTTCAGACAATGAGGAGATGAGAGGGAAGGGAATGGTAAATTTACTAAGAAATGAAACAAAGTTATCATATGCCATGAAACTAACGAACAATCCAAAAATGACTTACCCTGTTCTTCTTCTCCAAACCACCAATAATTCTGTCTATAGCCGCCTCAAAATGCTGCATTGTGACCAGTGCACTCTCATTTCTTGCAGCAATTAGAGCACCTTCATTGCAAACATTTGCAATGTCTGCCCCAGCAAACCCTGGAGTCAGGGCTGCAAGCCTTTGAGAATAATATGATGGTTCATGATCAAGTTTGATCTTTTTCAAGTATATCTGAAATATCTGGTCACGACCTTTAATATCGGGCCTATCAATAGAGATTTGGCGATCAAATCGACCAGGCCTTAATAAGGCTTTGTCCAAAATATCAGGCCTATTGGTGCCAGCAAGAACAACTACTCCAGCAGTTGTTCCAAAGCCATCCATCTCTACCAACAACTGATTTAGAGTACTCTCACGCTCATCATTGGAACCTGAGAATCCGCCACGCCCCCTTGCTCGACCAATTGCATCAATCTCATCAATAAATATAATACTCGGAGCACATTGCCTTGCTTCCTGAAACAAGTTTCTAACTCTAGATGGTCCAACACCGACGAACATCTCCATGAAGTCTGATCCAGATATAGACAGAAACGGAACACCAGATTCCCCTGCAGTTGCTTTTGCTAGAAGGGTCTTTCCAGTGCCTGGAGGGCCTACTAATAGAGCTCCCTTGGGAATTTTGGCTCCCAAATCCTCATATTTCTTAGGATTCTTGAGAAAGTGCACAAATTCCATGATTTCCTGCTTTGCTTCATCGCAACCAGCAACATCTTTAAAATAGATCTGTACCAATTAAAAATATCAGGTACTGCTGAAAACGTGCGACAGAGTTTAAGAAAATATATTACAACAGATTAATGACAAGATAACACTAGCGAAACAAAAAGTCAACCTTGTTCTTTGCATTTTTATCTACTTTCGTAACTTGGGCTTTTCCTATATTGAAGATTCCACGGCCACTTTTTCCACCAGGACCACCAATACCTAGTCCACCCTGCATTTTCCGCCCCATAAACAAGAGCGACCCCAAAAGCAGTAGTGTTGGTGCAAATCTGATCAATTCTTGGTACCAAACCATCTCCGAGTCATATGTAACAGGAACAAAATCATGACTGTCTATTCCCAATGCTTCCTGGGCATCTTCCAACTTCTCCTCAAAAGATTCAACACTTCCAATATTGAAATAGTATTTGTACTGGCCCCCATTTGCACGAGCAGGGGTACCAGGTCCTTGGACAACTTCCTCACTTGTCTGACCGCGTGGTGAGTTACGCACATACACTTTGGCAACTGATTTATTAGAGACAACTATATGATCCACTAAGCCTGGTTCCAGAAGTTTGTTTTTAAACTCTTGGAAACTTATCTGCAAAGAATAAAATTGCAGAGCATGTGAGTAGAGAACTTCTTTCTTGTATAGAGAAATTACCATAAACATAAAACAGAGTGATACCAGAAAAGAAATTACAAACAAGACTCAAATCTTTGACCAGATTCGTACACAGATACATGTCAATGAATTTACTAATTTCGAAGTGAACCAGTATTTTCTCAGTAATTAGGGTCACAAAACATGTTGACTGAATCTAGCTCAAGACCAACATCAACTCAAATTAGGGTCACAAAACTCGGCTTTATATCACAACAAAACAAGAAATTATACAATGCGGGCCTGTACATACATAAACACCATTCAGAAAACCTAAAATGGAAAAACAAGTATAGCAAGATAATTGAAAGAAAGAGATCACATATTTGTGTATACACTAACCTGTTGCTGATCAGGAGAACCAAAGGAGAAGGAGGAAAGAAATAGCCCAATGACCAATAGGGGGGTGAATAAAGTTTGAAACTGCCTCAAGAAAGTTTCCTGAAAACTCCCCTGATCATTTGTCTTTGATTCGTCTAAATTGAAAGAAACTAAAAGTTAATAGAAATGTAAAAGACTTTAAATGCACAATCAACACAGAACTGTCTTTAAAACATATTCCTATAATTTTGGGGTTGAAAGAGCATGTCATCTTGGATAGGGAGAGAAACAAAAATAGTGAGAAAGAGAACTAGGAAAAGGAGAAAAGATGATGAACCAATCTTCTTACTTAATATGACAAAATGTCCAAAAAAATATTTTTTTAATAAAAGCTTATATGCAGGCAATCCATAATAATAAAAAATAGAATAATTAAACGTAAAGAAAATGATCTTAAAACAAATAAATAATCCCAAAATTCTAGTTTTAATGATAAGATATAAATTGTTTACTTGCATCTTTCATTATATAAGCCCTCACCTAATATAATAAGCCCTAATGAAGGATTTTATATTCTCTGCCTACCTCCTCCCCCTTTTACCCACCCCACTGAGCACTGGACAGCCTTAAATTATGCAAGTATTCAGTATCAAATACTAACATAGAACCTACACTTTTAAATTTGACACTATTTTCTATCAGACTCAGATGAGTCTCATATGACCAAGTTTACATACAGAAAATTGTAGTCATTTACCAGTGTTGGTGACAAACACCTACTAAATAAAATGTCCACTTTACGAAGAGATACGTCTTGTTTTTAAGGTATGCTAAGCCTAGGTAGGGAACTGCAAGAGTCGAACTCTAACTGTGAGCATGGGGTAAGTGCTTTACAACTAGAACCATGTGTCTCCATGAAAGTACTTATTCTAACCAGCAATAAAAACTCACAGCGGTGCCACTTCGAACTCCAATGCTTCAAAAACACATTACTTTTTTTCCTGACAACATGATTCATATATTCAAAACTCCAAAACATCTAAGCACACATGAGATTCTGAAACGTAAAAACAGTAATCTAACATAAATTAAAACAACAAAATCCTACATTTTTTCACTTATATGATAAACATTCAACTCAAACAATCATAATAGTGAAAATGTATCAAAAATAAGCCCTGTTGCAGCTGGAAAGACAGAAACTTAACCTTTAGACTCCGATTTCTGCTCATCCCCTTTCGGAATTTCCTTCTTTTCCTTGGGATAGAAGTTCTCATAATCTGCAACACCAAGAGCAACACAAGCACACTGAATCTAACCACTATATTTCTCGACAAATCACAGCAATAATTACATTCATTTAGCTGAAATACAATTAACTAACAAACCCACAACACAAAAATAAAATAAAAACTGAAAATTGCATACTCTTTTTCTTTGGGGTTTCACTCGAAAAGTGTCGGCAAAGTTTAGGGCTTGCAAGAATGCCACTGAAATCCGAAACGCAGGCCTTGTGGGCTGCTATTGACGCAGCAAAATACGACCTCAAAAACCCTAATTCCCCATCGACCGGACCCAGATACGAACCAAAACGCGGAACTCCAGAAGTCCCTCCATTCCCAATCAGACCCGCCGATCGCCCACTTCCATTCAACAAATTCTACCACCAAAAAAAAAAAAACCCAGAAATTTAAACAAAAAAAAAATTAAAAAAAAAAAAAAAAAAAAGATAAAAGAGATTGGAGAGCTTACCCTGGAGCGAGAAGATCGAGAAACGGAGCGACCAATCCGAGTGAAAATCATAACTTTGATGTCTCAGGTGGAGAGGGAGACTGAAATTTTGCTTCTGGGAATCGTTGAGAGCCAATGGAAACTTACCTCTCGAGCTGATTCGATGAACCCATTTGGAAAAATCCAATTTTTCTTTGTTTTCTTTTGGTTTTGTTAAATTCTTCAGTGCGTATTTTGGGCGAAGTGCGTGTGTTTGCGAACTGGGTAGGTGAGAGAAATAAAAGGTGTTGGGTTGCGGAGATATTTGGTGTTACGTGGATTATTTTTATCGAAAGGATGGCTTGCTTGGCAAACAAGACAATACATACACGCCCACGGATTTCGACAACCAAAACGTAGTTTGGCTTTTGGCGGTTGAAAATAAATAGTCGGACTCCTTCATACCTTTTGACGAAATCTTTATCGGACTTGAATGGTAAAAACCATAATAAGATATGGTTTGAGTTTCAAACGATTAAGTGACAAAATTTGAGTTTTGAATAATTAAGTTAATTAGATCGAGTGTGAGTTTCACAAGGTATTACTGCAAATACGCCTTCATGAATTTATTGTAAAAGCTGGCCTTTCTACACGCAAACCGGAACATTGGTATCATGGTGAAAATAATGCTAGGTAGATAACTTACTTTAGAGCAAGTTAGATAAATTTTTTTAATCAAATTTGGGATTGTTAAAAAGACTAATGCTACGTAGACCAGATTTCTAAATTCAATTTTGTAAATTATATGATGTGGTTGTTGATATGAAACACCTAAAACAATTTTTTTTATAATTATTTTAGCTGTTGGATTTAAAATTGCACTGTTAGATCTTTTTTTACTCCATAAAAAATTGTTTTTGGGGTAAAACCTAAATTTTCTAGAGAATTATTTATAGGTTAAAACCGGTTCAAAATTTTAAGTTTTAACCTAGGGATGAAAGATGGTCTTAGCATTTCTCATCTAAAAAGTTGATTCAAGAAAATCAATGAACGAGTACTTAAAATAAGAGATTAAAAGGTGTAACGAATGAGTTATGATTTTGAAAGTTTACAAGTCTATTTCTAGAGAACTTGGATAATTCGCTATGTTTCTTCTCATATTCCGTATCCTTAGATTATCCAAACGATTAATTTAATCAAAACACAGAAGATGAGTCTAATTTCCCATGGCTGTCTCTTTGGATACTCTTTTGACCAAATTTGCATTGGCTTGGATTAGCCAAATTGTTGCATCCTACAAGGTCGTGCTTTCCTCTCCCACTCAACCATGGAAGCCAAATCAATGTTCCTTCACCCCAAAACAATCCCTTCATGTTCCACCTTCACAGACACACCCAAATTCTCCCTCGGGCAGTTCAGCAAACTCCTTCCGTGCAACTCAAATAAACCACAGCTCTACCTTCCGCCATAGCCTTAAACCCCTCAAAACCCCGCAACATTATGTCTTTCCCAAAACCAATTATTCTTATCAACTCCAACAAGAACAAGAACAAGCACGCATTTGTTAGCTCCGCTCAAATTGACAAATTCTCATACTCTAGCACCTCAAGCTACCCAGAATCTCAAACTCCATTGCTGAAGCATTTTAATAACCTCTCCTCTGACTCATTGAAAGCTACCCTTTTGAAATTAACCCCATTTGATGTGATTAAATGGTCTGGGATTTTGTCATTTACAATTGCAGCCACAAAGGGGACTCTGAATTTGCTATTGAGACCCTTGGCCTTGGTTTCTGGCTGTATCAGTTGCAGTTTACGGGTTATACTGCTTCGGAATCATTTGCGCGGTGAAGCAAATGTATTTTAGCAGCTTGCCATTGTTACTTCAGTGTTTTCTTGGCTCACACTTGTCCCACCTGCCCATTTCAATGGCTACCTTGAGGGTTGACCTTATGTATTCTTCTTTGCGTACCATTATTTATATTTCTTCAATGTTAGTGTGAGGAAACGGTTATATGGAGATTACTATGCCCGCCCACATGATCCCAAGTGGGAAGTGAGCCCACCGAAATGGTTGCGCATTTTGTTCTGTGTTGGGGTCATGGCTGGTCAGCATTCCTGGCAGGTGGAGCAATGTTCTTATTTGGATTTTGATATTGGTGACTCTGCTATTGCAGCATAACTCAACATTGTATCTTACAAATTATTCAGAAAAGGTTGTGGTGCCAACTGCTGTTATGCAGTTTGGGCTTACCGGTGGCTACGTCATCCAATATATGTGTCTGCAACGCTTCTGTTTGCTGCGTATTTCATTGTGGCGATTACGCTTTGAGCACCTTTGAGCTTGCTATTCATTGTAGCGGTTTGTTCGTTGTACTATGATCAGAATGCCAAAACGGAGGAGGCTTTGATGGTTGACACTTTTGGGCAAAGGTATACGGATTATGCGAGCAAAGGTAGGTACAAGTTCGTTCCTTCTGTCTGTTAGTCGTTCATATGAAGAATATATATATATATATATATATATATATATTTTTTTTTTTTTTTGGTGAAGACATATGAAGGATATATTGTGTTGTACTAATATGAGCATTTTCCAAGAGTGTGTTGTACAAAGTTACATTGTAACTTCATTCCAAGATGTGACATATTTCACTCATGAAAAACTTAAATTTACTTCTTATATATATTACTTTGAACACGCGTGTTTTAAGTGTTTTGGTTCATCTCACACTAGCCTTGTGCCACCCATATTCCAAAATTGGCAAATGATACACTTGCTGCTATTTCTTTGGCTAAGGAACACGTTTGGTTGGTTTGTCAGGCGTCAGAACAAGCCGGTTTGTAACGTCATTTCTAGATACGAGACACACTTCACACATGAAAAGTTTAAATTAAACCCTTACATTATCTTCGGCCAACTCTACGATAAATTTTTCAGTGTGATGGAAATACGAATAGTATACCACGTGTTTTTATATAAGTGATAAAAAAATTTCTTTTTCAAGTTATTAACTTTTTAACATATATATCTCACCATTTGTACAGTAACACGTGATGTACCACCTTATGTGCCGATGACATTAAAAAATCTCTCCAACTCTACACTCATACTTTCAATAATTTCTAGGGAGTTTTAACGAAAAATCCGCGTTACTGTTCACTTTACACTAAAAAGTCAAACCTGGTACTATTCATTTTACATTTTATTTTGTTATTATTATTAAAACTCAAAGTTTTCAAATCATTATGATTAGTTTTCTTAATTTCTAAACTATTTGGGATTGGGCTCCCAGGTTTTCTCGTGCCACCACTTCATGTACAGAACCCATCCCATATTTTTCAAATAGAGCTTGGCGCCCTTTTCACCGACCAAATGTGGCGCTTGTACTAGAAACCCAAAGAACTCCACAATAGACGGTCTTAAGTCGATCCACGTGTGAGCATAAAAAGGATAAAGCATGTCCCGACAGCAACCACAAATCTAATTGGACGGGCACTAACCCTGAACATGTAAGAAGTAGCGTCTTCCAGAACAAGCTTTTCCAAACACAGCAGTACTGTTCTTCCACCGCAAGCCATTCAAAAGTAAAACCCTATATAAACCCTCTCTCTTTTCCCTTTCATTTTATATTCTCAGACTTCAGAGTTTTGATTGACAGTAAATATGGTGGTGAATATAATGATGGAAGTTGAAGCGGAAGTTGATTATGAGAAGGGATGCTGTACCCCGAAACACAGCGAGTTTCGGATTCCGGAGGCGGTGGCGCCTCCTCCTGCGCCAAAGAAGAAGGCCTATTGGGTTGGAAAGAAGAACAAGAAGCCGCCGCAGCCACCGAAGAACGGGTATTTTAACCCGCCTGATCTCGAACTACTGTTTGCAGTGACTCCAGTACGCCAAGCTTGGGCTTAAACTAGTGTAGTTTCTTAGGGTTGTTTTAGGTTTTTTCTGGAAAATATTGAGGGTGCAGCGTTAACTTGCAGGTATTTTGGCTGGTGAAGAAGATAAATTATCTGTAAATATGAATGTAACGTAGCAAGTGGTTTTTTGGGTTTGTTCTTTTTCCTGTACAATTGAACTACTGGGACCAAAGGGCTTTTGGTTTTGGAATAGGGATGTATTATCTACACATCATTTTTACTTCTCACATTCTTTATTAATTTATATCTTTTGATCTTCTTTATTTTAGCTGGTCTAGCAGTTACAAATTAAAAAAGTATGTAAAATGTAAAAATAAGTGTTTGCATAACACCCCTTAATATTATGTATTGCAGTGAATATATCGGATACCATATGCGTGGAGTCTGTCGGGAAACTTTGTCAGCACTGTGTTTTATGAAAGTGAATCCATCTGTTTTTTGGGGTTTCACTCCGTAACCGTGGCAAATTATTTTGAACAAACCATGAATCCGATTTCATCAATTTAAATTCGCCGCCATGTTTTCCAAACTGGCCTACAACATGGGTTTATACATCTAACCTACAATATGAATTTATCTAATTAGCAAACCTACAGGACACTTAACACAATGGTGATTTTTTTTTTTTTTTTTTTAACAAATGATGTTATTTACATTAAAAGAGTTGGAGAATGAAATAAGTTTCATGATGAGCTAGCATAGTTTTTAATGAGAAACTAACTTAAAATTTTTCATTTACAAGTAAAAAAAAATACTGTTAAACAATATCATTAAGTGGCAGTATTTGCTGATATTTTAAACAACAAAATACCCGAAAACATAGTCTACATGGCATATGTGCAGATGCATTGGACCACAATTATCAATATAATGCATTTGGACCATTCCCACTAGTGTTATTAACAGATGGACCGGGTTCTATAAGCCCATTGTTTTTTCTTTTAATTAACAACTCGACTGCCTAATTTCCAACAAAGTGCATAGAGTCTAATTAGGAATAGCAGGCTCTCTTGTGAATTTTGTGTTTGATTTGTTTTCTTTTGAGGGGGGGCAGCGATGTAATGAAAATAGTAATCACTTTGATGTACACTGCCAGGAAGAATTTCTAAATATTAGACACACATTGTGGATTTTATAATTTTAAGAACTTTTTAACATTTAGAATTTTAAGAAGTCGAAAAGGATTCAAGTGAATTAAGGGGACACTTGTTTGCCCTCATTAAGCTTCACTGGACTGGACTTGCTTAGCTATGATTATTAATCCATGTTTGGTGCGAGGAAAGGCTAACTTTAATAAGACCAAGTCGAACTCTTGTCCACTAAGTGCTTCGTTAGGTGGTCTTAGCAAGACCCCACAAAAAGTATGGGATTGCTAATCCCGTCTCTAACACATGCATCGTTTGTCTGCATTTGACACCTAATTTTTAAGTAAATTCATCATATTAATAAATAAGTTTATCCAATTCTTCCATATTAAAATATAAAAATTTGAAAGTACACCCAAAATGATTCAAAACTAGTAAACCCAATATATGAATTATTTGGCAAATTTGTAAGTGCACTCATTTACCCCACAGCCATCGCCATCACCAGATTTACCATAGCCAACCTATGGCTATGGACCTCCACTACCATCACCAGACGCAAGCAGGTCGTTACTGCCATCTCGACCAAACCCAATATTAAGGTCATCTTCCAACCGAAGGAGGGCCAGATGACTCATTTTAACCTTATAGCCTTCCAAGAAATTAATATTTTAATAAACAGTATCATACCATTTATCTTACCATCTCCAACCGAGGGGCCAAAGGGCCATAAGCCAAACATAGCATTGTAACAAAAAACCATCTCCAACCAAGGGGCCCATAGGCCAAACATAATTTATTATTTAAATTTAAAGATTGCAACAACTTAAATTTAAAAACTACAACAACTTAAATTTAAAGTTTATAATCATCATCCGCCATTGTAGGATTATAGTCTGATGTAAAAAACTCCCGTTGGGCCATAATTTCCCTATTTTTCCTATCAAAATAGGCATTACTCATTGGAGTGTAATCCGAAGTGTTCCTTTGCATATCCCTATCATCCATCTATTCTTGTATTTGTTTGGCACGTTCTTTGTGCCTATGGTTCCTTTCTTCTGCGGCAATGGCATTTTGCTCTGCCATTAATCACAATGAGGCTGCCATTTCTTGTTGAAAGGCGTAATCATCCTTTGCCTTGCCATTTTCCTTCAATTTTCGGGCTTTGTTTCGTCCCGTAGCCCTAGGTATGGAACCTTCACCCGGAGACGGATTTTCTACCCTTATTTCTTGAATGGTAGGAGATCCATCTTCATCCCCATCTGCAGTTGAGGATGCATTTCTGAACACCGGCGTAGGACCAACTATTTGTTGAGGTGGATCTTCAAATAACACCCACCATTTACAAATTTCCCAACAACTGTGATGATTAAAGGGTTTTGAGTTGTCCTCCATATACACTTCCTCCGCTTGGCGTACCTAGAAAATATCATTACAAAAATTAAAGGAAATTAATTTATGAAATTAAATGTAATATAATTAAATATTTAAAATAAGTTGTGAAAACACTTACTTCGTCGTAGTAATTGGCTCCGCTTTCATGTCTGCTTGCGGCCTTTAACACTGCTTGATGCATTTATTCAAACTTGGATGAAGATGTTTCTTCCATCTTGAAGAACAACTATCGTGGTTTTGGGTATTCGGTAGAGTGGTGCATTCGTAGAACTCATAGTATTTTTTGGACGTACGAGTCCAAACACCTTCACTTGTTTGAGAACTCCCTCTCACACTATCTTCCGAGACCCATCTATAAGCCCTGCAAAGAGCTTCATCTTCTTTTTATGTCCAAGCCCTACCTTTCATTGTAAATGTGGCCATTTGAAAATTATTGAAAAAAATTGAAGGAAAGATTATTGGAAGAGGTAAGAGAATAGAATGTGAAGAATTGAAATAGAATGAAGTAAGATGGTATGGAATGGTGAAAATTATTTGAGAAATGGTGTAGGAATGACTTAGGTATTTATGGAAAAAAATGGGAATTTTTTTATTTTTTTATTCAAAAATTTTGTCTTGAAAAAAAAAATTCAAATCCAACGGTCACTTGGTGTCAGCTAGTTGGCGTCATGCTGACGTTAGGTAGTCGTTGGATTCAAAAAATAGGCTGGCCTAAGGCTAGCCGATTGGCCTGATTTAGTGTTTTTGGCCCAATGGGGCCCACGAGCACTTTGCCCTACCCCTCGGTTGGAGATGGTTTTTGTGTCATTTCGGGCTATTTTTAGCTATATGACCCTCTGGCCGGATCGGTTGGAGATGGCCTAACCTACTCAAATGTAAGACGACTAGTGAAGAACATATATAGAAGTTGTCCCTTTTCTTCACCATCATTGAAACTTTTGAAATTCATGCACTGAAACCATCCATCCTATGCTGACCGCTCTATATTTATTAGCATATGACTTCAAAGTTTTCTTTCAACATTTATTTATTTTTGTTAAAACGGGGCCTAAGCCACGCTAAACAAAAGAAAACATCAACTCAAAGGGTTTACACAGACAACTCAAGTCTGAACAACTCCAGAGGTATTATCTAGCAACAAGTGAACATTGGATCAAATATAGCATTGCCCCAGTTCATGCTTTATTTCCCCTTTTGTGTTGTATTGTATCAAATGGTGGGGTTGGTGCGGTCTATCCAATGCGAATGGTAGCTTCATTAGAGGTTTTGTGCGCAGTCTCTATTGTAGCGATCACCATTTATTTCTAGGGAGCTTTTATGAAAAGGGTTTGGACTAAGTTTATTTTAACTAAAAATCATGTTATAACTTTATTTGATGAAAAGCCCTTAAATTTTAATAAAAATGACAAAAAACTTAAATTTTAATGAAAATGACATAATTTGAATAAAAAAATTAAAATAAAAAAAAACTTGACATGCGTCTATCACAGACATTGTTTATGAAACTCACTATTTATGAAACCGAACACTATTTATGAAACTGAACGGTACTACACTATTTATTGGTCATGTTTCATAAATGGTGTTTAATTCTTGTGCTAGTTCTTTGTCATGTTTCATAAATAGTGCCTAGTTATTGGGTCCAATTTTATAAATAGTGTATAGTAATTGATACAGTTTCATAAATAGTATCTTTTTCTTGATCCGGTTTCATAAATAGTGTTTAGTTATTAGTCTACTTTCATAAATAGTGCCTAGTTCTTGGTTATGTTTCATAAATATTGTATAGTTCTTGGTCCAGTTTCATAAGGTTTGAAACTTATATCCCTTCTGGTCCTGTAAAAACACGCATCGTGCCTAAAACGATGAACCTAGAAATGATTCTTTAGATCAAAACCTTGAGAAGATTATGTCATCAGTAATTATATTTAAAAAGCTGTTTTCAATTACCAAATTAAAATTCGCTCACATATTTTACATATCTACAATAATTGAATGTAGCTCTCCATCCAATTTCTTTAACTTGGGTGTCATATTGAAGAAATTTTCCTTGTGCCCATAGCACAAGTAGTACACCACGTGTTATTATGTAAGTAGTGAGAAACTTTATTTTTTAACACAAGAATCTCATCACTTGTATAGAGACATATGGTTTTTTTTCACGCCCCAACCCGCGAATAAAGACTATTCACGAGTTAGGATGTAAGTCATATCTTAGCTATAGAAATAAATTCTACAACCAAGATATGGTGGAAAATAAGATAAAATTATAACGATTACATCATACATCAACAAAATCTTACATACAAATTTTTAAAATACGCAGCGGAATAACTATGGTGCACAAATTAATTCACAACAAAAAGTACCAACAAAATAATAATTAAATTGTAACAATTCTTTCAAATGCATGAAATATATGCAAATGAGATGAATGAATGTATTCACTCCATTCTAATCCCGTTAAGACATACCTAAGGCACCCAAGCCTGCACATCCCATACCATGCTTATACCACTTGGCTCCGGACACGTTAGAGTATGATTTAACTCCTGTTCATCCCTTAAACCCAATTTTTGTAATTAAACTCTCAGTTTCCACTTTATTAAACAAGCACTTTTCCAACGCCCAATTGTATACTCAAGCCCTACACCCTATGCCTAACATATACAAGATTTCATTATTTTATAATCAACCAATTTGTATACTCAAGCCTTGCACCCTACGCCTGACATATACAAGGTTCATTATTATTCAAGGCAAACTTCAGCCCTTAAATATCCTCACAACTCAAACACTTTACAAACTCAACTCAACACAACTCTTTTTCTTGCTTAGCAATGCATATGTATATGTCTTGTGCACATAGATATCAATACTCACATTTTATCTAACAAACCTGCAAGCTTCAATATAAATCAAATTGATTAGTAACAAGAGTAGTATAATCATAATATTAATAACAAAATAATAATCTTTAATATAAATTATAAGCAATATGTTACCATTTCCTCATTTATTTTATTGTCTCCATTTCATTTCCTCCCTCTTGTTCTCTTTCTTCCTTCACCACTTGCCCTTCCTCTTCATTAATATAGCTGAAATGCTACATATGTAATAGGAGTCGGATTGCTGAAAAACTTTCATGAAAGGGAGAGAAAGAAACTAGAGATGTTGGCCATGCAAAGATGTTGGCAGAGAAGGCTAGCTCAACCGAACATCAGCTGTTCGAAATGGGGTACAAGTCAGCACATAAATTATATTGTTGTGGTTTTTGGATATGTTATAGAGGAGGTGATAAGAAACAACTTTTGTGAAGGAAGTGTTTTGATCGGAGCTCTTAAAAATGGGGTTTTGGTGCTCATAACATGGCTGTCCAGTTTTCTGCGGGATTAGAGACATGAGTTGGTATTTCAAACATATTGGACGATCACACCGTTGGATTTTTCTGAAATTTTGATATATCATGGTAGAGAGATAGACGAACAACTCTCATGAAGAAAGTACTATAATATAATCTATGGATGATGGTGTTTTGATGTGTTAAATAGGCTGGACGAATTTCTAGTTTTGGATATCTATAAAAAATATTTCTTTTGATAGATGAAAATGATAGAAGTTTGATGGAGAGATTTGTTGGGTAAGGTCTCATGTATTTTTCTGGGATTTGTCTCACATTTTTTGTACATCATTCTCAAGTGAAAATAAATGGAGATTTTTGATAGTTTGGTGGAAGTGCTTCTAATGGAAATGATCTCAAAACGTAAATGCATAAACAAGATAAGATTTAAGTGGTTCGCCGACTACATTCACTAGGGTTTGCTTTCATTGTGTTTCACTAGATATGAAGGATTTACAATACAATGAAAGATGGCTTAAAAGCCTTAAAAAAAGATAAAGGGGTAATATGAAAGCGAGAATGGCTTTCTTTTTGGAGTGGTTCTTTCTTTTTCCTCTCTCTTTTTCTCCATGTCTTCCATTTGGTGAGTGCTCCTTCCTTTATAGAGATTGCATGACATCTTCCTCTCCAAAGAACCTCCACAAGTGTGCCAATAGAAAGAAAGCAAGTGTTGTGCCAATCATTAGACATAAAATGTGTTCCAATAGAAACACACCAATTGTTAACCTAATCATCACCATGAAATGTGTTCCAATAACAAGGCAACAAATGTTGTCCTAATCCTTAGCAATGAAATGTGGTCCAATAGAAAAACAACAAATGTGAAGCTAATCATGAACTAATGAATAATACACAAGATGCTCTTTGCATCAAAGGCCACATGAAATGTTCTTACCACAGTAAGTTGTCATCTTCCTCTATTTAGAGTGGTTAATATCATGCAAAGTGGATAAAAGCTCAAAAGCCACGTTCAAAGTTTAAGGGATATGAATCCCACCTCTTCAAATTTTGGAGGGATGAATCATCACTACTACAATATAGGCTATCACTCGAGAAGCAAAAACCGACAAGAAACACAATTTCTGTCGGCAATTTGGAAAAAATCCGACATAAAACAATGCAACGTCGGATTAGAATAGCGACACTAATGCTAGCGTCACGAAAGGCCTTCAGTGTCGGTTTTTTCGCTTAATCCGACACTACGCAGCGTCGGTTAAAAGTGACACTGACATTAACGTCGATTTAAAGTGACGTATACTTGAACATTACGTCGGTTTAAAGCGACGCTCATTAGTAATTTAATTATAATATATCCACCCTACTGTCGGTTTTAACCGACATTGTGATAAAATTAAATAAATAAAATATACCTAAACCGACGTCAGATAACAATTAAATAAATAAAATATTCAAACTAGTACGACACCATCTTTGTTAATAATAATAAAAAATACGAGAATCTGCATCGTTTTCAATTAATTGGTACTAAAAAAAATTATATAACCAAATTAATAAATTTCATGTAAAGGCCAAAACAAACCTTACCAAAAATTATTAACAATAAAAATAGTGCCAAAATATACAAATATTTTATATCCAATATTCCACATAATATACAAAAACTCATACAGAATATACAAATATCTTAAAAATGTACAACTCATACAAAATTCTTGCCACACTCTTGCAAAAGATTTTGAACTAGTTGTATGGTTCATTGCTTTCAACAGCCGATTAATCTTATTCCTTTATTCTATTCCAGAAAACTTCATTTTCTTCTTCGTTGATCTTACGCAATCAGTCGTCAACGGGAGATTTCTATACTCTCTAACCTCCCCTGCTACATATCTTGAAAAAGCACTAGAGTTATCACTAACACATTTTCCAGACGAATCAAACGAGCAAAGTTGTTTTGTCCATTTGGGAACTGAGGGTCCGCACCTCCGTCGAGATGTTCCTTATTAACACAAAAAAACAATTAACAACCAAGAAACAAAAGTAAATTTTTAGTTTAAGCCTAATACTAGTTTAAACACAAAATAAAAAATTAATAATAATTCACAAATGAACCACCTTTGAACTTTTCCTCCTCGAAATGAAGTTCCTCAGAACGTTTATCTTCACTTTGTTGATCCATAGCAAAAGTTAGTGGAAAGGAGAAGGAGTAAGGCTGAAATGGGAGAAGGAGACGGGGCAAAACCAAAGGAGTAACCGAGAGAGGGAAACGAAAGCATGGAAGTAATGGGGAAGAAAGGGGTATAAATATGGTTGAAATATTTGGACTTTGCGTCGGCTGAAACCGACACCACATCTGACACACTTGACTGAAAAGCAAGTGGCGTCGAAATAATAACATATTGCGTCGGTTAAAAGCGACGTGAGTGTGACAGACTTAATAGTGCAACTGGCGTCGAAATAAGAAAAGGTTACGTCGAATTAAGAAAAGGTTACGTCGGTTAAAACCGACGCAAGGTCTGACACACTAAAATATTTCAAAACTTGCGTCGAAATAAGTAGAGGTTGTGTCGGTTAAAACCGACGCAAGGTCTGACACACAAACATTTCAAACATTTCAAACATTCATTCCCGCCTAAAACATTTCAAATTTTCATTCCCGCCTAAATATTTCAAGTTATGTCATATAATATTTTAATAAATAGTATTTAATACATAATAAAAAAAACAATAATATAATTTTATGATAAAATATCATCACACATGAATTGAAACATAGTCTAATTGATATTAAAATACATAATCAAGTAACGGGACAAAACTTTTCGACGGTTACAAAACGAAAAACCACGATTTAACAGTTATTTTAACTCCGATTTTGATTATTTTTTTATAACTACACTCCTTGATCCTATATGAATACAATGAATGAATTCAATCTTCAATTTAAAATATTTACAATAGTGGATACCACAAAATCTTATGTTATACTTAATGGAAGTATAAATAAACTCTAAGTGTTAGTGAATCTATCGTTTTGATGGGATACGCATCCTTCAAAACTAATTTCAACGATCCAACCGTCAAACTTGTTTATATATGTTTCGAGATCGCATAGTTCAAAAAAGCGCAAAAAACAAACATTCAAAGATTAAATAACGGGACAACTTTTCAATGGTTATAAACAAAAAATCACGATTTAACGATGATTTTAACTCCAATTTTGATTATTTTTTTATAGCTACACTCATTGACCCTATACGAATACAATGAATGAATTCGATCTTCAATTTAAAATATTTACACTAGTGGATACCACAAATCTTATGTTATATTTAATAAAAGTATAAATAAATTCTAAGTGTTAGTGAATCTATCGTTTTGATGGGATACGCATTCTACGAAACTAATTTCAATGATCCAACCATCAAATTTGTTTATACATGCTTCAAGATCGCATACGCCAAAAATGACAAATAACAAGCATTCAGAGATCAAGTAACGAGACAAAACTTTTCGACAGTTATAAATGAAAAAATCACAATTTAACGGTTATTTTAACTCCAATTTAGATGATTTTTTACAGCTACACTCCTTGACCCTATATGAATATAATGAATGAATTCGATCTTCAATTTAATATATTTACACTAGTGGATACCACAAAATCTTATGTTATACTTAATAAAAGTATGAATAAATTCTAAGTGTTAGTGAATCTATCGTTTTGATGGGGATACGCATTCTACGAATCTAATTTCAACGATCCAACCATCAAACATGTTTATACATGCTTCAAGATCGCATACGCCAAAAATGACAAATAACAAACATTCAGAGATCAAGTAACGGAACAAAATTTTTCAACGGTTATCAACAAAAAATCACGATTTAACGGTGATTTGAACTCCGATTTTGATGATTTTTTACAGCTACACTCCTTGACCCTATATGAATACAATGAATGAAATCGATCTTCAATTTAAAATATTTACACTAGTGGATACCACAAAATCTTATGTTATACTTAATGAAAGTATAAATAAATTCTAAGTGTTAGTGAATCTATCGTTTTGATGGGATACGCATTCTACGAAACTAATTTCAACGATCCAACCATCAAACTTGTTGATACATGCTTCGAGATTGTATACGCCAAAAATGGCAAAAAACAAACATTCAGAGATCAAGTAATAAGACAAAACCTTTCGACGGTTATAAACGAAAAATCACAATTTAACGGTTATTTTAACTCCGATTTAGATGATTATTTACAGCTACATTCCTTGACCCTATATGAATACAATGAATGAATTCGATCTTCAATTTAAAATATTTACACTAATGGATACCACCAAATCTTATGTTATATTTAATAAAAGTATAAATAAATTCTAAGTGTCAATGAATCTATCGTTTTGATGGGATACGCATTATATGAAACTAATTTCAACGATCCAACCATCAAACTTGTTTATACAAGCTTCGAGATCGCATACACCAAAAATGGAAAAAAACAAACATTCAGAGATCAAGTAACGAGACAAAACTTTTCGACGGTTATAAACAAAAAATCACAATTTAACGGTTATTTTAACTCCGATTTAGATGATTTTTTACAGCTACACTCCTTGACCCTATATGAATACAATGAATGAATTTGATCTTCAATTTAAAATATTTATTCTAGTGGATACCACAAAATCTTATATTATACTTAAATAAAAAGTATAAATAAATTCTAAGTGTTAGTGAATCTATCGTTTTGATGGGATACGCATTTTACGAAACTAATTTCAATGATCCAACCATCAAACTTGTTTATGCATGCTTCGAGATCGCATACACCAAAAATGGCAAAAAATAAACATTCAGAGATCAAGTAACGGGACAAAACTTTTCGACGGTTATGAACGAAAAATAACGATTTAACGGTGATTTGAACTCCAATTTTGATGATTTTTTACAGCTACACTCCTTGACCCTATATGAATACAATGAATGAACTCGATCTTCAATTTAAAATATTTACACTAGTGGATGAAAGTATAAATAAATTCTAATTATTAATTTAACATAATAAATTCTTATATTACTAAATATTATAAGTTCATGTTATATTTAATATTGTTCAAAGCGACACTGTTTTATTTAAAGTGACATTGTATTATTTAATGTCGCTTAAAAGCGACACTGTATTATTTAAAGCGACACTGTTTTATTTAAAGCGACACTAGTATTTAAAAATTATTAAAATGTATGTCGGTTTTAAGCGACATTAAATGCTTACGTCGGTTTAAAAGCGACATTAAATGTTTATGACACTTATAAGTGACAGTAAATCCGACGTCATGTTCTATAAGTGTCGCAATTGTCTAGTTCGACACTATATTATATTAAACCGACACCACTAGTGACACTATAAGACCCTTTTGTAGTAGTGCATCACCAAACATTTAACTCTTAGATTCCTAATGAATACAAACTTGCCAACTCACCCTTAAGTAGACTTCCACCTTCACATTTAGAGTGGTGAGTAATCACCAAATCATTAACTCCTAATGTTACAAACTCTCCACCTCATTTTTGAGAGAAAATATCAAGATCAAATTACTCATTTAGTCCAACCTCAAACTCTCGGCCCTTTGTGAGGAAAATCAAACCAAACTCATTTAATCTCCATTCTCCAATTCAAACTAAAAATATCTCTAATTACATATGAACATGAAATAGCTAGTTTTTGAAATAATTTGTAGCAAAAAAGATTTTACATTGAAACTATTTTACATACCGAAAATAGGTTCTTGTACGTAAAAATAATTACCCACATACATACATATATACATATAACCATTTTTTTTTAATACGGGGTTTTACAGTGTATCACTAGGGCATATTGAAAAATCTATTGTCATTTTGATTAATACTGGCAAACAACACTACAAAAATAAAATTGAGAAATGTAATTCAATTTGAAGTCTTTCTCTTATTCTAAGCAAAAAATAAAAATAATTGTCTCTTATTGATAGCTGACAACGTGGAGGAAAAAGAGTGGAAAGGGGAGGGGGTACGCGCACAGCGCATGTGGTGTTTTTTTATGATTTTTTTTATTTTTTATTGTTTTGTCCTTATCAGTAAATAAAGTTAGTAAATTATTTTTGATTAAAAATGCAAAGATTTGAAGTATTTTTCATTAGTTTTCCCTTATTTCTATTACAATTTCTTTCGTAGTCGGCGCTACTTGTATTCAAAGAGTATTCTCTTACAACTTTTGTTGAAGATTTTGTGCACAAAATCTTCCCCATGGCAAGTTATGAAGAGATTAAATTTCTAGTTAATGGGCTTGATGTTCTTTTGCCTTTGTTTTGTGCGCTACCTTGTTACTTCTCTTGCTTCTCACCAATACTAAATTGGCCAAGTTAACCTTATGTTTTTGCTTTTGAGTCTTTTTGGTTTGAGGATCTCTTTGATTTAATCTAGGATGTTATCTTTCCAGTTTGTCCTATTTTTTTATATAAGAAACGATATTATTATAGTATAGGGGTGAGAGAGTGGGTTAAGCCTCACAATAAGCTAGCAATAATGTGGTAAAAAAAAATAGCAATGATGTGGTTTAAATTCACCTTTGATGATAATTGAACCTAAGATTTCTCAAGTGAAAATGAATATGACTAAACCGTAGTCCTAAGTAACAATTCGTTCTAATCTTAACATTTTAATAAAGGGAACTTTAACGAAAAACTTCTGGTACTGTTCACTTTAACAAAAAACCACAATTTTACACTAAAAAGTCAATCATGGTACTATTCACTTTACCCTTTATTTTTTCATTATCATTAAAACTCAAAGTTTTCAAGTCTTTTCATTAGTTTTCCTTTTAATAAAACCATTATCCTTTGTTCGAAAAAAAAAAAAATTTCTACATTATTTAGAATGTAATATCGCCGTCACTAATAAATGTAATTTCTTAGTAAAAATTAATTTTGAATTTATGGTGCATTTCAAATTTTATTTTATTTTTATCACGAACAATAGCATTTGAACTCAAAATTTTATAAATTGAAGAAAAAAATGTCATATTTATTAGGACAACCTTCCCTATCATCTAATCGATTCCTTCTGTTGCGCAGATGAAGCTGGTTCGATCCCATTGTTGAATAACAAATACTTAGAAAATGCTGGTCACTTTCCGAAGTGTGGTAGCTTTACACGTAAACTTCACGTGGCAGTGTCTGTTACTAGGACAATTGGCTGCTGCAAATTACAATCATGATGATTTGTAATTTTGTACTATAAAGATCAGTATGCGTATTGTGTCACATGCCACTTTCCCATTTGAAAGCTAAAGCAGCCGCGAGAATATCTTTTAGTCGAAGTTGGATATTTATGTATGCCTTTGCATGTGATTTTTCTGTAACGAAGGAATTGTATATTGGACTGCATTAGTATGCTAGGTTTTGCTAGATTGCATGCCATCATTAACTAGGGGTTTGTGCCAATAGTCTAATTCCGATCGATTTTACCCAAGATTACACAACTGATTTTGATGACGAATATCCCCTGATCATGACGGTTTATATCAATGATTAAATGTCACGTTGAAGAAAATCTATGACATATTATATTATTAACATATGACGTTAAATTGAAAGTGTATTCACGTTATATAAATTCCTTTCCCGGTCTATAGAATCTCACATTATGAGTGTATATATAGGTTTAGTTTGAATTATAACTCGTACAAAAATTAAACCAAATAAAACCTAACAATCAAATAAACTATTTAGAGACTTTCCAAAACTAACAATCATGTGAAACGAAACACACAAATTTTATATTTGAAACCAACAACAAGCCAATCAAATAATTTCTTATTAGAGGAATACTAGGTACCTTCTCCACTTTCCTTTCTCAACTTGTCTTTTTCACTCAATGGATGCCCTGGGGATCATCGTTACTCCTAAATCTATATAATTGTGTTTAACATGACAAACTATATTTATAGATTATATCTCATACTAATTAAATTACAAACTATATTTATAAAGACTTAAATCTTAAGAATTGTCATACATCAAATACCAAATTTAGCCAAAAAATAAATAAACCTAAAATACTAATATTTTCAAGAAGTATTTACCGCCATCGGCAGCCTTTTATTTTCTTAATCTCGGATATATCATGCCAACTTTCAACATCAATCAAAGTGGAACAAACAAACAATCAAAGCAAATGTCGCTTTATTGAAGAGGAAGAAGCAATTATTCTTATAAATTCTGGTGCGGGTTCGATTCTTAATGATTTTGCTCTTCTGTAACAACTAACAATTTAATTCACTAACAATATAATTAAAAAAAACAATCAGATAATCTTAGCATAAAAAGAACAGAGAAATGATATTTTATGTTGATATCAGTGCATTTCGACGTGATATAAATATAAATGGTGATCACTACAAGAAAATTTCAAGTGGACAAAATATTGAGATACGTGGCTTTCACAAAATTGTGACAGACCTTCTCCTCAAAAAAGTTTATGGCCAAATTCATAGAACTTTTGTTTATGACTACTAAAAAAACAAACAAACAAACAATCAGATAATCTTAGCATAAAAAGAACAAAGAAATGATATTTTATGGTGATATCAATGCATTTCGACGTGATATAAATATAAATGGTGATCACTAACAAGAAAATTTCAAGTGGATTAAATATTGACATACTTGGCTTTCATAAAGTTGTGACAGACCTTCTCCTCAAAAAAGTTTATGGCCAATTCATAGAACTTGTGTTTATGACAACTAGCATAGAGCACACATTTTGTATATATGTAAATAATTTCTCTTAATAAGTGCATATATTTTTTTTAATATTGCATAATTACTATTTTGTCCTCCTTATGTAAATATTGTGTATCAAAAGTGAGGGTAAAATTGAAAAAATATGATTGTCATTATCTAAAAAAAAAGAGGGTAAAATAGGGATATAATTGTCATTTTGTTAAAAGATACAAAATTACTATTTTGCCCTCCTTTTTGTCAATAGTGTGTATCAAAAGTGAGGGCAAAATAGGAAAAAAAGTTGACAAGGAGGGATTTCTTAATAATAGTATAGATAACTGTTTACATTATTAAACATTCTGTAAAGATTATCTTTACAAAAAAATTCAATTAAAACTAAGGTTGTTTAGTCAATCAAATATAATAAATAGATAGACATTTCGTAATACTTGACGAACTCTGATGATCTATTTTTATATAGTTCAATGACTACACAATCTAATATTTCATTGGTTTTGCCGAAATGATCTTTATATAGTGATTTACAGTTCGACCATAAACTGTTTTTGTCTAAGAATCTCTCCACAATTTTTTTGAGCCAATACTGTGGATGCATATTTCAGCCGTCTTCTCAGTTGACGAAAATGCACCTGCAAAATAATAACACCTAAAATTAAGGCCAAAAGCCTCACGTGCCCATGATGATTTTTGAGGGGGGGGCTTTGGCCTAGGAATCTCCGATGCCAAAGTTAGAATTCTGAAAAGAATGTATTTTGAAGTTTGTGGGTATCAAATGACTTAGCTTTTTAGTGGGATTATAGGGCTATTTATAGAGAAGCGGCCGGCCCTATTTGGAGAGTAGTGGCCAACCATATATAGTGTGATTAGGTGAATAATTGCAAGATATTACGTGAAATAATATCTTGCAATTAACATAGCAATTAATCCTAAATTAAATAGGAAATTTGCGAGTTACCTTTTGAATAAAGATTTGATGAGGAGTGATGAGAGGAATTTTAATAAATACCATTTTGATCATCTTTGACTCTTCCTTGATTGAGTTGTTATTGTCTGTTGTATGCGCGTGGGAATCCCAGTGTGTCTCGAGAGTAATTTTGTCATATTTACCCAAAAGTTCACGTGTTGCGTCCATAATTTTCTTGATTATATTTAGCTCTATAAATACATCTTCAAAAAGAAAAGCTAATAAGGGCATCTTGGTTAAGCTAGTTCCCAAATAGGCCACAACAAACCGAGCGAAACTAATTGTGGTTAATAAGTTTGGTTAGATTCAAGTTTACAATTTCTTAGTTGCACGTATGGGTAATGTTGAGGAGATCACATTCAGTGAGTCACATTTGTACCTCATTTTAATAGAGGTAGGGGTCACCAATACAAATAGGCCAAACTTGTATAGAGAAGTGTTATTAATGTGGTCTTCCTACCATTTTCCTAAACGATTAGAGTAACTCCACCAGATAAGAATTGCCCTTTCAATTGGGTTTAATTCCCCCCCAACCCATTAAAAATTGCTCCAGCAGTTGCAAAACCAGTGGCAATTGATGCAAGGGCAGGCAGCATGGCAGATGCCCTGCCAATTGTTGCAAAGGGCCGCACCCTTTCTTTGCACCAGCAAACAGCCGTGAGTCCCACCCCCATGATGACCAAATGAGCCAAACAGCTCTTTCATGATGAAATGGAACCGTTGGAAGAAGTGATGAATAGCATATGAGAAGAAGGTTTTGCTTGGAAGATGAGGAAGTTTCATACATTTCAAGGGAAGACGGATCAAGCGACACTAATTGTATCCCCTAGTTTAAAATTAATTATGATTGTTGTAAGGCGATGACTTTCAGTTGTATTTGAAATTATTTATTGGAATTAGATTTTAATTATGTTTGTTATAACGCCCACATTCATTAAAAATTTAAAAAATATATTTGTGAATAGTAATTGCCCTTGTCATTGCCCTTCTTCCACCCAAACTGGTGGACTTGCACAAAACCACTTACTGTTTAGAGTTAAAAATAAGGGCAATTTTATTGCCCTCGTGCTCCAATTGTCATTGCCCTCCACCAACTGGTAGAGATGCTTTTATGCAAGACTTTAATTTCCCCATTTTGAATTTACACCCGCAACACACTTAACATACTCCTTAAGAGCAACTCCACCGTTGCTTATTGCCTTGGGGATAGGCAACTCAATCCACTCTCCTCCCTTCCCAAAACACTCCAACCCACTCGAGCAATTGGGTTCAAGGTGAGCCCGGTGGAGAAGTTAGGCAATAATTATATGGCCCATCACCCTGCTTATGTAACGCAAGGTTGACGTCAGCCACAATTTAAATTATTAAAAAATTATAAAAAAAAAACTAATTAAAAATATAAAAATTATAATTTTTTTTTTATAAATGCCTAACAATGTTCTTCCACTTTACACTACATTTCAATATTTTCAAATGCTTTCAAACAATCTTTTATTATTATCCGAAATTAAAAATAAAGTTATCTTTGATTATTTTATAAAATAAAAAAAATATTAATATTTTAATACGAATTGCTTGGACTATTCAGTTTAGGATGGATATGCAATTGGGTAGTTACTGTTTATTTAAAGAGATTGAGTTGCCTATTGCCCAGATGGACTTTACTACATTGAAAGTGCTTTAAAGATTTTATTTTTCGGTTCTTAAAATGAGGGCTTCACTAATGTACCGGATTGTGATCACTTAACTTCTTGAGCCAGAAGGTCTTCCTAGTTATGTCCTAAATTATATAGGTGGCGCCTGTGGTATAACATGAAAGGTTGGAAAGTTTATGCGAGCTGGGGTCATGCATGTCCACCTCGTCCCACATGAAGGGTAAAAAAAGGCTAGGTTCGTTTCAAAACATTTTTGTTTGGGGTGACTTTCAAATCGACCACGAAGCTTAAAAGTTCTCACATTGTCCTTAAAGATGTTGAGATTGTATCAATATACACATTTATTTGAATAAAACTCTTTAATTTTAGAGACATGTAAGTCACAGTTGCACCATATCAACTAAAAAACTCATTAGCTTAATGAATAATTAAATGTTCAAATATCCAAAAAGTGTAAATTAATACAATTTCAAAACCTTGGGGTCAATGTGAAAAAATTAAGATCTTACAGCCTATTTTAAAAATCACCCCAGAAAAAGCCTAAGGACCTGGCTTTGTATAAATAGTATTGCTAGCCACCAGCCTAACTCCAGCCTTGGAACAAAATAAGTTCAAAAGTATGAGTGAGCTAGATTAGGTCTAGCTTTTGTGTTCTTCTATCCGGATTTTCCAAACTGTTTTTTAAATTAGGATTCATCTCTTCTTTAACCATAGGCATATTAGCTCTCCCATTAGTCGTTCTTATTGTCTTGTCTCTCTTAAATCAGGTGGATGGATCTTAGCTTCTGTACTTCCATACTGATATCCATACGATAGGATATATGGATTCTTTTTCGCTTGTTCTCCAACTTTATGAGTCCAGTCCTCCATTCATGGGTTAATTGTCTTCTTTTTAGGGTTAGGGTTTCTGCTTCTACAATCTGCATAATTTGCATGAGGAATCTCAAGACCATCTGTCAGAGTAAGTCAGTATTCGCGGGTGCAGCATCATCAAGATTCACATACAGGCAAGGGGGCTACCTTTATCGATCGAGTAAATTGTTACTGCACCAATCTGAATATTTCCTTCAACTTCCTTTTGCACTTGAAAGGTAGTTCCTTCGAAGTGGGAATCTTGATGATGCTGCATCAGCTGGTACATGACTATTTGGCATCCGCGTCGATGATCCCTGTGAAGAATTAAGGTGAGAGAGCAATTTTTGAGGTGCCAGACAATTGATTTTTGGGGTTATTTTAGTTTTAAATCCTTTGAAGATTATTAAGTACTAGTATTAATCATGTCTTTATCTTCTACCATATGTTGTTGGCTTATCCGAATTAAGTTGACTAATGGATGAAACGTCACAGTTGGTGTATCCTGCAATTAATTTTTTGAATTTTGACCATCGTTCGTAGATTACTGGTGGTTAGATGTGTGAATCCATTCACAACGTGGAAATATAAACTTGTTTCTGACGATAAGTCTGGCAAATGAAAATTAATTCAAATTCGGATTTTATATTATTTAATTAGCTCTTTACTAAGTTCTGCACTTCTGCTAGTGCTGCCTTTGATTCAAACGGACAGCTGTAAATATGAGATGATATGATCCAAAGCACCATCTTTGCTCAATACTTTTGTTGTGTTATTGATTTTCTAGGCATTTTTACACCACAAGAACATCAGAGCACCTGATGGATCTTCAGATTGGCCACCAGCAATGCACGAGGGCAGGGTAATACTTTAATCATGATTAGTAATGGTTCATATACTTTGTTGAATCTTTTCTGTTGCAGTCAGTAAAATTAATCTGTTGATCAACGTTTTACCTCAATACACCTCAATGGGTTTTAATTGTGTAAAAATCTTACTCAACCAACCCAGGTCATTACTTTTTAATCCTTATTTTTGTTGGAGGTATATCACTTCGTTGTTATCACAATATTCTTCTGAAGTTTAGGAATTGGAGCTCTGATGTTTGTTTGATTCTCTTTGCTTAAAGACTATTGATTTGTAAGGGGGTTAGGTACCCAAGAATATTAATGTCAGGAATCTGATGTTTTATGGTTTACATCTGAAATCAGCTTTTAGTTTATACATGTCCTATGCCAATTCATGACATATGAAATACCTTTTGGCTTTGCTTGATAAAGAGGATTAGCTTATGTAGTACTATTCACTATATCGAAGACATTAAAAAAAAATGATAAATTTTTTATTTAATTTGTCTAAGTTGAAGGTTACTTTTTAAGAGAAAATATCCCCTACTAATCACCACAAAAATGATAGGATTAAAAAAGACAATTATTCTTCATTAGTAATCTTCAACTTGGACAAAATAAGGAATTTGTCATTCATTTCTTCTTTTAAAATACCTTTAGTATAGTAAATAGTCATGTACAAACCAATCCTCTATGTCAGACAAGACCTTTGTGCAATAAATAAACAAATATATATGAAGTATATTGATTCTGTGAGACTGTGGTCATCATAAAGTAATGAGGTGGAGGGTGAGTGAATAACCAAATTTATTAATTTCTCATCAGTTGAATGGAAAGTGGATTAACTTTTGTCTCTTATTTGAAGGCTTGACTTGTGCAGTTTGATCAAGTTTTCGCAATTCAGGGTACCGTTTAGTGTGTGGACAGTCTTTGCAATTGATCAAGTATATATAATCACGATCTTGATAAATCCCCTCTCAACAAAGTCAAGCTTTCACCCGGTAAAGGCTCAAGACCAGTGTCTGACAAAAGTTGGTAACCCTAATTTATTGAAGATCTAGATTCATATATTCTGCATGAAAACTTGACTCTGCCTTTATTAGGTGATGTTTTGTTTCCCAGAAATCAGATGAGAGTGGACTAATTATTCTTATCTTACATTATCCGTGCAGAGTCGATAAACCAAAATTTCGATTGGTATTGAAGGTTGATGGGAGAGAGTACAAGAAATAAACAAGAGTGAATGAAGCAAAATGTTGAAAGAGAAAATAACTTAAAGTAATTTTTATATTTGGTTTTTAGTTTTTATTTTGTGTACTTTTACTACTAAAATTTCTTCTACATCTCTTCCACCTATCTTCCTCCATTATTTTATAGGAAACTTTAACGAAAAACTTTTGGTATTGTTCACTTTAACGAAAAACCACATTTTTACACTAAAAAGTCAATCTTGGTACTATTCACTTTATCTTTTATTTTGTTCTTGTCATTAAAACTCAAAGTTTTCAAGTCATTTTCATTAATTTTCCTTGTTTTATATCCTTTATTTCTTCCATGCACTATTTCTCTACTATATAAAACAAAAATGAAAGCTAACAACTAATTAAAAACAAAATGATTATCAAACAGTTTCCTAAGCGCTAATGTTGTTATTTAGTTTGGTAGGATAATAACTTTTTTGCTGAAGAAATCAGAGTTTGCGATACGCTTAAACAAGACTGCAGGAAGCTATTTGAGCATTCAATATCAAAGCCTGAATGCTTTTCTATAGGTAAGGGATGCACAATGGATGATCCCAGATTGGAAAGATATATACAATCTTGTCTCCAATTTAATTACTTGACAAGTTTTTATTGGACAGTTAAGTTTATTTTTTGAACACGTGGTATATATTAATTAGCCAATAATGCTGTTAAAATTATGAAAATTCACAGGCCAATCACTTTCTTTGTAGTAATCAGAACACGTCTGCAGCTAGCTTCTTAACTGGTCAATGCTACAAGAAGTTGTTTGGGTTAATATTTGAATATTGGGCTTAAATAAAGGAAAACCTAAGGATGCCAAATTAAGGGAAGACTTGCCCGAAGCCCGTTGAGCCCAGGAACAAATTGAAGCCTTCTCAGCTAAGACACAAGCCACATGTCTATAATTAAAGTGACAAGTGATGAAGATTAATCTACTATCAGCCAAAGAACACTTTCCAGTGGCATTTATAGTAAAAAAACTGATGACTCACTATCCTCCAAGTGCTTTTGGGCAAGAGTAAAAGTTACAGCAGTCGGGCCAAACTGCCTATAAAATGAAGAAAAGACAACGGGGACAAGGACACTCAACCAATCAAACAAACAAACTTACAAACTCTGCTCTCAAGCCAGATTTGCATCCAAAAGCTGAAATCAACCCGTATTCAGTCCTTTTAGCGATAGTTTCCTTAGAAAAATTATCTTTTTTCTAGTATAAAAGCTCTGCTACCATTCCCAATGTTGTAGTATCGATCATCTTGTGTCAACTTGTTTACCATCCATCCTTTTTTTTTAGCATATAACCCCTGTAAATTCAAAAAGAAGTGACTGCAAGAAGTTTAACCTTGCCAGACAAGGTGAAATCTTGCCTGAAACCTTTTGTTTGTTTTCTTAATTAATAGATATATTGCTTAATGCATTATCTAGCATGTATTCAAGCTATTTCCACCTGTTTTTCTATTTTAAAAGTCTCATTTGAGTGTGGATCTGGTTAGTTTGGTGGATATCTTTTCATTAAAAGTAGTTTGGGACTAAACAAATGACTTAAGGGGCTCTGGACTCCCTTCATTCGAACATGCAAGACCATGAACTAAAAGTCCTTGTTTACAAGGCAAGAAAAAGAACTTAATGTGGACTTAACCCATCCGCGACAATCATTTGATAACAAGAAGTTTAAGTAACTTGGGGCGCAAGTAATCAACTTAAAACACACTTGTTCTACATATGTTATACTGAAATAGCAGTCACACACCTAAGCACTTACTTAGTTTTAATTGTGAGCCTCAAGGCCTACACCTAAAACCCTACAAAGGCACCTTTTAGAACTAACTTTGTTCTCTTCTTGTAGCACATCAACAAGCAAGAGCCTGACTATACATCCAAAATGCCAATCCATTGAGGAGCTATGCTGAGGTCCGAGGAGCCTTTCTCCAGAGAAATCTTTGCCCAAACATAGTTTTGGCACACTCGGTGGGATCTCATTGGCCTTGTATGCTAAGAAATAGAAGGAAAGAGATAACCTTCAGGTGGAACACAGAATACGGGCCACCTCAGTATCTACCAAGATTAAGCATGACAGATCATCCAGAAGATTTCCCCCTTTACGAGGACCAGCTATTATAGGAAGCCCGACTTCATCTGAGAAGTCGGAAGGGAATGTGACAAATGAAGACTTGCAAGCCACTATGGTGTAAGTGTTGAAAAGTATGGAAAAGATTACTCTGGAAACTAAAGGAAAAGTGAGTAGACTATGTTCCTTAATAGGGAGTTTACAAAGAAGATTAGATCTTGAGTACTCTACTCCCAAAAATGGTTATGCCGGGGAAATGATGGAAGAAGTAAGTCCTGAGAAAGAACCAGTTATTCCTTTATTTCCTTTGCTTGAGGAAAAAAAGGATAAAGGAAAAAAAACAAGGAAAGATCTAACGTTAGTCAGCTAGTATTGAAGAAGATCTTGGAAACAGAGTTGCCCGATTATTTTCACTAGATAGTAGGGGCAGAGCAGGCAAGAAAGAAAAAAGTATGGGATGCCCCAATTAATTGGAGAATCCAGTGGGAAAGGTGAGCAAACAACTACAGACAAACCCCCTTATAGGCCAACATCATTGGCTAATAAGGGAGGAGGGGCCAGATGGAGGAAGCTTGAACTAAAAAAAGAAACTTTCTCGGGCAATGATTGTAGCCCGAAATGGGAACCTCCACATACCCCACTTAATAATCAGTCAATCAACAACTCAGAGAAGAGTTAGCCAAACTAAGAAAGATAGTGGTCTAGAATGTTCAACCTTGGGCTCGCCCGCTGTTTAGGATCACCTACCAGAAGCCATATCCCGAGTATATTGATAAGCAGAATCATTTTTCCCCTCAACTTCAAGATGTCCGTGTTTCCAACTTTTAGTAGAGAAAATGGTAGTGTGTCCTCTAGAGATCACATTTTCAAGTTCTCTAACCATTGTGTGGCGTTTGAAGACAATCCTAACTATAAGTTAAGATTGTTTGGGAATTCGTTGGTTGGCCTAGCATCTCAGTGGTATTCTTTGTTGCCCCCCAATTCGCTAATTGGGGGCAAATGGAGATGGCTTTTCATGAACAATTCTATAGAGTGAAGCCCGAGATGACTATCAATGATTTGGTGGAGGTAAAGCAATATGAGCATAAGTCTACATAATACTTCATGATGAGGTTTAGAAAGACAAGGATGAGATGCCAATTCCCTATCAATCATGCCCAGTTTATATCCATTGCTCAGAAGGCATTGAGGCTGCTTTTAAGAAAAAATTTTTATGATGTACTATTCAGTGAACTGGAAGAATTGGTGATTGCTGCCACAAAGTATGAAAAGCTGTTGAGTGAAGAACAACAAGCGAAACACTCATCCAAGGTGCCTCATTTCTACAAAAATAAAGCTGCAATTCACTAAGTAGAGTTTGAATGAGCAGAGCCAGAAGAAAGTGATGGTCATGGAGGAGAATGAATTGAGATGTGTGCAGCAAAGATGAACACCCATTTTAAACCTTTAACAGTGAAGGGTTTAGTCCAGCCAGTCAATGATCAGAAGGTGGTGATGAATGATGGTGGGTTTGTCTCTATGAAGCCTTCTAAATACCATAGTTATTCTTTTGATTTAACTAAGGCCTCAGAAATCTATGAAGAGTTGGTGCGAGCAAGAGTAATTATGCCCAACAACACCAAGAAGATGCCTAAGCCAAAAGAATTAAGAAGAAAGAAGTATTACAAGATGCACTATACCTTCAACCATTCCATAACTAACTGCGTCTAGTTCAGGGATTTGATAAGACCTCATAGTCAAGGGGAAGTTGCTCTTGGAGAAACCCGAGGCTAATATGATGATTAACACGGATCCCTTCCCAAAAGCCCCAATAAACATGATCAACCTGACTTGGGCTGAGAAAAAGAAGGGAAAAACCACTTGGGAAGTGAAAGTAGAAAGAAGGCAAGTTGATAGACCAACAAAATAAACTATCAAGTTGCTCGAGAAACCCAAAGCAACCATAATTAAAGGGTTAGTATTGTGTAGCAAGTGCCAATGAGAATGTAAGCTAGAAGTGCCAACATTAAGAGCTATTATTGATCAAAAGTTGATAAAAAAAAGAGAGATAGAAAAGCAAGAAGCCTGCAGAAGCATCATGCGGGCAACTGAGAATGAAACCTCTAGAAATGTTTTCCAAAGGTTAGGAGGAGATTTTGAGCCAAAAAACTTATCCGAGGTATTCAGAAACCATAAAGCCTCAAAAGAAGTGAAAGATAAAGAAACCAAAATACCAAATGTGTGGAGGTTAGGCATCCCCAGCCAAGTTATGAAGGTGGTAATGTTAAGATAAAGGGAAAAACAAGGAACCTAGCATCCCTAGTCACCAAGAAGGATTTTGCCCGACTTGGGCGGAAATGGTATATAGTTGGAAAGGATAAGAGATCTGTCAAGGAAATAGGAGCTTATATGATTAGGGAGTCCAGAGGCAGCACGAAGCTCATATGAACTCACTAAATAGCAGAGGGGGCAACCTTGTTTGGCAGAGAAGAAAGAGACTTAGGAGTAGGAGCAGGAATGGAAGTGGCATCAACAGTCTTAGCCTTCTTCTTAGGCCTAAAAATAGGGATCCCTATGACCCCAGAAGCTAGAGGAGGCAGGGGAAGATCTGTCTTGCGCACCAAGAGCGGTGGATATTTACCCGAGCCCTCTCTAGAACCCTGTTACAAACCAAGAACAATAAAGTCGGGAATAAAGCCTTTGAATAAAATTAGAGAAAGCTAGGGAAAGGAGTTAGTATACTTGAATGGAACCTGAAGCCTTGGAAGGAGGGGGACGATGAGTTGTGACACTTAGTTACTGAGGGGGGTCATCCTTGCTTGCTAGAGAATGAGAAATGTTGCCCAAGCCCTCACCAGAAGCCTATAAATATCAAGGGAAAAGACAAGTGTCAGTAAGTTAGTTTGTAGAAAGCAGAAAATAAAAGATTAGGTATTAGTATACCTAAGGAAGGATTTGACAAGATTGGTGAGGCACTTCTGTTACAACAGCACCCTGGGAAACCCGCGGGTTAGTTACCCCTGAGACCACAGGGATCTCAGGGACTATGGGCTCCCTGGATGCAGTTGTTGTTGGTTGATGAAACTCTTATGCTGGGGAAGATTGGGAAAAAAAAAAGCAAAAGATGATGAGTATAAGAGAATGAACTTTGAGCATAAAATAAGGATAATCATCGAGTTGCTGTTGTCTTCCACAAAGTGCAACATCTCCCCAGTCTTGGGATTAAACTGGGAAGTTGGAGTCACCACCAATGCTAGAGGATGAATAGAAGACATGGAAGTTGAGCCTTGCCCAATCGAAGACGCAGGTTTCCTAACCTTGGCCTACAAAGGAATGAAAGTCAATCATTAGCTTCCAAAGTAATAAAGTTACAAATTTTAAGCCAAGGGTGAGAAAAGTATACCTTGGAAGATTTAGCCTGAGGAGGAAAAGCTTGTGTTGTTCGGGCTGAGGGTGAAAATGCATCGGGCTGCGAGATCCTTTCCTTTCTTATACCCTGTTTCAGGCAATCGGGCAAAGAGTCAATAATAAAAAATAAAAATAAAAATGAAAGAAAAGAAAAAAAGGAAAACTTCAAAGGAATGACTTGAGATGCAGGTCATACTTCTAGTTCTTTAAGGGTGGTATCAAGAAGATCATTGGCCTTCTGGTGCATCTTCACACCTAATGGCTCTTCCTTTGACGCAATAGTGGGCTTCTTGGTTGCTTGAGGTCCTAGTTTTAAAGAAGAAAGAGTTGTTACCCCATAAAGTGAGATTGCAACTAAACAAAAAAAGAAGAACGGATAACTCATTGGAAACCTTCTGCTTTTTCTTACCCACATCAGGTGCAAGGGCAATAGAAAACTTAGAGAGGATTAAAAGGTCTTAGAGGTTTGAGCCCTGGTCCTCTTCTTGGTTAGATTTGCCCGAGGTACGGGCAAAGCAGACCGTGACTCGGGCTGCTCTTCAGGATCAGACTCCGAAGATTTTATCACTAATGTCATTGTCCGACGTGTTGCCCGAGGCTTCACTGCAGGCTCAGCCTCACCCTCAGAGTCTCCAAATAACTTGGAGACATCTCCGCCTTCCCCAGCACCTTGTCTCTCTGCCTCAGTCACAGCCTTTTGGAGGACAAATGTGTTCGCAACTTCTTCGTCTAGCCCGACATCCACCTCTTCAATGTGGCATTGCGCTGCAAGATCAAAGTAACCAAGGAAGGATTAAAAGAAGGCAAATTCATAAAATATCATAAAATACAAGTCAAGAAGATAAAAATACCTATTAGAAGACTTGATTAAAAGTTGACTAAAAAGGCGATCATGAGACTCCTTGAGATCTCCTTCGTACTTCTTAATCCACTTGGTTTCCTACCGAGTAGAGAACCTTGAAGCATACTCGAAGTTGAGAGCCATGGACTTTCGAGCAATATTGCTAATGACTTCCAAACTACGTTGGGCAGTCCGAAATGTGACCTCTTGTGGAGAACGAAGATGAAAAAGAGGTGCCACAATGTACAGAGTCAAAAAATGGAATAGGAATAGCTTGCCTAAAGCCCAACTGCCTGCTACAGAAGTTTGGATGATAAACTTCCAGCCTATGCTCGTAGCGGTCGCTCCTTACTCCCCAGGCTAGGTCCCTTGGTTGAATGCAGCTGATAAATTTCTCTCTGTAGAAGGCAGTGGCGTTCTCCCCGAAGACATCTTGGAAAGCTTGGTCGAAGAACCAAAGATATCTTCTTAATACTGAAGCCCCCCACTCCAAGTTTGGCTGAGTCTTGCAGACTATGAAGAAGTAGAGTCAGAAAAATGTAGAGTGATTGGTAGGTGAAGCCTCAGCAAGAATTCGGGCAAGAGCAACACTTTCAGGGAACTCCAGGTTGAGTGCTCAAAGCTCAGGGAATTACCATTGCAGCCATAGCTGGATCATCCAAGTCTGCCCATTGAGATTGGTATCAAAAGGCTCGCCTCTAGTCATCTCATATAGAAGATGATAAAGATGAGTGAGGAGAAAGGGGCCCATAGCCACATCATCAAAATTATGCAGAGCTTCCACCAGAGGGATCCACTCGAGTTTTACTCCCTGGACTTGTTGGGGGAAAATATGTTTGTTGAGCCAATACAAAAGAAAGTACATGTGCTCTTAATCTCTGCTGGCAGTAAAGAAAGTGGAGCCAAAATTCTTCTTGGCAAAAGGAATGAAACCTATGAAGGAAGTCTCATAACTCTTAAAACTAGAAGAGTTGTACTCCAACCTGATAATGGGATCAGAGGTGCTTGAACTCTCAGAGTTGGGCAAGAAGAGGGTGACTAATCATGGGTAACATCCACGACTCTACCCGAGGGCCTTAACCCGAAGACTTGGGCCATATCGAGGATGGTCGGGGACATGGGGCCCATCCTGAAGTCAAAAGTATTGGTGCCAAAATTTCAAAAGAGGAAAACCTTGGTCAGCAGTTCAGGCTTGGCGATTACTGTAATCTTGGACAGCATAATTAGCTCATATATGTCGTTGTTCATCAATTTCTTCTTGAAAGTGTGCTCGAGCTCATTTACCCATTGCACCTAAGCTTCATCATTCATCAAAGGAAATCCTCATTGATCGGCAAACCATTTAGAGTAAAAAATGTCGGCTTTGACCAAGAACGGGTTTAGGGTGAACCAATTCTCCTTGGGCATGTTGTTTTCCACAGCAATAGGGACTTGAAAAGTCCATAAAAGTCCCAAGGAGTGTACTCCTGCCTCTTCGAAGAAAAGTGAAGTCTGAAGGCTAGCCCGAGGGCGGTGAAGGCCATTGAGCAAACGACGAATAGTGGTGATCCCCTCACTAGTCTCACAAGAAGATTGAGTTTGAGCAATTTTGGGTGCCATTGAATGATTTTAGAAAAGATAGTAGAAATTCAAAGCCAGAAAGCAAGAAGGAGCAGAGAACAAGAGAGTACTAGGAAAGTTGGAAAATCTGGGAAGTTCTGAATATTCGAAAGTTTGAGATTGCTAAGGTACATGGCCGAAGGGTTTAAGTGAGGATTATATAGTAAACTGTTAGTTAACGTTGGAAATTGTGGGTTAGTGCAAAGGTTTAGTTAACCATGGATGTCTTGAATGGTGCAAGTCCCGAGTGAAGGCATGCAACGGCTGTTTAATCATCATTAACGCCTCGATTTGCAGACTCAACAATGATTAAAGGGGGCATTGTTTGGGTTAATATTTGAATATTGGGCTTAAATAAAAGAAATCCCAAGGATGCCAAATTAAAGGAAGACTTGCCCGAAGCCTGTTGAGCCTACGAACAAATTGAAGCCTTCTCAGCTAAGACACAAGCCATGTGTCTATAATTAAAGTGACAAGTGATGGAGACTAACCTACTATCAGCCAAAGAACACTTTCTAGTGGCATTTATAGTAAAAAGCTAATGACTCACTACCCTTCAATCGAGCAAGAGCAAAAGCTATAGCAGTCGGGCCAAACTGCCTATATAAGGAAGAAGAGACAACGGGGACAATGACACTCAACCAATCAAATAAACAAACTTACAAACTCTGCTCTCAAGCCAGATTTGCATCCAAAAGCTGAAATCAACCCATATTCAGTCCTTTTAGCGATAGTTTCCTTAGAAAAGTTATCTTTTCTCTTGTATAAAAGCTCTGCTACCATTCCCAATGTTGTAGTATCGATCCTCTTGTGTAAACTTGTTTACCATCCATCCCTTTTTTTAGCATATAACCCCTGTAAATTCAAAGAAAAGTGACTGCAAGAAGTTCAACCTTGCTAGACAAGGTGAAATCTTGCCGGAAACCCTTTGTTTGTTTTCTTAATTAATAGATCTATAGCTTAATGCATTCCCCAGCATGTATTCAAGTATTTCCACCTGTTTTTCTATTTTAAAAGTCTCATTTAAGTGTGGATCTGGTTAGTTTGGTGGATGTCTTTTCATTAAAAGTAGTTTGGGACCAAACAAATGACTTAAGGAGCTCTGGACTCCCTTCATTCGAACATGCAAGACCATGAACTAAAAGTCCTTGTTTACAAGGCAAGAAAAAGAACTTAATGTGGACTTAACCCATCCGCGACAATCCTTTAATAACAAGAAGTTTAAGTAACTTGGGGCGCAAGTAATCAACTTAAAACACACTTGTTCTACATCTACTATACTGAGATAGCAATGGCATGCCTAAGCATTTAGTTAGTTTTGATTGCGAGCCTCAAGACCTACACCTAAAGCCCTACAAAAGCACCTTTCAAAACTAACTTTGCTCTCTTCTTGTAGCACATCAACAAGCAAGAGCCCAACTATACATCCAAAGTGCCAATCCCTTGGAGAGCTGTGTTGAGGTCCGAGAAGCCTTTCTCCAGAAAAATCTTCGCCTGAACAAAAGTATCATGTTTTATGTTTCTTTTATCTTTTTGCCGCAAAACATTTCTTATTTACATAGTAGTTCAAGTTCAAGTAAGTTGCACATGATTTCAAAAGTTGAGTCTTGAGACCACTTTAAGAAAATCTAGTACTCTGCATTGGGAATAACTTTATAGCAATGCCGATCGATGTTCCAAATTGCTATGAATTGCTTGGTCTGCGTTCTAGAAATAAATAAAATAAATAAATAAATAAAATCTTAATTGACAGGGCGGACATTTACAATATATTCAATTCTTACGTTTTCCTTGCCTATGCATGAATCAATATAGGCTATAACATAATAGATATTTAATAGTTTTTCCACTCAAATCTTGTTGTTACCTACCTAAACACTACTTAATATTGAAGCAATGCCAATCGATGTTCCAAATTGCTATGAATTGCTAGGTCTGCGTTCGAGAAATAAATAAAATCTTAATTGACATGGCGGACATTTACAGTATCTTCAATTCTTATGTTTTCCTTGTCCATGCATGAATCAATATAGGCTATAACATAATAGATATTTAATAGTTTTTCGACTCGAATCTTGTTATTACCTACCTAAATACTACTAAATATTGCAGCTTTAGTTAAGCTTGGATTATTTGCTCTTACTCATTTGCCTTTTAGAATGAGATAGATGCTCCTAGGTAAACATATCATTAATCTCAAGGTGTAAGCAGGATTCGAAGTCAGACATTTCTATTGAACTGTTTACTAATTATCAGTAATCGGAATTAAAATAAAGCTTATCGCCACTAAAATTGTTTACAATTGCCCATAATCAAAATCAAAATCAGTTTGATTAACAAAATAAACTTGTATAGAATAATTCTATTTTATTTTTCATTACCTATTGCCAATAAATATGTAATTATTGTAGATAGAGATAAATGTTCAAACTAAAAAAAATGTGCTATTTTGCTATAAAAAAAAAAATAACAAAAAGTGCTATTTTGATCAATGTAATTAATTAATTAATTAATTAATGTATTTTTAAATGAGAATTTTAACGAAAAGCCTACGGTACTGTTCATCCTAACGAAAAATCACATTTTTACACTAAAAAGTCAATCCTAGTACTATTCACTTTATTTTGTCTTTATCGTTAAAACTTAAAGTTTTCAAGCCATTTTTATTAGTTTTTCTTTTTTAAGTTTCTCTTTTAAAATTAAACTCCTTAGATCATCTCTAAAGGAGATGTCAAATTTTAAATATAAAATTTAAATTTAAAGGCCTATGTGGCACATTGATTTTTTTTTTTTTTTAATTTTGTTCTCCAACCGATATGTTAAATTTAAACTATTATTTATTACATTATTTACTTTTTATAGTTGTATTTAGTATTTTTAAACAAAAAATAAGTATAAAAATTATGAAAAGCATTTATTAATTATTAAAAATAGATTTGAAGCTACTATCAATTTTGACAACAACTTCCTCTTTCCATGTCATTCCACATAAGAATCGGCATTTGGTTGGAAAACACTAGTGATGTTTTTTTTACCGTTATTACTGATGTGGACTTTTTAACATATCATTTGGTAATACTCTTACCAAAACAAATAAAAAAAAAAGAAAAATTACCAAAAATGATCCATTTTCTTAATCTTTGACTAAAATAGGACAAACCGGCTATGCACAAGCCACGCACACCATGCACAAAAACGAAATGACAAAGATACCCACACATAAATCGGAAAAACTGACAGGTGATGACGTCTTTTCTGATTTCGAAGAGAGAGCTGTGCGCTCTGGTTTTTTGAGTTGGCTAAGATCTGTGAGCATATTATATGCATCTCACTATGCATGTCATGTGCATGTAGTATGCACATCATGAAAAACCCAATTCGTCAAAACCGTGGCTGGTGAAGTTTGAGGAGTCGAGTTTCGGGGACCTACGATTGCTGCATCCAATCAATAATAAGCCACTCTTCTACATCTAATTCTTCAAAGGAATTCAATTTGTTGGACTTTAAGATTGTCGAATTGCGAAAATCTTATAGTCTGTAGTTTAGGAACAATATCAATGTTGTTACGGCTTGTGTGAACAAAGTGGTAGTCATGGGTGCAAAAAACTTGAATGATTGTGGTATTATAATGATTTGCAATGGCGGTTCTTGAGATTCGGGGATGAAAAGTGGACCCATGTGGATGAACAAAGCTATTCACCTCTTCTCATCCTCCTCCACCAAATCATCCAATCAAAAGATTCAAAACTAAATAAAAATAAATTAATTAAAAAAAAACTCCATTTCACATCTTCAGTAACTAACCACCACACGATCATCAGCAAGCTGCCACAAAAATGCAACACCAAATCGACGACTGCTGCCGCCAAAACTAATCCGAGAGGTGGGATTCGGTTTGACATCGAATTAGGCTCCATTTGGGATCGAGGAATTAGTTTTAGGCTGAAGAAGAAAAACAAGAATTAGGCTTTTCTAGTTTAGGATCGAGGGCCTTATGAAGAGCCTTCTTCTTCAACGAGAGATGCCTCGGGTTTGTGCAAAGGTGTGGGTTTTGGGCGAGAAAGATTTTCGGAGAAATGTGCAAATGTTGATTGGATTGGAGTAATTGATCTAATTATTTACGAGGACAATTAGGTCATTTTCAGTTTTAGAGAAATCCTAATTCTATCATATTATTGTGCATGTGTGTCCATATTTTGTGCATATGTTAAAAATCCTATTTTGATCCAAATATTAAGAAAATAGGTCATTTCTAGCAATTTTCCTAAAAAAAGTTGAAAAAATTAGACAAAAAAAAAAAAAGGAAAACAACCCAGCAAACCCATCATCGTTCCCACAACGTGAAAAAGCCCCGATAGTCGTTTTCTCCTCATCCTCCTCATCCTCTTCTCTCTCCCAGCAAACCTGTCATCGTTATCATCGTTCCTAAATTCAAAATCTGATACGTGAGCTCA
Organism: Pyrus x bretschneideri; assembly: GCF_019419815.1. NCBI lineage: Eukaryota > Viridiplantae > Streptophyta > Magnoliopsida > Rosales > Rosaceae > Pyrus > Pyrus x bretschneideri. The sequence continues at coordinate 3,143,262 of NW_025999712.1, read as the reverse complement.
ATTTGAAGGAACTCGACGGAATTTTGCAGCAGAGGAAGAAAATATTTATGGGTAATTTGGATACAAACAGTTTGATTCCGATCTAGCCTTCCCTAATCCGATCTCCCCCTCAGGATTTCGATTCCCCCAATATTAGGAATCAAACTTTTGATTTTAAGTGGGACCCGTGTTACGGTTAACTCTACATGGTTTGGTAAACAACGGAGTAATCCGAAAATGGGAATGACTTTCATTTTACTCGTTCTGTTTCCATGTTTACTATAAATATTTTTGTTTATACAAGCTAATATTCTACACGGGGAAGGCACACAACTATAGTCTAACTTGACTACGTTTAGATATGTAAAAACTACGGAAATATATTTGATACAAGCGAAAATTAACAGGAAAACAAAGTATTTCAAAATTCCACACACCACGAATACTTTGTTCTTCACCATATAGAGGTATTTTAAGAGTACAAATAAGTATGATAGGAAATAAATCAAAAGAAACCTTTGTTAACGCTCAAAACTAGGAGGTTAACAAAAACTAGTATAGTCTAGCCTTGGTGGGCTCGAGATATAAAGCTAAATTGAGAACAAGGGGATTTATGTGGTTCACCCCTAGAAGTAGGCTGCATCTACTATAGTAATCTAATATATATGTGATGTGGATGACAATAGCTCTCAAGACAATGTAACGTGATTTTGCTCTTGTGGCTCCCACCGCTTATAAGGGGTATTCGACTCCTTTACCTAGGTCCTAAGTGAGCCCTAAAATTCTTGAGCTCTTAATTCTCTCACCGCCCTATCACTTAATCGAACACATAGATACAACCTATATGCTATTCCTCAATTATCCACATGACAAGTGGAGAGAAAGTGCCATTTACATGGAGCTACTTGCATGATATTCTGGGTCATCGCATCTTGAGTGCATCGTTCATGAAAGGGTGGTTTAAAAGCATTTTGCCTTAGCTATAGGTTTGACAGAATTTATGTCTCTTCATAGACTTCATTTTCCTTCAATGGCCAATGCGTGACTTAGAATTGACGTCTAGACATACCTATCCTTGTCGTGTCTGTCAACTGACTTGAGCCGTCGAAAAGTATTTTAAGTTCTATGCTCGTCTCTTCTTATCAGTAAACAATTCAAGTTACTAACGATTGTTGATGTCGGTTGTCTTTCGTTCTCATAGTGGTGTTCTATCATCTAGATTCTTTGGGCAAGTTTGCAAGTACAATGTCTTGATCTTCTCATCCTTTGTTGGGCTCTCTCTCCTGGCCCATATGTTAAGCCAAAAAACAACTACATATTTTTTAATAGGTCTACAAAGACTCTACGTTAACAACCTTAGTCTACCAGGGCAAGGAAACCTATACCTTAAAACAATAACATAAAATAAAATCTCTAAGTAAATAAAAAAAAAATTCCTTTTTTCAATATTTCCTACAACTCCCTCAAATTCATGATGGTATAATCATGAGTTTGCCAAGAAGAAAACCAAAGTCATTAGCATTATGTAGATAATGATCGTCATCAACTTCACGTAAACATGAAGATTATTGCAGTCATCTTAAGTGGTCACCAATCTAAACACTCGAACAGTCAACTTCAAACAAACCAAAAAGAACAAAGTCATGACAAGACAATAACGTCACGGTAATCAATATTTTCTAACTAATCAATTCAAGTCACTCAACTACAACTCGACACTAACAAGAATATATGGCGTTAACTGTAATTTCAATCCCTTCTATTTGCATTCTGTAACGATGTATTTAGACTTAGGCTTTTGATGCAATGTTAGACTTACATCTCACAATTTGTTAAGTATGCCATCAACTAATTACGTGTAAAAATAATACCCTACATCTTTGCTCATTTAGATGCTAAATTTGCCCACATATATAATTTTTTTTTAATGAGACCAGCTGGTAACTTCACCACTGCAGTCCACTCTTATGGGGTCGAGAAGACTCACATAAACATTTTAGCCTTCCTCTGACCGTCATCGTGAGATTGTCCACATATATACTAAAAAATAAAGGCAACATGGACACCAAACCTAACAACAACAACAAAAAGGACAGAAAACGACCAGCATCTTTTAGTGGGTTTTATTGGGTCCGTTTCTGGGAGTGACATCAAAGAAATGGACCAAGCCCTAGTGCTATTGTAGACAACTATGAATTTTTTTTTTTTAGTATATCGATATTTTTATCTCAAGATGATAGAGAGTTTAGCAAAGCCACACAATAGGCAGCCTAATTATGTAGACAACTATGCATATTAATCTCAGTATATGCTCAGGAAACAAAATAACTCAATGTGCATGAGTTTATATTTCTTTGATTACAACAATTTTATTATTTTGAATTTTTTAGATATCCACACATATAATGATATGTTGGAAGTTATTCTGTAGATACTATTTACCTATGCACTTGAAATCTTACGCTTAATTCTCTTTTCTCTACATAATCATTTGTATGGATAAGAGAAATGCTTTTCTCGCTTCCCTCTTTACTCTTTATCTTGTTGCACTCTCCCTCTTATTTATAGCTATAAGATTGAATAAATCAATGATAAAGTAAAGAACAAAAATTCACAGGAATGCATGAAGAACAATGTAAGAGTGTAAAAGTCATTTCCGTGTAGGTAATTATCATATTGCTCTTTTTACTTCTATATCTGTACTTTTTGGTGGACAAAAAGATTAAGAAAATGCAATGTAAAAGTATGAAAGTTAATTGAAGGTATAGTACTTTAAAATTATGATCAGTGTAACATAGTATACCATTTGACCCAAAAAACATTATCTTATATCAACGCATACCTCTGATCAAGATGCATGCTTAACCAACAAGGCACTATAATTGTCGGTCATGTTATGTGTGCTCAGCTCAGGCCAGTGTGTACTCATCGAAACTGTAGAGAAAAGCCATTTATGACTGATGCTTTGCTTGTGGAATGTTAATGTACATATATAGTCTAATCAACCGTCCTCCAAGGATATTACACAAAATAAACAGGCCGATTTCGAACGTCACTCTGACATTTTTGTCTCTTAGAAAACCATTATTTTTGGGGCACATATGAAGCTTAGCTGCGACAGTGTGAAACGTGAAGACCCTTTTGTTTTCTTTCAGTAGTTCTCTCCGGTTTTATTTTGGTTTAAATTAGAAGAGCGTAGACAAAATCATAGAGGGGAGATTGAGTCGTTTGACCAGTTTTCTTTTTATTTTGATTGTAGTACGAAAGGGTCCACGCCTTCCATGGTTCTACGGTTCTACCTCCTCCTGGCCACCCTTTGTGTTTCTCACATGTATGCATGTGGGGACTCCAACTACCAAGTGCTCATATTCTTAATCCCACATGATGATCAATCACATTAATTTCATATTTTAAAATGAAGAATTACATGATATTAGCTCTTTAGAGTAAGACAATGTAGAAAGCGGGACTTTAACTTTTACTTAAGGTAAAGAGTCCTATGTGCTCTGTTTTTTGAAAGTTTATTTTTCAATCTGTAATTGTGAAAATTGTATTTCTAATTGATGATGTTTGTCGTTTTATTTTATTACCGATATGTTTCTAACTTCAAAAGGAAAAAAAAAATATTTTCCTTATATACAACACATAAATAGATGAAGGAAAGAAAAAAACCCTAGAAGAGTTAAAATGTGCATAATGTATACCAACCATAACATACCATGACTTTATTTTGACCATCACCAAAATTTGTTTTACCAATCAAATTGTCACCAATTCTTCGTTAAACATTTTAATTATAATCATGGCCATGAAACTTAATGGTCTTGATTCATTGATCTAAATTAGACTTGATTCATTGATCTAAATTAGAAAATAATTCAGATCTTCTGCTAATATTTTCTGCATCGATATCATGCTTTGTATTAAAATTTTGACTTCACTATTTGGCTTAACATAAACTCATCAAAATACTAAATACTAAAGTGTAAAATCCTACCTCTAAATAGGAGATGGTTAAACTTGGTTAACTAAAAGTTAAATCACCAAAGACTCATATATACCTCGATTATTTTCTATGAAACATTTACCTTGATTCTTTAAAGAAAAATCTTTAGAATATTGTAAAGACCCACAAGGCACCGCCTGTGTCAAAAGCACATGCACCTGTTTATTTACCTCTGTCTTGAAGGACTTGCTTAAGTTCATTTGTACTTCTACTAATTTTATTAAGTTTGAAATTGATTCATGGCTTGTGGTCAAATATTCTTTAACAATGTCTCAAATGTTCTGTTAAGGGCACATGGAAATAGTTTTTTTCTTCAGAGAAAAGCTTTAATTGTAATATTTTTATTTAAATCTACTTTCTTCCAGCAAATTAAATTGAAATTGCAGTACAGAAAATAAGGAAGAACCAAACAAGTTTAGAATAATAGACCTTGACTGGTCAAATATCTTCTAGTAGAACACGATTAATATGTCTAATTACATTCCCAGTCATAAGGTTCTCTCATCTCCTTCTTTCTTTGTTGTAGTTAGGTCATATATTGTAGTAATTGAGTGAAAGATTAAGGTTTTCTTGTTATACAATTGTGAAGTTATGTTTATCAACATTCATGTCAATAGTTTTAACTTTTAACCATCTAACTTGTCTGCTAATTAAGAGAACATTTTTCTTCGCCAGAAGTAAAAGAATAAGAAACGCTACTAGAAGTTATGAAATGGTCAAATCATGAGCTAGGGTTCCAAATTTATTTTCCTTTCTAGTGTCCTTCTTGCAGGTTACATCAATATATTAGGAGAGAGTGTAAAATTAATCTTAAGAAGCGTATAACATAAATCATTTTCATCATGCACATGCAGGGATCAGCACCAAAGTCACAATACTGAATATTTTAACTAATTTTTACTTGAAATTAGTTAAAATATTGCTTAGAGATTTCAAACTCTCTGACTGCTGATCCAAATGGGTGCACCGTGCATATGCATGAGAATTCTAACCTCTTACATGCATATTATATAAACTCGTATATATGCTACACTTATTATATATAATTCCCCATGTATATATATATAGTAGCACCTTTACTGGTATAGTTAGACCGTCAAGATTATCTTAGTACAAAGGTTTGAAATTACATAGAAAGTATCTTAAAATTAATTAGATAATTAGTGCCCTAGCTGGCTTGATGCTCTTCCTTTCCACAGCCGTAAAAAAAGAAACGATAGAGAACGCTGATCGTAGAGAAGAAGAATAGGAAGGATAAAAGATTGTGTTTAATTTGCAATCAGTTGTTGGCAGACATGAACATGCATGCATGGGTAAAACAGTAAAGTGCATGCATGGCAAAAGATTATTTGCACCCCTTAAACAGTAAAAGAATTCAAGAACACTTCGCCAAACTTTTATCTGAATTATTTTTAACCAATGTTACTTGGTATTTTGGTAACAAGGTGCAATTTTACTTCTGAGGTCCCAGTGGGGATGTAAGCCAGATGGGCACTGTAATAATACTGGAAAGAGTAAAAAAAAAACATTTGAGTTTTCAAAATCGATCTGCAGATACGAACAGAAGTAAGAATTGTCCAATGACCTGGGTCCCTGCTCTCTTACTTTTTTATCTCTTGCTCAGAGCTTTGGAGTGGTGTGCGTGATCCCAATATACTTTAATGTTGGAGCCCCGTACAATAGTATAGCATCTCAAGAAAAATAAAAATAAAAGAAAAGAGAGAGGATCTCCTCCTCAAGAATTTAGAGGTGATGCAATGGGAAAAAGACCACGAGTCTACAAGGAAAACAACCAATAGGTCAATGACATAGAGCCATCTGACACTAATCAAGAAAAATGATCATCCACACGATGCACCAATAGAATTAATTGTACGAACATTTACGAAATAAAAGAAAGTTAAAGTTTTACCATAATAGTGATTATGAGATTTTTTTTGTTTTTTTTCTTTTACCATTCTTATACGTCACACCATATTGTTCAAGCAAATATTTGATTTTGAATCTCAATTCACACGAAACTAGCTAATTGATTCACATTCGAGCTCTTAAATATTTCCAAATCATGATATGTGGGAGCATTCAATAAATAAAAATGTTATGAATTTGTTAATGTTGTGAAAAATTTTGTGAGTCGTATTTCCGTTTTTATAAAAGTAAATCCTCCATGAAGTTCTACTTGTATAACATATGTGGTTAGTAATGTGATCGCTATACGTAAGCACCCTCAAAACAACACTACCATGATACCATCTGCCAACACACTCCCTACAACGCTGTATATAATAACACCAATACCGCACTGTTCCCACCGACCCACAGGGCCATGTACTCACATCTCTCTCTCTCTCTCTCTCTCTCTCTCTCTCTCTATACACATACATTGACATAAAGCAAACAAGTTGAGTACCAGCGGCCAGAAGCCAGAAGAGATCGAAGAGATCAACCTCACAAAATTTGAGCATTAAACTTACACATTATGGATGAGAAGTGGAAGCTACCAAAGAACAAGCACGAAGGCACTTCATCATCAAGTTCTTCTTCCAAGTTTGCCTTCACAAGAAGTTCATCAACCAGAAGCACATCTTCCTTGCTGAGAAGCTATTCACAAAAAAGCAATGCCTCTAGCTCCAAGTGTCCTCTTCCAAGAAGCTTCTCACAAAAGAGCTCTTCCATTAGCCGCAAGTGTAGTAGCCTTGCCAAGGAACAGAAGGCTAGATTCTACATCATGAGAAGATGTGTTGCTATGCTTGTTTGTTGGCGTGGTGATTAATAACTTTTAATTAAGTTAATGCTAGAAATTAAGCTCCATAATTACTCATCTTTTCTTCATATATCACCTTCCTGTGAGATGGGTCGGCTTTGTAACTTCAAACTCATATATGTATCAAATTTTCTCCCATCCGATCAAGAGGAGATCGGCAATACACAAACTTCTGTAGGAGTTTTTATTTATAATTTTTCTATTTGTCCTTTGTAATTACAATTGAGATGAGTTACAAGTGCTTCCGTATGTACATTGTAGGAAGAGATTATCATATTATCAAATACATGCCCAGTGTTCAAGTTCTACAATTACCATGACGATATTGTAATCAAATTTCATGAAGGCCAACATCCATAATTTTAGTTTTGTTTTTAATTTGAATTTTATAAAATTTCTGCTTTTCATCATTTTATTTTATTTTAAATTTTTTATGAGAGAAAGATTCCCCTTGGCTGTTGGGGAGCTGCCAATATAATAAGACATAGAAGTAACTGCTATCGTCCTTGGAAATGCAAGCCACACCTTTTCTTGCTTTGACGAAAAAAAATGAGTAAAAATTATTTTTAGAAGTACTTTGTTTGAAATCAAGGAGCTAGTGTGGCTTCTATCCCATGTATTTCCGTACACTAATCTCAAAGTGTTTTGTAATTGTGTCGTATCACGTACGTGTTGATAGAGTTGAGTCAAACTAAATATCACCTCGTTCTTGGATAGTTTTTTAAGCTTTTGGATGGTTTTTTTAAGCTTGGTTTAGCTTGTTTCATATATGAGTCGAGGTTAAGTAGTGAGCTTAAAAATTTCAAGCTCGATACGGAATTAAAGTTATTTTTAGCTTTTTTGTGACAGCCCGTTCTGGGTTTTTCGTACCGTGAAATGACGGTTTTGCCCCTAGTGGATAATTGTTGTTTGTGTGGTTGTTTTGGGTTCTTGGTTGGTTGCATCTCAGCCACACATCCATCTTCATTCCCATCACCCTCTCCCATTGACCCTCTCTATCCCGTATCCCTGTCTCTCTCTTCCTCTTCTTTTGCTTATGTACAGACAAGAACCCAATCACTCGAAAACGTGGTAGATCGAGGAAGCAAACTTTATAGTTGTGCTCGTGAGGTTCTTAGGAGTTCAACCATACCCATTTCAGGCTTGTAGGAAGCTTGGTGAGGTCCCTAGAAAGTTCGGGGTGGTTCGTTTGAAGGTTTTGGACGTCGGGATCGTGAGTTGCAGGTTTGGCCGGATTTGGTGGAGTTTTTCCAGTGAGATTCCATTGGTTTTAGTGCTTGAAAGTGGTGAGTCCTATCCCGAGGACGAGCGCAGTCACTCGAGGCAAGGGGGTTACAACCCTTCTACATACCGGTGAGTGGGCTTTTGGTTTTCCGTATATACCTATATACTTGTGTTTTTCCCAGAAAGTGAAATGAAGAGTTTATATGTTTGATATGCCATGCATTATGTTTGCCCATTTAATTATGCATTATTAGTTGCATATACGTATGATTGGTGCTGCGGACGCACAGGTAAGTGCCAGGTAAGTTATGGTTTATGTTTGTGATTAGTAGTGATATGAGATGCATAGAGAGCTCATAACCTGCACCCCCGGTGTTAGTGCTCCCGCCCAGAGTAGGGCACAGTCCTTCACATGATGTTCACCTCCCGCACCACACGCTCATCTTGGATCCAAGTTAGGTGCACAATCCTGTCGTACAGACCACTATAGGTGGTTCCGACTCGTAGGTGACTCACGATTATTCGCCCAATCTTCACGTGATCGTAGCACTTGAGCGTATTTATTTACACCTAGTCCTGTCGTACAGACCACTTTAGATGGTTCCGACTCGTGTGCAGGTATAGTTAGTGAGTTAGGGATTTGAGCTTTAGATTCAGCCGTACAGGTCACGTTAGGTGACTCCGACTGACAGATTACATGACATTGGCTGACATTACCTGAGTACTTGCATTTTATTTAGAGGCATTCGACATGGCATATTTCTGAGCATGATTTATATATATATATGTGCATATTCTATTTTCTGGGAAACTATACAGGTTTTACGGCGAGGGGTTAGAACATTTGTTATTGAAATGATTTTGAAAAGCCTTGTTTTTGCCCACTCACACTTTCTGTTTTGCGCCCCTCCAAGTTCTAGGTTGGATAGCTCTGTTGGTGGCTCGAGGGATTCACGACATATCTTACAGATTATCATCAGAGTAAGACCACCTCTGGGTGTGTTTATTTAGTGTTTCTTCTCCCGGACTGCAATAGGTCTTCCGTGCTCTGAATATTGTTTTTCACACTTACGCTTGCACTTGTATGTTGTCTACTTAGTGTATAGCTTGGTTTTTATTTATTCGTACTTTTATTATTATTCTTAGCTTCCGCACTGTGCACATGGTTACGTCACTCTCAAGTGACGGCCAGCATGCCCTGATCTCGATCGGGGTGTGTCATTTTTACTCTAAGAAGTTAGGCCAATCTTGTAATGAAAATTCATAGCTTGGAAGTACATTTTTTCGATAAATTTTAATAATAGAAGATATAAAAAAAAATTAAACAATATCACATTAAATTTTCAAGCGTGATACTTTAAGATTGTCGCATAAATTTTTTTTTTTTCTTTTCTAATTATTGGAACCCAATGGGAGGCTAAGTGATTAAGCCCGTAGTAATTTCTTTATAGACAAAATAAGGACGGGGACATAATATTCAATTTCCGTCTCAAAAAAAATTCAAATTGAAGATAGTCTCTAAACTAGAAAAAAAAAAGAAAAAGGTAAACATAATTTTTCAAAAGAAAAATCTTAAACATGATATTTCGTTCCAAACAAACTTCTTGTATAGAATCTAACCCGAGTTGTCCTGTGAAAAAAAAAGAAAAAAAAAATAATAGAAAGAGTTGCTCATGAGCTTTACAAACAAACATTACCAATTTTCAGGTTTGGTTTGTTTCTTAACGAGCCAAACATTGAGCCGATTTACAGTCCTAAATAATAAAGAAATCTACATGAGATTTGATAATATATAAGACAACTTCTTCAATTATTAAACTTTAATCTAACAATTATTCAAATTTGTATATGGTACGTCCTCTTATATTTCAGTACTTAGTGATATAGATAATAAGGCCTGGTTTGGTACTAAAGTGATTCTGAAAAAAACTGGTATCAAAAAAAACTAGGAGCTGTTTTTGTGTTTGGTAAACATTCAGCTTCAACTTTTTTTCACAGTTTTTGGTGAAAAAAAAAGCCAAAAACAAGAAGGTGCAAAACCCAGCTTTGAAAAACCGGCTTTTTTCACATCTGTTTTACATAAAAGTTTACCAAACACTATAATACTACTTTTTATTTTCAAAAGCACTTTTACAAAAAAGTTTACCAAACACTCTGCTGCTTTATTTCACAACTGCTTATTCTCACAGCACAGCAGAAGCAGCTTTTTTTCAAAGCACAGCAATACCAAACCAGCCCTAAATGTGGTGCAAACTAGTTGAAATGGATACAGTTTTTCACTTATTTCTGTCGACATGAAACACGAATGTTTTCCATTAAAATAAGGATTAATTACACCTATACTCTCTCAAATTTATCATGTTTTCACAAAATCCTCTCAGGTTTGAAAAATTACACCAACTCTTCTTGAAATTTTGATTCACATTCACATGAAATGAAAATTCAACCGGGTTATATGAGAAAGTAAAGAGTAGCGGCTATCATACCAAATTATAGTACCTTGACCAGAGAACAGTCTCTCCCAATTTCTTGCGTTTCTACATATTTGAAACGCATTTGCCAAACCGTGAAAAATAAGCTCACTCATGGATAAGGCCTGGAGGGCAAGATCTCACAATAAATTTAAAGAATCGAAAAAACTATTTATCAAACGAACACATATGACTTTATGAACATTTTTTTCTAAATTGTTCGACAGTAGAATTGTTGAATTTTGATTGTTAAATTGCATTATTGGACATCATATTATTTATTTCTCAACAATAGCATGGAGAATCCGGCTATAACATAAAACCTCCACAATTTCCTTTCCACTTTCAATAGAGGGTGCTAATGTTGCAAGCCTTTGGCTACTCTTAAGGGAGGGAATCAAAACAAAAAATTGAAGCTACAAAAAAAAAAAATATATATATATATATAAAGGTGCCTCAGTCGCTCAAAAAAAGAGTGAATGGTCAACACTTGGGAAGATCGGACGGTGGAGGAGGCAGCTTCTGATTAGGGAGCTTCCCATCCTGGACTACCCAAGCCATCCTCAGACCCCAGCTCAAGTGGACATCAAAGTGGCAGTGCATGAGCCAAACGCCTGCAATTTCAGTTATAAAAAGCAATGTTTTAGTTAATGGACATCAAAATAAAAGGAAAAAATTGTTTTGGTACCGCATGCGTATACGAATCTATAACATTTGATGCATTGCCAATACGTTTTGTATCGGATACCATCTTAAGACACATGATGCATTGTCGATTTTTTGTCGAGATCATGTTGATATTTTGTAACATCAACAAAACGTTAACTAAATATCAATAACATACTTGTTGATTTAGTAAATCGTGCCAGCCGATCAATGGCCCCAACATTAATTCTTTTTTTTTCTTTTCTTTTTTTCTTTTCCCAAAGGACGCTTTACTAATTATATCTTATGAAGATATTAAGTTTGTTGTCATGCCTAAATTCAAGATGGATATGAATTCGCACCCCAGCCCAAGTTGGGGTGTGACACCTATGTTCAAAACAAACAAACAATTACCTGGGTTGTCTGCAAGAAATCGGATAGCCACCCAACCCCCGGAGGGTACTCCAACGGAGTTCCTTTCAACAGGATCAACAAGGTTGAAGTTGGACGGGTCTTTGTTAGGGTCAAAGTTTCCAAAACCTTGTCCAACAACAAAGAAGTTGAAGCCATGAAGGTGAAGAGGGTGGCTCTCAGCACCCAAAATGCTAGTGCCCTGCATCACCAATTCCACACTAGTATTGAACTTCAACACCACCACCTTTGTCCCATTATTAACATTGGTGTTGTTAGGTGGAGTGCCTGTATAATTGAACGGTTTGGGAGGAATAATAGGGAAATCGGTGGAGTAAACACTGTTGGATTGAGCAAAGAAATGAGATTGAAGCATTGCTACTGAAGGAAGAGCAAATGAGATGTTGTTCATAGAAGCTGCAAATTTGGTGGTGTTAGTAGGCCCTTGGCATGTTTGGTTTTTAGGGCATGGGTTGGTTCCAAGCCCTACAGTGAAAAAGAAGCGTCTTTCAACAGTTTTGGGCACATTGGCTGGAAATCTAGAATTGGCCAAACTCCTGAGTTTACTGGTAAAATTTGCAACAAATGAAGTAGCATTGATTTGGGGAAGGATTGGCCTAAAAAGTGGATGGCTTTTCAGTGATGTGGAGGATGAAGAATTTGAGGGTTTTTTGTACTCAAGAATTCCAGCAACAGTTGAATTGTCAAAAGTACCCCTGCCTGTAAAGTAGGGTCTAGCTAACATTAGGAAAGTGGCATTAGGGTAGTGAGGTTTTGCCTTGAGAAGCACGTTTGTGGTTTGCCCTGGTGTGATGAGTAAGATATTGGTCTTGAAGGGTTTGACATACACAGCATCTGCTTCAACTACTGTTATACTGTGGTTTGCTATGCTAAAAAACAGTTCATCATTGAGTGCGGCGTTGATCAAACGCAAGAGGTATGTCTTTCCTGGCTTCACCTTTAGCCTGAAAGTGTCTGAAAAACACAACAATAAAGACAAATTAGAACTAAATTTTTTGGGATAAGATTGTATATGTTTCATGGCAAAAAAAAATATGTTCACATGATCAATGTGTACATACCCTTTTTGGAACAATTGTACAATGGCCCTGGAAGTCCGTTAATCGTATATGCATTAGAGACATTAGGACCATTTCCGGTCTGTAGAGCCTGACTAATTACAGCCTCCGGATCAACATTCCACCACTCACCTGTAGTTATTTAAACATATATGAAAAGTTTAGCATGTTAGTTGTGGTATACGCATAAAAGTTACATGTTACATCATAGTTGCAGTTTAATACGTTATGTTGTTAGACAATCAAGTCTGAACTATGAGAAATGGATTTTTAATTTAATATGTGATGACAACTTTACAATTTGACCACATAATATGTTATCCAAAAATCTACAATATCTGAGAAATGCTTGTTTAATTAATGGTTCTCTATAATTTGGTGAGTTTAGTTACCGAAAATGACGGGAACTTCTTTGTGGGGTTTGGGAAAAGGGTAGGGAGCGTGGCGCTTAGGGAGGATGATGAGGGGTCCATAGACAGTAGCTCTTAGCCATGAGATGTGAGCATGCCAGAAGAGAGTTCCCCTTTGGCCAATGATGGTGAAGTTGTACACATAACTTTGGTTTGTTTGAATAGGGCACTGAGTGACATATGATGGCCCATCTGCCCATCCACTCTGCAATTGTCGGATGCCATGCCTATGTTCACATTTTCATTAATCCACCAAAAAAAAGTTAAAAAAGGAAGAAAAAAAATGTTGGATTTTAATTAAGTAGAACTTGATTAGCTATAAGTTGTTTCATACCAATGGAGGGTAATGTTGTTTGGAACATGATTGACCACTTTAACCAAAACCCTGTCTCCTTCTCTGGCAATAATTCGGGGTCCAGGAAACTTGCCATTCACTGTCACAATGCTCTTTGTGGTGCACAGCCTAGTCACATTTTTCAACTTTATCTGCACAAAAGTTAGAATGTTATAGAGCATGGTATGTAATTTACTTATAAACTGCAACAATTATGATGTCAGACTATGAATCCGGACCACATATTTTGCCAAAAAAAACTAAACGATTAATAATTCAAATTCACAGTCAATGCATTTATCGTACGTACATCAAATTTGTATTGCCTTGTAACACCGCCAGCTGCAGCAATGGCAAACTCAGGAGAGGCACACAGAGAGATGAGAGCAAGAAGAAAAGCCACTAGAAATGTTGCTGACAAAGGAATCGCAGACCCCATTTGAGCTAGCTCTGCAGTGGTCTAAGAAGCTTGGCCCGTGACTCTGTGAGAGTGTGTTTATATACAAATGAAAAGGCGTGTTTGGTCAATTAGGTAATGGGATGTTACAGATTTTGGCAACGAAGAGAGACTTTACCAACTGAACTTATCGAAATTCTGGACCCATCTAATTAGTAATTACCACTGTAGAGTACCATCCAAGTAATTTATTTACTATTATTTGTGCCAAAAGAATCACTTATTATTTGTCTGGCCTCTCAGTCAAAATTATTATTAATCATCACCAGATTTTGTCCGTCATTATCCCCAATAGAAGCTAATTACGGATGCTTCTTTTTATTGCTTTTCACAAAAGCCGTTTGGTGCATGCTTAGCTTCTCCAAAAGCCATTAATTATGTAGTTACAAATGTGGTTTAATTATGTAGTTACAAATGTGGTATGTGCGGGTTTGTAACCTTTGTATACAAAAATATAACCACACACACAAATTCCTAATTTTAATTTCTTGGGACATATATTCTCAATCTCTACATATATCACTTATCTATGTTTTTATGAAATGATTGAACAAGACGGAGAGATATTTACGGACAGATATTGCAGAAAGTAAATGGTAAAATGCCCCACTTATTGTTTTTGTTGATTTATTTGTTGTGTGGGTTTCCGTCTAGTCTCCCTGTTTGTATCTCGTCTATTTTTCCTTTTCTTCTTCTTATTAATAAAATTTGGTACACCCACTGGCAGGAGGTTTTAGGGTGGAATCGTTTTTTTTCTTTCAGGAAAAAGTTTGTTTCTCACACACGACCATTAACAAAGAGCTGATCTTGCTTAATTCTCTTTTATTTCCATCAAAACAAAAAAGTTAACATGTTGATTTTTACACGTTTATTGCCTATACACACTAATCACAAGAGGTGAAAGTGTGTCTCATTCTCAAACTAACAAGCCACAAGATACATTAAGGGAAATATTATTGGCACACCAAAAATCTCATTGTACACTCCTCACAAGTGTATTTTTCTTTCTAAATATAGAAAATTTGGAGTGTAGAATGAGAAATTTGGAGTGCCAATAACAATTCCCTACATTAATCGTGTGGTAAATTTGTAAAAGTATATGAGTATACAAATCAAACTTATTAGTTGGTGACCAAGAAAAGCCAGAGGCGGTTACATCATCCAACATATATTAATCTTATGTGTCTTAGAAATATTACAATTTAAGTCATGATTTTTACGACCAATTATATGGATCAATTCATGAAGACTCACCTGGGGTTGGCCCTCCTGCCAGCCAAACAGAAATTAATATCAAAGCCTCCAAAAGAAGACGACATTTGATCCACCACCAATCTTTCAAGCAAGAAGAAAAATGATAACAATTTCGTTGGAATTAGGTTAGTCTTGATAGGTTTAATTGTGATTACCCCAGATAACCAAACTCATAACACAGGCTTAAACTTTAAAAATACCAAGGAACGTAATGAAAATCCTTTTTCTTCTTGGACAAAAGTTATTGGTTTTCACCCTACCCCTTATTTGTTGATACACCAACTACACTCCTTATAGGCTACTCTAAAATTACAATACATCAAGCAAAAAAATTTCACCTACAAAAAAGTGGGGAAAAGAGATAGGGTTCAGCCAGGTTGGCTAGAGCAATATATTTCCGTCCCTCTCTAAACTGGAGTTTGAATTCCACTTGTCATAGTTTAGATGAATTTAGCGTAAGATGTCACTTGTATAATAAAATGAATTAACAACTCAGCTACGGAGACCAAATTGTTGCAGCATTGGAAGTGAACACATACGTGTACCTCCAAGAGATCAGACTGCTGTGAAATGATGATATTGTAGGCGAGGAAATGGGTTTTGAGGAAGACTAAATCATGCAAGTGAGAGGGGATGTGAAGGGGGACACAAGTTCTTATGGTGTGGTTAAAGAAGGGAACAAGAGAAATCCTGAAAAATGGTTTAACGCGTCTCTTAATTAAAGTCATTCGATGGAAGAAGCAGTAAATCCAATAATCCCTATTTGCTTTGCATATCCTCTCACATAGAACTCCAGATGTTTAACTCTAAAAGAGGCATGTGGTAATTACAAAATAATGGTTTCATTTTCACTCCATGTCCTATATTTGTTTATTTTCAGTAGCAATTTATGATTTTTTTTTTTTTTTGGTCAAAAATAACAATTTATGGATTAGGAAATCTAAATTATCATTCAAAATATGAATTAGAATGTGGATCCAAACTCGCGAATTTACATCTTTCAAATTTCCGTAAGCCGAAAGTCAACTTGAATTTTCGAACCTCATTAGTCGAACTCTTTGTTTAAGTGCGGAATAGGTGGAGATCCGGATGTGGATTATTCCTTTCTTGTTCATTTTTGTTTATCCGTTTATGAGTTTGAGCAGAGTACCGTATCAAACAAAATGGAGCTTGGATACTCCTAGATTAAATAAACATTTTGATGATTAATCTTACTTTTAGGGTTTTGTAGATTAATTTTATTAGTTAGGGTAGTAACTAATAAACACAAAAGAAAATAAACTACGTTCATTAATTGTGCAATAAAAGGGGACGAATAAAAATCTGGGTACCAGAAGTACTTATCTAATATAGGATAACCAACAAACATGAACTTTTAGGACATTTATTAAAGATTACTGGATTTGGTATTGATTACATGATCAAAAACCTTTCACAGAAAATGATAAAATTAAAATTAAAAAAATTAAATAAAAAAAAAATGGAATAACCAATGTCCAAGTTCTACATTACATTCTAACACATTCTTATTTTTAACCAGATACAAGAATCACTGACCCCAA
Source organism: Pyrus x bretschneideri (assembly GCF_019419815.1). Lineage (NCBI taxonomy): Eukaryota > Viridiplantae > Streptophyta > Magnoliopsida > Rosales > Rosaceae > Pyrus > Pyrus x bretschneideri. The sequence goes on along the minus strand of NW_025999712.1, from coordinate 3,126,666 downwards.
AAACAAAAACAAAAACAAAAACAAAAACAAAACAAAACAAAAACAAAAACAAAAACAAAAACAAAAAAACAAAAAAACAAAAAAAAAAAAAAAAAAAAACAGCTACAAGATAATTACAATTTTTATAATTTTTTAGTTTATTAATCATGCGGTTTAGTGGTATTTATTTCCACTGGTAGATGAGAGACCCTTAAGTTCGAGTCTCATGAATGACAAGTTCAATACCAATTTATTGTTGACCCAAGGCTTAGCCACCCAGCTGCCTCAGTATCGTTCTATCAAAAAGAAAATTAGTTCATTAATCCCAGATCATAACAATTGCTATGACTCCCACTCCAAGAAGCACAGCAACGAACTTGAAAGCTGGAGTGTCGAAGTAGCATTTAGCTTGTGGTTTAAACCCTTTGGCAATGAGATGGTTGATTGCAACATAGATGAAAACTCCACAAGCAAGTCCCATTGAAATGGCATATATCCAATCAGCTACATGTCCTTGAGTTGTGGCGTTGATGGCAATGCCGATGCCTACTCCAATGGGACTAGAAACAGCAAAAGCAAAAGAATAAGCTGCAGTTACTAAGAATGCTCTTTTAGGTAGCATCCTCAGTAGTGCAATCCCCATAGCAATGGCTGCAAAAATCTTGTGTAGTGATATTGTCCATAGGTTCCTCCATGCATCTGACTTTGTATCTGCGATAGACAAAGTAAATGAGCGTTCAGATTCCGAATCCTCGTAGGATCTTTAGTGGATGTCAGTTACAACAACGGTTTTTACTTTAGGGTATAGCTCGAGTTGGATTTGGGAACTTAGAGATTAGGGTTTAGCTCTCGCTAAAATAAAAAAACACTAAACATTGACCGCGAGCTTTTTAGCTGATTTAGTGCGTCCTTCAAACGATCAGAAGTGCCATTTAAATGTTTCCTGATCAATTTACAGCTACAAATATACCTTCAAGAACCAAGCTCCATGCATACATGCATAGATATGCATACTGCAATTCATTCTCAATGTTTAGAGACGTATTAAGTTACTAATTAGTTAGCACTTGAGCGTTCTATGTATGTTTGGATTTGTTGTTTCACTTGGGTTCATATGAGTCCTGCAGTTTCAATTTTTCAGTTAGGTCCTTGCTTGTTACAATTAGTGACAAATTTTATCGTTAGTTTACGAGATGAAATTGTCAGTTATTTATCCTACAAATCGATTCTTTAAAAGTGATTTTAACTAGATAAGACTGGTTTATTCTTATTTTCCTCTTTGAGAAACATAAGGATCGCTGAATTAAAGTATAAAGACTTGTTAATTACTTGAAAAACAAAATTGAGAATATAAGGAACAATTAACTGAAATTAATCATTTTCTCATATTTGTATGGATTAAAATTACCATGAAAGATGATGAGTGGTAGATATATACGAATAATATACATATATATGAGTTAATAAAACTCAACAATATTTCAATTAAGTACCTGCAACTCCAACAGCAATGCCCTCAAAAACTGAATGAAAACACAGCGCAAGGATGAGAAGTATGGTGTCTCCGAAAGACGATGTCTTCAAGAAAACTGGGTTGTCGTCCTCTCCATCTTCCTTATGATCATGCAGTGCAGCAGTCCTTCCCTCCTCCACTTCCACTCTAGCTTCTCTTTCACCCGACCTCGTGACAAACTGCACGATGCAATCTCCAAGCATGGTTAGCAGATAACCAGCCGACGCTAGCATGAATGCGAAAGGGTATGTTTTCGTGGTAAGGTCACGAAATGTCGCATCTGAGTCACTCAAGAAGTGCATCAAAGAGGTACCAAGAAAAACCCCACCAGCGAATTGCGTCCCCATGAGAAGAAAGCTTTCGTTCCATCGATAAAAGTAGGGGGAGATGCCACCGGCGAAAGTGCTCACCAGTAGAATAATCAAGCACCATACTTTCACCAAAACCAAGCCTTTCGTATGCAGATCAACTTCATGTCCGCCGCTATCATCATGGGTGCTGCCGCCATGACCGTTGACTAGGAATGGTTGCAGGGATAAGAGGAGCACAGATGCTAAAAGAAAGGTTGACTTAACGAAAGGAATGGAAGCCATTGATGAGTATGAAGTTCCTCTCTCAAACCAATGCCTTGCGTGGTAAGTTACATGAAGACTTGTAGTTGTTTATATGGTCTAAAAATAATAAATTAAACACAACCTGTCCAGCTAAATCTTGGTCCCATTTTATTCTCAAATTGTAGTACAATTTGACTTTCCAAGATCGTATAGCCTTGATGTACTACACTAGCTTATATAGTTCGACATAGAAGCTATATTCCAATATTCTATCCAAAAATTCTGTTGTGCTACGGAATATAGTATATGCCAAAATATTTAATCATTATATCTTGATTATTGTATTTTTTTTTTTTTTAACAAATATCTAACGGTTAAAACTCCAAAATAATGAATAGCCTTAAGTTTACTAAAAAATCCCTATTCTACCTGGTAAAATGAAAAGCACTACGTACCTGACTCATCAAATCATGAGATAATGAGATAATGAGTGGTGCTAGGTGCAAAAGAACAAACATGGTATTGATACTCTCGAGTTTTTAATCGTTAGACCTTAATCATTGTATCTTTAATTAGAGATTTAACTCAATGTCTTCAAAACCCTGGAGTATACTTGAAAATCCCTGTTCTATTCTATTAAAAGGAAAGTACCACGTCAAATCATGAGATGATGAGTGATGCTAGATGAAGACAAAAAAAAAAAAAAAAAAAGGGCAATATCCAGTAGTATGATGAACTTTAAAATAATAGTGGTAGACTTGATTCCTATAATAATATATGGCACGTCACATATCCCGCCGTCGATATCACATTCCGCACGATACACACACACACATCATGAGTCAAATAATTCAAAATTAAAGGAGGTTTTACATTTCCTGAACTCAAACATACTGATTATCTCCAAGTGATGCAGATAATGTCATTATTTTGCAAATTACGAAATTATGTTGGTAGGTTTACTATACAGATTTGTATATGGCTCATCAGACGGTTATACCGTGTCCGAACCGTCCGATTCACTCTCCCGGCTCTCCTGCCATGTTGACCCAGCTCTAAATTTACACACAGGGCATGTGCCTTGCTGCCGGAGCCAAGGATCTATGCAGTTAGCATGGAACTGCAAAAGGAAATGATAGGTTCAAATTAGAACATATAAACCAAATAACAAAGTGGTCGAACGGGCCCTAAAAACCGCGTCAGGAAAACCAGTATTAACATTTGGTGAGAGATTTTATTGTAGTAGAGGGAGGATGGAAGAAAATGTGTACGAGAAAATAAATCGAATTACATTATGTACTGCTAATGATAATGATTATAAACACAAATTGATGGGGGTAAATTCCGAGATTGTGTACTGTGAGACATCAAGTAATTCAGCATCATCCAACAAATTGTGGTAATTATACAAAAATTAAGACTCAGAGAATGTTTGTGACATATCGTTAATACCAGTAAGCAAACGGTGTACCTGATGCAAACATGGCAAGCTACGAACTAGGTCCCCTCTGTTAACTTGCTCCAAGCAAATGCTGCATGTCAGCTCATTTTCTAAATCCTTCATGCTCCCGTCCATCCTTTTGGAGTCTTGCTCCTTCATGCACCCGTCTTGCTTTGTCAGCTGGAAAAAATGGAATTAAGAAATTGAAAGCTATCCACATGAAGTATGCATAACAATGACAAGGTGCACAAAGCATTTGGGAAGAAAGAAAGGCCACAGCAAGAGATGCAACTGCTAGAAAATTATACAAAAGTAAACAGTCTAAGCTATCCAAGCCAGCCATCACAGATTACACAATGTTTAGCCATCACATTCTGTACACTGAGGCCTCGTTTGATATCTAGGATTGGATTGGAATGGATTTGATAACAACATTGAAGGAGAAATGGATGCCAACTTTCATGACTAATGTGTTCTACCCTCAACTTGGAGAAAATGGAGTCAGCATCCATTTCCTTGGCACCGAAAGAGGCCTGAGTATTGAAAAAATGGAACCAAATATAGCTGTTTAAATTTATGAAAAAGTAACAACCAACGGGCAATGTTTATTAAATAGGGAACCAAACATAGGAAGGATTCCAAGAGAATACCTCAACTGGAGCTGAAGATGATGATGCCTGTTGCAGGGACGAGCAATCACTAAAATAAAAAATAAAAACATCTTATCAAAAATGCCACATTCAGTAAAGTTAGAGAGAACATTCTATTTGGTATATACTAATATGGATGAAAGAGTTGCAAATATTTAACTTTTGTTTTCTAGTAAGTGATGCAAGTGTTTTTTTTTTTCCCATCTTACACGTTCTCTGGGCCAGTGACTTTGTGCTTGTGGACGGGTAAAGCATTAATCTCCTCCTCGCTCATTGAAGTTGCTGTTGAGGCATTATCAGAATCCAGAGCCCTCAAAGTATCATAATCTGCAATAGAATGTATAGAACAATATATCAACTTAACTTCAAAGAGTGAGCCACACTGATGACAAAACTTATCCTAAAAGTACATTTTGACAGAAAGACGGTACCTAGATCATCAAACTCACGGTCAAGCAGTGCCAGCTGGAGGCTTAGTCCTTGTAATCGTCCTCTGGTTGCAAAAGCTATTGAAGGTGGCATGTGCAGTCGCAGTTCCGTATGACTGAGCATGCCACTTGCAGCTGCAGCATGTGATCGGGCTTGGGCTTGAAGTTGCTGACAAGTTGCAAACATCCTCAGGGTTGTGGCCATCAAAAAGACACCCACAACTAGCCACAGCTGCATCCATAGATACAGAGGATGACCTACTTCTAATTATCATATGTCTTATGTTCCCAAATTGCTAAAGTGAATCACCAGTATGCTTACATTGGATACTCAGTGAAAACATACCAGAAAGTTCGGAGACATCTGGTGAGAGTTTAATATCATGAATAGCAGTATAACTGTTGAGAAAACAGGCAACTTATGGATTACAATTATGCTCTAGTACACAGCATGCAATGAACAAAAATCCAGAAACAAATGCATTACCCGTGACAAGAAATGCCAGTGAATTCATATTAACTGGTCGCGCTGCATGTATACGCTGGAAAAAAAAAAAAGGAATTAAGTGTTAAGAGAGCTTAATGACATTTATGTTTCCATTTCATAATCAACAGACATCTATGAGTTATAAATGACCAGGATGCAAAATAGATATGTATACTAAAGCGCAACACATTTTTTTTTACATGTTCGTTAATGCTCATACCATTGCTGGTCGTTCAGGAATATGTCCTGGAAAGCCACTTTCAATATCTGCTCTAGTCCCTCGGAAAACAAAACTCATGGTTGCAAAAGTTCACGAATTCCCCTACTCAAGAAATTAGTATAAAGATAAGTATGGGGAAGCACTCAAGTATCCAACTATTACAATTCGTATATCTTTCAAACTTGTAACGCCTGCAAAAAGTTCCATAGTAAATCGGTTACTACACAAACAAAACTTAATGGTGAAGTAGAGGAAATGTTGACATGCCTCGGCAAATTTTGTCCAAAACAAATCATATTTTCATTTAAACAAGTACCTAAAAATAGCTTCCCACCTGGAAAAGTTTGCCGCAAACAATTTTGCATTTAAAAGGAAAAAAAGCTGAGTACAAAATCTCGATATCCTGTATCACATGGATGATGCAGGTTCATCGCTAAATACAACCTCACAGTTACAGCTCACATTCCGTCCCTACAAGTAGCCTATCAAACTTATAAAATCCAACCCTACTTCCACCACAAATTCACAAAGGTCCAGTTCCTTTGAATGCAAGACTGAAATCGTATAACTAAGATTTCAATTCCACTCTTTTTTTATTCGGCTCATAATGTGATTCCCATTATGTAAGGTGAAAACAATTGGGTAAACTGCATAGAACATTTTACAGATCCTCTATAAAATATAGAACTATTTTACTAAATGGGCACTTAACAGGCAATAAAACACGTTTTAGTGTTGCTTTATTGTCCGTTTAGCGTCCCTGAACTGAAAAAGTTCTATCTTTCATTGAAGATTTTGTAAGAATTCCCTCTTCAATATATTCCCCCAAAAAAATTGCCCTTAATGCATTTGAAAATCAAAGAAATGGAAATAAACTGTTAAAGCAACGCAGCCAAGTTCACAAATTTCTTCGAAACACGCCACTAAATTACTCGCTAACTCAGTTACCAAAAATTAAGAGGAATGAAAGAACTTTCTAAAGCCTCCTAAATGACACCAAACTGTGATCATCACTAATATTTTCTCAACAAATCATCAACATTTTTCCCTTTTATTATTTTCCGTAACAAAATCAACAACTAATTAAGCCCTCCATTGTTGCAAATCATCCATGAGCTTACTAATTTCACATTGCTGTACCTACTTATCCCCTGCACCCTACATTATAAATATATGTGGCAAATATAAACAGAGATCTAACAAATTATACAAATTGTAACCGATCATGCAATTTAAAACTGAAGATGTTAAGATTAACCTCCGATTTTTCTGGAAGATTAGAGCTACAGAGGGAGAGTGTGGAACTGTGCGGAAAATGCATAAGCTAGTACAATTTTCATCAAATTTTCTCGAGAAACAAACAGAAAATTCAAGGGAAAGGGACTCACAGGTGTGAAGCGGAATGCAGAGAGGTGGAGTGCAGCGGAGATTGATATGGAGAAGTGGAGGGAACGAAAGAGATAGAGAAACGAACACCCTTCTTGTCCCAACAGTCGCTTTATTTCCAATTTTTTATTTTCTTGGGGAGGAAAATTATATTAGTGAAAATAATAGTAATTTCTCTAAGTTTGGGGAAGGGTCTAGAGGCTGACACGTCAGCTTGCTTTTGATCCAACCGCTGTCACGACTTCGTGAGCATGCGAGGGTTGCTCCGACGCCGTAGGATCTTGATCTGCCACGTCGGACCAGTGAACTGGCAAAATAAAAAGAACAGTGCAAATCCTTTTTCCAATAAAAATATGGGACAAGAAAGTAAATATTTGTTTAGTTTGGTACAAGTCAATAGTGACATCAAAAAATATATTTTGGATAAACTTATGGTTTTTTTAATTATTTTTTTTAATTTTTTATTTTTTATTTATTTTTAACTAAAAGCAAAGCAGTTATTAAATTGCGCTTTAGAATTCAACATTAGTCTATGTTTTACGAAAGAGATTTCAAACTCAAATTTCATAAACGAAAGTTGACCGAAAAAAACAATTGTAATATTTGATACTCAACATGATATTTCCCTTTGATGTATCATTAGTGCCACATTGACTAAAATACTCATCAACTTAATGAATATTTAGACATTCAAACATCCAAATTGTGTAAATTGATTCAATTTCAAGACTTTAAGAGTCAATGTGAGAAATTTGAAACCTCACGATCCATTTTAAAAATCACCACAAATCTTGAGGGTATAAATGTAATTAGCGCTACTTTCTATGTGCATATATCCTTTTTTCACAAGTATTTTTTATTGAGAGCAGGAAAACTCTATTCATCATGGTAAATTTGTGTTTTTTTTTTTCATTTTTTATAAAAAAATTATAAATTAAAAAAAAACCTCTCACCTCTAAAACTCTTTTAATTATTTTTTTGTCAGCACTCTTTTAATTAATCTTCAAGGGTTTGTAGCATGCGTTTGATATGTAGAAGAAAAATATTTATTAGAAAAAGAATGTCTACCAAAAAATATAAAAATAAGAAAGTAGATATGTGTCAAATTCTAATTTGGAATGATGATGACTTTGCTGCCAATACTCTTCCTTATACTTGGGAAATGAATCATCTTCAGATCCCTTCCACCAAATTCTACTAATTAACAAATTCGAGCCCTTAAAATTTGATCTAACAGCTAAAAACAAGGGTCTCTCTAAAAATATAATAACTTTAACAGTTGAATCAAATTTTAAGGGCCCAGATTTGTTGATTGGTAGGATTTGATGGAAATGATCTATAGAGGATCCCTTTCTTTATACTTGGTCTAGAAAGAATCCGGATCCTCTTTGTGATGATCTCGTGGATCTATAAGTCGTGTCATTTCATCGTACATCATGCGGTCAAAAATCATTTTAAATTCTTTTATTTAAAATTGAACACAAACAATACCTGACGAAAAATAACTGTAAAATGTACGATGAATGAACATAATTCACGAATTTCCAAAATCCTCACAAAGATGATTCGAAAAGGATCATGTTGACTCTAGAAATTCCATTGAAATAATTAGTCCACTCTCTCCAATTTTCTCTCTCCTTTCGCTCTGCGCACATACCGTATCACTCTCTCTTTGGCTTTGTGCTTAAGCTTTCTACAATGGCTGCCAAGGGCAAGTCTCCGGTGATAGAAGTCGGCCTTGGAACCACCTACCGCGGCACTGACATAATAGCCAATGACCAAAGCAACAAGGCATCGACATTTCATGTGACTTTAACGAACACTGAGAATTTGTTTGGCAACATCGCGATGAAATACACTATCAATACTCAATCCGATTAGTTTTCAAGATATTCTCTCTCCAAACTTTTTCATATTAAATTGCTTCATTGACATTGTTGATCAAATTAAAATTTTATTTATTTGAAATAATTGATAACACTTGGTTTGAGTTTGCAATGAGATAACACAAGCACAGAATCCCCACATATTTCTTTCTTGTCAAACAAGCAAAGTCACGCAGATTACTTTATTGACAATCAAGCAATCATCCTCCAAATGAGAAATTTTTAATTGTAACGAGAACACAAATAATATATCATGTGTTTTTATGTAAGTGGTGGGAAATTTTATTTTTTAAGTTATTAACTTTTTAACACGCATATCCCACCATTTGTATTGTGACATGTGGTGTACCACCTCGTGTGCCGATCACACTGAAAAATTTCTCCCTCCAAATAGCCACTACAATATTGAATAATACACATAAATACCAAAAATAATATATATATATATATATTATTCTAATGTCCATAACATAAAAAGATAGGGATGTGATATCGACACACCTCATTTTACTTCTCACATACCTTTTTAATTTTCAGCCGTCGAATCGGATGAATTGAAGAAGATCAACGAACATAAATTATCAAGGGGTATGTGAGAAGTAAAATAAGGTGTATGAATACCACATCCCAAAAGATAATTGGAAATACTAATTACGTACCAGGTGGTCAAAGTGGAGGGAGCTTTCAGATTTAGGAAGTTGAGTAATAAAACACCAGTTAGCATCGTTGATTAGTATTAGTTTTGGATTAGATTAGTCTCGATTGTTGATTAGTGCTTCCTTGTTCGATTTGAAAGTGCTTCTATTAGTTTATTAAACTCATTTTTAATCGGGTCATTTGACATTAAGCATTTGAACGATCAGAAAATATGTGTTTTGGTGAAACTATGAGCTGGTTCTTGATCAGCTGAAACCATTGTTGCCAACTGCCCCTTATAAGCCATACTCACCACCTGCCACCTGAGTCCCTTTAGCAAATCCGCACAATTAATTGAAAAGATAAAACATGTGACATTTTGTTAGTAATTTGGAATACCGCCACCACTTTGGCATAAGTAAGTCATAGTTCAAACTTTTTAAATTGTTTTAGGTTTTTTAGCTAAATAGGTCCATGAGATTAAAACTCTTCATTTTGGTTTCTAAGATTTAAAATTGACAAACAACTCTCTGTTAAATAAGGATAAAATGACAAAGAATATCCTCAATTTTTGTCAAACTATTTTGGCTCATTGTTTATTATATTTTGGTCCTTATTTAACAAAGATTTTTCATGGAATGACTAAAATGATTGACAATATACAAACTTAGAGACCAGTTATATTGATTTCAAATCTCAACGACCAAAGTAAGAAGTTATGTCAAACTCGTAAACCATTTTGACTAAAATGCCACTTTTTTACTTTACTTAATACAAAGCAATATGAAAAATGAGGATTTAAACTCAAAATCTCGGATGCAGGAAACGATACTTCTAAGCAACCAAGCTACGAATCCCTCTTTTCAGACAACTGTTTATTTATTTGTTATGAAATTTATATCTTTATGCCCTAGAACTTAAACTGAACAAGATATCCACCCAATGAGTAGTAAGGTCTGACCAAGTAGCTTAGCAGGAAAGAAAAGACTTGCACTTTTGACCAACCAAATGGAAGGTGCTCAACATTACTTTTACTAATAATATTTTACTTAGTTTAATTAGATGTGATGAAGGAAGATATGATCACGTATCTTTTGTTTGCAGAACAAATCAAATCCAAAGTCTACAAGGGCATATGTAGTAAACTTCGTTGAATTAGACATATATTTTTACTTTGACTCAGTAATCACTTCAACGAATGCTTCCTTGTTCTAATATTCTATTGCATTGCCAGACAATACATTACATGCATGCATATATATTAACATATATATATATATGTATATATGTATTATAGAGCTGTTATCCAAAGAGATTTTTTTTTTTTTTTTTTGGCAATGGAGGTTAGTTGTGAAGCCTGTTATACATCGATATTCAACGATACAAACTGTTTGCTTTTTGAATCTTCCTACATAGATTATCCTTACAAAAATCTAATTCAATTCGAAACCATTTATCCACTTGATTGTCATGATGAAATTTCAATGTTTTTTAGAACATAATGTTCGTCAATTTCATTTTATTCAATTAGATATCTCAAACGTTTCCGAATTGGCTATTTTGCAAGGATTATCAATAAAATGCATCTTAAAAAATCGATGGTTCATATCGTAGAATGTTTGATGTAGAGTAGGTCCCACAACTAATCATCATTTTCACCCAAAAAAAATTGGCAATCTCTTTGACCTGTATATGTGTACATATATATAGACGTTCCTCGTTTGGTAGGCCGTCTAGATAGTACCGAACTAGACTTTGAGTATTGGACGAGACTAGCTAAGGTGTGGGACAGAGCTCTGAGCGTTGTTCGACCCATACACGAGCTTGGATCAAAAGGCCTCTTATTTTTAAGATTTGGGATGTAATATACACACATTATTTTTTATTTCTCATACATTTTTTTTTATTTTCGGCTGTTGGATCCGTTGAATTGAAGAAGATCAATAAACAGAAATTAATAAAAAATGTATAAGAAGTAAAAAAATGATGTGTAGATAGCATACCCCTTAAGATTTATGTCCAAAATTTGAGTTCTAGTCGAAAATTCATCTAAGGACACTCATCGTCCAAAACTCTCGTTCAATATACTAATCACGTAATTAACATGTGATACGCATGTGAAACGATACAATGAAAGAGCAACAAAATACAATATAACAAGAATTTTATCTAATTATGAGGTGACGAGTCACGAAAGTTTGAATTGAAGAAGAAATTATCCCATTTAATAATGCAAGAGCTCTCCTACAAGCGAGTGGGGCACGTTGTTGCCAATCAGCCAGCTAAGGTAGGCCACAGGAAACGGTGAAGAAAAATGAATGAACGTTTCACACAAAAAATGAAGGCACAACTCACGAGATATGGCACTGTAGATAGCTCAATTATTTGAGCCAGTACAGCTTTATTACAAGTGGCATATTTCACACACAAAAAATAAAGATATATGCAGACTGCACACTACCACCACCAACAATTCCATAGTTTGGTGCTTTCCAGCCACAATGGCCAAATTTTGGATCATCCCATTCACTTGGTACTATTAGTCTACTAAAACGAGGATTAGTTATGGCGTTCATTCCGCGTCAAATTTGCAATAATTTAAATCGTTTATTTCGTAAATTTTGATTCGTAGATCATTTTTACAAAATTCAATTCAATTCGAAATTATTTGTCTAGTTAATTGTCACGATGAAATTCCAAGGTTTCTTTGAACAGAGTTTTCATCAGTTTCTTTGAACTTAATTAGATGCTTCAAATATTTTCGATTTGACTAATCTTTTGCAAATATTATCTATGAAGTGCAACTTGAAAAATAGATTATTAAGTTTGACGTAGTGTTTGACCCCACAACTAATCCACATTCACTTAATGGAAACCAAAGTGAAACCAACCCATGCAGTTGGTACTAGGAGTCTACTAACATATAGTATAACCAATTATTCTATTGACAGCTAATAAGTTGATAGTATTAAAAATATCAACAATTTGATAACTTGATGACCGCGTATCAAACTACGTGTCTACACTTATAGAAACTCAATCAACCGCAACGTAGAAACAATTAATGTTACGACATATGAACACTATAGGAACATTACACCAGACAAACACTACGATAAATGAGAACGGTATAAATCGTTAAAAGAGCAAAGTTCTGCTCGAGTAGAATACATATGTCATATGTGTTCGTACGACATAATAATACCTAAGATTTCAAATTTCAAATTCTATAAATGCTACAAAGCCAATTCTTCATAATATGCAAAATCAAGATGTTTTGCTACAAATTGAGCCAATTTTGCCCAAACCGGCAAATTTGAAAATTCTTCGAAACTCAATGTTATAATAATAAAAGTATTTACAGTGATGAATATTTCAATAAATTAATAAACAAAAAAAAGAAAAGAAAAGAAAAGAAAAGGCCAAAACTGTGGTCTTCCTAATCATCCAACACCCACGCCCTGCCACGCCGGTTTACGAACCGCCCAAACACCGAACTTGACTGACTTCTAGTCAAACCCGACCCGGGTTCAGATTCCGAACCGGACCTCGAAGACGATGAATTGGAACGTAATCGCCCCCAGAACGAAGCTATATTACGAAAAGCCCTCCGAATCCCAACCCTTTCGCTCCCTCTACTCCTCGATGCCCATAGTACCCTTCTCGGAGCGCCGTTTCCATTGAACCCGCCGTCCATTTCCGTGTACACAACCGGTAATTCCCTCTCGCCGGGTCTTCTGCCGCCGGAAAACCTCCCCACGGCGAAACCGCCGCCAGGTAATCTCCAGATTGTCAACCCCATGGCCTCTTCCTCGAGACCCGGATCCGAATTACGATTGTTTTGGTCAGCGGGCAGCTCGTGCCGGCATACCGGGCAGGAGTTTCGCATCGAGAGCCAGGGGAGGATGCAATCCGGGTGGTATATGTGCTTGCACGGCATTTCCCGGGCCTCCGACCCTAGTTCGAATGCTTCTTTGCAGACGGCGCAGTGCGAATCCGAAACGACGTGAGTTTCAGCGATTTGAATAACGGGCATAGATTCCACGGCGGATTTAGACGCGGGCGGGTTTTCGGGTCGGCCCAAACCGGTGATTTCGATCTGGGAAAGCTGGTCGAGTAAACGGTCGAATCCCGAGCCCATTAAAAACTCGGACATGGTGGGCGGGAGGGGACGGAGCCCCGACCCGGTGGCGTCGTCGTAGTATAGTTCGAATGAGTTGGAATCGGTATTGGCTTCAGTGCCACGTAGAACGATGACCGGGTTAAAAGGTGACGACCGTTCGCCGGATGCTCGTCGGACCCGGCGAGAGGCCGGAGTCGGGTTTTGACCCGGTTCATCATCGTGGCGGTGGGATGACGGGAATCTACGGCGGAGATAGTTTGGCGGTGGTAGCGGCTGGGGCATCGTCTCGATCTCCTCGAGGAAGCCGGTTTCGCAGTGGGGGCACGAGAGGGCGGAGTCCAGGGCAAACACTCGGACGAAGCGAGTGCATCTGTAGCACCAATACGACGTCGTCGGCGGCGGCGATGGCATGGCCATGGAGGTTTAGAGATCTGAAGGGGAAGAGAGAGAAAGAGTTTTAGAGAGGGCGAATGTGAAATGAGGAGTGGAGGAGGAAGAAGAAGAGCATTTTATTGAGGCACGCGTGGAAGGGGGAAAAGGACGAAACAGGGTTCGTAGCGTGGCGCGTGGTGTCACTTCAATGATCAAGTGAATAAAACACATAATTTGGGATTTAAGTCAATAATTAAGAGTAAATGTCAGTAAACTTTTTGGAGGATTTTTTTTTTTTTTTTTTTTTTTTTAAGACAAGAATGATTTTTCCATATTGGTAAGAAAAGCATATGAGTTACCTAAAATTTTAAAAATGTTGTGGCATAAATTCTAGCAAATTATTAGTAAATGGTATTTAGATGTGCTTGTGTAAATTATTAGTAAATTGTATTAGGATACTAGAAGATCTTATTTCTTTATGATTGTATTCCTTGCACAAGTGTTGGGAAACACACGTCACACAAATTCCTCAACTCTCTCTTTCTTTTTACCGCACATCTCTCTTCTTTCAATAAAATAGGCTACAACAAGAAGGGTTTTATTAGCATTCCTAAATAGTTATTTCGGCATATTTGTTGTACTTTTATTCTAAATTTTTTCAAAGTTATTATTGGAAATAAATGGCAAAAATATTGTCCACAATGATCATTTTTTAGTGGAAATAACATATAACAAGCGATAAATATTGGAGAACTGAACTTGAGACCCGGTGCAAGTAACAAACCCTAGAGAAAAGAACAAAGCCTCCATAGGGAGAGGGAAGGAGGAATGTCCTCCCTCCTCCCTTTCATCGTTTCTATGTTTTGTAATAGTAAATAATAAGTCACTTTTGACGACGTAGTCTGAGCTATACTCAATTTTCAATACCCAATCACTTCTATTTGGCTCATCCCTCTCTCAAATCATTCCTCAAGTCCGCCTTCTCTAAATGTTTTCGTTTTCTCTAACTTAATTTCTATATCTAATTTGAAGGAAAATGTGAATTGTCCATTTATTATTTGCCAACTTTATCTGATGACGACTCATAGTAATCACTATTATGCCTGCGCTTTTCTGCTATTATGCTCATTTGGACATTGGAGATTGATTCTTTTCCAGATCCTCCATTTAGTGTATAGGTTCTTCATGGCTAGATGAGGTGGGTTGAATTGTGGCGCGCCTTCCATTCGTAGTGTTAGTTACGATTTAGGGGTCATTGATAGTTTTGGTTATTTTGGGCTATAAATGTGGACTTGGGTGTGGGTTATGCTAGATTTTGGTGTTATAGATTTTTTTAGTTGTTAGTTTATTCATTTGTGGCTTGTGCTTTTACAGTTATGTTAGATTTCCTGTCAAGAACAAATATCTTTAGCTAATGTACTGTTTAAGTTGTTTTAATAAATGTTGTAATTCTTAAAAAAATAAATAAATAAAAAGATATCAAGATTTTGTTTCAACACTTATTTTTCCCTATATCCTTCCATTAGAAAAGTCGATCATGAGAATTCTAGCATATTTTGTTTTTTGATTTAGGGGTTTTAGTTTTTTATTCAAAGCTTAATGTTTTTGTACTAAATTCTTGAGAATCCATCCAATGGTAAGAACTCATAGGAGTCGATTTTCAAACATGTTTTTTCACGATTACTTTAATCGAATTCCCTTTTATAAAAAATATAATTTTTTTTTTGTTGGAAATAAATATATTCTCTTTAGTTAAAACTAAAATAAGAGTACTTTAAACAAAATATTAAAAATATGAAAATAAAAATTTTAGTAGTTTGATTTGGATTAGGAAGTTTCTTGGAAGCTGCCAAAAACGCCCCTCGGTAAATTTAAAAGAGAAATTAACAGGCATGTGATTAAATTTGATAATTGAGATATGAACAATAATAACAAGAAATTAATGAGGGATGGCGCGTAGGTGCGAGACGTTGACCCAAAACGGGGGGACACCGAGTTTGAATTTGTCGCCGGTTTTCGGCAAGAAGATTCCGAACCCAAGGAAAAGGCGCGTCGCCTTGATTGCCTTCACTCGTCTACGAAGACCACAGCGCTATATGTGGACTCCATGATATTGGGTCCCACTCCCCCGGTCCAGACCTGTTTTTATTTTTATTTATTATTATTTTTTATTAGGTGTTGAGTTGCTTCCAGTTCCATCTGCATAAGTGCAGTGTGTACTACTCTACTCACTGTTGGATTTATTCACATCAAAATGAAGAATGTTAGAGATACCGTGTTTTTAGACTATATTTTATAGATCGCATGATTTATTCGAAATTCTCGTGTAACAAAAAAAAGTACTTTGATGTTAAATCAATTTTATTGTATTAAGTTCAATTATTGCTACTTAGTAATATATTCTAGTGATATTCTTGTTTATTTGTAAAATTAAGGTTTTAAGGTCAGCTCTCACAAATTATAAGTTCGATACTAGATTATTATGATCGGTCCATTATCTGATTACTCCAAATGTCTAGCCTTTAGTATGTATATATCATTGCATACAAAAAAAAAAGTTTATTAGTGAGTGTTCCTTAGAAATTTAGAATATAAACCCTTTCAAAACATGAATTTTTTTTTATCAATTGGTTTTTAATCTACGATATTTCCATATTGAAATTTGAAAGACATCCTAAGGTCATCTCCAACCTAGGGCTGGTCAGAGGGCTCGTTTTAGTCTTTTGGTCCTTCAAGATATTAATATTTTAATGAATAGTATAAGGTCATATTTGCCTCCATCTCCAACCGAGAGCCAAAGGGCTAAACATAATTTATTATTTAAATTTAAAAATTACAACAACTTAAATTCAAATCCAACAACAACTTAAATTTAAAAACTACAACTTAAATTTAAAAACGACGAATTAAATTTAAAAACTATAAATTAAATTTAAAAACTACAAATTAAATTTAAAAACAACATTAACTTGAATTTAAAAACTACAACAACTTAAATTTAATATCCATAATCAACATCATCTTCATCATCCGCCATTGTAGGAGTATAGTCAAAGGTAAACAATTGTCGCCGGGCCATAATTTCTTGTTTTTTTTCCTATCAAATAGGCCTTAATCATTGGAGTGTAATTTGAAGTGTTCCTTTCCATATTCTTATCATCCATCTCTTCTTGTATTTGTTTGGCCTGTTCTTCCTGCCTACTTTTCCTTTCTTCCGCCTCAAGGGCATTTTGCTCCGCCATTAATCGCAATGAGGCCGCCACTTCATGTTGAGCGGTGTAATCATCATTTGCCTTACCTTTTTCCTTCAACCTTCGTGGCTTGTTTCGTCCCATAGCCCTAGGTATGGAACCTTCATCCGAAGAAGAATTTTCTACCCTTGTTTGTTGAATGGTAGGAGATCCATCTTCATCCATATCTGCAGCTGAGGATGCAGTTCCGAACACTGGCATAGGAGTTCTATGTGGTGGATCTTCAAATAAAACCCACCCTTTACAAATTTCCCAACAACTGTGAAACTGAAAGGATTTTAAGCTGCTCTCCATATACAATTCCTCCGCTTGGCGTACCTAGAAAAAAATTAAAGGAAATTAATTTATGAAATTAAATGTTATATAATTAAATATTTAAAATAAATTGTGAAAACACTTACTTCGTCGTAGTAATTAGCATCGCTTTCATGTCTACTTGCAGCAGCTAACAATGCTTGACGCCATTTATTCAAACTTGGCTGAAGATGTTTCTTCCATCTTGAAGAACAACTCTCGTGGTTTTGGATATTCACCGGAGTGGTGCCTTCATAGAACTCTAAGTATTTTTTGGACACACGAATCCAAACACCGTCATTTGTTTGACAATTCCCCCTCACACTATCTTCCGACACCCATCTATAAGCCTTGCAAAGAGCTTCATCTTCTTTTCGGATCTAATCCCTACCTTTCATTGCAGACGAGGCCATTTGAAAATTATTGAAAAAATTGAAGGATAGATTTTTGAAAGAGGAAATAAAATATGCGAATTGAAATGGTGTAGGAATGGTGAAAATTTTGTGAGGAATGGTGAATGAATGGTTTAGGTATTTATAGGAAAAAAATTAGAATTTTTGAGAATTAAAAAAAAAAAAAAGGGCCCAAAAAACCTAAATAAAAATAATATTAAAATATTTGAATCCAACGGTAACACAACGGCTAGCTGGCATCAGCTAGTCGCTGGATTCAAATTTCTTTTTAAGCATTCATGTCGGTTATAATCGACATGATTAATGTTTTTTCTGGCCAGCCATTTGGCCCTTTTAGATTCTGTGAGACCCTTTCAGATTCCACGAGCCCTTTGGCCTAGCCCTCGGTTGGAGATGGTTTTCGGTTTATTTCGACCCTTTAGCCCTTTGGACCATTCGGTTGGAATCAATACCAATTTTATAACTTTAGGGAATTATTAATTAATAGGATTCATTGTTCGCCAAACATTTTATTTCTTACATATGTCATTTATTTACTTGTACTCCAAGGTGTTGTTTCTTGATGCCCAATGTCCCGTTGTGTATATAAAGGGTGTCGAATGCCTTTTCTTTTTCTTTATCAAATCAGCCATGCCACCCAAGGTCAGTATGAAAAATCAATCAACTGAAAATTCATGTTGAGTTGTTAAAAAAGAAAGCATCAAACCCGAATTGGAAGCAAAACTCGTAATTATGTAGACGTGTGTTTCCTTAAGATAAGAATCTTCTTATATTTATTTTATTATTGGTATGTTCTTATGTTGTTACTCTTTAGGGTATGTACGTGATACCCAAGTTTGTTCATGTTGCAATAGAGTGTTACGTTCCATAACGTGACCTTAGTGGCGTTACAATACAAGTTTAGATGCTAACAATGATGATAGCGATCTAATTGTTTGTTTAGACGATGACTGAGAGATTTAAGTAGGGGAGATAGTGATACATGTACTGATGTCCAACTTAATATAAACTATAAAATAGTCTTATTAGTTGGAGAAGGATTTACATGGTATAGAAACACCGTTACTGTAATATTTTGAGCCAATCACATGTACTTGTTTGATTGGAACATGACACTACATGAGGTGGTGATACACTACAAAAAAAAATAATATAAGTGGACGATATAGTTAATATGTCTTAATTTTAGACTATATGTCCTAATGACTCTCTACTTATACACAAGGTTCTAAAAGACGTTAGACGCTAGTTGGACGACAGGTATGAGTCTAACCCCTAGGTGTCTAGGCAGGGGCCTGGACGGTTTTTTTTTTTAATTTTAATTAAAATTTATTATATAACATATGAATAAATGTCTACTTATACTTAAACAGATAGATAATTTATTGGGATACATAAATTGTAAAATAGAATGATGTATAGATTATAAAGTATTAGAACATATTGCGAACATAAGAAACAAACATATAATGAATGTTCATCTAAGTATTAAACGAGTTTCTCACAATTTATTGAAAAAATAAAATGAAAAATGAAAGTTCTTTATTTTTTGTTTAAGTGAGAGTCGCGACCTGAGTGGGTGCTTAGAAGGGTTTAAGCGGGTTAGACGGTCGCCTACGCGGGTTTAGGGGAGCTAGTCATCCTCTCTTAATTTTCAAATGTCTAAAGATTACTAGGGGTGTTGGCCGCCGCCTAGCACCTAGGCGGCGCTAGGCAGAAATTTTTAGAACAATACTTATACGACAATATGTCCGAGTACACTAAAAAATTTCTCATTTGTGAGATATCGCGCGCGTTGATACAACAAGTATATGTAACATGTTCATAGGTGTGAGTCCAATATATGAGTTGAAGTATAAGCTTATTGTGGGCAAGAAAACTAGGAAAAGTACAATAATATTGTTGGTTGGATTAGGGTAATAATATGGTAATTTAATCATGGTACATTAATCTTGTGGGGTAACGATATTGACCCTTTGAAAAGTGATTATGAATGCATGTTCTCCATTACGCTCCCCTTCTTTAAGGGGTAAAGATTTAGAACCACTAATATTAATACTAACACCATTTTATCCTCTAATCATCGTAAAAACTTAGTTGGAGCAGGTGCTGGATTGGAACTCACTATATTCCGGAATCAAATTCTCCCGTCCTTTTAGTACAATGAGAATAGTAATATTGATTATAATAAAAAAATAATCAAAGAGCAATCTATCCCACAAAACGTGAAAGTTGATAAAGGTACAACAATGTTATTTACTACAGGTTGGTAATACATCAGCCAAGAAACATCATTAGGTACCACCTTTTCCAAAAGAGGATCAGTTGGTTGCTTCACTGCAGCAATCTACTATTTTGAAGGGCTGGTAAAATTCATAGAAGTATTTCAACATCTTTCTGACCACCATTGTATGATTCACGAGTGTCACAAATCGAACTTAAAACATGTCGTATAGAATACGGTACTGAAATTAATCCCCAAACATTGAACTTCCCCCTAGGGATTCATTATTAGGTGCCACCGACTTGTTTGCATATTATTGGTCTCCATCCATAAAAATAATGGTGAATAATTTTCAATTTGTTTGGTTGCATGCGTGAAAAGTGTAAAACTACAAATTGTACATGACAATGGCTGCATTTAAATTACTTTCATGCAAATTCCTAGTCAAGCACCATGATGCTTTACAAGGTAAAGATAAAAAGAACCATGGATGCCTTACTATTTTGTAAATCATAGTCCAAAACATTGATTATTCAATTTAAATTTACAGATCATTTAAATAGGAAAATTAATGCAAAAAAACTTGAAAACTTTGAATTTTAAGTTTTAACGATAAGGACAAAATAAAAGGTAAAGTGAATAGTACCAGGATTGACTTTTTAGTATAAAAATGTGATTTTTCGTTAAAGTGAACAGTACCGAAAACTTTTAGTTAAAGTTCCCTATTTAAATCACCGTTATAGCAGAAAATACGTGAGAGAAAATATGGATGAGATATAGTAAAAGATGAGAGGAATGTAGAAGAGATGTATCTGAACAAGTACGTATTAAGAGTCGATCATGTTGAAGCTCAGAAAGTTTGCAGTTGCGAGAGTCGAGGGTTCGAATTTGATGGAACTTGAAGTAGCTAGGTTGAAAGTGCCATGACTGTCCATTTTAGTAAATTCTGCAAAATGAAGAGGATGATCACCTGAAAGTGGTACCGGCCTGTCACTCCCTAATGCCCGTATTGGGTGTTTACTCAATTGATGAAAGAGTACAAAGTTGGTACAAAGTTAAATTACCTTGATATGAAGGGTCAACGGAACTCTTTACTCGTGCTGATGTAACACCTTTTGATATGAAAGGTCAACGGAACTCTTTACTCGTGTTGACGTGACACCTTTTGAATGGTTGAGGTTGATCATTTAGAGCATGATACTTGACATTTTGGGTTTGTTTGGGAAGTTGATGTTAGGGCTAGTTGAAGTACTTGTCTCCTAGATAGTTTTACGATTTTTATCTCAGATGTCATTCGTATTTGATACTGGAGAGCATCTTGTTGGATGACTACTCAAATTGAAAGCAGAAAATGCCTTAAAAAGCACAAAGGAGCCTAAAAAGCAATGTTTATATGATTTCTCAAACCTTTCCGAGTGCCATTTCTTCTTTGAGTCATCGATAATGGAATTATGCTACTTTCCTTTTGTTTCGGTTCCTTTTGTTGTGGTCAACAATAATGCTACTTTGAGTTGAGGCTTTCCCCAGCTCTCATCACTTTTCCAAGAAAACAAAGAAAAAAATTAGGCAAAGTTGTTTGTTGGAAGAAAATATAATGCTTTCTCATCCTGGTCTTGGGCAAAAGCCAAAAAGCAAATATTCTCGTGACAAAAAGAAACACATTTTGCATTTAAAGTCAATTCTTTATTTATTTTTTTTTAAAGCGACCAGTTGGTGGCTTACTACAAGACAATCCACCCTTCCGGGAGGAAAAGACTCATAAAGACATTTCAGCTTTCTCCTAGTCATCATCATGTGATTCGTTAGCACCAAGAATCAAACCCAAGACTTGCCATGCAGAATACGGGTTTGAAATTCGTTCACAACTACTGAGCCATCCGTGGTGGCTTCCGAATATATGGTTTGGGGTCTAAGTTGTTTGGAAACTTCAAAAGGGTAAAATCATGTAGGGCCCATTATTATAAATCCAATTTTATAGCCCAAATTAATTTCAAACCCCTCTTAGGATTAACTTTGGGTCTTGTCCAAACTTGGTATTGGGTAGGGCTGAGTTGTTTTGTATTATCACATTAAACCACAAAGCCCAAGTAACTTGCTCCAAGGCCCAACTAAACCCTAGAGCCAATTCTTCTCTCTCTCTCACACATTTTCCTCCAAAAATGTCGGTTCGTTCTAGAATTCTCAGGCGAAAACAAAACGGAGGTGCGTCGTTGAAGAATCGTAATTTATTTTGGGTGTTTAAAGAATGGTGAAAATATAAAGTGGATGTCCGGAGAAATAAGAGCACTCGGAAACAAGAATTTTCTTAAAATAATTGAACTTTCTAATTTATAAACAAAAAAATTCGACTCGAATGCAAAAAAATAGATTAATGTGTCCTAATTAAACGACCTAACCCACGTCGGCAAAACAAGAATGAAGTGTAAAAAGAGTTTATCAGCCACAACACAGGGCCGACGCAAAGCATCCAAGGCCCAACTTTGGATTTGCTTTCAGATTCTCCCAAGTCAAGATGCAATCACAATCCTAGGCATGGCAACCTATCAATGCACACAGCATAACCGAGGGAAGTAGGCAGAACCAAACAGAGGGACCGCAGAGCAGAGCCACGTGCCTTTGGCCATACACTTCAAACTCTCAAAGATTTTTTTTCTTATTTTAGAAAATCGGTATTTTTACACAAAGGGAAAGAGGAGTTCGGCAAGTTTTTAAACTATTTAATAAAAAAAAAAATATTATTCTTACTATCTATTTGTATCATCTCTCTAATAAAGATGGAACCCACATGCATTTGTGGACCTTATCTCTATTAAAGAGATGGTAGAACATGATCGTAAGTGTATCACTACTCACGTAATAATATAATTATGTATGTCAATCAAAACTCAATGAAATTACTATTTTAACTCTCTAATTAAAACTGAACTGAACAAAAAACTTATGGGCAATTTAGTACTTACAAGAATACAAATTTTTCTGTTTTTATTACAGCATCATCCACATGTTATTTTAAGATCTCTAATATTAAAAAATAGAAAATAAAAAATAAATTTCGCTCCCCTCTCTTCCCACTCCCACGATATCTCTCACCCTCTTCCTCTCTCCTTCAATTTTAAAGAAAAACAAGATATGTTCATGTGTGGGCTTATGCTAGTTGGGCCTAACTATTTCTTTGCTTTCACTTTCAACCAATAAACCATAAGAAAAACGCTCATTAAGGATTGAGGAAGAATTTTTTCTCAAGATACATCGTGGTTAATTTACAAAACTTCATGCTTATAATCATAATCATTCATGTTATAATCACTATGCAAATATCATCTTTGTAAAAGATAAAACAAGTATGTGACCATTTAGTCATCGAATAGTATAAAATACAAATGGTCGGTATCGATAAAAGTATTACGAAATGCCTATCTACATTTATATCGTTGACTGACAAAACGACATTAGTTTTAATTGATTTTTTGATTAGAGATGATATTTATAGAGTGATTTATAATATAAACGGTTTTGGTCACAAACATGAAATTCTGTAAAACAGTCACAAAATATCTTGAGGAGGAAAAACTCCTCAATCTTAAGGAGTCAAGCCTTTATCTAAAACTATACGAGACTGGCATTGACTATTTACCTTTCTTTTTAGTAACCCAGATTCTACATTATATTGGTAAAGAAGTCACAAATAGTCAATGTACAATTTACTGTATACTACGGTTTTAATTTTGATAACTAACCCATGTTCAATTTTTTCAGCTTGGTGATGCCCGCGTGCATGAATAATCATACTTTGTGTTGGAACAATGTTCAATTTGGAGTAAGATTTTGGAGGTAAACTTGGTGATCTGCAACTAACATATTTGGGTAGGCTTTGGGTGGATTAGCGTTACTCCCACTAGTGAAACCAACTTCTAAATGTAGACTGAGGGGTTTGGCCACGGTACATTGATGTATTTAATACAATCGCTCATTAACGGTCAGATATGGCTAATAAGTATTATATTAAGTGGATGAATATAATGTAGCCAACTTCGTAATATGAGATGAGCTTGGCTAAGAGGCTAGAAAGATAGGTTGGTGCATAAAAAATTTTGGGTTTTAGGCTAAATTGGTAGGGGAAAGTGACTAAAACAAAATTGGCCAACTACATAGTTTTTGGTGTATTTACTTACAAGGAATTAATTTGCAACGATTTAGTATGACTCATATTCATGTGTCTGCTAACAACCGAAGAAATTATAAAGAAAAAAAAAAGTGAGTCTAATTGGTTTTGGATATGACATACCCAACAAATAAAAGTACGAAGTAACTAAAGAGGGTTGTTGTAAGGTCTAGTTTTAAGTATTTGATTTTCCTTGTCAAATATTGGAATTGAACCTCACACATGCTCAATCTAGTTTTAGGATATACTCAGATTATGGACTATTGCTGCTGGAGTAAAATGTTCAAAATGTGGCTCCTTCACCTCAAAAGGTGTGTTCATGCAGGTGCACTTCATAGCTATATTTGATTTGCATTTTGTCTAGTTTGATTGTCTAGGCAATTCTACAAGCTGACTTCCAGCTGTCAAGGCACATAAATTAAGACAACCCATATGGGCTGACTGAGACCTTTCTGCTGGTAGTCAGTTTCTGGCCATTGATATGCCTAGATTTCTTTTGCAGCTGACAATTGTCATTGAGACAAGTTAGCTAATGAAAAATCTGATTTCCGTGGGTATATTTATTCTCTAGGGTTTCAGTTTGAATTTGGGGGTTTAGAATTTGTTTTTAGAGAGAGAGAGTTTCTTCAAGGCTTTGAGCTTGCATCTTCTCCATTTATGAAACCCTGATTGCCACTACTTTCTCATGCATTAAACACTCAATCATTGTGTATTAGGGTTGCATTGTTTTAAGGTTTGCATTTATGTCTTGGTCTGGTTTTAAGCTTTAAATCCGAATTTTAGATCAAGCTTTTGGATTCAAGTTAGATTCTTCCTTCAATTGTTTAACTGGAGAATCTGACTGGTCATTTGAATCCACATTTCATATGCATATCATAAAATCATATCATATCATTGATAGTTTTGATCTCGGTGCCACAAGGTGATGAACTCAGGAGCAGCTGCCACTTCGTGAAGACCGAAAGAGTCCATCTCGTGTAAGGCAAGGTTGCACAAAGGTAAAGCTGCTCCATAGATAGAGATTTAGGAATTCAGCTTGTGTAATCTTTGTATGAACCTTTGTTTACACTAGTGGAGAGTCCTTGATTTTTTAACTTAGAGGTGGGTTTTTTTTCGGCCAAAAATATCTTGTGTTCAAATTATTTTTATTGTGTCACATATCTCAAATACACATACATGATACATATATCTATTGATCATTTAAATGATATGTGCTTACAATCTTGTCCACTTGACACATTAATAACTTGCAACAAACTGCAGCCTTGCTGACTAGGATAGTTTTTGGGAATTGAACTTGGTAATTGAATCTTCGACTTATTGATTAACAAATCTATCTTAGCTGACTAGCAGGCTTGACTAGTCAATCTAGCGGATTATAATTTTTATATACAAGATATTCCACCTTGTACCAATTTTAAGTGTTTATCACATGCACATTCATTTTCATTCATATTTCTTCTTATCCCCATACTAACTAAGGAGATGTACAACGGTCTGGTGATATTCATCTTTACTTGTAAGGGAGAGGTTTTAGGTTCAAATCTCATGGATGGCAAATTCAATACCAAATTAGGTTGCCTATTGCGTGGCTTAGCCGAACTCCCTCTTCCCCTTGTGTAAAATATATCGTTGTACTAAAAAATAAAAAAAACTAAACAGGTGTACTCATTTGAGGTTTTGAAGGTTTTTAAAAGAGTTACAAATCCATGAAGTATGATGGAGTTTCATACACTCCATGTGAATTCATTCACAAATCTTAGGGATAGGCCTGATTTCCTAAATAAATATAAATTCATTCTAAATCCATCAAAGTCCTTAACTTTTTAAAATACTTTAAAATCAATTCCTAATTGAATATCCATGAAGCTTTATGAACTATTTTAAGATCCTAATTGATTACATTCTGATTTCTATGGAATTTTATGAACTTCTATGAATTTGTTTAAAATCTTGATTCGATCCCTTAAATTGTACACTCTTTAAAATCTTCTAGAATCTTTTGTGCTTCTAATTGAATACAACCCCTAAATAAAACAATATAAACACATCGTAATAGTGTGGCGCACGATTGGATGCTAAGCTATAGAATTGCTAGAAATTAAAATTCTGGACAAAAATGACAATAGGAGTGAATCACATGGGTAAATGTAATAATATTGAAACCACGGTACCTAAATTAACAATTAAACCATGCACAATTACTACTTTTGATCTTATTTATCAAATTGACTACTGAATTAGGATATATAAACACGTAATTAGTAGTACCATATATCCAAGAATAGATGGTGGATCACTCATAACACCTACCAGATTTTGTAGTTTTGACTTTCTATTGTGGCCAAGACCCCTCCACTTCACATGCTACTCAATAATTATCACAAATACAATTAGAGTAAGCTGCATTTTGTCCGCTTAATTTTGCGTCCGAATTCAATTCCATACACTCCTGATTTCGTACCAATATCATCAATCGTTAAAAAAATCTAAATTAACTATTAAACGATGACGTTACAGTCAAATTTGTCCATATGAATAAAAGGACAACAATTTTTGTACTAAAAAAATTAAATAAAAACGAGTGAGCCCTACCCCTTCAATCATCCACTCAACGTCATGCCCTTCTACCCTCACAAAAATTTGCACCATCTCCGTTAGAAAGAAAAAAAAATGTGACATAAAATCGATCCCAAAATCAAAACTACACATCTTCATCTAGTATGGGAAACAAAGTGTTTTTGGGTCATGTTTGGGTTTGCTAATTTATATTCATGTGAACTCAATGTTGAACAATGCGCAAAATAATAATACAATAACTCATACTATTCTTAAGAAAAACAAGAATAATTATAGATTACCAATATAATTTTAGTTGAACAATGTTAGTCGGTTACATATTGAGTCTTATATTTGTACCTACTTCAAGTTGAGTAATGCGTTGCATGTTGAATTCTCTCTTACGTCTGAATACCTTAAATCTAGTTAAAATCCACAATGCCAACAGAATGTGATCCTTTGGTAAAGGGGTGTGTTTGGAAGTGTATTTTAAACTAGAACCGCTTTTGATGAAAGTGCTTTTGGAACCAATCCTTAATAATAATATAAATGATCTTAAAAAAACATTTGAAGTGCTTATTGCAAAAAAATGCATAATTAATACCTCTTACAAATGCACTTCAGTTGTTTTTGAAACCCAAAAACACTTTCATCAAACCGTGCTTTTAGTTTTTTTAAAACACTTTCAAATAAGCCTAAAACCGTTTGTCTTCATTTTGTTCAAAGAAATAATTAATGTTGGACTATAATTGGTGGATAATAAAAGAGAAACAAGTGAGATGCCCATTGCCCACCTACTCCTATAATTCACTTGCAACATTTGAAGAATTCGTCAACAATGCCATGGAGCAGCAAAGGAAAGAGCCAAGTAAAAGGCCAAAGCTGCTGCTTCGGCCCCAGCCGAGCAAAACTCCTGCAAAGCTACAAGCAAAATTAACAAAAACTTTTGTTTTGTTGTAACTTAGTGACAAATTGGTTCAATTCGGTGGCACAGTTTTGGATGAGCTAATTTATTTATATTTTGGTCAAGGATGAGCTAATTAAATATTAAAACAAAAACTATAACCTTCTGAGAAAAAAAAAAAACAATTAAAAACCCAAGGACCAAAACTTTAACTGTGTAATGGTACCATTGCACACTAAATGCAAATAAGTACACACATTTATTAATAGGAGTTTTAGTTAGAAAAGTCGTTTTTTCAGTACATCAATGTATGACATACATTATTATTTTAGAGAAATTTAATAATTGGTTTTGACGAAGTAGGTTCAACTGCCCATTTGACGGTGTATGCAACGAGATCAAATCTTTTGCACTTAAAATGGGTGTAGCCTCTCTATGGTCTAATCATTGTTTGACATATATTAAGTTTACGACAATAAAGTTAAGAAATGTTAGGTTTATAAAGACGTCTTCAGTTAATAATTGAGGCTAAAAAGATGTCACACTCATTTTAGGTGCAGAAGATTTGATCTCGTATGGAACACATCAATGTGGTTATTGTTGTAAATGGGTGTTTGGTTTAGAGTTAAAGTTGGTTAATTACAAATAAAACACTCTGCCTAAAAATTAATTGCACGAGGGGACCAATTTAAACAGTTTGATTAGAGTATTTATAATGGACATGTGTAAATTTGAGATGTAAAAAGGATGTGCTATCCACACATCATATTTTATTTCTTACACACTCTTGATAATTTCTGTCCGTTGATCTTCTTCAATTTATCCGATCCGACGGCTAAAAATTAAATGTGTGGATATCACACCCCATGTAAAAAATATATTTAGACCTCATAGTCCATACATTGATATTTCCAGAAAATAATTCTACTAGTTTAATTTGAGAACTCATTGGCTTTCTCTCTTTAACTTGTGGCCAAAATAAGTATTTTAATCATCTTTAAATTATCTGTTGGCGACCAACAAAAAATATAAATTACTCGTTTCACAGCATTTCGCATGGATGCTAATAGAATCCAATTGGAAAAAAAAAAAAAAAAAAACTCAAGGAGAAGAACAGCAGTCCTAGAAAACTAATGGAAGCTACAAATCTAAATTACCATTTTGCACCCGAAGTTTGGGTGAAATTGCAACCACATACATTATTATTATTATTTTTAAGTATATCGATATTTTTTTCATTAAAAGGATGTGAAGTTTAGTTAAATCACACAATAAATAGCTTAATATGGTATTGAATATGGCATATATGAGATTCGAACCTAAGATCTTTCACCACCGGCCCAATTTCCCCTCCGTCGTCACCCCTTGACCGTCCTACAATCCAACCCCCCACCGCCAGCCTTCCCCAATCACCATACCCGACCCTAAACACACTCTAACTCGCCCGCAGATCCCAACCATGATGCCAGAGCGAGCAACACCCAGTCATGTTGTCTGCGCCACTCCCACTCCTTACCAACGACAACTACAACACCGAACCAAAGTACCAACCAGATCATTGACCCTCCTATCTTTCTCTTTCCCTATGTATATATATTTTCTGTATATATATCTTCCTCCTCCACCTCTCTCCTTTCCTATTCCTTACTTCAAGGCTCGCCCTTTTACTTCGTCTTGACCAGACACCGACGAACCCAGATTTGAACCTGCATGAGAATAACCGTGTGCATGTGTAGAATCCAGATCTGACGGTGAAATAAAGAAAGGAAAAAAAAGAGACGAGAAAGAAGATAAGAGATAGATGAGGAGGATGGGGGACAAAGAAGGAGATGAGGGTCGATGATCTGGTGGGTACTTTGGTTTGGTGTTGGAGTTGCCGCGCGACGATGGGTGGTGGAGGTGTTCAGATGGGCTGAGGCAGTGAGGTTTCAGATATTTTTTTTCCTTCTAAAATCTAGTTAAAATTTTAAATTTTAAAGTAAAGGGAATGGGAAATCACACATAATCTTAATTGGTTGTTTGTCCATGTAGCACTAATTGACAAGCACAACAACACAATAGTGAGACTCGCAGTTACTACATCATCATTTAACAGTCAAATTGACAGTTTAACTAATATACATTTTAATTGAGGATAGTAATCATATATAATCTCTCATAGTGTAGGACGTTCTTTTTCCCTTCATTCGTGTTGAAATCCTCAACAAGGTTTTTATCGAACCTCACTGTATGCACCCTATCTTGTTTGTACGTATTCAATTTCTTATCAATGAATATCGTACCTTCACTCAAAAAAAAAAAAAAAAACTAATAGATCTATGAAATTGCAACAAAATCTAAATTTATGTATAACATGGCAATATTTTAAAGATGATCAATGAGATTACAATTGCACCCAAATTTGAGACTGAAACATGTAATTTAACAAAAATCTAACTTATTTACCCAATAGCCGTGCAATGATCTGCACTTCCCTTTTTAATAGAGAAGGATTCTCTTTCCTTTTCATCTTCTCTTTTTCTACTTGAACGATTATGATTAAGTCATGTCAACATGTTATATTAATTTTTTTTTTACAGAGACAATAAGCCACGTTAAAATCTTATATTGATTTCATACATAGGATTTCGTTTGAACCATAATAATTGTTCAACACTTTAACTTCTGATGTAAACATTTTTATTCGAATTTAATAAATTCCTTCCCAAAAAAAAAAAAATCCAACTTATTTTCCCAAAAACAAGCAAGATAGATTTTTACTATTTAAGTTGGAATTTTAGCTGTGCAATGGACTGCACTTTGCCCTTTCTAACAGCCTACATATGGAAAAGGAAGCGAATCTAATAAGGTGACGTGGCAGTCAGAGATTCTTCTATTGGACTCGAGAAAAACTAAACCAACACGATTATCATTTATCATTATTTAATATTATTAATTGTGTTTCTCAATTAAAACATCAGTCAGTTATCACTTGGTCAATTAACCCCATTTTTAGGCACATTAATTAAAAAAACCCTAAAAAAAGTAAGTAAAAAAAAAAAATTTTTTTTAATGACAAATTTATTTTGCTTTTCATTTTTTTATTAGTTTGTTTCCTGCTTTTCTTTCTCTAACTCTCACTGTATTTAATCCGCTCCTTGAACTGCAACAAAACCCTAACAAGGGTTCTTCTTGTAAGAACCAATCGGCGCCGTATTGATCTTAGCCGTCAGTTTCCGTCCATCTGTCTCTGTGACTCTCTTCTGATCTCAGACCCCATTTCCTCTGTTTTCTCACTGTTTGTTGTCTCTTGTTTTTTTTTTTTTTGTTCTTTTCATGTTCTTGTTGCTGTTTCTTGCAAAACTTGCTGGAAAATAAGCGGGTTCAATAGTTTTTGGGATTGAATTCCAGGGAAAGACAAGAACTTTATGAGCTCCGATTGTTGTTTTAGGTCGATCGTTTCTGGGTTTGTGGATTTTAGGTGAGTTATGAAGTCGTTGTTCGAAATTTTGGGTTTTGATTAGTTTATGGTTAGCAGCTTTAGAGGTTGTAAATATGGAGGTTCTAGGTTGAAGTTTTGATTTTGGGATTGTTTTTAGGGTTTAGGGTTAGGTTTGTGGTAGTGGGTAGCGATCAATTTGAGGCTTGGGAAGGGGGTTCATAATTATAGGTTAGATTTTTTTGGCTTTTGAGAATGTTGTCGGAATTAGGAAGGAGGCCAGCGCTCGGAGGAAACGATGGTTCCTTTGGGGATGAATTTGAGAACGAGATAGGGATGCTGCTGAGGGAACAGCGTAGGCAAGACGCTGATGATCGCGAAAGTGAGCTGAATATATATAGAAGCGGATCAGCACCTCCCACTGTGGAGGGTTCTTTGAATGCGGTTGGTGGGTTGTTTGCTGGTGTCGGTGGTGGCAGTGCTGGTGCCGCCTTTTCGGAGTTTCCTGGAGGTAAAAATGGAAATGGGTTTGCGTCCGAAGAGGAGCTTAGGTCTGATCCTGCTTATATTCAATACTATTACTCGAATGTGAACCTGAATCCGCGGCTTCCTCCTCCTTTGCTGTCGAAGGAGGATTGGAGGTCTGCACAAAGGATGAAAGGAGGAGGGAATTCGGTGTTGGGTGGGATAGGAGACAGGAGGAAAGTGAATAGGGTTGATGAGGCTAGCGGTAGATCGTTGTTTTCAATGCCGCCAGGTTTCAACTCAAGGAAACAAGAGAGTGACGCCGAGTCGGACAAAGTGCGTGGCTCAGCAGAGTGGGGTGTTGATGGACTGATTGGTTTGCCAGGTTTGGGACTTGGTAACAAACAAAAGAGCCTTGCCGAAATCTTTCAGGTGATTTGCTTCTATAGTTGTGTTCAATCTACGATTTTGTACTTCTGTAACTGAAGTTTGTGCTTTCTTAATGATCGCTTGTATTGGTTAACACATTTGGGTATCTCTTTATATTTGTTCCTTGAATTGTCTGTTCTGACATTTATTGCTTCCATTGATATTTGAGATTGACATAATGTAATGTTGGAGAATTTTGAGTCATGGAACTGAAAATATCACCACCTGCAATGACAATGGATATTTGTGCTTTGCCCCTTCTTGCCAAGATCGAAATGTTCTTATACTAAATGCTAACTTTTGCATTTATGTTAGTATCTTGATTGTGTACCACGTATCCTCTGCGTATCTGTATCCCCGTGTGTCAGATACAGGATACGCTGGCTTTCCCCCATGTGCATGCATCGTAGCTTAGTTGTGATAGTGATCTTACTGACAGGTTCTAATTTTTTGTTTTTAACTGTTGTGCTGGTGCACAGTTTTTTTCTATTTTGATTGTGTGATATATTTCATTTTCTGACAAGTTAATGTTTGGTTGTTCAGGATGACTTGGGTCGTGCAGCTCCTGTTTCTGGGCATCCTTCTCGTCCAGCAAGCCGTAATGCATTTGATGAAAATGCAGAGTCTGTTGGTTCTGCTGAATCTGATCTAGCTCATTTGCGACGCGACTTGATGACTTCTGATACTCTACGATCAAGTGCAAATGGTCTGGGATCTTCTGCAGCCCAAAGTATGGGCCCACCTTCTTCATACTCGTATGCTGCAGCTCTGGGTGCTTCCTTATCTAGAAGCACCACTCCTGATCCCCAAGTTGTCGCTAGGGCTCCTAGTCCTTGCCTTACACCTATTGGAGGAGGAAGGGTTGGTGCTTCAGAAAAGAGAGGATTTAGTAGTCCAAGCTCCTTCAATGCTATCTCGTCTGGTATGAATGAGTCTGGGGATCTGGTGGGCGCGTTTTCCAGCATGAACTTGTCTGCCAATGGTGTAAAAGATAACGAGAGCCATTTGCCATCACATATTAAGCAAGATGTAGATGATCACCAGAATTATCTCTTTGGTCTTCAAGGTGGCGAGAATCATGCCAGGCAACTAGCATACCTGAAGAAGTCTGAATCTGGGCATATGCACATGCCCTCTGCCCCACACTCAGCAAAAGCTTCATACGCAGATTTGGGTAAGAGCAATGGTGGTGGGCCAGATTCCTCTGATAGGCATGTTGAACTGAAAAAGTCTGCTGTTTCTTCTGGTAACTTATACTCAAAAGGATCTCCCACATCCAATCTTAATGGCGGAGGTGGCTTGCATCATCAGTATCAGCAAGTGGATCATGCAAACTCATCATTTTCTAACTATGGTTTAAGTGGGTACTCTATGAATCCAGCATTGGCGTCCATGGTGGCTAGCCAACTTGGCACTGGTAATCTTCCACCCTTGTTTGAATCAGCTATGGGATCCCCTGGAATGGATTCAAGAGTGCTTGGAGGACGTATGGCTTCCGGACCAAACCTAGCAGCCGCTTCAAATGAATCGCATAATCTCGCTGGATTAGGGAGTCCGATTGCAGGGAGTGGTCTTCAGGCTCCTTTTGTTGATCCTATGTATCTTCAGTACTTGAGGACATCTGAGTATGCTGCTGCACAGCTTGCTGCTCTTAATGATCCATCTGTGGATAGGAACTACTTGGGTAATTCATACATGAATTTAATTGAACTTCAAAAGGCATATCTTGGAGCCTTGCTGTCACCGCAGAAGTCACAGTATGGTGTTCCGATGGGGGGAAAGTCTGGTGGTTCTAATCATCATGGGTATTATGGAAATCCTGCATTTGGTGTAGGCATGTCTTATCCTGGAAGTCCTCCTGTTATTCCCAACTCTCCAGTTGGACCAGGTAGTCCTATGAGGCACAACGAACTCAATATGTGTTATCCCTCTGGGATGAGGAATTTAGCTCCCTGGCACCTGGATGGTGGGTGTAACATAGATGAAAGTTTTGCTTCTTCACTCTTAGAAGAGTTCAAGAGCAACAAAGCCAAGTCTTTTGAGCTTTCAGAAATTGGTGGACATGTTGTGGAGTTCAGGTATCAACTGCTAATAAATTTTCTTGTCATCTGTCTCTCTCTTTATGATTTCATCGTAAAGTTGGTTATGATAATTTTGTATTTTTATGAGCAGTGCGGATCAGTATGGAAGTCGTTTTATTCAACAAAAACTTGAAACTGCCACTACAGAAGAGAAAAACATGGTTTATCAAGAAATCATGCCTCAAGCTCTTGCTCTAATGACTGATGTGTTTGGTAATTATGTGATTCAAAAGGTAAATGATCATGATCCTTGCACACATGCTTTAACTTTGGTGTACTTGTTAGTGTATAATTCGTGTTAATAATTGGTGTTTTTATTCAGTTTTTTGAGCATGGACTTCCACCTCAGAGAAGGGAATTGGCCAACAAGCTGTTTAGTCATGTACTGACACTTAGCCTTCAAATGTATGGTTGTCGGGTAATCCAGAAGGTACTGCTAATTTATGACTGGAATACTTATTTCTGCTACTTGATTGTGCCTGTATTTCTCCAAAGTATGGATCTATATCCTACAGCTTTTGACATTTGATGATTGATTGTTCAACCATTTGTTCTGGTAGTACCGCTAGAAACAACTACTTTTCTGTTATGTTTAACCATTAATTCCATTATTATGCTTTTGTTCAGCAAGGGAGGCTTGATAATAACTACATACCAACGCTCATGATCTGATTGATGTTAATGCTAGTAACTAAGATTCATGTGTTTATCCAAGGCTTGCTACAGTACATGCTAGAAGTAATGTACTATTATCGTGTTCAGGCAATAGAAGTTGTTGATCTGGACCAAAAGATCAAAATGGTTGAAGAACTTGATGGTCATGTAATGCGCTGCGTACGTGATCAGAATGGGAACCATGTCATCCAGAAGTGTATTGAATGTGTCCCTGAAAAGGCCATTCATTTTATTGTCTCAACATTTTTTGATCAAGTTGTGACCCTTTCAACCCATCCATATGGGTGTCGTGTGATACAGGTTGAGATACTTCATACATCCCTTTGTTTTTGTTCTTTGACCTGATAATTTCTTTTCAACAAAGAACTAATGTGTAATATGTGATACTATTGTCATTTGGCAGAGAGTTCTTGAGCACTGCGAAGATGAGAATACACAGAGTAAAGTTATGGATGAGATTCTAGGAGCTGTTAGCATGTTGGCACAAGATCAGTATGGCAATTATGTTGTTCAGGTCCATACTCTTTCTTGTTGATGTACTCTTATTTGTGACTTCATATTGGTAATGTTTGTTTTTTTCCCTTGGGATATGAGCTTTTGTGTTGTTTTGTGGGATACTGGTGTTCTTCACTTATTGCTTTCAAGTTAATGTTTAAACATTGGTCTAAACATTAGTGCCACCCATGGAGCTAAATCCTGACATATCGATGTCTACTCCCTCTCAGCCTTTTGTTCTATTACCATGTCATTGTTAGCTTAGTAACAAGATTTATTTTCTTCTGGTACACATCTGTCATCACCGGTTCTGTTTATTGTTTTTATGTGTCCGGTCAAACTCCTCTGTTTCTTGGAGTATAGTTTCATAGAACAAATAGCTGCAAAGCCATCAACATATTTTGATTTTGTTTTCTTTGTCAACATGTTTTGATTTGTTTCATAATTTTTTGAGTTTGAATGACAACCAAAGTGGCTTGTTTTGTCATGTACGTATGATTGGCACCAAGTCATATCTGTGATGCAATCCACAGCATTAGAAACCTTTTTGGCTTTAGCAGTTTTTCTTCTAGATGTTCATTTATCCAGCTATGCCATGAGCATGAAGAGTAACTATTTTATTGCAGTTAAATTGAGATGTTGGAGATTGAACCGAGATAACCTTTGCCTAGCTTGAACTTCTTTTAAGAAGCTCAAGTTTTCAGTTGAGTTTAAAGAGTGAATCTTTTCCTGAATATGAGCTGAGCTTGAGTTTTACTCATGCTCAAAAGATAATTGTTCATGCTTATTATGGACGATTATTTAACTTGTTTTAATGGGAAAACTTGAGCAAGGCATACTAAGTCAAGTTTTGAACTGCTTGCAGACCACTTGAGCTCTTTTTATTGTTAGTTTTTGATATTTTATTGTTATACGCAAGATTTTTTTGGGTGCTGTGTTAATACTTCTGAACAGTGTTCTTCATTATCTATATCTACATGTAGATAGTCTTCAATGCTTCTTTCGTAAACTGCTTGATTTCTTTTGTAAACAGCATGTCCTGGAGCATGGAAAACCGCATGAGCGCTCTGCTATCATAAAAGAATTAGCTGGGAAGATAGTCCTAATGAGTCAGCAGAAGTTCGCCTCCAATGTAGTAGAGAAGTGTTTAACTTTTGGCGGTCCTGCTGAACGTGAATTGCTAGTGAATGAGATGCTTGGCACTACTGATGAAAATGAGCCTCTTCAGGTTTGTCATTATTACGTACTTTAATCTGTTGAAATAAGGTCATGGACTCATTGTTTCTCTGTTAAGTGTAATCCTAAGAAGTGTACATTATCATCACAGCCCTCGATTCAATCTATTGAATTTTGGGAAGCAAGGTTAAAATATGTTACTGCCATTTGAGATTTAGTTCTTAAACCTTTTTGGGTTTCTTACCATTCTACTGCAAGAACATTGTCATTAGTTGTGTGCATATTTGTGCATGTTATTAACTGTCGGCAATATTGCATAAACCTGTGTGCAACGGCTGATATATTCAATATGTATTTTCTCATCCTCCGCATATTGCCCTTTTTTCTTTTTTTAATAATTTGACCCAACTGGTATATGCAGGCAATGATGAAGGATCAATTTGCAAATTATGTTGTACAAAAAGTGTTGGAGACTTGTGACGACCAGCAACGTGAACTGATTCTTTCCCGAATTAAAGTTCATTTGAATGCATTAAAGAAATACACTTACGGAAAGCATATTGTTGCTCGTGTAGAAAAACTTGTTGCTGCTGGGGGTAATCATTCTTCTCTTTGCCTTTTTATTTTTATGTCTGCAGACTGCATATATTTGTATGACATACATGTACATTCACCTAGTATATACCTCGTAAGAGATCATGTGAGTACAGTTTAATGTGCCATCAAGATGCATACTGATGTTTGTCTCCTACCAGAGATTAGGGTGTTGTTCTTGGCTTTCTTATTTCTTGTTTCTTTTGTCTAGCTTGTTGCCATATCCGGAAGTACAAGTTTTAGCCGTGTAACACATTTTGTTAAATGAATGTGTAACCTGACTTGATTTTTCCCCACGGCTCATATATCTTGGCAAAGACATCAAATCCATGATGTGGTTGCGATCATGCATTCATTTATTCAATGCCGACAAGAACATGGTACAATCTGTACTGTTGTCTTGACTATGCCATAATTCCACTCTACATACCCTTTGCTGATGACACGGAACAATATCTTAACTATTGTCTTAACTATGGTCCGATTAATTCTTTGCAACTTTCTTACGGTAGCCTCAATGGTTGCAGAAAGGAGAGCCGCTCAGTCTGCTCAGCACCCTGCTTAGGTGGTGTAGGAAAAGAAAGTTGTATGTACAGCTAACTGAGGCTAGTGTGTGTTTTCCCTCCCTTGGTTGTCATCTCTCTCCATCGTATCTAGAGCTACGACCGACTCTGCCTATCTTTCCAATGACAGGTACGAGGCGGTTTTAAAAATAAAGTTGTTGCTTGTACTGGAAAACTGTACATTGTGTAGTTTTAAAGTTCATACGTAGAGTCGAAGCTAGCTGTGGTTCAGATGTTGCACACACCTGATCCCCCCCGCGCAGAGGAGATAAATGACGATACAAGTTTTTTAAGGGTGTAAAAATGATAAATGGTGAGGTAGTTTATGTCGACGTGACTGTACAAATGTTGCCATGTGGAGAGCTGTTCATGATTAGGCGAGGCGAGGCCGGTGTTTTTCTAAGTGTATGGTAATGACTTTGTTTTTTCCTTGATCACATAAAGTACAGTTTTTCTATGGAAGTATATTGTTCATTGCTATATATATCTCAAGTACTTGCTGTTTAATCGTATTTTCGCACCACCGCAAGCTCGTCCTCACGGCGTTGTTGTGAATTTTGGGTGTTTCTGCCCGGTCTAGATTCGCTTCGATGTGTTTTTCTGGATGTTCACTGGAAACTTGTAATTTTTGAAAAATTGCTTTCAAGTTGATGAAAGATTTCAGGTTTTGGGAAGATTTATATTTTATTTAAAAAAAAAAAATGGGTTGGGGAGAGACCTCTGCAACACTACTACATTTTGATTTGATGGAAATCCTTGGGAATTTTAAAAGTTCAACTTAGTACCATATTATCTTTTGTTTACAAAACTTTTATCAATATTATAATACTATATTCAATTGTCGTCTTTAATTAAAAATAAAAAATAAAGACGTGGTGGATGATTATTTTAGAGCGCTAATAGCAACGTTTTATTATAAAATTGATGCGTTTATTCGGTTTTTTGTTTTCTATATTTTTGTTGGGCATATCCAAAACTATGTTCTCACTTTTCTATGCACGCACTCGAAGGCTCACTTAAACTATGATTTTCGTGTTTCCCGTGTCAATAAATTAGAACAACATCAATGAATAAGCAAGTCAACCCTCCATATGTAGGGATTCTCTTTTGACTTTGTTCTCGCAACGTTCATTTGTCTTACTCGAAATGTTGAAAAATTGAAACCGAGATGTTGCGGAAAAATTTAGTTGCGATTTTGGTACGGAGCTGTTATTATCACTCTAAAAAAGTCATGCACCGTAAATTACAAAGTGGAATCTTACAAGTTGATACAATTTGGTAACATATCTGCTGTCTTGTGCAATGTATGGAAGGTATATTTCAGGTCATTGCTATGATGAGCAATCAAACGAAAACCCTTGGTATAATGCATATAAATGCTAAGAATGTGGATGATCGTGAGTCGTAAATGCATACAGACTCCACTAAAGGATTCATGCGCTTTTGCGGTTGGTAGTCACTCACGTTACAGACTTGCATGCATTTGTCTTTAGTATTACGGATGTGTCAGTTTAGGGAGAAGACGCTTGCACTAAAGATGCCACTTTGGTGATATTTCAAATTACTCGAAAAATGACTTAAATCCACACCAAGCAGTTTGACAAATTTGTACCACAACTAAGGCTGTGCCAACAAATGTGAAACCTACATTCATGGGGATAAAAATGCCTCTTTTCTCATTACTCAAACTATTTCTAAGTGCAAGAAAGTCGGCAACAAAACAACTCAAAATTTCATAAACTTACAAATTTGGAGGGCGAGCCTTAACACAACCAAAGGTTGCTCCTTTGTGACTGACGTTGAAACCACCTCTTTACAAAACAAGGATAAGGCTGCATATGAGAGACGTTCCCCCCCACCCCTCTCTCTCCCTCTCCCAACCCTAGCAAAGTGGGAAGCCCTATTGGCTTAAGGTCGCCATTACAAATTTGAGACTAACTAAAGAAAAGAAAATGAAAATCTTTCAAATCAGAGAGACTGAAGTTCAGTCATCATCTTCTTCATCAATAGTAATCTTTTGGCCAAATCCTTTAGGCCCAGCTCTTGCTCTCACCCTCTTCTTCTTCCCACCCTTCTTCTTGTTATCTGCCTCATCCTTCTCCAGCTTCTCTCTCTCCCTCTTCTGCAGATAATCTGTCACACCTAGGTAGATCACCTGCATTCAAAACCCACCCAAATTTAAAAAAACCAAGTTTCAAAACCAATGATTTAGTTTTATTTCTTTGACAAACGATAGATAATTTAAGCTAAATTCATCTAAATTAATTGGACAATGATTCTAACTCGGGTGCAGAGCAGGGAGCAGACTTCTCTAGTCAACCTGGCCAAGCCCAGGAATGCCAAAACCATAAATTTAGTTACTTAAAACAAATTGGAACTAACAAAATGGACATGGTTTCTTGAATTTACCACAACGGTGACCATTAAACAATTCAAATTTAGTAAAACCCTGTTTCCAAAACTATACATTTAGTCACTTAAGCAAATTGGAATCACAAAATGAACATGGTTTTTTTGAAATTACCCCAAATCCCAATGGTGATCCACCAAAACCATAAATTTAGTAGCTTAAACAAATGGGAAAATTGGAGCAATCTTCCTAACTTTTGTCCGATTCGAGTTTTGGTCTTGAACTAAAAATTCGTGAGTATTAGTCTCTGAACTTGTTATAATGTGGAGTGATGATTATTTTTGAAGAAGAAAAACTAGATGAAAGTTCAAACAGACTTAGTTAAAAGGACCAATACTTACGAATTTTTAGTTTAAGGATAACAGCTCCAATTGAGGTAAGGTTGAGGTATGAGCTAAAATTGAGGGACGATTGATATAATTATCTCTAAACAAATAGGTATTGAAAAAGAAAACATTGTATCTTGAGCTTATCCCAATTGTGATCCAAAACAATCAAAACTGAGGACGTCCCAGTTGCCAAAACTATAAATTTAGTCACTTCAACAAATTTGAATTGAAAAAAAAGAATAAAAAAAACCTTGGTTTCTTGAGTTTATATATTACCCCAATGGTGAGAATGGACAGGCCAACAAAGGCAACGAAGAGAAGGGCAGAAATGGCGACAGACACTCCTTCATCACTAGAGGCCACTATCTCCTGGGCAGTCTCGAGTGGGACGGTGGCGGCTTCTGCAGGCACAGATTCAGCAGAGGTGGCACTGATTTGCCAAGTTGGGGTGCTTCTTTGGGTGAGATTATCATCTGGGGTGTTGAAAATTAAGGTCCGTTTGGTTGTGGTGGTTGGGGAGGATAAAGGGAAGGATGGTTTCTGGGTTGTTCTGAGGAATTGGGAATGGTTTGGCCTGGGAAAATGGAAGAAAGTTGATGGTGGTCGGGATAGAGTTATGGATGTGGTAGCCATGGATATTTGCTACCACCTCTCTCGCTGTTTCAGGGGCACAAACAGCCCTCTCATCAAATGTGGGAGAGGGGCATAATTGTAAATGTGCTGCTGAAAAATTTCTATTGGAAATTGGGCATAGCTTAAAACTCTAAATTTTTCAATACGTTGAAAATATGGTTGGGTATTCCTAGTATCATAATTCAAGTGATTGATTTTTTTTTTAAAATATTCGATTACTTGTATTATAATTTAGTGTACCGGATCATGTTCTTAGCACATTGAAAAATCTTTCTATCCCAAGACAATGGACCAGCACAATGTTATCAAATAAAAATTTGAGCTTTACATAACTCGCTTACTGAAATAGTTGTTTTATACCGTTAACTAGCTAATTCAAATCAATAAAAATTTAAGGGGCTTTCGGAGATTCTCTTAGGAGTGTAATATAAGTGTTCAAGTGCTTAATCACGCGGTCATAAATGACTCTGAACTGTGATGTATACGAGTTGATATGCATAAACAACTCACAATCATCTACACTCAAGAGCAACTTAACATATTCTGAACAAGGATTAGTCTTAACTTTGCCAAAATTCAACCCAAACTTGGATTACAAATGAACGAGTTTTGTTTAAGTTGACAAATTATCAATATAACCAAATTCAGGGGTTCAACCAATCAAATTTTGCTCGAATCCACTCTAGTTGTCAAGTTAGAACTAAAACTTGTATCTCCGACTTAAATTTATTCAAAACCTCGGATGCATGAGTAAAAGGTCTTAATCATATTTTGGGATTAGTTTCCTTATTAGTAGGGGTGGGCATAGTTTGGTTTGGTATGGTTTTGAGTGAAATCAAAACTGAAATCGAAATTTTTTGTGGTTTGGTTCGGTGTGGTTTTGAAGAAACCGTTTGGTTCAGTTTGGTGCGGTTTCAAACAATTTTGGTTTGGTTTTTAAGAAAGAAATGTACATTTTAAAATATACACCTATTTGCGCATAAGTCGGTTTCATTTTCTACACATTACATTAATTAATGAACACATATTAACTATGAGTACATTGAGTCATGTTGTTTTGATTATCTATTTCCGTCTAAAATTAGGACAATACATGCACAAACAAACTTGAGCAACTATATATGCAGCAAGCAAACATGCAGCAAATGATGCATGATGATATTCTAGTGTGGTTGAGCAGATACTAAATGTATGGAACTCTAACAAACAAGCAATTAAAACATGACATCTCATATGGACATCTAATTAAATGTTTATTAGTATTTGCGGTGCGATTCGGTTTTGGTGCGGTTTTCAAAACCAAAACCGAAATCAAACCGTTTTCTATAATACGGTTCGGTTTCAAAACTGCAAAATCAAACTGTTTGATGCGATCTATTTTGATTCATGTTTCGATTTTAATTTTTGATTCCAAAAGCCCATCCGTACTTATTATGAGTTTTATTCCGGCCATACGATTAAGCATTGAAATCGTGTGCTTGTAAAGTTATGCCGTCATCACCATCAACCTCCACGCTTACCGAAAGGTACAGCTGTTCACCAATATCTCTCGTTTCCCAGTGGTCCACCGGATTTTATAAGGATACAAAATGGACCCAATTGCAAAGGTGGTTCTTTTCAAATTGTTCATACTCAATTACCAAAATGCCCCG
Organism: Pyrus x bretschneideri; assembly: GCF_019419815.1. Lineage (NCBI taxonomy): Eukaryota > Viridiplantae > Streptophyta > Magnoliopsida > Rosales > Rosaceae > Pyrus > Pyrus x bretschneideri. The sequence goes on along the minus strand of NW_025999712.1, from coordinate 3,084,264 downwards.
ATAAAAACATTGCTTGCTTGGCCTTATCACACGTCACAGCTCTCATTTCCTCAACGCCAAGGCCATTCCAGTCATTTCAGTTTCGGATAAACCACACCGTTCGATTGCCAATCATGACACGTGTCAAGAGATCACGCGAGCGGGGATTGATGAATATGTGTTTTTACAGTATCATCAAGGTATTTTGTGATAAAATATCTAAAGAAATAGAAAATATCAATAAAGTTATTCCACCTAGCAAAAGGTTGATATGTTAGGATAATACCAATAATGTTGGTGAACTACGTTGGGTTATACTTCTAAAAGTTGGACTTTTGAAAATATGCGTTAGCTCCAACTTAAAGCTATTGAATGACTAGGGGCTTCGAAAAGATTGGTGTTGCTCTAGATATTAAATGCTAACCGACGACCAGGCTCTCGAAAAAATTGGCGTTAGCTCTGATATAATAACTTGATCAGTTTCAAAAGTGAGAAATGTTTTCCCTTTGCAACCCTTGTGTAGGGTCATTTGTTAGAGATGTGTTGGAGTATAGATTTCACACTGAACATATGACAAAAATATAATATAACTCATGTAAAAGATATTCTAACCTTAATATTATTGAGTTTCTTTGTGATAAAACACAATATATAATAGTAATTGATTAAATTGAAAATATATTTATGATGTTGGCGGTAGATCATGCTGAATTTATAAAGTTATCAATAAGTAAAAGAAGTAAAAGAAAAGGAAGAGATATTTAGAAGATCTAAAATATCTGGCTAAGTCGTCCACGTCGGCGTGAGATGGAATCAGATATTGCACTTTTTCTACCACAAAGCGCAGAAAAAAATAAAAAGAAAAAGAAAAGGATAGGAAAAAGGAGAAGAAAACTTTCTATAATTTTCCCCCGTTTTCTGACTTGCCAAACAGTCCTCCGAATCTCCCGAATTCTCCAATCTACTTCTTCTTCTTCTCAATTGGTCTTCGTTTTTCTCCTGATTTTTCTCCCAATCCGATCCGATCCCGACACGAACAATTCGATGACAAAAATCCAAAAAAAGGAATCAAAAAAAATGAAAAATTAAAAAAAAGAGAAAGAGAGAGAGTTTGAGCTGTTTGCAATGGGTGAGGAGGTGAGGATGAGTGAGTACGAAGGCGGTGGCAGCGGTGGCGACGACGGAGACGACGAGGCACGAGTTTCGGAGTGGGAGGCGGGGCTGCCGAGCGCCGACGACCTGACTCCCTTATCTCAGCCGTTGATTCCGATCGAATTAGCCTCGGCCTTCAGCATCTCGCCGGAGCCCTCCCGTACGGCGGTCGACGTCAACCGCGCGTCGCAGAAGACGGTCTCGACGCTCCGCGGCGGCGCCCTCTCCCAGGGCTTCTCGTCGAACTACAAGTCGTTCGACGAGAACCGCAGCGACGAAGTGGAGCCGATGATCGTGGAGGTGGACGAGAGCGGCGAGCGGTACGGATCCGATTCGAGAAAGTCGCGGAAGGTCGATTGTAGTACGGAGGAGGCGGATTCGACTCTGAGGACCGATAATTTATCGCCGGATGACACGTCAGCGCGGACGCTGAAGCGGCCGCGGCTGGTGTGGACCCCGCAGCTGCACAAGCGGTTCGTGGACGTGGTGGCCCACCTGGGGATCAAGAACGCCGTGCCCAAGACGATTATGCAGCTGATGAACGTCGAGGGATTGACCCGCGAAAATGTCGCCAGCCACTTGCAGAAGTACCGCCTCTACTTGAAGAGGATGCAAGGATTATCCGGCGACGTGGGGCCCTCCTCGTCGGACCAGCTTTTCGCCACCGCGCCTGTCCCGCAGAGCTTGCACCACGAGTCTGGCGGCGGCGGGGGGTCAGGTCCGGCGGGTTCGGGGCAGAGCCACGGGCACGGAAATGGGCAGTTTTCGTTTCCGATGCCGTACCCGCCTCCCGGGATGATGCAGATGCCGGTTCTTGGGTTGAGCCACGGGCACGGGCACATGGGCATGCCCGGCGGTGCGGGGGGTCACGGCGGTGGGTACCATGGGTTCGAGTCGCACCATTACAACATGGGTTCGATGGTTTCGTACCAACATGCTGCTTCGAATGACAAATGAGAAATCTTTACACATTAAAGTTGAGGTGAGTGACTCTCTTGAGCTTATGCACTGAATTTTGTTCACTTTGCGGATTTGATTGTATCATTTGCTTATCTTATTTGGCTGGTTGTTGTTTGCCTTATTATATTAGGCCTCATTAATTGAAACCTACGGGTTTTGATTAAAAGAAAAATGATTTTCGCACTCCCCTTTTCTCCCTCCTAGGTCGATTGAATAAATCAAAGGGAATCAGGGGACAAAAACATAAGGAGGAATGTAAAAGTAGAAACGGTAGTGCGGAAATCATTTCCCTTCTTAAAAATGCATCGTGAATTTGCTGCTATAAACCCAAAATTGCTGGTCATATTTGGAACTAGGCGCTTCCGAACTAGTTTTTGCCCCCGAAGTTACAGTCTTCAGGTGCAGAATGGAGACAGTACCTTTTTTTGTTTGTCATCAGAAGTTTTGAATGGCGATAGAGTTTCCTTAATGAAGCTCTAAATCCATTCGTCTCATGGCAATTAAGTTTATGCCTCTCAGAAGAGGAGGATTGAAGTAATACCTTGCACTTCCTTGTGCTTGAAATTGTGGTTTTCATTTGAAATATCATTTGGCGTGCTTTGGTCTCATCCATTTCATTTCACTTGTTTGAGAAACAAGCGTCTATCCCATACGTATTATGATTGTATAAGTAATGGAGTTACAGCTTCAAAGCTTGTATATCTTTAGCGACGCAATATAGCAGCTTTGGGGTTTGTTGTCAATACCATTACTTTGCATATATATGATGCAGTTTACTATTGATAACTGCTGCGGAATTTCCAATTATTTAATGTATGTTTTTGTGTAGATTCAGAAGTTTCAGCAAGTTGGTTACTCTTCGAACTCAACCTGTAAGCTTGCTTGATTGGTAATCCCGAACCTGACAGGCACGGGAAGGGTTCTTAGGAATAATGTGGAGACATTTTAGAGGCATATGGGTTTTGAATCAATAGCCAATGTAGCAAAACTTCCCTCATTACATGTATACTCCGTTCCTAGTCTACATTGTTGACACCGAGGCATTGAGTACATGCCTGACCTGTTCTTACTTTATATATTCTTTTTGTATCAATAAGGTGTTAAGCCTTTTCTTTCCAGATTCAATGGAAAGAAGTCAATAAAGATATAACAATTATCTGTTACCTGTCCTTCAATCCTGGGTTGAATGCTTTTATCACCCTTTCGCCTCCTTTGTCACGTATGCATATACCCTCGTGTTTACGACTTATGTGACTACAAATTTCATTTGGTATAACGTTAAATTTTATAACTACGATTTCCCTGTACAGATTGTTGTGGGAACAAGCCCCTTTGTAAGGTTCGTTTCTGATCAACAAGAGCTATTTGTGCGTTCTTAAGTATTGCTAGAGCAAATTGATTGCCATTTTTTGTAGCTAGAGGGTGAACAGGGATGGATGTAGATGATCTAAGGAACATGGGCAAACAGTTGGTGAAAATATCTTTTACCTCAGTGGATCAGATACATTATACCTTCCTCTCTTTTGCTATAGTAGTATCGTAATTCTTGTTTTGTAATACCTTTTGTTTCTCTCAGTTAAAGCTCGGGTATCTATCGTGTACCAGTACTTAGTTCATTCGGGGTACATGGATTCTTTGTATTGTACGTGTAGGTTATGATCTTTTTTCTTCTTGGACTTGAAATTGATGTCATTGTACGATTATACTCATCGTTTGCAGATTGTTCAAAGATAACTACAGAGAGACTTCACCAGATAAAGCGGGCGGCCTTTACACCGGCAGCTAAATAGCGGATACCTACCAACGGTGGCGTAGAGCGATTATAACTATTCCTTGTTAAAGTTATGTTGTCGACTGAAATAATTGGTACTGTACCTCTCTACATATTGTAGTTGAGATCTTTTGTATTTCTTCATATATTCTGGCTTTGTTCTTAAAATCCTGTCAGGCTGAAACCTATTTGATACTGTGAACAAACATGGGTGAGAACATGTATTTGTTTTGATGATCAATAGTATTTATTTGAACTCTCTAACATGATGTAAACTAGGAAGACAGTCACCAGCGTAGTTCGATTCACTGAAGAAAAATGGCGTTGAGTGAGAACGAAGAGCGAAGGAAGATTTGTCTCTGTCAAGTTCATAGCCTCGGCAACAATAACTTCTTTTGCCAAGATTGGAAGTGAAGCCTGCAATCCAATTCCCGGAAGAATCCTTAAAAACGACCTCTGGCGGAAATGGAGGCCACATACTTAGACGAGAGCCATCTACACTTAGATTTAGAAAGCGACAAGGAGGAAGTTATCATTCTCACTATTATCCGGCTTCCCTCCCTCCTCGGGAACAGAAAATTTCAACATAGCTCCGGCAAAGAAAGTGTGATGAAAGGACTCCGGAATTAGTTTCGATGACTTGCCTTAGAATTTCGTCAAAATCTTCCTTCAAAGGCCTCCTCATGTATCAGGCAGTTTCCATCCAACTGCATCCCGGAAGTTTCCCTAACTTGTTTCTTTTCATCATTTTCTTCAACCTTGCAACGTTCGCCCAATTGCCAGAACCAGCATATAGACTTGACAGTAGCAGACTGTTTCCTGCACTCTCCGGCTCTACCTCTGACAAATGCGTTGCAGCTACTTCAGCTAGATCTATATTCCCATGATTCCGACATGCTCCTAATAACGCTCCCCATACGAACAAATCTGGCTCCATCGGCATTGCCTTAATCATATCATAAGCCTCGGTGAGTTTCCCTGCTCGACCTAGAAGATCAACCATACATGCATAATGTACTAGTCTTGGCACAATCCCATACTCTTCCTGCATCAGATTGAACAAGCTTTCTCCAAGTTCAATCATTCCAGCATGACAACAAGCTGTGAGAACTGCTATGAAAGTCAGGTAATCGAGTTTCTTATCGTCTTCCAGCTTCATCTGGTTGAAAAGCTCAATTGCTTCGTTGCAATATCCATGATTCGCGTATCCAAAAATCATCGAATTCCATGTTACTGTGTTCCTTTCAGACATCTTACGAAACAAAGCCTTCGCTTCAAATATGAATCCGCATTTTGCATACATGTCAACAAGAGCACTCCGAACATACACATCTTGTTCGACTCCTATCACCAAAGCGTAAGCATGAATCTCCTTTCCGGACTTCACATTTGTCACACCCGCACATGCAGGCAAGAGGCTACTAATTGTATTCGAAGTTGGATACAATCCATGACCCAACATTTGCTTAAATGTTCGAAAAGCCTTATCGTTCTGAAAATTCTGCACACACCCGGATATAATTGAAGTCCAAGATACCACATCAGGATCAATTCCATTATCGCGCATCATCTTAAAAAGCTTAGACGCCATTGCTCCGTCACCCTTCTGTGAAAACCCAGCAACCAAACTGTTCCAAGTTATCAAATTAGGCTTTATCCCCTCCAGCTGCATTTTCTCCACCAAACACAATGCTTCTCTAGCCAACCCGTGTTGAGCAAACCCCGAAACCATAGCATTCAAAGCCACCAAATCTTTCTCCACCATCGTATCAAACACCCAATGCGCCTTCTCTACACACCCGTTCTTTGCGTACATAACAACGAGAGCACTACTAACGAAAACATCAAATTCAAACGAGAACCGGAGGACCACAGCGTGAAGTTTCTCACCGGTTTTAACATCCGAGAGGTGCCCACAGGCTTTCAAAACACTGGGAATAACAATCTTGTTCGGCCTTAAACCCTCTCTCTGCATCTCACAGAACACACCCATTGCCTGCTGATAAAACCCACAACGAGCACAGGCCCCGATGAGAGCAAACCAGCGGCGGATATTCGTCTGGGGAATTTTGTCGAACAGTTTGCGGGCATGGACTATTTGGCCACAAGAAACATACAAAGCTATGAGCTTGGAGGCAAAACGGGTCAAACTGGCCAACCCATTGGTGATCAAATGGGCGTGGAGTGCTCTTGCAGAGTGCAACTGTCGATCACGAGCGTAGATTTCGAACAGATTTGTGTAGAAATCGGGTGAGGATTGAAATGGACGGTGGAAGATGCGGTTGCTCAGCTGAGCCGATGGGAGTGCTTGGACTTTGAACCTGCGCATTAACATTGGAGCAGCAACTGTTCAGCGAGGGAAAGAACCCAACCACCGTTATATCATAAGATTGAAGTGAACGCTACATCCGTACATGTACATGTTAAGTAATTTTTGGCCGAAGTTTAAGATTGAAGTGAACACTACATCAGCTTAATTTCTAGTTTTTCTGAGCTCGTCTCAAATCTAGACTTTTATGCCCCTTTCTTCCTCCGTTGCTTTTCCCTGCCGTCATTCCTCCACCGTCGACCTTTGTCACTCGGCCACTTGCGTGTTTTTTCTTGGCAATGCACTTTGGTATTAGGTGGTTGTTAGAAGTGTTTTTTTGCACTTTTTGGTAGGTTGTTAGGATTATGGGAGCGCTTTTTGCGCGGATGGCTTGCTCACCCTCATTTTTTGTTCATCTAGCTTGTTTGTGGTTCTTCCTCTTGGTGGTAGTGGTGGATTGGCGATGATAGCATAGCTACTGTGGGCTTGCTCTTTTTAGGCTTTTCTGTTATATATATATATATATATATATACTTTTTTTTTTGAAAACTAGAAGTATATTTTCTTTTTTGTTGTAGTTTCTTATAAACTATGCTTGTATTTGAATTCCCTTGAACTTTATATTTCGTGTAAGCTTTTTTTAAATTAATGAAAGTTTCTATTTGACAAAAAAAAAAAAAAAAAAAAAAAAAGAACTAACTGTCACCCAAAAAGATAAAAAGACAAGTACTAACCTACGTTGAGTAAAGCCGAAAAATACTACAAACGTTAGGATTTGGATCCTCTCTGGATCCCCTCTTGGGGTCTCGACGATCAATGCACAAGGACTGTTCATAAAAAATCATACGGTCACAATTAAATACTTTTCACGTAAAACGAATCTATTTACTTTTAAAAATATAAAATGTATTTAATTGTGATTACATGATTTTTGATAAATGATCTTCGTGCATTGATCCTGAGATTCTAAGAAAGGGATCCGAAGAGAATCCAAATCCTAAATGTTACTCATTTCAACTTTTTCGAGGGCAACGCGTTTATCTAGATTGTAATAAATTGATAATCCATCCCCAAAATAGAAAGAGTCGGTCCCACATGAAATCAAACTTTCCAAACAAAAGATCCAAAATCTTGGCCGTCGATTTACTTTCCATCCATTTCTCTCCAGAACGTTGGCTGCTCAAAACAGAGCCACCAACGCGCACACACTAAGCCAAAATAATCACAACCCAACTTCCAGAGCTCCGCATTTTCTCAACCGCAATCTTCTCAGGGACATGAAGGTGATTACCAAATTTGTCACAAATTAATCCCCGACGAACAATGCATGGTTTGGCTCTTTTGTCTCTAACTCCTCCACACACCTTCTGTTTCTTCAACCTCTCTCCTCCTTCCGCTTCTTCTTCTTCTTCCGCTTCTTCTTCTTCAAGATCTCTGCTTTTCTTGCAAACCCGACCCGAATCTTCGAAACCCATTTTCAGGCACGCATCGAAACCCGTAACCAGTTTCTTGAATTTGAAACCGAAACGGGGGCGTTTTGTTACCGTCTTGAGAGCGAGTCGCAGTGAGTCTCCTTACCAGGTTCTGGGCGTGTCTCCTTCCGCAACGGATGTCGAGATCAAAAGGGCTTACCGGAAACTTGCTCTTAAGTATCACCCCGATGTTAATAAAGAGGTAATTAACAACTTATGCATTCAAACCCATAATGTACTTTTTTGTCTAGTTGTGGAATTGCTACTGCCTTAGCTGCAAATGAAAGGTTTTCAATTTCCGGGTAGTTTTCTTTTTCCCTAATTTATTTTTCTGATATTATAATTTGTTGGTGTTTAATTTGATTTTGTGTTCTTTAAATCTTTGCTTACCAAGTTTAAAGGATGCCAATTCATTGGAGGATTCATTTCCAATTTTTGTTGGAGTTTTGTTATAAACTATGTTGTTGTTTAGTTACCCAATTGCAGAAAACAGTTAAGTACGTTATTTTTTAGTTACCCAATTGGAGAAATTAAGGATCTTTCATAACTGAGTATTGTGATGTTTCTAGATTAGAGAAAATTTATGCAGAATACACATTCTGTGTGTATCACCCTTGTTGCCTTGTTGGGGCGAAAACCGCAGGCTTATTGTGAGAGGAACGACTCCTTGAACCCTTGGACCGATTTTTAGCTGATACCATGAACAATAACTAGGGAGAAGATTCTGGAGTTAAGGATTCTATTCTAACAGACTGTGTAGACAACAATCTCGAAATGATTCCACCTAACTTTAAACAGATGATCCTAGGATATGCTGCTACCCGAATCGTATTTTGTGATTTGTGGCACCAAGCCAACTGTGTAGGCACATTATGTTGTGTGCTAAACTGGGAAGTGCGATTTACGCTCTTCCAAATCTCCAATCGCCCGCTTTTGTAGTTTGTATTGCCTGGTGGTGTAGTGGATATGTTTTGAATCTGTTTTTTAGCTCATCCCTTCTATCTAGAGTGCTTAGCAATGGTTTCACTAGTCCTAACTTTTGTGTTTGTACAGGCAAATGCGCAGGAGAAATTTATGCGGATTAAGCATGCCTACAATACATTGCTGAGTTCTAAATCTCGGGGAAAATACGACTCTAATTTCGGATCTGACTATTCCTATTCCTCTTCTCAAAGAAACCAGGGCAAGAAGTCTCAAGATGAAGAAGAGTTTTACGGATTTGGTAAGAACCTAGTAAACTTGCACATGGACTCTCTACCGTTTTACAGAACTTCTTTCACTATGAATCAATATAGTCCAATGCTAAATATGTTTTACTCGAAGCATGTCTGATAATCCATAGGACGATGTCATGCTGCCTGTGACACGGCAGTATCAGCCATCAAAATTTTGTTTTACTCTTTTGACAAGTAAGAATGCAACATGCAGTTAATCGGGCCTTCACTCGAAGGATATTTTGGTCCTGTTCACCGTTCAAATTTCAACTGATTATCCGTATAACTGTTGTCTTCGGACACTGCTGAGTAGTGTGTCTAAGATAGACCAAAAGATAAGATTGGACCAATCTATATTTAGGTATATTTTAGCATGTTCTTATTCTTAAGCCCTTCATTGTGCAGGTCTTTTTTTGAGGGATGTTCAAATAACAATAGGTAGATTTGTCCTCTCTGTGAGACATCATACAGGCCATAATGTTTGCGTTGCATTGTCCTCAAATCTCAGCAAGCATCCGTTTTTGTATCCGTTTTATCGCAGTTGTTATTATAGCGGTGTCATAAGTCTTTTTCGGTATTGCAGAGGACTTCTTTAAAGATATCCAAGAAGAATTCAAGAACTGGGAAGCAAGTGCTTCGTCACAGGGAAAGCCAAAGAGTCTATGGGAGGAATTGGGGGTGAGATTACCTTAAGTTCCCACTACCTGCCTGAAAATGCAATTCAGTTAAACCATCTTCACCGCCATTTAGAATTATGGCTCACAGATACTAGTAATTCAATGAGAATGTTTACCAAGGAAACCTCACTCATCATCTGTATTTACACTTTGCAGGAGATTGGAGAAGAATTTGTGGAATTTCTCGAGAAAGAACTAAACATAATGGATCCAGAAGATGGAGCAAATAACAATGATGAAGGCAATCCTTTCAGAAGCTCCGGGAAACAGAGAACAGAAAATGTTGGTCAAGACGAAGCTGTTAAGGAGAGCAGCATCAAGGATAATATCGATGAGATAGAAGCTACTCTTGCTCAGTTAAAAAAGGAATTGGGATTGTAGCACAGAAACACGGCTTCACCACGTCAATGCTTTGTTGGAAGCATCGAAGGTGAAGCCTTGTTCATATTATTGCACTTTAGTAGAAAGCAAAAGTTGAGAGAAGTAAAAGGAGAGATCGATCGATGGGGTGTTTGTTGTATGGTAGAGGGAGACTGGAAGTGTAAAGGCGGAATTGAAGATGCGCACGCTGAACCACACCGATGAAGGATCGTGATTCCCAACTAAAACTTTGGGAAATTACTTCGTTTTTCTTTTTTGAAGTCAAGTTGCTTAATCAAAAGGTATAGTTGATATAGAGTACGATTCGAGTCTTTAGTGTTTAGAGACTTTTGGGCTTGTGTTTGGAGCTTGTGATGAGATTATATCTTGTAAAACAATCAACAAAATTGGATGAGAATCAAGAGGAGTTGAGATTATTATGTTTGTGTTTCTTTCTAACCTTAATCTACTTTTCGTTTGCAACACCATTTGAACAATAAGTGTTTCTTGTGCTACAAGCAGACTCGGCGCGTATGTCTTAAATGCAGCTGTTCGTGCGAGCCGGCATAGGGAACTGGTAGGGAAAACAAAAACGATAAGGGCGGCGGCATTGAAACACGACTTCACTTCAATGCATTGTTGGAAGCATCAAAGATGAAGCGCTGTTCATATTTCCGCGGAAATCAAGCATCCAGAGAAGGTAAAAGGGAGAGATTGGAGTGCATCGTTCCGGAGAGGGAGACCGGAAGCGTAAAGGCAAAAAATGGGGAGAGAGAGAGAGAGAGAGAGAGAGTAATGAAAATCAAGTGGTTGTATAGCAATCAGATTTAGATTACTGAAAATAGTAATCTTGACTCTCCAGTGCCTCTTATTAGTTCCAACTGCGTCAGATACAAGCATAACGACAGAACAATTCTCACTCAACTTGAATTTACGTTTCTCAAACCATTCGAAATGAATCCCGACATAAATATAAAATTGTTGCTTCGAAAAAGTAAAGGCCAAATCAACAAAACTGATAAAAACTAGTCGCATCTCAAAACCTCTCGCCAAAACGGAAGAATAATGCACCTGTGCCGGAGTTATGGTCGACGGCATACTCAGCTCTCACTAAACCTAACTTTACGCCAACACCATAAGCTGACCCGTGACCCAATCGCCTGTATACCTCTGTTGGGTTACCCTTGACTTCCTTGGAAGTTCCTAGGTCATTTCCGTGTTCTGCAAATGCATATACATGTGTACCTTTCACAGGTATCCGTAGCTCAGCAGCAAGCTGGAGATAATAAAGGGAAAAGAAATCAGCTAATCATAAACCGTAACTTATGTGTATATGGAGCAACATCATATCAAGGACTGAGTTACAAGTTTCAAAAGTAGTTCTTACCTCAAGGATGTTTCTAGCTGCGCCTATCTCGCCCATGTTGTAACCCCTCACAGAATATGGACCGCCAAGGGTAAATGTATCATAACTTGGAAGGTCTCCTATACAGCCACCATAGTGTCCGTGAAGTACAAGGACAGGCGGTGGTGGTTTACCAGCACCTTCCTCGACTTCCTTCAGCTGGAAAAATCTGGTTAATGTTAGCTGGTGACGGTTGAAGAATGGAAAGTTGCTGCCCACGCCAACACCTTGGTCAACCTGCAATTCATGCAAAGAGTATCCAAGTTAGCAAAGTCTCTCAAACATGTTGCGTTAAAAGGTAAAAAGAAAAACACCCATATATTTCAAAACACTGAACAAAATCCACATACCCTTGTACTATAGTGGTTTCAAAAGGATGATTAAATGATAAACTTCACTTTGAATGCAACAGTCATCCGACATATCATCAAGGTGAAAATACATACAAGGCACCCACATATACAAACATGATTCAACCCCCATGCACGTATGAAAACCCTCCTGCCCAGGTTCAGTGTGGCTTTCTTAAATTTATCACTAATTATATCCAGGCCAGGACCAAAAGATCCTCAAACTAATAATTCTAGAAAGATCTAATAAAGCTGATGAGGATGGCTTCCCCTTACAAATATTTTTCTTTCTAATCCCCGCTTATTCTAAAAACTATACAGATGTTAGAAGCAAGTGTATAATGCAAGGTATATGGCACAAGAAAATTAGGTTACCTGAAAAACATTCCTCTGACCAACTATAGCTCCATTCACAAATTTAGTGTTATCACGAGTGATATTTGATTGTAAAAATGCCACGCGGTCAATGCCTGTACCACTGAGAGTTGTTGGAGGTCCATCTTCACTTACTCCTCCATTTGGCAACACTCTTTGACCATTAGAACAGACATGACTGCGTTCATCACGCGTGGTTATCTCTTCCACCACAAGTCCATAGGTGAATTTGCTCTGACGGGTGAAATTCTGGTAGGCACAGACAATCAAGTTAGGTAAAGCAATGAAAACGTAAAGACGAAAAGTACCTCTGTTGAATAAATTATAAAGGACTACATGAATTAAACATTAAGAAAAATGATAAGAAGCACCTCTGTTATATTAGCCTTAACTCCAGCTCGATCAACCCAAATAGGTGGCACTTCATCGGCCCCTGGCCCACCAGTAAAGACTGGACTTAGTTTTCGGCTGTTGAAGCAGCTTACACGGAGAGCACGATTGCGGGGATTGTACACACCATCCAGATATGGATGTACATACTCAAGCTTGAAAGCAAGATCATCCTGAGAAAATATAACCACAGAAAATACATGGTACCAGAATTTATGCAAAGGTATTAAAACCATCAGTTAACTTACATACAGGGATGGGTATACTCTTGGCAAGGCAAGATTACCTGAGGATTCAAGAAGTTGCTGGTGGTTATTGACCCGAGAATAGATCTATTCAGGCCACCGAGATTCCGATGTTCAAATGTAACAGTGCCACCAGGCTCTAGTGAAGCCTATACACACAACATACAATATCATACAATCAGAATTACATAATTCAAACCTCCAAAATTTTCATGGTAGATGAGCAGAGCAAAGAGATAACTTTACACATACAAGAGTCGGATAACCCCCACGTCCAGGAACAATGTTCCATTCCGTGTTAAGTTCAGCTGTCTTCTGTTCTAGTTCTTTAAGCTTTATTTCAACAATTATACCTCCTTCGTTCTTCTCGTCAGGCCGTGGGTTCACTTCAATGTTTGAAAACAAAGCTAGGGAATTTATGTTCCTCAGAGCTTGTTTCCCTGCTTCTATGTTGAAAACATAACCCGGTCGAAGCTAACATTCACCAAGGAGTTCAACGAGTCAATAAAATCACGCCATTGCAAGTTGGCAAACATGCATAGAACTTAAGAATCAAACAATATATATCTTTAGTCACTAATCCAATAACTAAATCATGTAACCCAAAATGCAACTCAACAAACAACCAAAAACCCATTAAAGATATAAGCAAGTCATTTCGTTTAACGGATGATATAAGTACCTGTCTAGGCAATTCCCTCTTCACCACGGGGATCTGTGTGTTCCCTTCGACGAAATTCCCCAGCTTGTCCTGGAACTGAATAAGCAGCTGAGTGATATCCCCTTCCACAACCTCACAAACCACCTCCTTGGTATTCAAATTCCCAAAATTCACAACCTGTGCACAAGCATACCCTTCATCCTGGTACCACTTCTGAACCCGGTCTCGAATCTTCTGCAACAGCCTTGCGCTCACCTTCCCTTGTTCTCTCAACATCAGCAATACCTCCCTCTGCACAGGCGCCGGCAACAAACACGGCCTTGCCCTATCAATCCTTCTCTTGTAATCCTTCTCCTGGTTCCGAAAATACTCGAGCTTTTCCTTCTCGGTCATATCCGGGTCCATTTCGATTGGCTTCGACTGCGCCATCAGACCCACATTGATGCATCGGAACTTGTCGGCCGACTGCCATGTGCTCTCTGTAAACGAAATCGTCACTCCCAGAGTCCCATCTGGGTTCGTCTTCCCTTCCAAATCGACCTTCTCGAACATCCCGCAATTGGCTAAGGTCTCGAGCTCCTTCTGCAACTGGGCTTTGGTATAAACGCCGCCGGGTCTCAGGGATACCATTTCGAAGAATGAGTCTTCGGTGCCGACGGTGCTCCACCGCCGCCGATCGAAGAACAAGATCTCGGAGACCTTGTATTTCTTGAACCCACTGAGCTTGTTGAGCTGGACAACAATGTTGGCCGGTAACCCATGCGAATCCCACTCTTGAGACTGTGGCTCGTCCGCCATGGCCGTCTGCGACCCAAACAACAGCCTCTTCAAAAACCCACCAAACCCATCATCCCCGCCGCGGAACCCATCTCCCCCTCCACCTCGGCCACCAAACCCACCTCCGCCACCGCCGGAATTACCATTCCCAGCAAAAGATCGCAAATTGAAGATGAGGGTGACGGTGGAGCCGGCGGCGAGGGCTTTGGAGAGGGTTTTGAGGGGAGTGGAGGAGGGTTTAGGGTTTTGGGAAAGGGGAGAGGGGGAATTCGAAGACAGGTGGCATTTAACGACTGGTCGGCGGCTGTTAGAGGCAGTGGCGGCTGTGAGGGGCGGGGATAGCGTGCGAGGGGAGGAGGGGAGGATGGTGGGCTTGGGGTTGAGGTAGGAGGAGGAGGGCGCCGCTGCGAACATTGTGTTGTGGGATGCAGCAGCGGAAGAAAGACGAGAAGAGATAAGGCCACTCTCTCGTAAGGAAAAAGGGGTTTATTGGGTTTGGACTTTTGGACTTCTGCCTGGTGGGGGACGAGTTGACTCAGTCACTAGTTCCCGAGTTAGTGACTGAATCGGTTGATAAAAATAAAAAATAAAATAATTATCAAACGGCTCAAAGTAAGCAAAAAAATTTAGGAGCTTTGCACCTTTTTTTTTTCTCATGTGTGAACGGTTAAGATTTAACTAAATTTTAATTAGTTAAATCTCAACCATTCACTTATGAAAAATCATGTGCTAGAGAATTTTCAATAATTTTGGTTTTGTTTGGTTTTTTTTTCTTTTCTTTTTGGTCAAATTAAAGTTGGGACGAGATCTCCAATGCTTGGTTTGGCTTGTTTTTACTTGTTTGTTTATCTATGTTATTCTTCCACATTTTCCTCTTAATTTGATCTAAAATCATGAGTGATATTGAGAGGGAAAATCCCTATTCGTACTATTGATGCAGCATCATGTGAAAAATAAATATAAAAACGTAAATTTTAAATATTTTATTAAAAAAATGTCAAAATAACGTTTATTAAACGTAAAAAGTACGTACATGAGAATTTTGAAGTTATAGAAAACATGCAATTTAACAAAATATTAAAATATATGAAAATTAGAAATATATTATTAATAAGAAATATGCGTAAGATATGTATATTATATGCGAATTTACCAAATTGATACTTTTGTATAGTTAATTATAATTAATTTCTTCTCAAATTACACAATTGCAGGAGCTGGTTCAAGGCTAAACACAAAAAACGATGGGAAAATCCATTGGCGACTTCCCCTACCGCGGTTCACCCCGAAGAGAGCAACAAACGCAGCCATTGGAGTAGTTTCCCGCGGGTATGACGACCCAGCATCTCCGCCATGACAGTGACCCAGAAGCTTGCAAAGCCATTTGGTTTGGAGCTGCTGGCTCAGTTGCAACAGGGTGGGTCTTCACTCTCCCCTCAAACCCTCAACAAAATCGTATCTTCTTGCGCAAAGTCGGCTTCTTTGGATTCGGGCATTAAGATTCACGCATTTGCTATCAAGTTGGGTTTTTGCTCAAATGTCTATATATCCAGTGCTCTCGTTGATTTGTATGGCAAATGCGGTTCGTTGCGGAATGCTCAGATACTGTTTGATGAAATGCCCGAGAGAAATGTTGTGACTTGGAATTCTCTGATTTCTGGTTATTTGCAAGCTGAGTTGCCAAAAAGGGCAGTTGGGTTGTTTCTGGAGATGTTGAAAGTGGGGATACTGCCAACGCCGTTCAGTCTTTCGGGCGTCTTGGTGGCTTGCTCACAGCTAGAAGCTGAAGAGCTTGGGGCTCAGGTGCATGGTTTGAGCATGAAAATGGGGATTTGCTGCAATGTTGTTTTGGGAACTGGATTGATAGATATGTATTCGAAGTGTTGTAGTGTTAACGAATCAAAGCGTGTGTTTAATGAAATGCCAGATAAGAATGTTATAACTTGGACTTCCATGGTTACTGGCTATGCGCAGAATGGACAATCCAACGAGGCGATGATTTTAGCGAGGGAAATGTTGCGTTTGGGTCACAAACCAAATTGTGTAACTTATAATAGCTTGTTGAGTTCATTTTCGAGCCCGGACTTTTGGAATCATTGCAGGCAAATCCATTGCCGGATAATGAAAGAAGGTTTTGAGTTTAATGCATATATAGTGGTTACACTTATGACGGTATATTCAGAATGTAGCAATAGCTTGGAAGACTTTCAAAAGCTTTGCTCGTGCATTGCGGTATGGGATCAAATCTCATGGAATGCAGTAATCGCTGGTTTTTCTAATATTGGAAATAGTGAGGAAGCTCTGCAGTGTTTCTCTGAAATGAGGCAGGCTGGAGTTTCTATGAACTTCTTCACATTTGCAAGCATTTTAAGCGCGGTAGGAAGTCTTTCAGCCCTTGAAGAGGGACGGAAATTCCATGCTCTCGTTTTCAAGAGTGGGCATGCTTCAAATTTATGTGTTCAGAATGGGCTTGTTTCCATGTATGCAAGATGCGGTGCCATCCATGATTCAAAGCGAGTGTTTAATTTGATGAAAGAACATGATGACGTATCCTGGAATTCATTATTATCAGGTTATGCTCATCATGGGTTTGGGTTGGAGGCTGTTGAACTGTTTGAGGAAATGAGAAGAACAGAGGTCAAACCGGATAGTACCACCTTCCTCATTGTACTAACTGCTTGTAGCCATGTTGGTTTAGTGGACAAAGGATTCGAGTATTTCAATCTGATGAGAAATGATGATTTTTGTGCACCCCCGAAAATGGAGCATTATGCAACAGTTGTTGACCTTTTTGGTCGAGCTGGAAATCTTCATGAAGCACAAGCCTTTGTTGATAATATGGCAATCAAGGCGGGACCATCAGTGTACAAAGCCCTGCTCAGTGCTTGCCAAGTTCATGGAAATAAGGAAATCGCTCTTCGTTCTGCACACAAGCTTCAGGAACTGTCCCCAAATGATCCTGCAACTTACATACTCCTGTCGAATGTGTTGCTGACGAGAGGCTACTGGGATGATGCAGCAGGAGTAAGGAAGCTCATGTATGATAGAGGAGTAAGAAAAACTCCCGGTTACAGTTGGATTTGAGTCAACAAAGTAAGATAGGTCTTTCTTTTTCTTTTTTTGGTGAACACGGCGTGCTAAGGAATCACAATCCACATCAATGCACTGGCATCAAACTCCCATGCCATTTTCAACCCCTTAATTTTAGAAAATACAGAGTATTTTGAGCTAACGGAAGACTTGGCACAAAACCGATCGTAATGGCATTCCAGGACTCATACAGCCGACCCCATTATTACACTTAGTTTGACAAAAGGAGACCGATAAATTTTTAATTTTTTTTTTTGTTTATTTTTTAAACATCCTAAAAGAAGAAAATCCATGTATTGTGGAAAGCAGTTACAGGTTTGTCTTCCAAGACCAATACTGTCGCAAGACACAAGGCAGAGGAAGAGGAAGATGGTTGCTGCTGGTGGCCTAGTCAACTGCTATTTCAGGAAATAACCATTCCTGAGCTGCAAGTAGGAAGCTAAACTTAGAAGCTTCTCATGCCACTTGTCGAAACGGAGCCCACAAACAAATGAACCAAATTGACCTGTGGATCGCGTTCGTTGTGAAGTCAAGAACCCCGGAAGAAAATGCAATAAATCCATACAAATATCCGAGTTCTCTCAACAACGGAGGTAAGTCTAAGGACCCTGAATTGTGAATCGGAAAGCAGCAATGGCTCAACTTGAACGCCCCCAACGACACGGTGACTCGGAATCTACTATCATCCACGAGCCGAGAAAACTTACGGCCACTCAAAGCCCAACTATGGAACAATATCTTCGAGGTATCTGATGCCATCTTACTATTAACTTCAGCCACCACCCGTGAACCTCATAACCGGTTGTATACAATCATATTTCTATCTTCCACATTGCATGGCTAGTCATGTGATGTGAGAGACAAGACACTGTTCGGCCGGTGAGGGAAGTTAGGTAGAGAGAGTCCCAAAGTCATGGAAGTTGTATGCCTTGATTATACATTTACTTCTAACTGATTTTTTATTTTTTTATTTTTTTATGTCCAGGGGGTGAAGTTTTGAGGTCGACATCCTCACCCTCGTCAACATCATCATCATCTCCGGTCGGGCACCATGATGGAGAAGAAGATCATGGACACCATCACAAGAAATCTGTTCTCACCAAGGTGAAAGAGAAGGCCAAGAAGCTGAAGCACTCACTCAGCAACAAGAAAAAGCACAGTGAAGGTGATAACTCTACCCCCACTTGGGGTGCAAGCCCAGTCGAGCATGAAGATGAAGAGCAAGATGCTGAATATCTAGGAGCCCCAAGTAATAATAAGTTTCTTCAAGATTCCATTATGTATAACATCTTTGTACCAAAAATTTATATGCTTGTTTTCCCTTTGAAGAGTTAGTGCAAACCTCTTTGTGCCTTCCAAATGTTCAATTTGTTTTCTTTAATAGTTTCATTTTATTTGCAGTGTACGAATCAGAGATGGCACCTGAAGGATACAAGGAAACTGCAAAGCTGCAACCCCGAGCAGTTCCTGTGATTTCTGAGAAGCATGTTTTGCCAAGTAGTGTCACTCCGGGATTTGAACACGATAAGGAGAAGCCTCCTAGTCCTAACAAGACAGTGACCAAAACTGCAGGTACGAAGCCTCTTAGTCCTAGAGAGGTAATCACGGGAACTGTAGCCACGAAGCCTTGTAGCCCTAAAGAGGCAGTCACTGGAACTGTGGCCGCGAAACCTGCAGATAGTCCTAGCAAGTCAACTGAAATTGCAAAGACTTCAAGTCCTAACAAGACAATAGCTGAAACTGTGACTGAGAAGTTGGGACCGGCCTATGCCACGGTATCAGATACAACATACGCAATTGCCTCAAAGATAGAAGGGCTCACTGTTTCAGCCCCTGCTGCTGTATCCAATGCAACCCATGCCATTGCCTCAAAGGTAGGCCTCGCTGTTGCAGCCCCAACTCCTTCAGATAAATCCCCGGAAGCTCCACACACTGTTTCAGCATCATCAGCTCTGCAGAACTCTTCATCCCGGGCAACTCCACAAATCTTGGCAGCCTCCGAGGGTCCACAACCTTTGTCAGCCCCTGCAGCTCCACAATCCGGTAAGCACAGTGATCAAATATGGGATAAGGGTGTTTCTGTAAAGGAGTATTTGATTCAAAAATTTGAGCCAGGGGAAGATGAAAGAGCACTTTCGCAAGTGATATCCGATGCAATGAGTCCAAAGAAAGCTTCTGGTGGTGGTGATGTTGGCATGGTGGGGAAGGTGAAAGGGGCTATAAATTCCATGCTTTGGAACGAGGAGCCATCCGAAACCACTACCGCGCAATCAGCCATGGCCACATCACCAAACTCGTCAGCCATGATGACTTCATCACCGCGCATTCCAGTCTCGACAAATGCTCATGAAGGTGCATTCCATGACCCTTCCTTCTTTATTATCTCTACAAAGTGCTAAGTTATAGATTAGTTATATGTTAATGTTCTCTTTGACATGTTATATATGTTGTTGAATCAAACTGTTATTCTAGCTTCACATATTAAAATAAATAAAAATCGATCGATTTGTTCAATGGTCCAAATTGACAGTCTGCTGCATAATACACTGCACTATCTGGTAAGAACATTTCCCTAACTTATAACAATTAGATTGATGAATAAACGGTGATTCGGTTCAAATTCTTACGTGACAAGGGTATATATTTCATCTTGTGTTTTCGGTTAAATGATACGTCCTCACGCAGATCTTTTATGTATTGCAGCTATTGAGGAAGAAAAGAAGGGAAGAATACTGCAGACTAATTGAAAAGCGGAGTTCAACTGTTGATATAAAAAAATAATCCTCTAAATATTTTTGTACAAGTTTCTATGCATCAATAAGTGTTTCCCAAAATTCATTTTACAATGTTCATGTAAGCCTTGTATTTTTTTGCCAATAAAACCAATTTTGCAGCTCCAGAAATTGAAGTTTTTTTCATGAAATAATTGCACAGAATACCTGTGAACAATCTTAAATAGTAATATGTATTCACAAATTCCCCCAATAATCTCGTCAAAATATTCTCACAAAAGAGCAAAGTGAAGTATAAACAAGGGAATTGAATTCCGCACTTTTTTTTTTCTCCTCGCGCACTCTTCTATTTGATTTTTGTACATTGATGAACTGTTGGTTGCAGAAAACATTTCCCTAGGACTGCCCTGGATTCCATCGGATTGGCCTAAGTTGGATTAAGTACTGCCCTTCATTTGTTACTCTATCGAACGAAAAAGTTGGGACTGTAAAAATAGTGATGATGTGTATTTGGTGCTAGATCAACGGAGGGGGCATAAAAATTAGGGCGCCTTTACTAAACATAGGTTACAAGTTCCTAAGTTCAGTGAGGCCAACCAAATGAGTTCTTAAGTACTCTTTGCAGGAATAAACGTCTATCAATATTGTCTCAATCCTGTCGCGAATGTAATGATAACATGTTGTGAAGTTTTGTTTGCGACAATGACGACATATTATCAACAACATAACATTCAGTTCTTGTTGACTTTTCAATAGCCGGAGTATCAATAGCTAGTTTAATAATTAAAACGAAATAATTGCAAGAATCTCCATAGAAATACAAGCATGAATTACAAAGAAAACATCAATAACCCAGCAAACAGAATATTTATTTTCTTCAGCTCCAATTACTCGTACTGACAGCTACCATCGTCACTCCTTGCTGCTGGGTTAAAGTTTGCAGCTGTTCGATCAGTGCAGCCTTCTGGGACTGGTACGTTAACTTGTTGGGCTGCCTTTCCTGCATGCAGTGGTTAAGCAACACTTCAACAAAACTAATCCAATCGAGATAGCTTAAGACGAGTAGTTCTAACTGCGAGTACCAACTATTATCCCAACTGATGTGGCACAAAACGGTAGTTACTTTCTGGTTGTGAATAAATGGGGTTCAAAGTGACTCCAAATATTAACGAACAAAATGTTGCCACATCAGTTGAGATTTTACAAAAGTTCGGATATGAGTTGGTGCTTCTAGGGTTATTTTCTTATCAAGACAAGGAGTGCTTACCATAGAATTCTCCTCGGTTAATAGAGTCCTGGTTTGCATCTCCAAGGGCTGCATCGGCCAGGTACTTGTCAGCCAGTTGGACTCTCTTCACATTGTCCTGCTCCTGGACAAGCATTTGTCCGTAGTGAAGGAGCTTCTCCAGAGTCATCTTAGGTTGATCGAAGGTCGGGGGACCTTCTTTTGAGTTCACAAGCTTCTTCCCAATGCCGTCAATTCCAACACCGGAAATCCAATTCCTCACTTCATCGTCATAAACTCGAGCCCTTAGGGCACCAAAGAAATCTGCAGTGTGCAATATAACAAGTTAGCATGATCCTATTTTTGACTAGTCTTTAACGGAGTAACGTTATATGTATCCCATTTGCTGATCACATCACACTATTCAAGAAATGTAAATTACATGGCAAATTATATGCCAAATTACTACAACAAAAGTATACTTACCAATGGATTGACCGGGGAATGTGTCAACAATCTTGACAACATCTTCCTGGGACACATTGTCAGGCTTGAAAATTCCGGTGCAAACACCGATCCGGTCTTCCCTAGTGGGAGCCCAGTAGAACTTCTCCATACGACCGTCACGAATGAGAGGGGCATACAATGTGGAGAAATCGTTACCAGTGACAATGATGGGGACTCTAGGATTCTCCTCTTTGTTGTACATACCGGGAAGTTGCACGTTTGTCGGGTTATCAGCAATGTTCATAAGGGTAGCATTCACCATCTGGTTGTTCACAGTGTACTGTGTGGTTCCACCCATCCTACCGGCACCTGCATCGAGATCATTGATGAAGAGGGCACACATTTTTCCTTTCCTGATGATATCTGCAGCCTCACGGTACCTTTGCCTGATCAGTTTCGCGGGCTCTCCTGCATTCCCGCTTTCTAATTCTCCAGCACTCATCATGATGGGGCTGAAATTTAATCACAAGGGTAGCTAAAATAAAATGATGGAAGCAATATGGATGCAAATATTTCTTTATTTCTATGTGATTCTTCATTAAAAAAAGAAAACTTTCGTAAAGTACACGAACTCACGTAATTCCCATCTTGGCAAACACAAGCTCACACTGGAAGGATTTTCCCTGACCTTTTCCTCCCCATATACCAAGAATGAGAGGAATCTGATACAAATTCAAATGAAACCATCTGAGCTATCAAAACCAACAATCAAAGAATAACGTTTAACTGCGAAAGTTAACCTAATTATACTACTAGAAATCAACAAAAAATTTCTCTAATTTTTGTCACCGCATGGTGGATGACATATGACAATATCTTATTTCTTACTCGTTAGGAAAACATGAGAAAGTTAAGTTAATAATAATACTACTAGAAGCAACAAAAAATTTATCAAATTTTAGTCACTCCTGTGAATTGCATGGCAGATGACATGACAATATCTTACTTCATACTCATTAGAAAATAAATAAGCTTTAAAATGTCTCAAATACGAACAAATAAGACACTGTCATATCAATCAAAATCCGAAGTTTCAAAATTTGTTTTTCGTGTTTGTAGCGCTACACGTACCTTAATGTTAGGCAGGCTCATGAAGTTTTTGGTTATGTGAACCACAAGCTTGTCCATGAAAGCTGGAGCGATGTAAAACCCATCCATGTTGTTGTCAAAATTGTATCTGAAACACAAGTCAAAACTCTATTACAAAACAAATTCAACCTCCAAGCATAGGAATTAGTTTCAACATTTTCTTGCTTACTCTCGAAGTCCGGTACTGATGTATTCGTATGAGCTCATGACAGCATAGTGAGTTCCAGTCCCCTGGGGAGCTTGGAACACAGAATCAACCAAACCCTTTCCTCTTGTTATGTCTTGTTGGTCATCGGAAACATCGTAGGCAAGGCCTTTCCATTTGTCCTTGTTGGTTTGCTTATCCTCATCAATTTCCGCATTGATTTTTAACTTGCCTGCAGATGCAATCTTCTGGTAGGGGACTCTTGAGGTCACTTTCTTCAAAGTGGTGCCCAAGAAGGCTGAGCTTCCGGAACCAGAGCCATTCAAGCTCACCTGGATCAAATATAACATAACTTTAGGACCAAGAAACTTGGAAGTTCATCAAAATAGAATGACAAACTTCACTGCTTTACATTTAGATTAACCTTCGAGCAAAACCCGTGTAAAAAAATATAAAATTAGTGAAAAAGAGATGATTTCTTTCACTTCTTTTCTCTGTCTGTACACCTAAGTTTATTTATGTCTCTCTATTCTTGAGTTAACATACTAAAAATAAACATGGATGTGCGAGAAGAAAAGAGTTGCACAAAAATCACCTCCTATGAAGGATGCTTGAGTTTTAGGCATCACATGGACAAACAAAATAACCATTTTGGAGTTCTGGCCCTTCTGGAATAGGTTAAAGAAAAACAATATGGATATGGCGACTTTTGTACAATCCTTTTATAGTTATCCCTCGATTTTAGCCAGAGCGAATAAATTAAAGAAGAATCAACAGACAAAAACAAGCGGGGAAGTACAAAAGTAGAAACTGTGAGTGTAAATCGCTACCCGAAAAACTGTTTTTATGAAAAAGAATGTGACACAGAAACTTAAACAGATGAGAATAGAACTTGGTAGGATAACAACGTACCGGCGTCCGGTTAACAGTTCCGACGCTCGAGACTGTGTGCATGGCGGTCATGGATCAAAGTGGTGTCCTGAGAGTGAGCTGCGACTACAAGTGAATGCAATAAAGCAGCAGATACTGTAGTGATTGGTGTATATAAGATATTGAAGATTAAATGTGAGAGCAATGTGTAATAAAACGTGTGGTGTGGTTGTGAAAATCCTGAAGGCCACACAATCGGGATTGGCTGAGTGACAGGTGGCTCTCTGTGGACAATAGAGGATAATCCTACTTGTCCACATCCTACTTTTCAAAGATGGCAGAATATACACAAAAGTTGAGAGGATCAGGTTTAAGCTTTTGCTTCTTCACCTCTTAAAATCGATTGGGTTATGAACTTAGGATACCCTTGTCTTGGAAAATTAAGCAAAATTCATGGTCATGAAAAATAATGCACTTTATAAAGTTAAAACCTTAACGGTGTACTCACTTGGAAGAATTAAGCAAACTTCATGTCAGCGATGTTCAACCATACAAAATGATAGGTTTTAGAGTTTAGAAAGGGGAATTGATTATCTGATAATCATTTTCTTCTCCTATATCTTTGTTTATTTATGTCATTTTTTTAAAATAAGGATGATAATGGATTAGGCAAGTCGAGCTACGTATAAGGTTTGGTCGTCGGACTACAATAGTAGAAACCTTACTCTCTAAACCCGCACAATGCGGAAAGAAAGAACCAAACCCCAGGATTAACCGTCAATTACAAGTAGGCTACTTTCTTCCCGCTCAAAGCGATAAGAAAGGGTTAATAGAACGACCCCCCCCCCCGTCCTCTATCTCCGAATTTATTAAATAAAGAAAAGTAAACAATACGAGCACGGGGCGGAAAGAATATCTCGAAAAATCATCAACAAACAAAACATAATAACGAAAACCTTCATTAGAAATAATTGGAGAACACCACACATCAGAATGTAAAAGTTGTAATGGAAATGCAGACACAGACTCGGAAATATTGAAAGGTAACCTAGTGCTTTTACCTAGAGGGCATGACTCACAAAAGGTTACATCACAGGCACCATCAATAGGTACCATTTTATTTGAAACTAAAAATTTAATTATTGGTTTGGCAGGGTGACCAAGACGAGCATGCCACTGTTGTGCCAAAACTCGTACGCCCACACAAGCAGATACAGAATGCTTGAAAGGTCCACTGCCATCTGGAAATGGGTACAACCCATTCTCACACCTCCCTCGGAAAAGCGTCTTCCGTGTCTTTAGGTCCTTAACAAGAAAAAAATGGGGAAAAATGATTAGGTAACAGTCATTATCTAGGGTAAACCTATGGGCAGAGAGTATATTAGTGGATGCATTAGGACAGTGAAGGACATCACGTAGAACAAAGGAGCAAGTATTAGTGTCGAGTTTATTTGACCCATAGTGTGCAATCGAGATACCTGCATTATTACCTACACCTCCTACGCCTTCATTACCATTGTATTCTTTGGGATTGATCAAGTTCTGAAGATCAGGAGTGATGTGTGCATTGGCACCAGTGTCAACGAGCCAAGAACCATTCTGTTGTTTGTTCAGGGTGATAGGTGAGGACGTCAATGCTGAAAGACGTGCGGCTGGAATGCGACCTTCAAATGCAGTGTTCATGCGGTGGTAACAGTCAAGGGCAGGATGTCCTGGTTTACCACAGATTTGACAAACTATTCTTTCTCCACAAGAAACAAACCTGTCTCCATTACCTTGGTTGTTCTGCGGAGCATTGGTGTTGCGAGGGTTATTCCATCTCGGAGCTGCACCACGGTTTGAGGAGTTGCCACGTCCTCCACCACGAGAACGTCCACCACCACGGCCACGTGAAGTCACAAAGGCATTGACAGCAGGGCCTTCAACCGAATGAACGTTGTGTTCGGCCAGTCTCCTTTCCGTAGTGAGCAGCAAGGATTCAAGAGTTGGATAAGTGATAAGAGTGTCACGAGCTTGTGCAGCACTCACAGTCATCTCGAACGCTGGCCCAAGATTATTCAACACAATCTGAACCAGTTCGTCGTCACTCACAGGTTGCCCAGCAAGGGCAAGGTTGTCAGCTAAAGCATTCATTTTATCCAGGTAATCCGCCACAGAGAGATCACCTTTTTTGGTCTGCAACAACGCATTTCTCAGAAACAAAATTCGATTTTGAGACGTGGATGCATACCTTTGCTCAAGAGCTTCCCAGGTTGCTCGAGCCGTGCGTTTGCTTGCCACCACAGACAAGATAGAAGCAGTGAGAGAGCCATTAATCCAGCTAAGAATCATTTGATCCTGCTGCACCCAAGTTGTGTACGCAGGATTGACAGTAGCTGAACCATCAACATGTTTTGCAGGACATAGCACCGTGCCGTCAACGTAGCCCA
This sequence comes from Pyrus x bretschneideri, assembly GCF_019419815.1. Classification (NCBI taxonomy): domain Eukaryota; kingdom Viridiplantae; phylum Streptophyta; class Magnoliopsida; order Rosales; family Rosaceae; genus Pyrus; species Pyrus x bretschneideri. The sequence goes on along the minus strand of NW_025999712.1, from coordinate 3,058,081 downwards.
TCAGATCCCTACTTTTCAGAATAGGGAGAATTTGTGCCAACCACAGTGGGTAGTTGGTCCTATCTAATTTGATATTGACGACAGTGGAGAATGGCTGGAAGGTAGGGGTTTGGGGGTTGGGATGGACGACAGGAACAACTGGAACATTGTTTTCAGCCATGGAAGCGGTGTTGGGAAAGATGACAGGATTAGGATCGTTGTCGTTAGACAAAAAAAAGCTCTAGAGACCATATAAAACTTAAGATCGTAGGTATTTTTCTTTGTTTGCATACCCATTCAACTATGGGTTGCCTGTATTTATAATCTCAACAAGATAACAACTGAGGGTTTGAAAACCCTATTTACAAGGAGTTTCAAAACATCAAGGAATCCAAAACAGAAGACTACGGATTACAAGATTACAGATATACATCCTAGAAACAAGGAAACCTAATCAGTGAGGAGTTCAAAACAGAAACAAACTTCTAGAAGTACGCTGGACTTCTCAATGCACGGTGGAAGGATCCTGAGGTTGACTTCGTCTAACAGCGGAAGCATGGCGACAGGCGCAAAATCCAACACGAACCGCCTCAATGAAAGTTAATACTTCTATAACCATCAAGGACCAAACTAGCAAAACCTAAAATTAGGTCTTGAATAAAGGTTATGAATGTAAGCAGAAGTTGCACAAGGAGGACAAGAGTCCCAATATAAGCTCCCAGAATGATCCACATTGAAGTTAGCCAAACAATTGGCAACTGCATTACCCTCTCGAAAAATATGAGTGACACGAACATGCATACGGGAAAAAAGAGCAAGGCAATTAATCCAACAAACACGTAGATGCCAAGGAATCTTGTGAGAAGTAGAAGAAAGAAAAAGAACCACTAAAGAAGAATCACATTCGATCCACAAATAATTCCAACCGTTAACCCAAGCCAAATCCACGGCCTGAATAATCGCATGCAACTCTGCTTCTAAAGAATAAGCAATTCCAATCGAAGTTGCAAAACAGCCTAAACAACTGCCAAAATGATCTCGAAAAATACCCCCAATACCCACTAAACCAAGAGCACCACGAGCCGCACCATCAGTGTTCACTTTAATCCAAGAAATAGGAGGTGGCAGCCATAACCTCATGAATACGAGGAGCTTTAGCTAGACGACCTTTAACTCCAATGGCACGAAGAATACAAAGATCAGACACAGAGTTTCACATGGTACCAGTGCTCAAAGAATCAATCTCAATCAGCTACAACTTAATATCACGAACAATATTGGAAACCTATGGAGATAATTCCTCAAAACGCATTGCATTGCGGGCTGCCCAAATAGAATAACAACCCACGCCAATCATCCTCCTCCACAAAACTGAACTTGAGAGCCAAAACCATGGTCAAAAGGATAGGAAAAAAAAACTTAAAATGCCATAAAAAATTATGCCCACCTGAAACCAACGCAAACATGAAGACCAAATTTGTCGAGAATAATTACAACCGAAAAAGAGGTGAGAAGGTGTTTCAATTGCCGAGCGACAGAGTTAGCATATAGACGCCAAAGAAAATCCTCGATCTTGCAAAAGATTATCTATGACAAGCTTACCATGCATATACTTCCATAAAATAATTGATTTACGGGGACTGTAGCAAGAACGCCAAACCCAATTGCCCCAAGTAACCAGAGGTTGTTTACTTCTTTTGAAATCATAAGCCCGAGTAAGTGTTACATGACCATCAGTAGCATCATTCCAAACCAAAAGGTCATCCACTCCAGGATCCATAGGCAAAGTAATAGAGAGCAAATGATTCCATATCGAGTGCATCCGATTATGGAGGAAAGCAGGTTGACACCAGTGGCCATTATACATAAAATCAGAAACTTTAGATTTCAATGACTTTCACATACAAAGTTTACTATATTTCTAAGATCTGCGACGTTCAGATTTAGCGCATATTTTTTACTGCTTTTGTAAGAAATACTTATGTCCATAGGTTCTTTTGCCAGATATATTTTTTAGAATGATTACAAGATAGAATGGATCTCCTTGAATTCATCCATTACGTTTTTAATGTGGATAACGAGGCGCTACCGCAGGTGGCAGATCCACAACATACAGGCAACGCACCGACTGAAGTTGTCCACCCCGCTCCTGATCAGAAAGAGCATGCAACACTTCTAAGGGACATTCACACTTTGATTCGGGATCATAAAAAATCCAAGTACTTTCTAGAAAAACAGTTGGAATGCTTTCCTAAAGAAACTCCTTAGTTCTTCAAAATACGCCCCTTGATTCTTAAAACTCAAACACGAAGTTTGAATTTGGAGTTTTGAACGTCAAATTTGGAATCTAACCAAATGCATCAAGCTTAAAACATGCGTCCAAGCTTCAATCATCTTAATAACACACTGGAATGCTCAACATTCCAGTTCCAGGCGTTCTGGACCAACGAGTCCAAGTAGCAACCGCCCTTCATCGAGGCATTGGCTCTTCCGCCGCAAAGCCCTCGGGAAGTTTTCAAGCCATATCATAAGCCACTTGCTCTTCAAATGAAATGTCATTTGCGAGCTATCACTAAATAGTTGCAACTCACCTTATGCTTTCATCAAAATGGGAGCATGCAGTAATGTACATGGTTTTAGACCAGATTTACATGATTTTGTGAACATCCAGGCGACGCTAACAACCGAGGTCAGACTCGCCAATACATGTTTAGTTGGGAACTTACAACGGTAGTTTTCGCCATCGGGTGAGCATCTATTTCGAGAGTTTGGATTCTATTTCTTCCAAACTCAAGCCTTTGGTTTCCGGGACAATTAGTACGACGAAGATAAGAGACAACAAGGCGATAGCACCAAAGAGGATGAAAAGGTTTTCTGCTCCTAGCGCCTCCTGCAGAATTAGCAAATGTTAACGAACCACTTCTACACCACCCAGTTTAAAGACTTTGCGAGATATCAGAAAACCTGCCTGAACTATGAAAGAAATAGATTGGCATCATAATGAGGAAATAATGTGGGGAGGCGGCATATGTATACCTTCAGCGGTGAGAATGCAAATGTCACAATCGCATTTGAAGCAAAGTTGGTAAGAACTGCTAGACTAATCCCCTTTCCTCTTGTGCGAAGCGGGAAGATTTCTGACACCATGAGCCAACTTATAGGACCAAACGATATCTGAAATGACATTTGAGCACAATATTCCATGTCAAACAAGAAAAATACGTCATTAGGGATAGCAAATGCCGTCCTGTTTCTATAAGTGAAGTTCACAGATCGTATTTGAAAGCTTGTATTTTCTGTATGATGAAAACAACATTATTGTGCTATTTGAGAGATTCATTTATATTTTGAAAAAGAAGATTGAGCAGTGAATACCAATAACCCAAAAAAGATATTGTTACCTGGTAGCAACCGACATAGAGAAGAAGAGAAGCTACAGCAATAAGTGGGAATCCTCCGAGAAATTTGTAGTAAGCAGAAAGGAGAAATAAGGAAAGAGCCTGTGGTAAACCGAAGAAAGAAAGATAAAGCCAACCACCCTCTTCTTTATCAACCAACATTTCACAAAGTACAAAATACGAATGAAATTGAATGAGTAAATTTTTGAATAGTTAGGACGCATACAAGTCCACTGACTCCTACGATCAGCAAAGGTCTTCTTCCGAGATCATCAACTTTCAGGACGGCTACTCCCGTCATCAGAAACTGCAATAACATTCAGAAGCAAAGGACGGTCACACCAGAAAGAGGATTACCTCTAGTCAAAATTAAAGATGAAAAACACCATGCAACATACGCACCTTAAACAATCCTATTACAACCGATACTCTGGTAGCATCAGAGGCAGCAGAGAATCCTGCAGTCTTTAGTAACAAAGTTACAAAGAATGTCACGTCATTGGGAAAATTAACATGAAAAATGAAATAAAGAAAAAGAAGTTGATTGTCAATTACCTGAAGAATTGGGCCAGCATAATACAGTACACTTGGTTGTCCGGTTATCTGCAATGTAAGGTAGTAAATTGGCTTACTTATTCTTAGTATTCTCTCAAGCACATGTTTTGAAAATATAAAAGCAAAAGAAACAAAAGACAGGTTCAATTCATAGCAGCAAGGAGGAAAACACCTGTTGAAAAAGGACCAAACCACCACCGATTATGAAGGCTTTCAAACTCGTGCCTTGAAAGACCTCCAACAAACTCCCCTCGGCTTCCTGATCTGCATAGGAAGACTTCAAAGAAACATATGTCTCTTCTATTTGCCTTTCAGACACTTTGTCACCAGGAGGCCGGCCTCTCAACTTGCTCAAGGCAACAATGGCTTTTTCTTTGTATTCTTGTACAGCCCCTTTACCTTGAGCCGCCCTGAGAAGCAACCAGCGGGGAGAAGGTGGGAGAACCCACATGCCTATTCCCATAAGTAAAGCAACGAAAGCACTTATTCCATACATGTAACGCCAACCCCCAACTGCATTAATCTCAAAGCTTCCCACAAAATAACCCAACTGCAGAAGAGTGCATATGTCAGAACATCTCACTTCACTGAGATAGTGAATGACAAAATGATTAACATAAAGATGTTATTTGAACAATACCAGAATCCCCAGAACTATGAAGAGCTCCTTCAAAGATATTAGAGTTCCACGAATTTGAGACGGACACGTTTCAGCAATATAGAGAGGAGCCCCATGCATGGCCTGCCAAAAGAAATGTTTTAAAAAGTGACTAGAGCATCATCACTCAATCATGATATTATCTAGCTCGACCAAAACGAATGCTGGGAAGATTCTCCTTTGGTTTGCAGCTAGCTTCTTTTTTTTTCGGTTGGAGCAACTTCACAGAACCTTACCAATCCAATACCAAGCCCATATAAAACACGCCCAACTAATAGAACACTAAGGCCTGGAGCAGTTGCAGTGATCAGGGCCCCAAGGAGATAAAGTACAGCTGCTGTGATAAGTTCCCTCCTCCTCCCTTCATAAGCCAATTAAAATTTAAGACTAACAAAAATAACGATCAAGCTCAAAACCTCATGATGAAGTGCAAAAGCAAAGCAAGTACACACCAAGGAAATCAGCAATTGGGTAGACAAGGAGGGAACCAAAAAGAGCTCCATATAGGGAACCGCTAACCTGCATCGAAACAATGCAATTTAGGATTGTTGATGTATTGTTGGTGATTTTTGGCAGACAGATCACAAGTTTGGAAATGACTCAAAACCAAATTGACTAAGATTCGATAAATCATACCACAAGACCAAGCTGGACGGCTGAAAAATTAAACCAAGCTGTGCCACTAAGCTCAGGCGACTGTGACAAATCAAAACATAAAAGTTGATCATATTAAATTACTAATCATCAAAACAAAAAACGAAAAACATAAAGCTGAAGGTATACCTGTAAAGAGAGGGTAGCACCAGAAGTAGCACCAATGTCGTATCCGAACAACAAACCTCCCAAAGCCGGAAACACAAAGCTAAAATTCCAAGAGCTTAGTTATTAAAAAAAATAATAATAAAATAGAGAAATACCAATAAAAGAGATATTTTCAAAAGTAAACTTCGAAACTTGCAATTTAACCACTATTCATTGCTTGATCTACACTTTGAAAAGCACTCAACTTTTCATATGCTTGACTAAAGCCCAATTCAGGTCCTCCAAACATGTACTAAAAAAACCCAACTTCTACCATACAATGTGGCTTTACAAAATCGAAATGCAAACCCCATTACATAATTATCAACTATGAAGAATTAAAGCTAAAAAAAGATTGCATATGCGGGTTAGGCCAGTTGGCGAGGGCAAGTGGACTCAACCCCTTGCACCCAAGTTCGACCCGTAACTGGAAATGTTTACAATATCGTTTCATCAGAAAAACAAAGAAAGCTAAAACAAGATTACACATTTACATTACTCAAAGCATAAGAAAAACACACAGAGGTATGGAAAATTTGATCGAGAGACGTACGGAAGAATCACAGACGTCCAAGAAAATTCCTCCTGTTGGGTTGCTTCAGGAATAAACGACTGAGCATCATCATCCCCTGAAGAATAATCTGGCTGTGATCCAACCTGCAAACAAAAAAATCCAACAAAAAATTGCATAAAAAAATTAAAATCAATTCCACTACTCAAAAACGCAAAGAGAAGCAAAAATCTGAAAAGGGTTTGTTCAGTTTGTATGCCTTGACACTGAATCCATGCCTGGGGGTAGAAGGGTTTGAGAAAGTGACAGAATTGGCCCTGAAGCATTGGTTACAAGATGAGAGAAGGGGCGGGGCAAAACGGGGATTGAGGAAAAGGGTCACTGGTTTCTTCTTTGGCTGATGGAGTGGTGGTGCAGTTTCGCCGGAGAGTTTGAGGTTGAAGAAAGAGCGAGTTGAAGTGCAGAAAGCCATTGGGGGTGAACAAAATGCCACAAAAAAAAAAAAAAAGGGAGAAATCGGACGGTTGGTAGTTGGAGTTCCTGTTTCAGTATCTCTGTGTTTATGTGTGACTGTCGGTGAGCTTCCGTGTTCTTTTCTTATTTTTTGTTTCGACTCTGATTTTTTTGGTGTTCAATAATTCAGAAAAAAATCTCCGGTCCATCCAGCACAATTGGAAGTGTGTATGAAAGGATGTGCGTGTAATTTACTTGCGTCGACAAGGATAACAAAATTCCGTAATGAGTTTCCGCTCCTTGTTTCTTCTCACGCACATTCGTCTTTATTTTTTATATTTCTGGAAGCTTCTTGTTTCTTCTCTCGCACATTCGTCTTTATTTTTTGTATTTCATTTTCATAGCATGTGTGACTTAACCAAACTATTCCTTTTAATATAAAATATATTGTTTCGTTGTACTCAAACAAAAAAAACATGTTGCTTTGTTTTTACTATTTAGATTGAATAAATAAATAAAAAAATCAATGAACAAAATATATAGTGGTTTTGCAAAGCAGAAGAAAAAAAGTGTGCATAAACTTTTACTTTTACAATGAAATTTCAATTTTTAGGGCAAAATATATTTTCGGTTAGCGTGGTTGTACTCGTATGGTTCTAATTTTTTTTTGTTTTTTTATATATTTATGTATTTTTATAGATCAAATAGGAATGATGGAACTAAACTCGATACTTCTTCCAACATTGAGAATAAAACTACCATTAGAAATTTAGACTAGTCAGTTTTAAAATTTTCTTTGATTGGAGTCGATGTGCTCAGACAAGTGAATCCGTGCGATGCCGGTGCATATCAAGCCGTAACGGGAAGAAAAAGACCAGAATTTCAAGTAGCAAAATTGAAACTTCAAATGAAACTTGTTTACCTTTTTGTAATCATTGATGTCTACACAACCAGATGTCAGTTCAACGACAGAACTCATTGAAAACTCACTTGCCCACTAGTTTTCGAAAATTAAAACTTCTTTGTTTTCATAGTCTTCCAAGATCAATTGGAAAAGCCTTTTGTTTTTAGGATAGCAGAATCGCACGCCTGACACTATGATCCGCCACGCCCCAAAATGATCTTCAATCCTCTAAGTAATTCTCCAAATAGTCACATTTTACCAAAAGAGAACTAGAAACCGTGAATTCAAAGGTTAATTAGATTATAAACTCAAAATTGGGGACATCTCGAAACCAGCTCAATATGTAGAATAACTTACTTCAATCCGTAGAACTCGATCTCACGAACGCTTATTCATAAACGGTGTGTCGTACCAACCTCTGAACTGAGATAAATTTTACAAGAGTAAGAGGAGAATGACACCTTCTTGACTTCCGACCTCCACCGAGGAGAAGATGGGATTCAGGTTTGTTTTTGCCCGTTACAACTCAGAACACAATAGGATTGCACCATGTCACAAGGGGAAGCAGAAGTAGTGTGATACGTGTCCGGGAGCTGGCAAGTCTTATTGCTGCCACGTGGTAGTGGGGTCCACAAAATTTCCAGTAAAATACTACGAACTGGTAATTACATATTTTAGAAGATTAAACTCATTTATCCAAATCACAAACGGGTCCAACATTTCAAAATAAATCTACAAAATTCAAACAATTATTCTCCAAATACTGTGAAACTATGTGGGTTATATGGGGCTTTTGCTCGTGGTGTCTCTTAATCTTGTTGTTTCTTGACAATGTTAATGTAATGTTAACCTTTTATCTATTAACCTTTTTAAAAAAAACCATTTCTTTCTTTTATCTTTGTTTCTCTTCAATAAACCTGTGTATGAAACAATATGGTAATGATGTCATTTACTACTAAGATTTAATGATATTTCTCTTTACTTTAATTGTAAGTGAGACGTCTTAAGTTTAACTTTAGTTGATAGCGAATTTGAACCAATTGATAATGATACACAACAAATTGCTACATGCAAGTTTGTTTTTCAACAAACGACAATGTTAGTATGTTAGATAGTTAAATGTGAAGGAGGAAGGAAATCAGTGAAGATCGAACTCGCATCAAGATAAATTGACAATATTATTTTCAATCATTGTGATAAAGCGTCATCTACCCTACCGCGGCAAGTTTTTAAAAGTAATTGTTCTGAGTATTTCACAAATTATGTGGATACTAAGCACTTCAAGAAAGCATCAAGGACTAAAAAGCTTAAAAGTAAAAAAACAGAGAACAAATCCACGTTCTCCTTTTTCTTCACACTTTACATGCCAATATCATGATTCTCATTCCGTCTCACTTTTTACTTCAATATTACTTTTCAATAAAAATGCCAATGGTGTACTATGATTATTAACTTTGTAGAGGAATGTACCATTCTTTTCATACACACACACATATATATAGCCATTTTTTTATGTGGTGATAAAGCATTTTTAATGCGACTCTTGTAGTAAAAAAGTTGTTAATTAAACACTTATAGTGAATTCCATCGACAATTACAGTCCATATCAAAAATTTCCGCTAGTCCTAAAGAGGTTTAAATTGTCATTTAAACAATTGATTTAATGCGAAGCCTAGAACATGAGGATATATGGGGTTCGTCGGCCTGATATAATCAATCACAACTAAGGAGCTTTTGAATCGAATAGATTTGTTTATATGCTCCAGGTCGAGCCAGTGTTTGCATGATTAATCACCTTAAACATAATTCTAATGGGTTCTGCAAGATGAGTAAATATTGAAGAAGTTTTGAAGGTAGGTTTTGGGATGTGCTTATCTAGCCCTCCTCAATGATCCATGGTAATTTTGTATGTGCATGCTGCTGTTATCAAGAGATCTAAACTAGGCAATGGTTACAGTAAAAGGAATTCAAAGTAGCTAGCTAGGGACGTCGTCAATTTGAGCTTCAAGCTTCTTAGTTTCCATCGAATCCCAATTTCTCTCCCTTTATTTAACGGAGAGATAACGAAAATTTTCAACTTGGATCGTAATTGCGGACATTGTTCACCGCAAATGTTTAATTAACAACTCCTTCACCACACGAGTCACATTAAAAATGTTCTATCACAAAAAAATGGATATATATAAATAACAAAATAACTAACTTCCAGGTGTTGTTGAAGTAAATGGTCACCATAAAGCAGCCTTGTACAGTGTGTGACATCTTCACTTTATGCAGTGGATCTGACTCAGCTTCACATGATTGAACAATAAAAAGAAAGGCTCTTGTTTAATGCATCAAACCAATGCACATGGCTACAGTAAAGTAGCCAATTATTCAAAAGTAGAATAATTTTTTACTTATCTTGATATCAGACATCATTTCATTCTTTAACGGATATTATTATCTTCTTTCTTTTCATAAGAAAAGCATTATATATAGATATACTATTACTATCTTCAGCTATTTTAGATGTGTTCGACAAAAAATAAAAATAAAAAATTGAACACAAAAATTTAAAATATGTACACAAATGCATACACATACACATCTCTTGATAACAGCAGTTAATAGTTAAAATAATTTTGTATGTGTAGACATACACAAAAGTTTTCAGTCTATTTTTATTTATGAGGAAGAAAATTTAAATTTGACTGCAAACAACAGGTATGCATTGTCATAGCCGTTTATAGTAACCAACAAATACACGTCCTCATCTGGATGTAATCTTGTGTTGCTTCGCTCATAATCTATAAATGGGGGATGAGTTTTCAGGGTACAGTATCATCAAATAATTTCTTGTATACGTGTGAGTAGATATTACTCTTAAACAGATAAAGTTAATTTCAACACAAATTTGACACTGTATAATAGGTCAATTATCGTCCCTATTCTTTGGTCAATTGCTCCACCAAGCTTGGGGCACAAGCCAACGCCACAGTGCACATGACCGTTAAACGAAAATTCCGTTTTTCCAACCCTGCGTCCACCTCCATAACCGAACCCTTAGTTTTGGCGAAGAGAGAATTAGTCATGATTAAGCACCATTACTATCTATATCTTTTGGGTTAAATTTCATACCCTTTTATAAACCTCTACATGCAGTAACCCTAATTGTCAAGTCATCAGAGAGACAGACCTGATTTTGTACGTAAATTTCGAACAAGAACCTTGAAAAAGTTCGTAGAATTACCCGAAACAATGGAGATTTACAATGCTTGCAACACCAAAGCCGATACAGGGAAGGCTCCAACTAGGTTACAACAGCGTGCCCCGGTGTCTCTTCAGCTTGATCAAATCGCAAGCACTGCCTCCACCAACACTTTATACGAGGATGCTTCAATGACGATCCCATTACTGTCTCCGGTAGTCATTCCATCTCCAAATCCAGTGGCAGTGGTGATAGAAAAAGGCGGTGATCAGAACGTGAGAAGTAGTATTGCACCGCCCTTTCCGGCTGCAGGCGGGTGGCAACACCCGGCTGCAGGCGGCTGGCATCACCCGGCTCTGTCTCCTTTTGTGGATCCCTCAACGTTGTTTACCGTGTTTCAAACCCAGTGCATGATCTTGAACCAGCGCAGTACTGACATCTAAAGATTTCGACTTGGTTAGGGCCTGTTTTTTGAGAGGAGCTTTGCCTGCTGCCTGTGTAGAACAGAGTACAGATCATTCTCAAATATTAACCTGCATTTCTCCACGGTTCCTGATTTTATTTGACTTCATGATTTTGTATGGTTTTTTGCGATTTTATTCAATTTTTTCTTCTTCTAAAATTCGGAAGTTGGCTACAATTCTTTCATGTATTTAATATGTATTTAATACAATTACCATCTGATCGTCGAGATGATGATTGTATTAAATAAATGTAATCCTAAGGTCGTTATCGTGGTAGAATTGTTGGTTATTACATTGGCAATGCGTTCGACAATTAGAGGTCTTTTTCTCCACTTCACAGTTTATCTTCCATTTTTGTGTACCAAGGGCGTGTCCCCTTTGCTTATATAATAGAGGCGCTGCAATAGGCGCGCTTGGCTAACGAATAAAAACCTTTGTCCGCTTGGTCTAGTCCGGTCATTACTTATCTCCTTCTTCTCTATCGGTGAATTGGGGGAGGTGAAAGGCAAGAAATAGGGAAGTAGAGTTTTCAATCCAGCCAAGCCATCCCTTTCTGCTTGCTTTTTGTCTGTCTACGAGCTTAATGATTCGATAACTGGTACACCAGTACAACAGATGTGCGTCATTTCCAGTCCGGTCCTCTCGTACTAGGGAAAGGTCCTCCCAATGCTTCAACGCCTACACCAGATATGGACCTGTCTCATGACGTTTTGAGCCTATCTAACATTCCGCTTTAATTGGCGAACCCTTGAAACATAATACAACCGCAGGTGCCAAAGAGCTATGTTTCTTTTAAAAAATAAATAAAGTTACTCTACCTAAACCACCCAAAAAATGGAGAACTGCTTCAGAACCTCAGTTGTTTGATGGAAGTTGGAACAAAAAAAAAAAAAAAAAATCATTACTAAAGCATACTACCAGAATTGACTTTTTAACGTAAAACTGTAATTTTTCGTTAAAATGAATAGTATCACGGACATTTCGTTAAAACTCCCAAAAAAATAAAAAAAGGAAGAAAAAAGGGCCTATGAGTGCAGCTGACCCAGAATCAGTCCCAATTTTTTAACTCAAAACTACAGATAGCAGGATTGAGCACAGAACTACGAAGGCAAACACTTGAGCTACAAACTTACGAGCCCCATTATTTGGTTCTTGTTAACTTGTCTAAAAAAAATCATTGTAAGAAATCTACATTTCTAGACTCTCAAAGATCCCAAAACATAAATCAACCATGTCGCATTTCAGACCAAAAAACAGCATTTGCCGCGTTAGAACCCCGATACTACATTTTTATTCGGTTTCACAACGTAGGAGTGGTATCGGTACATAATAATTATCTCAATTGCCAAATCTCCCCTGTACACAACCGCAAATCTACCTTAATTCAAAATACGGTGTCACCAACTGTAAGTCTAAACATAAAAATTACCGTAACTAGGAAGAGTTTTTCATAAAGACAATAATCGAATTGCATCGTTGACCAATAAATCCAGAGTTAATGGAGTTGCATTCCATCTACGAAATAGTAAACGCCTTGGTAGCCAATCCCATTTTTAAAAGGCCAGAAAAGCTCCTCCTGTATGTACAAAAGGCCAACGTCCATCCCAATCTTTAAAAACAAGTTATCTAGCACTGTCTTTCTCTTCCCCTCAAGCTCTCTCTTAATAACAATTCATAAAGAAAATTAGGAAACACCTGGTGATATCATCTCGGACTCTGCTCCGCTAGGGCAACCTGCCGCTAATTGGCAAAATAGGCTTTCTCCAAGAAAATCAGAAGTCAAATTCTCCGTTCGCCTGTAAAGGCAGCATTCCAAAAGAAAGGTCAAGAGGATAACAAGAAGAAAAGGAATGGAGAATATCAAGCCTTTAAAGCACACTTTACCTTATTGAAGAGAACATCCTTGTTGTTTATGTGCATAATGCCGTCCTTCAATGTGCACTTCCACTTGCTCTTGGTGCGCGTTACCTTCCCAACCAAATACACAAGAAGACAATTGTTACTCATATTTCAGAAAGAAAATTGAAAACCTATATCGAGCCTAGCCATACTACTGCAGTGAGAGAGACACCTTATCAAACTGGGCCAAAACCAAATGTGCTGTGTTAAGTTCATCTCCTTGGTCCACATCATCCAACTCATCATCATCATTTTCATTCAAAGGGGGCTCATCATCATCATCATCTCCCACATCATTTTGAACAACCGGAGCTGGAGTGCTCACTGGTATATCTGGAGGTTAAAAAATGATGAGAGAAGGAGGCCTCAACATCACAGAGATGGATTCACGACACTAAACTTATCCACTCCTACGGTAACCACAATGTTCACAAATTTATCACTAGATTACCATGGGGAGCAGGTGTGCTGGCAACATTGTAGTCTTCATTGAAAGTTCCTTGATAATTGTATATCTGTAGGGCACGGGGAGGAAGAGGCAACAGTCAGTAAGTAAAAGAAAATTATCAAATATTAAGAACAGATGCAGAGCAGAGCAGAGCAGAAAGAGGGACAGTGAAAATAACGAAACACAACTTTTAGGATAAAGAAATGACATACATCCAAAATTTATACTTCAGAGACTTTAGACATTAAGTCAAGGGTTAAAGTGATACTGGCTACTAATACCCGGCGAGAGACTGGCTAGAGTCCAGAACCAAAATATGAACCACCAAGTAAAACCCTCGACGTAATCCAAACAAGAGAAAACAAAATCCAGGATCCTAGTACTCTATCCAAAGACCTGCACCATTTTTCCTTGACCATTGATATCACAGTTGACTCATTTAGGGGTGTAAACTACAAGTTGAATACTTATATATATAAATAAGTCCCAGACTTCTTCCCACTCAATAATTCAAGTTAGGGTCCTCCAGGCAATAGTGCACTGCATGGGCGACACTTGGAATCCCCAATGGAAGTCACCCTGGTGGGCCCTAGAATAAATGAATTTAATACCATGTGGACCACTTATCAAATATTAAACTGATAAGGACATATACTACACTTGATCTTAGCCAAAAAGGTAGAGAAAAATAAAAGGAATACAAATTTGATGCCGATTCCTACATTAACACACTCTTGTTTGCCAAAAGGAGGGAAAATCAACCTCCGTAAACCAACAAAGCAGCAGAATGCAGATCAATGGCGGCCACTTGTACGTGTAACTCTAAGATTATATATTATAGAAGGCAATACAATATATAAGCAAATAATTCGTGATACGTGTAAAAAATTTCAGAACAGTCCTTACATTGGGAGTAGAAAGCTCATCATAAGGATCAGGAATTGGCCCATCAAGTTGAGGAATCTTGGGAGTTGAACTTCGTACACGAGTTAACATCTCACTCCATGCACGACTGGCAATAGAAGTGCTCCCTCCACTGACCTGAAAGTTTATCATCATTAAACGATTAAAGAACACATAACAAAAAGACTAAACGCAAAACTTGCTGGTTTATAAGTGTTTTTCCATGCTCTGGATAACTTGAATTCATAAAGATAAAGAAAGAACTACTAATAGTAGCAACAGTGTATTACTCCAACAAATACATAATATATGTAAAAAAGTACTAAGTTCCTTAAATGCCTAAAGATACGACTGGTCCCATACCACTGTGCAGTGCAGAAGATAGTTTTATCTAAATAAAGTGCCAAGATTGAAAACTTGCGGGCCTGCCTGGAATATTTGCAGCCTTATTGCTAGCTAAGTTGCAAATGTAATTTCTCATTTTATTTAATTGGTCGGAAAGAGAAAGATAAATAACAGTGATCCCACCCATATTTTACAGCTACATATATAAACTATATTCCCATGACACGAAAAACTATTAGACCATAAAGAAGAAATCACTTGCAAAAGAAAATTGCAATAACAGTGATCATCATATAAGAGACCATTTGAGTCCAAGTACTAAGTTGAACACCAGGTACTGTGACAAAACCTACAAAACTAGCCCAAAGAGAAACAAATATCTAATATAAATGAGAAGATGGCTTTCCAAAGGGAAGAAAATACACCTTTTGTCCTTCTTTGAGCACATTTCCATTAGAATCATTCATGATTTTTCTACCTTTCAAATCCCACTTTTAGCACATCCTACTTGTGCTAACATTCACCGGAAATTGAGCAATTCCACAACCCCAATCAAATCTTTTCCACTTTTAACACATCCTATACTTGCAAGGCCATCAACCCCAATCGAATCGTTTCATAAAATACCCAGATAATTTTCCTTCAAATTTTATACTCCTCCAGTGAGCGCACAAATGAAAAAAATTTCATATAGCCAACCGTTTTATACTTTACGAGAAAACAGTTTTTTTTTTCCTCAAGAAACAAAATTTATTTTGCAAATTAATTTATAAAACAATACAAAACCGGAGGGACCATTGGCATGAAAGAAATAGAAAATGACAAAACAGTCTCAGGCAATCAATTTTCCCTCCTTATCTTATAAATCCTGTAGGGGCAGACTTGCTCCAGGAAACCTTTTATTCCTAACAACCGAATACACCTATAACTCGCCAAAGGAGAAAGAAAGAAAGAAGAATAACTCCAGCTTCACAAAATGAAATCAGAGAGAGAGAGAGAGAGAGAGAGAGAGAGAGAGAGAGAGAGAGAGAGAGAGAGAGTCAGAGAGTTTTGAGTGATCACATATGACAGAGCAATGCCAGTTATTCCCTAACAGTTTATGCCAGTTATTCCACCAAAATATATAAGTCACCTAAAGATTTGAGTTCAGTTGAAGCCTGAGATAATTTGTAATTCATTGGATAAAGAATTCTCAGGTCACATTTTCTTCATATTTTCAAATGCCAGTAATCTAGTCTTAGATTTTACAAAGCATAGATACCCATCCGGAGATTCAAATAAATAAAAAATTTCACTGATACAAAGGATGAATGCTAAAGAAAAATGTATGACATCATGATCATCAGACCATCCACACCAATATTGTTAGGAAGTTAAGGGAAAAAAGCAGGAAAATAAAACCTCAATCTCAAACTTCTCAGGTGCAGCATCTCCAGCTCCATCTTGCTGGGGTATAAAACCACCAGCTTGATACTGTGCAGGAAAATCTTCACGCTTTCGCTTTCCAGAATTCATCTGGAGAAAGTCCTGAAATTTTCTTCAACATTACGATAATGACCAACTATAGTGGTAATTCAACAACACCATCTTAATTTAGACTGTATCTCCTTGACAAAGACCAAGTGAAAAACATAAGAAGAAACTGAAGGGAGCAATACACACCAAAGAAATTCAGAACTCTTTAATCATGATTTTTCTTCATACCCAGAAACCAGTCCATTTTCTGCAATTTGAAATTGTAAATAATAGCAGGCATTACCTGTGTTGGGGGTTGATGAGAGGCCCCTCTATCCACCTCATCCCGCCCTTCCACGTAAGCTACACCAATAAAATGTGAATTACTACAGAACTCTCGAGAGTAAAGCTCTATCCAACAATACCATCCAACTTACCAATATTAACATCAAGAGGGGGGCGGTGGTTCATCCAAGTAGAAGGGGGTTGCTGCAAACAGAACAAAGATAATTTAGGTACTCTTATACCAATACAGTATTACTGGAAGTTTATCACAAGATATGTGTGTGTAAAGAGAGAGTATGAACATAAAATTACATAAAGTGTTGTACTATAATCACCACACTATCCTTAGCTTTGCAATTTATTATAAATAATTACTAACCATTCAAGGTACTTTGATAATTCATATTTGTTGATTAGAAAAGAGAGTTAGTAGTATTTAGTAACCAGTGAGAGAATTTCAATGCGTGTTTACCATGTAGGGGCTAGGTCTTCCACCTTTCGTCTCTGCATTGACACCACCATTGCTGCTACCAGACTCGTTTGCAGAATAGTCACTACCTCCAGTAGGGATGTTATACAAGTTGTCCCCAGTTCCAGGTAGAGGCGTTTGAATTGGGGTTGCAGGAATTGGGGTTTGCAACGGCGTCTAATATTCCAATGAACCCACATCAACAATGTAATGTAACTTCTTTAAGCGAAGATTTTGATTACAAACATAGAAAAAGAAAACACAGCAAAAACTCACTGGAGGAAAGAGTATCTCAGCAGTGGGAGTTTCGTACTCCTCAGTCCCTTCATACGGTACATTGAGATCGTGAACTGGAGTAACACCACTGCCAGGTGTTCCCTTTGCTGCCGACCTCTCTATAGGATTATTTACTACACCAGCCTGCATAGTTTTCGCTTCCCATGTCTGAAATTTACCCCAAATTCAAAAATTAGCTATACCGTAGCTCTTTAATGGCGTCCCAACAAAACAATTAATCCTCGCATAATTCAAAACCCTAGAAATGGATCAGATCGAACTCTAGAACCACTCCGCCAGAAAACCCTAAATCTATCAACAAAATAAATAAATAAAACCTAATCTTCAATTAACATGCAGAATTCAAACAATCGAAAACGAAAACAAAACCATGAAGATTGAAATCGGAAATTGAATTTACTCCTTGAAGCTCCTTCAGAACGTCTTCCCCGGGGCCGTTGTTCATGAACTCCTCGCGGACCTTGTTGATGACATCCTCAATAACATTGACGTAGACACTGCTCGTAGATGCCGCCATTTTTGAAATCTCAGCTCCGCCTACCTCCGATTCTCGTCAAGCAAAAAGCAAAATCGAATCGAAGCTTTCCCGGGAGAATTGGGGCACAGAAACTTTCAGCGCAGATAATCGATACAAGTTTGAAGACCTAACATGTAATTAGGGTTTGGATTTGGGGTGTGTGAGTGTGAGAGAGAAGAGAGAGAGAGACAACAGCGGAGAATAGAGGTCGACAGCGAGGAGAGAAAGGAAGAGAGAGAGGGAGCGGACGAGAAATGAAGATTAAAGAGTGGAATATAAATAGGTTTGCATCCGATTACATGAGTCGGTCCACGTGGCGAAATCTGCACGTGACAGACTAACCATAAAGCTTATTCTCCATAGGCTATGTGCAGATAATTTTTTCTCTGTTTTGATTTTTATTATGTAAAATTATTTGATACAACGATATCATTTACACTAGTTAAAAGATAAGTTAAATTACATAATGAATCAACCATTATAATTTCTATAAACTTTCTATTTAGGGGAGTTGAATTTAAACCAATGGAAAATTTTATGTCGCCAGCTCTTGTTTTTAGCTTCGACGGTGGCAATCTTCTTAAAATCATTATTGGTCTCTTCCCTCTCACTTTCTTTTTATTTTATTTGGTGTTGAATTGTAGCCTTGAAACGCTGTAGTTGCCGTGATAGTTCGCCTTTTGGCCCACGCACATAGATAACACATAGTTTTTGATCCAGTTATCACCTTCGATGTTGGGAAGCTAAAGCCATGAAACATCTCGAATTGCCTCGGGATCAAGTTCAGCCATAATGACAATTTGGGATTAGTAGATGCCCTGATATGATTTTTGGATGTCGTGAGGATGTGGAGCGGTCACATGATTTTATCTTTTTTTTTTTTTTCCTATTTAATAATTTTCAAGAATTGTATTGGAATTTGGTTTGTTTTCTCTCTTTAGGAAAGTGTGCTAGTTTGATTGCTCTCTGTAGGAGAGTTGCTTGATTTTAATATTCTTTTTGGTGTGCTACCTCTTTTGGATCTATGTGTTAAGGGTGGAGCTGTTTGATTTGTTGGGTCTACTTCACTCAATGTTCTGGGATTGTTGCGATGAGTAGGTGATGCGGTCGATCCATAGGCATCGTATTCCTTGTCCCAATTTATGATGTCAGATTTTGTTCTCAGATGATCTTCGTGTAACATGAAATTTAATGGTTTTGTGAGTTTGTTCTCACATGTCCTTATATCAATCTGTATATCTTGTGGTTCTCGATGAGTTCAAACAAGTACTTAAAGTCTACTCATTGTTTTGCAAGTTTAGACCTAAATTGCAAGGATATTTTTGGAGTCGAGTTATTCATAATATGTTTTTATAATGTCATTTTATCAATGAATGAAATTTTCGTTCTCTTTTTTTTTTTTTTTTTTTTTTTAAACCACTTATTTATGAGTAAAAAAAAAAAAAATCACAAGATTGTAGTACTAAGGTTTGTTCATTTGCCCTCCAAAATATATCACAAGATTGTTCTATAGAATTTGTTTTGAAGGCACCCAATCCTTGGTCATAAAACATCTTTAGGATTCCAAAAGTGGAGTAAGATTCTCTCCTCTCCTATTACCATCCTCTTT
This sequence comes from Pyrus x bretschneideri, assembly GCF_019419815.1. Classification (NCBI taxonomy): domain Eukaryota; kingdom Viridiplantae; phylum Streptophyta; class Magnoliopsida; order Rosales; family Rosaceae; genus Pyrus; species Pyrus x bretschneideri. The sequence continues at coordinate 3,038,941 of NW_025999712.1, read as the reverse complement.
CGTCTCCTCCTCTCACACTCTTCCTTTTGCCTTATTCTTTATATTAAAAATTCAAAACAAGATGTAGACGTGACGTAATCGCAATAGTTTAAATAAGAGGAGATGAAAAGAAAAAGAGATTAGAAGATAAGAGAATCTTACTCCTTCAAAAGTGTGATACAAGAGCCGACCAAGATAAACGAGTTGCCAAACATTACAAGGCGGCCGATGGGCTGGGCAAGCAATTGGCCATGCATCGTTTCCCATGTTGCACCTCATTACAATTCCCATATCACAACCTTTAAGCCCAAGGACGACAAAATGGAAAATTCACCGCGACGAGCAAAGAACGTCGCTAAAGTTGTCAGAGAATTCGCTGCTCAACTCTAAGGGGGCAGATATATACTTGGATAATTTCAATTTGGAATGGATTGTAAAAGAACACAATAATTCAACCTCTACTTTCTTTGAGTGAAGCAGCCATCCATATTTAGCACTACATATTGTTGCATCGGTAAACAGTGACACATTATTTTAACATAATAAACAACTTATCTCATTCAACCCACTAAACGAAGCCTTATTGTCTGGATAACTTCACCGAGCACACAAAAGAAGAAGGTATCCTCCAATGCACGAGGTACCATGAAACAATCTATAGTGAGCTTGGTACCTCATGCCCGTCGAGTAAACCTATAAGGCTACAATCAAACACATGCTGAAACAATTCCCTTTAATATGTGACGAATACTTATCAAACGCAGTCAGCAACTGCAACATTGTAAGTAAAACATTTTTGGTTGAAGTTATATTTTCTTATCAGATTTATTAGAGATAAGGGAGGGACGTTGGCTGTTATTTTTACAGGGAATTTATACAGTAAATCAAAAAACGAGAAGCAATTCCCTTGGACTCAAGGTATTGTGTATTGAAGACAATTATTGTGATAGCTACCCTCCAATGTTCGTGAGACGAGATTGAAGAGTGGGACAATGTTGAGGCTTTTGTTTAAAAAGGTAATGTTACCTATGTTTATCTCTTATATGATTTTTTAATTTTCGACTGTGAAATTGAATAAATTGAAGAAGACAAGAATTAACAAAAGTGTGCTCGACGAACGCATCTCTGGTTGCTTTTCATACACTTTTGTTAATTTTTCTCGATTGGTCATTTTTAATTTATTTAATTCGAAGATTGAAAATTAAATGTATGTGAAAAATAAAAATGAATGTGAATAAGTGGTGTATGATTACATCCTATTTATCACCGTTAGATTAGTTTGAATTTCGAGATTCGTGTATGATAACCACAAATCTCAAAATTCAACCTCATCTAACAATGATAAATAAAATGATGAGCATACATCACACTAAATGATGATGAGCAAAAATACACTCGAATAAGAATAGATATTGTAATTGTAATGACATATTCTTTATGAATTAGGGCATTTGGCGGCTAATCTCTCCTACCCACCTTGAGAAAGAGTTCTCCTACTGCTCACACACACACCTCGCGTAAAGCTCAAACTACACACCCCTCGCTCTGCTTCCATCTCTCTCTCTCTCCCTCCCTTTCTCCCTCCTCAACCGCCGAAATCTTTCAGCTTTCTTCGCAAACCCTAAAAAATGTCTGGCGGGTTTTTCAGGGTAAGTTGTATCGGATTTCATCTCAATTACCTAACCCCAGATCTTCTAATTCAGAAACCCCAATTTTACTGACCGATTAATTTGGATTGTGTCTGTTCAGGGTACGTCCGCTGATCAGGACACTAGGTTTTCCAATAAGCAAGCGAAGCTGATGAAATCTCAGAAATTTGCACCTGAATTGGAACATTTGGTTCGTCTCTTTCCCCTAATTTTTTGTTCGAGTTTAATCGAAATTTCAATTCGCATATTAAGTTTGTTAAATTTTAAGAATTGGGTATTGCTCAAGTGTTGACGAAACCGGGTGTGACCTATTGTTGTGGTTAATTGTGCATGAATGATGTGTTGTAGGTCGATATAACGAAGGTCAGTATGGATGTTATGCGCCCGTGGATTGCTAATCGAGTAACGGAGCTTCTCGGATTCGAAGATGAAGTTCTTATCAACTTTATCTATGGTCTTTTGGAAGGAAAGGTAATTTAATGCTTTATATGTTTAGTGCTTTGTCCAGGGGGTGAGACTAGCTGATAGGTACTGTTTATCGCTTTTCGTTCGAGTGCACAAGTATGTCTAGTTAATAATGAAGGTGAACTATATATATTCCTGTCATTTCCCTTCACCCAGGTTTCAGCTTGTGGTAATTTTAATAATTTATTGTTAAGATTTGTTGGTATGAGAGCCCCGGTTTTGTGCGTTTGTGGTTAAGAGTAATGTTGTTTGAACTGCATCTGTTTTCTACAACTCGCAGGTGGTGAATGGGAAGGAAATTCAAATCTCGCTTACTGGATTTATGGAGAAAAACACTGTGAAGTTTATGAAAGAGCTTTGGACACTGCTTATCAGTGCACAGAACAATGCTAGTGGTGTTCCTCAACAGTTTTTAGATGCCAAACAAGAAGAAGCACGGAAAAAGAAGGTTATTATATTTTCAGTTTCACATTGTGTTCCAAGTCTGTTGAGATGATTCAGCTTTATTTAATGATATCGTGTTATGGATTCTTGCAGGAGGAGGCAGACAAGTTTGCAAGTGACATTCAGATAAAGAAAGAGAAGGAGAGGATAGATCAACAAGAGATATTGAAGAAGATGGTAATAATATTTCATGCTGGAGATCCATTCTCTAGAGCTCAGTTGTTTTGTTTTAACTTCCGTTTGTGTTTTCATGCATTCAGCTAGCTTCTGCAATTATTTGGGTTCATTCCTTTTCCTCAAACTACTGTAGGAAGAAGGGGCTGACAAGAAAGCAAACAGTGCTGCATTGGAGCCAAGCACAAAGCATATGTTGCCAAGGGATTCAAATGATCATTATGAGGATGAAAGAGGAGCTGAAAAGAGGATTGGTGTGAAGGCAAGGAGCAAGTAAGAAATTCAGAATTGTTTTACCCATTCACTAGTTCTGTTGTTACATCTGTTGTCTAACTATGCTTTGCACTCATGCATAAAAACTTTTCTCTATATGGAAATTGTTTCTTTTCAGTATTAGTAATCATTTGTCTACTTATGCTTTACTTTCTTATTCTTTAAATATATGGAATAGTGTAGGCACTTATGGTTTGGTTGTCTACATGATTTGATGTGAAAGTTCTATCACTTTTTTTCTTTCGTTAATTTTCCAGTGTAAAATCCACAAAGTCGTTCTAAAGATTATGTGTAATCTCCTGCAGGGTTTCCAGATCTCCAAATTCTGAAAATTCATCTTTGTCTCCTCGGTAATTATCTTGACTATCATTTTCTGTCATTAATCTTAAATACACTGATTGGTTGCAGTAGAGCGAATAAAATTTAGATTTCAGTTCTATTAAACAAGGGTCCACCTTGTAGGTCCATTAGTAGGTCGCATTCTAAGCCAAAAGTTATGCCGAGTATGTTTTGTTATTGAAAAGAATAAACTTGTGATTTATTCTCTTGCTTGAAGGTTTTACTGTTTTGAGTTTCATTTGTTAACTGGAGTTAACATTTTTTGAGATATTGCCTTTATTAAGAGTTTCTCATGTATCATTGATAATTCGATTTTAGATTTCCTGATTTTTTCGAATCTCACTATATTTATAATTGTTTAGTGAAAGACACCGATCAAGAAGTATTTCCAAGTCACCAAAAGCGTTGAGACGATCCATTTCTTCTGATAGGAGTGATCGCTCTTCACCAAGACGGCCTATTACAACTGTTCGGAGGCATTCGCCAGAGGGATCAACCTCCCCAAGAGGAAGATCACGTTATTCCAGGCAAAGATCTAGATCAAATTCCCAACAAAGATCACCCTCTCCGTATCGGCGTAGAGTACGTTCTCCATATTGGCGTAGACCCTCACCTGTCAGGCGCCGCAGATCACCATCCCCAGTCCGGCGCCGCAGATCACCATCGCCAGTCCGGCGCCGCAGATCACCTTCGCCAGTCCGGCGCCACAGATCACCTTCACCAGTCCGGCGCCGCAGATCACCTTCACCAGTCCGGCGCCGCAGATCACCCTCGCCTATTCGACGTCCCAGATCACCCTCGCCTGTGCGACGTCCCAGATCGCCCTCACCTGTGCGGCGTCGCAGGTCGCCCTCTCCTTTGCGACGTCGCAGGTCGCCCTCTCCTTTGCGACGTCGCAGATCTCGCTCACCTGTGCGTCGCAGATCACCCTCACCTGTACGACGGGCGTATCGAAGATCCCCATTGAATACACGGAACAGGTATGTGTCTCCCTTGCAACATAGGTCACCAGTTCGTAGCAGGAGGTCACCAACTCCTCTGCATAGGTCTCCGTCTCCGCATGATCGAAGTTCATCTCCTATTCAGCATGGTTCCCCTTCGCCAATCAGGAGAACATCAAAGCTTCAGAGATCTCCCTCACAATCTCCTCAAGAAAGAACCAGGTTTATATAACTAAGGTTTTTTGAGAATTCTGTTTGTTTTTTTCCTGTCCCATAGGCTTTCATTTGGTGCGTTGAATGTTAGATTTAAGCACATTATTGAATTTCTGTAGTTGTAGTCATTTTATGAGATTTAAGTTATGGAGAAGCTTTCCTTGTAAGGGCTTCTGTTGCATATTGTCAATAGTTCTTTGCTACCTATTTAGATAATTCTTTATAAGGCATGATGAGAAAAATACCAATCTTATGAATAACAATGTTACAGGTCCCGTGAAAAAATTTCTCCTGTGCCACACGGGTCTACCTCGTATGGGTCATTGCAGAGGGAATCAAAGAATGGGAATGATTCGTGTAAAATAGCACCAGATTTGTCGCCATCACCAGTGAGGTCTCGTTTACTCTCAGAATCTCCACCAGGCGTAAGAAGTGATAGTGAAGAAAGGAGGTATTCATCTTGGCTGCATGATTGATTCATATGATCTTACGACGTTAGTCTTTGATTAATTTGTTAGCTTTGTACTTACTATTTCATGTTGCATTAGAAGAAGATTATCTAGCCCAGATGAGAGTCCAGTTAGACAACCAAGGGTGCAAATGACTCATGATGTTAGCTCAAGTCCTCCAAGGAAACCAAGAGACCAACAACTTCGTCGTGGCAGTCCAGACATAAGTGAAGAGTAAGAAATGAACTATACTAGGTTACATTTGAATTCGAAAATTTATCAAAATATTGTTGATATTCTTTTTTATCATTTATCCAAGTATTATTTGTCCAAAATAAATAAATTGTCATAGCGTTAGAAGATTTTCATTCTTTCAATTTATCTTTACTAATTTTGGATTTTTGGTGCGGTACCAGTAAGCTGATAGCCTCTCCTGCTAAGGTTCGTAACAAGGAAGAGTACTCTCGAAACCGTCTGGATAACAAGGACTTCAGAAACAAGGAGCAGGAGATGAAGAGGTAAATATGCCTGTGACACATTTTATCATGCATTCATGATTACTTGGATGCACTTAGTTTGTAGGTCTGACATTGTTACACTCCTGACAGTGGCAAATCTTCTGGGAGGGTGGTTCCTGAAAGTCCTGATCAACAACAGGCTCCAACCATATATAAGGATTCTCTACGTGGTGAGATGCAAAATCCCGATGAGGGTAGAAAGTCTGATGAAAAGAACCGTTCTCATTCAAAAAATTCCAAGGACAGTGATCGGCATCACAAATCTGGATCTGTGCACTCATCCATTGAAAAGGTTGATCATAGTAATCGAAGTGGTATTGTTGATTCTGGTTCCGAGGAAAGTGAAAAATGCAGAGGTGCGGAAAAGGGAAAACGAAAGAATAAGAGATCAGAGAGGCAAGAAGTTACTTCAGATGATGATTACAGCAATGATTCTGAAATAGATGAGAGGAAGAATGCTAAAAGGAGAAGGAAAGAGGAAAAGAGATCAAGGAAGGAGAAGAAGCGCCGAAGACGTGAGGAGCGACGTCGCAGAAAAGAAGAACGTCGTGCAGAGAAGATGAAAGGGAAGAATTACAGTGATGCTTCTGCTTCAGATGGTGAACATGTAGGCAGGAGGAAGCTTCATTCAAGTGACAATGAAGAGAAGGAGGATGTTCAGAAGAAACTTGAGATTGAGTTACGCAAGAAGGCTCTTGAATCACTTAAAGCAAAAAAGGGCATTAGTCACTAAATTTGTTTCTGTGTTTGGACACTATGGTGTTTAATCTTTTCAATCCTACAAAGCAATAACATTTCAGATTTGTTAGGATTATAATTTGTATGAATGCAAGTACTTCTATGTTTTGGTTACTGTTTAATGTAATCTGTGTTTACTGCTGGCAGCTTAAATGGATAAATGAGGATTTCCTGAGCTATTCTCTTGAGTTCAACTTTATGCAGACCTTGCTGCTAGATTTTCTGGTAATGGTTGTCCTTTGTGAATTGTGAATATGATTTGTTGTTCTATAGGATGTCCTCATAATATGGATGTGGAGCTCTTACATTGCCTTTACATTGGTTTTTGTCCGATTTTGATTTTGAATTGAGTTTTAGATCTAGTTTTTCTAGTTGTTGAACACTTCATTATATTTTTGTATTCGGGTATTGTTAGCTTATTTTATGTGCAAGGTTGGTTACAATTTTGGGTATGGTTTGCATGATTGGTTGGCATTATTTGTTTCTTACGACGTAAAGAATCTGAAGGTCTTGTTTGTTTCAGTGATGAGAATTTACTAAAATTAGATTTCTGGTTAATTGGTAGATGAAATTTATGTCAACTAGGTGTGAACTACTTGAGCAGATCATGTGCAGATTCACATTTTGACCATTGATTCAGGTACTTTTCTATGCCTTTATGGGCTCTTTTAGAGGAACAACTCTGTGTCTTTAGGGAATCCTTTTTCTCCTCATTCAATCTAATAATCTCTCTCTCTCTCTCTCTCTCTCTCTCTCTCTCTCTTCCCTTCCTAGTTAGTATATTGTTGCTACTTTCTCACTGCATTTGTGTTTACATTTTAAGGTTGGCAGCTTGAGAGTGGACTTATTTTTTCTAAAATTCTCCATGGTGCTATGGTCTTGGATTTGTCTGGTCCTGATGTTGATACCGGCTATAAGGTTGATTTGGATGGTAATGGTTAATACTGTATGAGAAGTTGTTAATGTCACTTCTTGAATTCTCTCATGTGAAGCATTTAATTCTGTTAGGATAATTTGTGGCTTGGATTATACTTTTCTGTCATCTGGCAGTTCTGTATTGTGATTTTAATCGTTCATTTAGACATATGGTATGTGAATCCTTGGCTGCAGTTTTGACTCTTTTTTCCTTTCAATAGTCGGTTATAAGTATTTTCTGCATCTTGGCATGGATTTCTATTCATTTTCAGAATTACAATGACAATTATTTTTGATGTATTACTGCCATTTGCGAAAGGATTCTTTTGTGGTATTATGATTAACTTCGACGTTGATAGATGGTTTCCGTTGCTAATGCAAGTAGTTTGTTACTGTGAATGCTAGCATTTGAATAACAAATGATTGTGTGAGTTTTGTTGGAGATGTGAAGCATGGAGTTGTATTCGTAACGTGTTGTCTGACTTTGCACTAGTAGATGAAGCTTATGGTTATGACTTGGATGCTGATACCAACGGTCATCGAAGGGGAAGGATGAGAGCTGATCTGTTTTGTTGTGAAGATCTCGATGAGCATACTAGTGTGCTAGTATATTTTGCTTGCCAGGTTGTGTTTATGTTTTAGGTGGGCTTAGACTGAAAATTTGTTTTCGAGTTCGTCGGAGTTGATATTTTTCTTCTGGGAAGTCCCTTTTTCATTTCCCACCCTCACCCATCTGTCCTTCATCTTTCGCAGATAGTCCCCAGCGAAACTCCCATCCAATAGGTTGTAACATCCCTAGTAAATTTGCAGTTCCGATCTTTTTTATTTTTTCTGTTGATTTTATAGCGAGCGATGGTCGACTGAAATCATCTGTTTGAATACGAATGTTGTCGATTTGATTCTGTTTGTAGTTGTTATGGCATGGCTTGGTTATTGTTGTGCAGGTTTGAAAGCCCAGTATAGGTTGTGCATTCTGCAATGCCAATCTGTCTTATTAGCTTGAATTCCATGTTACATCCAATGACTTCAAAAGAATTGAAAGAGTATGAGGTGAAAATCTCATGTATGGTTTTGTAGATTGGCAGTAAGGGTGACTTATCTGTCGACTTTTCCACTATCACCCCAAAAAACCAAACTCTGCCTTATGTAAAGTTGCTAGAGTACGCCTCGCGATGCCAATCTGTCTTATTAGCTTGAATTCCATGTTACACTTAATGGAATTTACCTTGGCTGCGTGCCCTTACAAGGCTTGCCGTTGAATGTCGCTTCTCGGTTGTTTTGCCATTTAGTCCTGGGTTTAGAAGCCCCGGATGAGATTCTGCTCGGTAACCGGAAAAATACACCCGCGTGTCTGCATCTCTCCGCCTCTCTACTCATGTGATCCACACCCGGCGAAGTAAGATTTTCGCCTTCTCACCGGGGTGTCGTTATTAAAGTTACCAAGATTGTCTTGCTCACTCTTTTTGGTGCTTCAACGAAACTGAAAATAATTGACATTGGGTATTTGTGACCATGTTGCGCATCCGTGGGCCATGCCTATCTTATTTTGCCTACGGTATGAAGAAATATCATGGCTCTATGTCACTTTCTGGTGGTTCAATCTGCCATTAGAATTCTTGGTGTCCAAATTTTCTCTAGTAGATAGAGCGTGCCATGTGGCGCCGTTTCATTCGCCTGCACCCATACCCTCCCATCCAAATTCCAGATAATATTCGTGCCAAGGGGGCAATTCAATTGCCACATGCTCGTGGTGTGCTGCAAAAAATCTGAATTGTGAGGGAAAAGAAGGCACACTTTGCATCAATGGCTGCAACTCTCACTTCCAATTCGTTTCTTCTAACCTCCACGCCCAACTCGAGAGCAACAACCCGTAAGAACCCGAGGCTCTCGGTCTTCGCCAAGAGGGGAGGACCCTTGTCTGCATTTCGGTTTGGCAAGTCCGGGGACAATGGTTCAGTGTCGGATGAAGGCCAAGCTGAGGACTCCAACAATTCCAGCTCTTTCCGGTTTGATTTCCGAAAAATTCCCGATGTGAAGGCTTTGATCCCTGTCGTGAATCGGCCTTCTTTAGGTCTGTCCTTTGGGAACCAAAGAGCCAAGGACCCCGGAACAGTGTTCGTTGCTGGCGCAACCGGGCAGGCAGGGGTTCGGATAACGCAGGCCCTTCTGCGCGAAGGTTTTAGCGTGCGGGCTGGTGTGCCTGAGCTTGGTGCTGCTCAGGAGTTGGCTCGAGTTGCTTCTAAATACAAGGTTAGCTTCTCAAACCAATTTTATGCAATGTGAATCAAAACAATTTCCGCTTCGACTATGGAGCTGATGTAACTTTGTCTAAAAATAACTACGATGTCTTTTTTTCGACGGGAATTATAATTTATAATGATGTCCTAAACAATGAAACCAACATCTAGTGTCGATAGCTTTAGTGGTAGAACACTTATCCTTCGTTATGCAAGCATTTTGTATACTAGGTCTAGGATTTTAGCTCCTACTTCTATTGAACACTGTAGATCATATCAAATGAAGAATCAAAACGCCTCAACGCGGTCGAATCCGTCTTCCAAGATGTTGAATCCATTGCCAAAGCCATTGGAAACGCCGGCAAAGCCGTTGTCACCATTGGCCCTGCCGAGAATGGTCCAACGACGGAAGTCACCCCATTCGAGGCCTTGCAAGTGGTCCAAGCTGCCCAACTGGCCGGCGTTGGGCACGTGGCGATAATCTATGATGGGAACTCAGTGGGAACGTCAACGTACAATGTAATAGATGGCATATCCTTATTCTTCAACAACCTCTTCTCACGATCACAGCCGTTGTCAGTCTCCGAGTTTTTGCAAAAAGTCATCGAAATGGACGTTAGCTACACGTTTATAAAGACAAGTTTGACGGAAGATTTTTCGCCGGAGAGCTCTTATAACATTGTTGTGTCAGCTGAAGGAAGCAGAGCTGCAAACGACTACAAAGTAATGTAATGTATGCAATATAAGTGTAATGCTTTCTTTTTATTTTATTTTCGTTTTTATTTTTTGACATTAAAATTTCGTAGTTTGTCCTGATAATATTGAACATTACTCAAGTAGGTAGCCAAGTCTCAGATTGCAGCTCTGGTGGCAGATGTTTTCTCGAACACTTCTGTGGCGGAAAATAAGGTACACAAAACTGATCACATTGCAGATCACATCTTTTGTCAAGATGAAACCCAATTGGGCTCTATCTATCTTAGTGGGTTTGACCGTTGTGATAAACGTGATCGATCAAACATTACTCTCTTTTTTTTCTTCCCTTAAATGTGTATATTATACATTGATATGTTACTGATGTATTGTATTTTTCTTGCTGGCTTCTCTGTTGATTTAAAATGTTTATTTTTTATGCTTGGCAAGGTTGTGGAAGTATATACCGATCCATCCGCACCTTTGAGGCCTGTAGATCAGCTTTTCAGGTAGAACCCTAATCATATTTTCTTATTAAAAAAAAAGCGTTATTTTTTGTGGAAACTTTTTCTAACTATTGTGCATGTTTTATTGGCTTTAGTACCATCCCTAAGGATGAAAGAAGGAAAGCTTATGCAGTAATGGTTGCGAAGGCCAAGGCGGAAGAAGAGGCAATAATAGCTGTTGAGAGAGCCCGCGAAGCAGCTGAGGTGACGAAGAAACTTGAAGAAGAGGTAAAAAAGCTGACCGAGCAAGAAGCTCGCTCCACGAATTTAGCTGAAGACGCTCAAGTGAAGGCTGAGGCTGCAGGGGCCTCAATAGATAGCCTTTTGAACAAGGCAAAAAATATTGGCATGGGGATGTCGTGGAAAAAGTTTAGCACACAAGTTGCGGACACAGTTCAAAACTCAGAGACGCCAAAAGTGCAGATTGCGACCGTCAGAGGACAGGCAAAGGCTCGGACTTTATCTCCTCAGAAAGCGGTTTCCAAGCCAGTTCCAACTCCCAAACCAGCTTCTTTGAAGCCTAAGGAGCAGCCAAAGCCTAAAGCTAAACAAACAGATGCGAAGAAAGAAGTGAGGAAGGTGTTCGGGGGCTTGTTTACGCAGGAAACTGTGTATGTTGACGATGAGTGAGGCGATTAATTACTTGCCAAGTACCATGTATAGTCTTTTCAGACTGCTTTGGTGAAGAATGTGCAGTAGTTTGTTTTGTTATTGAAATTTGAAGATGGTTAAGTTTACATATCAGTTCTAGCAAATAATGTGTACTTGTTAAAGTTTTTTCTCAATGAATAATGAATTAATCTCTTTCGAGTTCTTAAAACTTCAAACCTTAATTAAGTGAACTTTGCAAAAACACCATATGAAAAACTAATTGCAGAAACTGGTGACCTAAGTTATACTAAACTTAAAACAAATGCGGTCCGCTTAAAACACAATTGAATTGAAACACTAATAAAACGATTCAAAACACTGATCATATGATTCCGGATCAAGTTCAAAACTTGGAATACATGTGGTGACGTATATTAACAACACATTTTGTGTGTGATCCAATATCTTAGTGGATAGGGTGTTGGGTTTGTAGAATTATCAGAGAGACGGGCCAAAGACTCACTTCCAACAACACCGATATTATCCCCAACTTGATAGTTACCACTTGTACAATTCATCAGCTGTGAGGTTTTATCACAAAAGACCTCGATATTAGTTGGAATGGGATGAGGATATTTAAACTCTTCTTTTCTCGTAAATATGGTCGATGTGGGATATTTCAACACGCCTTCTCACGTGGGACCGAATTAGTGAATCACACATGGGACCTAATTAGTGGGTCACACGTGGGAGATCCATACATTGATAACCACGTGGAGCCAAGGGGACTCACCCTACATGTGGGGCCAAGTGGATTTACCCATTACGTGGCAATATGGGCTTGCTTTTTGGCTCTTGTACAATGTAGAATTATTAGATAGACGGGCAGAAGGCCCACTTCTAGCAACACTGATATTGTCTCCAACTTAATATTACCATCTACACAATTCGTCAAGTGTAGAGTATTAGTTGGAGTGAGGTTTAGGATATATTTAAACTCTTATGTTCTCAGAGATACGATCGATGTAGGATATTTCAAGAGGGTTTCCACTCATGCATTCTAGGATTGAGACTCGCCCCTCTCCTAAATTATTGTAATAGTTTCGAACCTTTCTCGCCCCATAATAATAATAAATTTTGTTTTAAAAAAAGGTGCCACTAAACTTAAGGAAAATGTTTCATTAGTCAAATCTCCCATAAATATTATGTTATATAGTTGTCTCTTCCATATCAATATATTTTATAGAAATAGTGCTTGTTCTATATATATGGGGTCTACATCTCCATCTACTTAACTTCCTATGATTAATCTGTACTTGTACCACTGTCTTCTCCAAACAAGAAATTGTAGCTTGCTATCACAAACCCTTTAGCCGGAAAATCGGCTATATTTTCATCTGTAAAATATATTTTCTTTTAGCGATAAAGATTATTGTGTTACGAAAGACATTAATTTAGTAAACGATACTTAATTGCCATAGTTGCAAAATTTTAGCAAATTATTGTTTTCTAAGTTTTGTGTCTTTAAGTTGGTTGACACGCACACGCACAAACATGCAAATTTATGAAAATATTTACATATTGTTCATCTAAGTACCATATTAATCTTAATTTACTCATAAACAATAAGTAGAGTCCAACTATTTATCCCAACTTTTGAATATCAACTTATCTCCGACACAATATTTTCTATGAATAGATAAGATTCGGAGCGAACTCAGTCAAAAACAAATTAAATAAACTGAAAAAGTTCATACTTCGTTGAAACCCTAACCCCATAAATTATGTTCAGAGCACTCAGTCACATTAGTTGTGAATAAAAAGTTATACGCCAGTGCCTCTTGTACTACTCGTTAAGAAAATAAACCAAACTCATTGCTCCTAAAACTTGAAAAAATATTCAAGTCAGGATCAGTTGAAGTTAATAGGTTAGCTCGAGCCTCCAGGGCTCCATATAGTTTGTGTTTTTACTATAAATTCGTAGAGATATCAACAAAAAAGTGACCTCACAACAAATTACTATAGTTTGCTTGTCAAGGGGGTTATGACATTCAGCTAACTTCATCTCTCTAAAATTTGGTTCCTTCTTCCAAGAACTATTAGGAGACAAACGGAGACTGTTAAATGGCTTAGACATATTTTTACTGTTGCTTTTTTGTACTCCTTACTCTTCCATATTTTATATTTGTCTATTTATCAGCCATATATTATTTCATCATCTGATTCTAACTCTAACATATAATAGGATGCCCTTTGCTTTGATAACGTAAAGTCAAATATGACGCTGATGAACTTTTGTTTTTTTCTCTTGTTCTACTTGTTCTTGAATTATATACACTATATATGTGCTAAATGTATACGTGTTATATAAACCGTGTACTCTTCTCTATTAGCCACGAGCACAATGAGATTAAGTTTAGGATAAATATTTACATGAAACGGTTTTACTATCACAACATCTTGATTTAATAATACACTACTACATATAAGTTTCTCTCATGACATTGCATTATTAAATTAGAACAATAATATATAGCATAGTTTAATAGTGCTTGCAACAATAATACATATATATATATATATATATATATATATATATATATATATAGCATATACACACACTATACGACTGTAGATATGGGGGAAAATAAAGTATGGACTATCAAAATAGATGCAGGATAAGTACTCGACTATTGACTATGAATATCATGGCAAGTATATAAAGTGAGGGCGTGGAGTGTTGTCCTGCATGAGAAAGTTAAGGGCCATTATATGCGTTTTTACTGTGGGTTAATTTTAGGGTGAAACATCAACTTTCTTTATAAGATTAGAGAGCATATGTTTATGCACATTTGAAGGCCATGGTCCGCATGTACTCATTTAGTTAAAATTGCTCACTTATTAGGATCAATAATTTTATCATAAGTGAAGAGGCATGTAAAGATGTTAAGTGTTGTCCACCACTGAAAAGTTATAAAAGAACTTTGCATATGTCCTTGTAAAGGAGTTTGATTACTTTCCTATTGTGGATTAGCTATAAAAATATGTTAAAACTAACATTATTCTTGATTTATGGTGGAATCTCAGCCTATTTCACATGTCACTTTTGCCTTGATTCGTTCTTGATACTTTCCTAATTATCTCTCCATGTCAACATAGGATATAAATTTTTACAAATTCTTCAATACAAAATAGAACTTTTTTTTTCCACCTAAGACACTAATAAAACGTGTTTACAGCATGCTTATAAGTACTTTTCTAGATTTGTAAAAAGCTTATGTGAGCATATTTCCTAATACTATGTTGACCAATATCAAGAATTCATTTATCAGACAACCAGATGCTGGATTTTCATGCTCTTCTTATCCCAATTCTTACATGCTCTTCTTATCCCAATTCTTACCTGCTCTTCTTACATATTACATGGAGTTATGAGAACCTTTGAATTGTGAGATTTGTGCAGAAGTGTACACTCCATTTACTGAGTGAGCAAAAGAAATTGTACAATAATTATTGATATTGATTGAAATTTTCCTTTTAACAAGTGCTAACCAAAATAGAGGAAGAAAAATTAAAGAAAAACAATGTATGACAAGCCAGTTCAATGTACTACGTAAAGACATTGAAATTAAACTCCTTTTACAATAAAGATTATCTAACCTGATAATAAACTCCTACGAATATTCGTAGTAGTAAGTTAATTGAGTACTATGGGTTGAGATACTTTAATAATGATTAAAAATAATTAATAACGAAAAAACTTTTGTGGAAACTTATATATATAGCTAAGTATGCTTAGTAATGAATAATTATATCGATTCCTATCGATAATGGAGTATTTTTTTTTTTTTTTTTGGGTGTATGATGCATCAATAAGAGAGTTAAATCAGATATACTAACCAGTGGAGGTGTTTTCAAAACAACGCTAAAAAAAAGAAAAAGAAAAGAAAAGCAGATGAAAACAAAGTTGGGAGTCCCTTGTAAAAGTTAAAATCAAAATAACAAGGGTTATTATATAAAATGGTCCTTGAGATTTGCTTGATTAATAGAAATGGTCCTTGAGATTGAAAATCAATAGAAATGGTCCCTGAGATTGTCCACCATCCATGATTTTGGTCCTTCCGTGAAAAACGATTTTGGGCAATTTTCAAAGCTTTGTAACTCAATCGTTTCTTAACCAAATTCGACCCATAATATATCAAAATGAAGATAGGAAAGTTTAGAATAAGATTATACCTATTTAGAAGCCCAATGGTTGCCGTAGATGGCCGGAAAATAGCCTGAAAGGTGACTGGTTAGCAGGAAAACTGGAAAATTCAACGGAAACTGGGTAAACTTTAAACGTTCATAACTCCTTCAATACTCAACCAAATCCAGTGATTCAAAAATGAAAATAATACTTCTTGACGAGACAAAGAGAATGGTACATTTTTTGAAGGCTAACTTGCCGTGGTTTGATCGGACAACGGCTCAAAAGTGGCTAACCATTTTCGAGTTAGCCACTTTCGGGTAGTTTTCCGGCCAAACCATGGCGAGTTCGCAGTAAAGAAAGATACTATTCTCTTCATCGCGTCGAAAAGTATGATTTTTTTTTTTTGAATCACTTGATTTCGTTGAGTATTGAAGAAGTTATGAACGTTTAAAGTTTACCCAGTTTCTGGCGGGTTTTCCAATTTTCCTACAGACCAGTCACCTTTCAGGTTATTTTTCGGCCATATCCGGCAATCATTGGGTCCAAATAGTATAATCTTGTTTTACACTTTCTGATCTTCATTTTGATATATTATGAGTCGAATTTGGTTAAGAATCGATTGAGTTACGAAGCTTTGAAAATTGCCCAAAGACTTTTTAATGGAATGACCAAAATCATGGATGGTGGACAATCTTAGGGACTGTTTCTATTGATTTTCAATTTCAGGGACCATTTCTATTGATCATGCAAATCTCAGGGACCATTTTGTATAAGAACCCAAATAACAATACCAATTCAAAGAGCAATAGTAATCAATTGCAGATAGTAAGTCCTTTGTAATCCTACTATAAGAACATATTCATGCTAATTTGTTGAAATATTGGGGTTCATAGTCAACTACCCTTGTAATTATTTTGTGATCTTTCTTATTCTAGATACAATGTAGATGTACATTAGGCGTGAACAGATTGAATGGATCCCAAATATGGCTTAATTATAAGATCTATATAATGAATCCAAAGTGTATATGTACCTATACTGCTCTTCCAGTAAAATATAACGAAGTCTTATTCAAACACTAAGTTAATGGACACACACAAGTACGAATTGCTAACATGCTTGCCAATTAAAATGATTAATCGTAAAAAATTAACATCTCAAAAATCTCAAAAATCTCAAAATGTATATAATTACACACACATGTATAGAGAGAGAGAGAGAGAGAGAGAGAGAGAGAGAGAGAGAGAGAGAGAGAGAGAGAGAGAGAAGGGTGTTCAGACATAAGATGCTGAGTATTTTAATTACACCATATATATTGACAACATTATTTGCACAATTTCTGTAGTATTTGATATGTATGGGCCAAGAAAGAGAAAATCGGAAAAACTTACGACAGACATAATCAAATTAATTAGTCCATGCATTAGATACTAATATCGGCTACATTACTAAGCATATGACTCTACTTTTTTCATCATCCAAAGCACCAACTCGGTCTTTCTCTTAATATGCATCCTTTTGCTTAATTTGAAGATCATTGAATTAACTCTTCCTATATCTCCTCCCCTCCTGTACAAAAAACAAGAATTAATGGGACAGCGAGTAGCTTGTGGAAGTACGAACTGGCAAGTCATGACATTGAGATGTGCGCAATCAAAAGCGCGCATAAGCCTTGGCTATATGTATCTGGCTAGGATTATGTCAAATGTCTTCAGCAACATCGGACATTTGAAAACCCTAAATTCTACACAACAAAGGCATACAGCTTTTTCTTTTTTCCTTGCATACTGATTCAAGGTATTTATAAACACGGTCTATCAATCACTAAAAGGGAGTTTCATAATTCACTTCACCAAATCACTAGTTTCAGTTCCTCGATCGATCCTTAAGGCTAAATAATGTATATAATTCCGTCAAGGTGCATGTGCTTTGAAACTTAGAAATATATATAAAATCTGGAAAATTTTCAGATTTTCTTTATATTGTAGATTTGAACAGTCAAATTGAACCTTTCCCAACAAAAGGTTAATTATGTACGAATTCAAATGTGAAATTCTATACACAATACCCATAAATTATGAATCAACAACATAAATTAATAGATGAGTTAAAATGTATAAACATGAAGGAGATTAACTATACCGGGATTGAAATAGAGTAAATTCAGATTCATCAAAAGAACTTTCTTGTAGTATTTTCCGTTGATGACGAAGAATTTTGAGGCTCAGGTCCTAGTCTAAGCTCAAGGTCTAACTTCGATCCTGATAACTGCAAACTCCTTTCACTTTGATCCCCATGAACTTGCGGTATACCTGGATTTTGATGATGTTTGTTATGTGATGGTGTTTGAGAAAATAGAGGGAGTTGTTGGATGGTTGTGTCACTTTCTTCATCGAGAAACCAAGGCCATGGTGCCCTTGGTGTGCTTCTATCAATGTCATGACCAATAGGCTTATCGTGTTGCAAAGAATTGATGGTAGGGAGTATTGGAGAGTACGAGGATGGCAGCTTTGGGATGTCCAGAAGCTTTTGTTGTTGTTGTTGGTGTTGGTGTTTAGTTTCAACAGTATTAGATGAGGAGACTTGCTTGAGCTTGGCTTTGTCTTTTCGGTGAATGTTCATGTGCCCTCCTAAAGCTTGTGCATTAGAAAACCCTCTTTTACAAAAATTGCATTCATACGACTTTGCTGCTTGTTTTCTTGCACCTTCATCTTGTTGATCATCCGATGTCATCACCTGGTCTGAATTTTCTTGAATTGCCTGATTAGACTCCATTGCCAAAACCAAAAAATTAACTGAAAGAGAGAGAGAGAGAGAGAGAGAGAGAGAGAGAGAGAGAGAGAGGGTGAGAGATGGGTCAACTTGTTGGTAGTGAAGAATTATATATTAATTTTGGGAGAGAAGGAAGGCCTGCATTCTAGATATTAATGGCCTGGAAATTACGTGCCATGCTCTAAACAATTTAATTTGAGTATCTACATACCCTTTTTTATTTCTTACACATTCTTCTTAATTTTCAGCTGTTAGATCGAATGATTTGAAGATGATCAATGACAAAAAATTAACAAAGGTATATGGGCGATAAAATTAAGTGTATAAATAGGACTTTCCTTGAATTTCTTTATATAGTCATAGCATGCTATGAAATTTAATTGTACCAAGGACAAAAAAAATTTCAAAACTTAGTCAATTAAACAAGACTGGTTACTCTCTAATTTAGTATATTTGGTCTTAATTTATATATATATATCACTTCTCTATTAGTTTTTGGTATATTATGGTGTGATTATTATATGTTTGGATACGTTTAAAGAAACCAAAAAATTAGTTTGTATTTATTTCCGACTTGTTTTGCCTTTTGGTGTTTCATGGTGGAACTAATTAATCACATATGCTTCAAATTACAACATATATTAATATATAGAGAATCTAGAACACATATAAAATCAAAACGCTAGTATATACTAATATATAATCCATGTATATGTAATGTATTTTTTTCTTTCTTCACTTTCCCTTTTTTCTATTTGGGATGAAGCGATAACAACTGTTAGAGAATCGACACATATTGATAAATAATTCACGTACAGATGATTTTGAATCAGCTTGATATGATGACTTCAGTCTGGTTCTTTGTTTTCTTGTTATATCGATCATGGCAAAAAGTTATTGCTAAAAATAAGTTCCATTTTTTTTTTTTTGGGAAAGAGGAGGGTGGGGGGTGGTGGTGGTGGTGGTATGGTGTTGTTGTTTAGCAGTTGATATTAAGGATAGTTTATCTTGATTTTCTATTGTAATTAGACATTGGACAGTTAGTTTGTTATTGGACAGTTATAGGTTAGATTTTGATGAGCACTCAAAATATAGCTCTATGTATAAATATCTCTGTACTCTAATTATTCAAGGTAATGAAAATACTTTCCTACTATGGTATCAGATTGTGCATTGGGTAAAAGTTCAAAACTGCCATTTGTATCAGCTTCTAGTGTTACAACTAGACCTTTGGAACTTTTACACGCAGATGTTTGGGGTCTAGCTCCACTTCTCTCTGTATTTGGCTATCGGTTTTATCTTCTTAT
The DNA here is from genome assembly GCF_019419815.1 of Pyrus x bretschneideri. Classification (NCBI taxonomy): domain Eukaryota; kingdom Viridiplantae; phylum Streptophyta; class Magnoliopsida; order Rosales; family Rosaceae; genus Pyrus; species Pyrus x bretschneideri. The sequence continues at coordinate 3,019,546 of NW_025999712.1, read as the reverse complement.
AGTGGATGATTTCACTCAATATAACTGGTTCTTTTCGATCAAATGTAAATCTGAAGTATTCAAAACCTTTGTTGAATTCAAAGCTCTTACTGAATCTTTGTTAAATAATAAAGTTGTCACTTTACGATCTGATTCTGAAGGTAAATTCCTTAGTTATGTGTTTACTCAATATCTTAAAGACAATGGTATTCATCATCAACTCTCATGCCCTCACACACCAGAACAAAATGGTTGTGTGGAGCGCGAGCATAGACATTTAGTAGAAGTTGCTCGCACACTTTTAGCTGTTTCTCATGTCCTTCATGTTTACTGGGTTGAAGCATTCTCCACAACAGTTTATCTCATAAACAGATTGCCTACTATGTCTCGATCCTGTCCTTGGGAACAACTTTTTAGCAAGTCTCCAGATTATACAACACTTAAAGTGTTTGGGTGCAGGCGTTTTCCTTGGCTCAAACCCCATGTAGCTTCTAAACTTGAACCCAAAAATAAGCCCTGTGTCTTTCTTGGCTATACTCTTAATCACAAGGGCTATAGATGTCTTGATATTCACTCCAAAAAGGTTTATATTTCGAAGCATGTCATCTTTGATGAACTGACCTTCCCATTTCATCAAGTTTCTCCAGTTTCATCATCCTCATCCTTAGCTTCTACCTTTTCCTCTCCTATACATTCCACTCTTACCTTCACTAAGCTCCATGCAGCATCTTAACCCTCTTCACCTCTCAACCAACCTACATCATTTCCTAACTCAACCTCTTCATCTTATATTACTACCTCCCCCCACCTTGTCTCCCCTTTTTCCCCACACATCTCACCAACCCACCCTCTAAACACTCACCTTATACAAACAAGATCCAAATCTGGCATTTTTAAACCCAAAGCCTATTCAGCTACCAAACACCCTCTTCCTTCACACATTTATGCAGATGATCTTCCTGCTACATATCTCCGAGTTTCCAAACACCTTCACTGGAGACAGGCTATGCAAGAGGAATTTAATGCACTGGTCAACACAAGAACTTGGTATCTTGTTCCTCCACATCCTTCTCAGAATCATATTGGCTGTAAATGGGTGTTTCGAATCAAACGGAAAGTTGATGGTACTATTGACAGATACAAGGCTCGTTTAGTAACCAAGGGTTTTCATCAACATGAGGGTTTAGATTATACAGAAACTTTCAGTCTTGTGGTTAAACCCGTTACCATAAGGCTTCTTCTCACACTTGCATCACAATATGATTGGTTTCTAAACCAGCTAGATGTTAGTAATGCCCTTTTACATGGCAATCTATCTGAAAATGTGTTTATGCAGCAACCATCTGGATTTCAAGACCCTACAAAGCCACACTATGTTTGCAAGCTACATAAGAGCCTTTATGGACTAAAGCAGGCTCCTCGAGCCTGGTATGAGAGGCTTCATAGTGCACTTACATCAATGGGCTTTCATGGATCACATAATGATCACTCTATCTTTGTCAAGAAGGATCCCTCTTTGGTGTTTATTCAAGTCTATGTTGATAACATCTTGGTCACAGGTCCATCTTCAAAAGCTTGCAAGGACACAATAGCTCAACTGAGTTTTCTATTTCCCATCAAGGATTTGGGTCTTCTTCATTTTTTGCATGGGATGGAGGTAAAAAGGTCCTCATCAGGTATTTTCATTTCATAAACCAAATATATCCTTGATTTACTTACCAAGACCAACATAGTTGGTGCAAAACCCTGTGCTACACCTCTTAGTACATCAAAACTGAATCACTCTTCTTCATTGCTCTCTAATCCAGAGGAGTACAAATCAATTGTAGGAGGGTTACAATACCTTACTTGGTCTAGACCAGATCTCTCCTTTGCTGTCAACTTGGTCTGTCAGTTTATGAATCAACCCCGACAGCCTCATTTGCAGGCAATCAAAAGAATATTGAGATATTTGAAAGGCACTCTTGATTTAGCTCTCTGGTTTCCAAAAGCTTCAAGTTCTCTCACTGTTAATGCCTTTTCAAATGCTGATTGGGCAGGGTGTGCTTTTGACAGAAGATCAACTTGAGGGTTTTGCATTTTTCTGGGGAACTCTCTTATTAGTTAAAGTGCTAAAAAGCAACCAACAGTGGCTCGCTCATCCACTGAAGCAGAGTATCACTCTCTTGCTAACATTGCTGCTGAGCTTTCTTGGCTCTATAAATTGCTTGTTGATGTTGGTGTGTCTCTACCTTATCCTCCAAAATTGTGCTGTGACAACATTTCAGCGATTTCCTTAGCCAAAAATCCTTTATTTCATGCAAGGACTAAACATGTGGAGATTGACTATCATTTTATCAGGGAAAAAGTCCTTTCTAAAGCTGTAACTGTTCAGTTTGTGTGTTCATAGGATCAAATTGCCGATATCTACACTAAATCTCTATCCAAGTCTCGTTTTCTGTTCCTCAGAGACAAACTATCACTTTGGTTTCCTACCTTCCGTTTGAGGGGGCATATTAAGGATAGTTTATCTTGATTTTCTATTGTAATTAGTCATTGGACAGTTAGTTTGTTATTGGACAGTTATAGGTTAGATTTTGATGAGTTGTCAAAATATAGCTCTCTGTATAAATATCTTTGTACTCTAATTATTCAAGGTAATGAAAATACTTTCCTGATAGTTGATACATGATAGTTCAAATTATATAAGATCTTGCTATTTGAGATTATAAAGAGAAGAAAAGGGGTTATTTTTATAGCAATTGTGACATGAGATATTAATGACCTCTTTTTGTGCGCCCAAATTATTCGCAAAAAATACACATCTATAAATATTATTGACAACATCATAAATGATTCATGCATGCATCTGTACAAAAATATTAACTAATTTTTGATCTAGTGATAGGTCTCTTCTTAATATTAAAATTTGAATTTTAGTGATACGCCTCTTTTTAATATTAGACTTAGGGCTATTTCGGTTCAATAACCGAATAGAAAACCGAAACCGGGAAGAAGAAAAACTAACCAAAACCAAACAAAAATTTTCGGTTTTCCAAAAATCGGTGATAAGGTCTCGATTCATGTATTGAATTTTGAGATTGTTCGGGTTTGAGATTTTTCGGGTCAAGTTCGGGTATTTTGATAATTTTTTTCCAGCCTTAATTGGAATGGAGCCAAATTTGAATTCTTGAATAAAAATAAAACATGCGTGCATGTGCTATCAATGGATAATGATTAATTGTATGTCATAATTGTATTAAGAGAATTCTAATTGACGATGACAAACTTGTCTAAACATCACCACTTTAACGTTTGATTGATTCCAACTTTTCATTTCAACATTTGTTTACCACTTGTGGAGTCTTTGCTAGGGTTTTGGCCGAACAAGCTGCAGCCATATGGTATCTGTAGTGTTATACATATATTGCCATTTGACAGCCAAAGCCTTGGTAAGACTTTGAATGTAGAGATATAATTTGATCAATCTTATGAGCAAGTCCGCCGAAGCCCGACAACAGAGTCCACCCTGGTAATAAGGTTTCATCTGTTATAATGTAATCAGCACTCACTGAAATGGGAAAAACGAAGCTGGCAATTAGATTAAGTTATCCTAATAAGAACCAACTGGCATCGTCTCAGCCCTAGGTATTTGCCACGTGGAAGCATAAGACAAATAGCTGCTTGGTTTATCCTTTCTTTTAAAATAAATAGTGATTTTCTGTTCACTTGTAATTGAGAGGCTTTATATTTTATTTTTGGTAAAGGAATTTTTTTTAACTAAAACTATTAACTGAACTTAGCCTAGTCCTCTACCTCTAGTGTAGTTAATATCGAATGTATTTAAAAAAATAATTCTTAATTAAATACACCTAAAATTTTATAAACCCTTCTAAAGGCATGTTTACTTGTGTGATACAAGTATAATAAAGAATGTGAACATGAAGGGTTAGGGATAAGAAGGATTGGGTATCAGATAAACAGTTTCTTCCATGTTAATGTTAATGGGATGCTTTGAATTTAGAGGTATTTCATGCCAAAATTCATGTGAAATCCACTTATTTATTCATTCTGTTAGTAAACAAAAGATATGAAACCAATAGAAATTTTATAAAGGGGTTTTTGAACTTTAATCATTCAACAAGATTAAAATTTAATAAAAACTTGGTGTTAGATTGAATATTGATTTTAGTCCTTTAATATGTACTTAATTCAAATTCATATTATATTTTTGTTTTTATATTTAATATATAACTTATTTATTTTTTTTACATTAAATTTTAAATTTATTATTATACACATTTTAATTCATTAATTTTATTTAACTTTCTCTAATTAGTGTACCTAAACATTAATATCATAATATATTTTACTAAATTAGTGTACCGAAATGCCTGTATCTAAATATATTGTAGTGAATTTGTGACACATAAGAATATGTAAAAACATAAGTGTACCAAAAATTCCGTACCTAACTATATGATGTTAAACTAGTGTACCAAAATGTTGGTACCTAAATATATTATACTAAACTAATGTACCGAAATGTCCGTATCTAAACATATTATACTAACATAGTGCACCGAAATATTCGTACCTAAATATATTGTAATGAATTAGTGGCAGATAAGAAAATATGCAAAAACATAAGTGTACCAAAAAATCTCTACGAAAATTAGAAATAAAAAAAGAGACATTGAATACATATAGTGACATTAAATAGGGACTAAAATCAATTTTTTAATCTTGTATAAGGAATTTTTCTAGACATCATCTTATTTAAGGATTAAAATCTAGTTTTCTATTTTGTAAACCCCTATATCTTAATTTGGGCCCTAAATTTTGATATTTGTTTAGGCTCTTTCATGACCCATGGGTAACTCTGTGGAGAATTATGGCTTTTTATTTGGGCATCCTCTTTCATGAGAAGTTCTTTCTGGAGGAAATTCACTGGGCTTTGATGTTTCTTATCAATTGTTCTTTCATCATTTCAACCGTATCCTCTATCTCAAGTGTTGATGCCTCAAAATACAAAGTCATGACTAAACTTGGTTGGTTCAAGTCATAGCACTCGTGTTAGGCTCTCCGAACATAGCCTCTCATGCGATTGAATCTTTAAAATATTCCGTTCAAGGATCGGTCTTCAGGAAATCAGAAGTACCAGATATGTTGTTAGACCATGTTGCCAGGTGCAAGTGAGTGTGGATGCAAATTTTTGCCGTCATTCTCCTTTAGCGAAAATGCACCTGCAAAATAATAACACCTAAGATTAAGGCTAAAAACCTCGCTTGCCCACGATGAATTGGGGGGGGGCGCTTTGGCCGAAGAATCTTCGATGCCAAAGTTTGAATTATGAAAAGAATGTGTTTAGGAGTTTGTGGGTAGCAAATATCTTAGCTTTTTAGATGGATAATCTGACTATTTATTGGGTAGTGATTGGCCCTATTTGGAGAATAGTGGCCAGCCATATATGGTGTAATTGTGTGAATAATTGCAAGATATTATGTGAAATAATATCTTGCAATTAACATGACAATTAATCCTAAATTAAATAGGAAATTTGGGAGTTACCTTTTGAATAAGGATTTGATGATGATTGATGCGGGATTTGAATAAATACCATTTTGATCACCTTTGACTCTTTCTTGATTGAGTTGTTATTGTTCGTTGCATGTGCGTGAGAATTACGATGTGCCTAGAGGGTAATTTTGTTATTTTCACCCAAAAGTCCACGTGTCTCCTCTATAATTTTCTTGATTATTTTTGACTCCACAGTACTAAGGTTATTATATTTTTACTTCTATTCATTATTTGATATACAAATTTAATGTCTCTAACATTATCATACACATGTAATAGTCACACATTGTAGAAGGAAATACAAGTATAAAATAATTAAATTATTTAGTATTTTTTAAGGAAACTTTTAAACCACTGTACAAAGAGTCTTGGATGCCTCTTTAGCCCATAATCATAATCCACATAGTTGATACCAAAACGTACACTGTATCTACAATCCCATTCAAAATTGTTTTGCAATGACCATGCAAAGTATCCTTTGACTCATCTAACATTTCCGCACAGACACAAAAATGTATAAACAATAGACCATATAACTAATCTTATAAAAAAAAAAAAATTATTTTCTGCACTTCAAAAATTTAATTGTGCACTTTTTATAAGAGTATTTTTTTTTTTAAATATAAAAAATGTAGAATGCAAGTGATAATTTACTTGATTGCTGTTTCAAGGTAACAAAGGTGGCGAGAATGGTAGTCAATTCTAGTTGTATCATTAAGAGCTTCTTCAAATGATAATTTGGGATCATTGTACTCTGATACACCTACAACGTAATGCATTAACATATATGCAATTATTTTTTTCATCTCAACAATAAAAATATGCATTTAGTTTGACTTAAGAAACCACCATTATATATATATATATATATATATATATATATATGTGTAAAGCACTATTGACGCAATTAATCAAGACATAAAAGTACTAATTACTATTCTCAGTAATATAAATGAGTGGATCATTATATTTTTCTTTTGTATAGCGTACAAGATTGTGAATTCCTTTTGAACTTATAACCATTCAAGAGCAACTTGCAATGCCATCAGAAGATAATTGAGATTTTTACGAGTTATATTAAAATAGGTAAAATATTTATTAGTCGTCCAAATGCTAATATCGCAAGCCAATAATTTAGAGAGTATCTGTGGACCAATGGAGACTCCAATGAGCTCAGCTGACATTACATCTATGAATATTAGAATCTTGTTAGTAATGTTATTCGAACAAAATAAAATGTTCAAAATCAATTTAGTTTAATTTACTTACCTTCAGGAATAACGTGAGGATCTGTTAAGTAGCTTGCATGTATTGAATTGTTCTTAGGTGCGTTGCTGCCATACCTAGCAGAATAGTAATCTACCCCAATAAAATCAAATGACCCATTGAGCAACTTGGACTGTTCTTCAGCAAATTTTGGTAATCGTCTTCCAACGAGTGATCGCATGTTGTGTAGACAGTCACCACTTGTTAATGGGCCTAAAACCGACAAAAACATGAAAATTTCAAGTGAGAGCTTATAGTATGTGTTTCTAGCTAGTCAATGCTACAATTTATAAGTAAACATTTATAAGTAAGTTGAGTTACTTCTTATATTGCCAATTGGTTTTTTAGTAGAACCTTAACTTTTTTTATGCTATCATAGTAGGTTGGTCCACATGTGAAAGCTCAATGGCTACACGTGTTTTATGTCATCCCGTTTGTGTTATCCATGCATTAGACTTGAAATTTCGCCACACGAGAAGGGGCAATGAGAATGTGAGGACAAAGTTCCACATCGATGAGGGATCAGACCATGTAAGCGCTTGTAAGAGGTTGAACTACTCTTTATATTACTAATTGATTTTATGATAAAACCTCAACTTTTTTCACCTATATATAATTACTAATATACTTGCCATCCAAACATAAAGTCCAAATATCGTAATGCAGCATTTTTATCTTCCTTTGAATATGAAGCGGGGACAAACCAAGCTGACACCAACGTTATTCCTATCATGCCTTTTTGAGATGCTTGCACAAAAACATGAATTTTCATTCATTTAGACTCAAGAAAAGGTACAGCTATAGCATATCACACTACATACAATGTAACATTAATGACTCATACCAAGCTCTCAATTAGGACCTAATATTCTGATAAAGTACTCAAACCTGATATTTGTTCTTGTATAATGTTACTGCAGCTGCATGAGCAAGAAGTAGGTGATGAGTCACCAAGTATGGTTCAGTAGCCGAATCTTTATCTGGGCAGTTTAGGTTTTGCCAAACAGAGCAACGTCCTGTCTTGGGCTCCAGTTGCATAACCATTGTTACTAAAGGTAAATGGCTCATTCAACCTGATCCAATGCTTGACTTGATCACCAAATTCCTTATAACAAAGTTTTGCATAATCTTTAAAATGACCGCTGAAGATACACAGTTCAAAATGTATATGTCACATATAGTAAATTATAAAAAATATATAGTAGCATGTATTTAGTTAAATGATCAACAATACACTACTGAGGATAAAATTTGTTCACTTACATAATACGAGGGTTTAAGACACCACCGTATTCATCTTCTGAAGTTTGGAGTATATCCCAGTGGAAGATTGTAACAAATGGTTTGATACCTATATATACAGGATCAATAAACGTAAATTAAAAGTTGGTTAATTGATATTTTTAAGAATGCCGCATGTGGTTTGTTATAAATCCCTCATGTGATTGTGTCATTATTGTGGGATGATTTATCATTGCGTAGGAGTTCATTGATGAGATTGTTATAGTAATCAATTCCCCTCTTGTTCACGCCTCCACTTAACGTTCCATCTAATCATTAAAGCACGCGAAAATAAGAAATGACTAAATACATAGATATGATATAGAAAAAAAGCTTTGGAAAAATTAGACTAGATGAAAGAACAAAATAATTGTTATGTGACAATACCGATCATTTTTAACTAAATACGACGTTGTTACGTTGTTAAGGATCAACTTACTTGGTAACAATTGTTGACCTATATTGACTAAAAATATGAAGTGCCATGTCATCATAAAGGTTGTTAGAATATGTTGAATGGTTAGGATCTGTTGGGATAAGATTGGCTAGCTAATTCTAGTCAGCTAAGATTGTAGAAGGGTGGTTACTCTTGTATAACAGAAGAGAATGTGAGACTGTAAGAGATCATCAAGTAATCAAAAGAATATTCAGATTTTCTCTTAGTTTTCACTGTGTCCTTCTTCTTCCTTCGTCTTCCTTTCTTTTCTTCTTCGTTTTCTCTTTGTTATTGTAATACAACTGAGACTATTAATTTGGTATCATCACCGAGCGTCGATCCTTGATGATTATGTTCGCTGTGCAAATCTTTGTTCGTTGCTGACTTGTTTTGTGTTGCTGATTCGAAGTTGGGATCTTGAAATTTGTCAGGTTGGCTCTTTTATCTGTCATGTTCTTTATGCATATATGGCGTTTGTGGAAATGTCACTGAAGGAAAAGTCTGAGATTTTATACATGATCGGTTGTGAAGGCTATTACCAATTGTTGAAGTCTGATGAAATATAGTTTTCTTGATTGGTTGCTGAGATATTCTGATAATTGATTGTTAAAAGGCTGAAGCCATTGTTGAAGATCTGTGAATTACAGTAGTGAGTTGTGTTGTTTTTTGGAAGAATTCTTGAAATTGTGGTCGTTCTTTTGATTGAAGAAATTGATTGAGTTGAAGATTGTTAACGTTGAAACTTAGAATTTTAATCAAGATGTCGGATAAGGCTGTGAGAATTGAAAGTTTGCTTGGGACGTTGACTGTAAAACTCCAAGATGATAATTTTGTGAAATGGAGTTACCAATTTCAATCTATGCTACGAGGGCACGATTTCTTTGATTTCTTTACTGGAGAGTCTCAATGTCCACCTAAGTTTGTGATTGATACTGAAGTGGGTGTTACTAAAGAAATTACTGAGGCTTATAAATCGTGGGTTAAACAAGATATGGCGTTGTTGAGTTTGTTGATTGCCACTTTATCTGATGATGCCATGGAGTATGTCATTGGTTATAAAACTTCTTGTGAAGCTTGGAATTGTTTACAAGAGAGGTATGCATCTGTGTCAATGGCCAGAGTTAACCAACTCAAGATTGAATTTCATACAATTCAAAAGGGCGGTGATTCTATAGACAAGTATCTGTTGTGATTGAAGGCAATTAGAGATCAATTAATGTCACTGGAGAAAGGGTTACAGACGATGATGTAGTTATTGCGGCTCTATCTGGTTTGCCTCCTGAGTTTGATGTGGTAAAAAACTATCATTTTGGGCAGAGATACACCTATTAATTTGAAGGATTTTCAAGCACAGTTGCTTAGTGCTGAAGCTACTGTTGAATCTAGAATTACATCTCTGACTGCAAGTATGGCTGCAATGTATGTTCAATGGGATCACTTAGAGAATTCAGTTGGAAGATATAAGGGGGGATATTAAGGTGATAATTACTCACAAGGAGAAAGTTCTAACAGTAGTCAAAGAAGTGGAGGTACTCAGGGGTATCGAGGTAGTTCTGGTTATGGAGGAAATGGGAATAGGTTTCAAAATAGGAACTTTGGAAATTCTTCAAGTTTCTATCCTTCAAACAGAAATGGAAATGGTTCTTGGAACAATTCTCGGCCTTACTATAATAACAGACAAAGAGGGGGTAATTTCTTTGGACACTCTTACTTCAATAATGGTTCTAGAAATGGCTGGAATGGAAATACAAGTTTTAATGTTCCGGTAGTAATTGAATGTCAGTTTTGCTCTAAATTGTTTAAATAGAGTTGATTGTGGATCATCGTCGCAGACTTATCAGATCCTTATGTGTCAAATTTGTGGCAAGAAAGGTCATAGTGCATTGGAATGCAGGCACATAAATAATTTTTCTTATCAAGGACCACCACCACCTCCTTCACTTACAGCTTTTACTGCACAGAATCAGTCTATCCAAGGAATGTCAGCAGCTGAGCTTGGACAGAATGTACAAGGAGTTTCTGCAGCTGATACTTGGGTTTGAAACACAGGAGCTTCACACCATATGACATCAAGTCTTGAGAATCTAAATCAGCTAGCTCTATATAATAGGGATAATAAAATTACCATTAGCAATGGTGAAGGTCTGGCAGTTAAACATATTGATTTATCTATCATCTCTACTTCTAATCATTCATTACCTTTAAAGAATATATTACATGTTCCAACCATTATGGTCAATCTTCTATCTGTTAAAAACTTATGTAGAGACAATGGTTGTTGGTTTACCTGTGACGATCTTATGTTTTTCATACAGGACAAGACAACATGAGTGATATTGTACCACGACATGAGTAGAGGAGAGTTATATGAGATTCCTGTGAGTGTGTTTTCCAGAAGATTTGCTGCTCAGTCATGTAAAGGTGCTGCTTTTCTTGGCAAAGCTGTTAGAGTTTCAACTTGGCATAAGAGATTTGGCCACCCATCAGAGGAAGTTTTGTCACTAATGCTCAAGGGGTTCAGTAAATTTGTTAGTATTGATTCTAGTCCTTCTGTGTGTACTTCTTATTTGTCTGGAAAAATGTGTAGACAACCATTTGTAGTAAGAGATACTAGAGCTAGTTTCCTGTTTGAAAAAGTCCATTCGGATGTATGGGGTCCATCTCCTATTAAGTCATTGGAAGGATATAGATATTATGTAAGCTTTATAGATGAGTATTCAAGATTTCTCTGGATATTCCCTGTTATAAATAAATCAGATGTTTTCTAAGTGTTCATCAAGTTCCATTCCTTTATTGCTACTCAATTTAATTCTGCTATTAAATGTCTGCAAACTGATGGTGGGGGCGAATACATGAGTCACATATGCACACAGTTTTTGGAAACTAAAGGGATTATTCATTCTATTTCCTGTCCATATACCCCTCAGCAGAATGGTATTGCAGAGAGGAAACATAGACATTTAATAGAGACAACCATTACTTTATTGACAGAAGCTCATGTTCCATTGATGTTTTGGAATTATGCTTGTTTACATGCTGCTTTTCTCATAAACAGAATGCCTTATAAGACATTAAATATGAAATCACCCTATCAAGTTCTGTTCTCTTAAGAACCAACAATTCATACTTTGAAGATCTTTGGTACGGCTGTTTATCCATTTTTGAGACCATATAACCAGTGTAAATTACAATCAAGGACTAAACAGTGTGTTTTTCTAGGGTTTGCTTTTGGATATAAGGGTGTAGTATGTTATGATTTGTCAACAAGAAAGCTAGTACTGTCCAGGCATGTGATTCATGATGAGAACGTTTTTCCATTTAAGTTGTCCTCATTATCTCAAGCTGGGAATATGGATAGTCCTCAGAAATCGACTGTCTCTCCAGTGGTTATTCAAGTACATGATTTTAGACATCAAGATCATCATACTTCTCAGGTCCCTGGTACAGTTCAATATGGAGGTCCACAAGTTATTGAAGACAGTACTGAGCATAGTTCACAGAATCTGCGAATGCCAAGTAACACTGCACATGATCTCATTACTACACCTACAGGTTCTTTCTCCTCTACTCCAACAATGTCTCAACATACAATATCACTGTTGCCTGTCCATAGTCCATCATAGTTAGAGGTACACCTTCCTATCTCTACTTCCTTATCTGATACCATACCTCCTGAAACATCTGGCCATCCAATGATTACACGATTGAAGTCTGGTACTATAAATCAGAAATCCTACGCTGCATTTATTGCTTCCTGTCCTGAGCTCCACTCTTTAATGCTGGATGATAATGGCACATTTGTTGGAGGTTTTTCTTTTGCCGCTTCAATTAATGATTCAAATGAGCCATCTAGTTTTCGAAAAATATCCACTATACCTCAATGGCAATCTGCAATGCAAGAAAATTATAATGCTCTTAAATCTCAAGGAACTTGGCAACTAGTACCTCCTCCACATTACAGATCTATCATTGGCAGCAAATGGGTCTGCAAAATCAAGAAAAATCCTGATGGCAATGTGTCTAGGTACAAAGCTCGACTTGTAGCTCAAGGTTTTTCTCAAGAACAAGGTCTTGACTATTCAGAAACTTTTAGTCCAGTGGTGAGACACACAATTGTGAGGCTCATTTTGTCCTTGGCAGCAATTCATAAGTGGGAGTTAAGGCAGTTAGACATAAAAAATGCTTTCCTACATGGGGAGTTGCAAAGAGGAGGTTTATATGAAACAACCTCAGGACTTTGTTGATCCTTCTTATCCGAATTATGTTTGTAAGTTAGTCAAGTCTCTGTATAGTCTCAAACAAGCACCAAGGGCCTAAAACTCAAGGTTTACTAGCTATTTGCCAACATTGGGATTCAGTGCATCCTTTTCTGACACAAGTTTATTTGTGAAAACTGATGGGACTGATGTAATTGTTTTGTTATTATATGTGGATGATATCATCCTTACTGGATCCAATGTTACCAAAATTCAAGCTGTGATTCAAGATTTGTCAGGAGTGTTTGATTTAAAGGACATGGGAAAACTTACATATTTTCTGGGCTTACAGATTCATTACAAAGCTAATGGTGACATATTTGTTAATCAATCTAAGTATGTCAAAGATCTCATTTATAAAGCTGGTATGGAGTCTTGTAAACCTGCCACTACACCATGTAAACCTCACTATCAGATGCTACTCACTGAGGGTACACCTTTGAAAGATGCTACATTGTATAGGAGCTTGGTTGGATCATTACAATACTTGACATTTACTAGATCGGATATAGCATTTGCTGTCAACTCTGTATGTCAATTTATGATAGCACCAACGGATGTTCATTTCAATTATGTAAAGAGAATCTTGAGGTATCTTCAAGGAACTTCAAAGTGTGGCATTACATATACATCTGATACAGATATTCATTTGACTGCATACTCAGACTCGGATTGGGCTGCTGATTTAAATACACGAAGATTAGTGATTGGATATGTTGTATATCTAGGCAATAACCCTATATCTTGGCAGTCCAAGAAATAAACCTTAGTATCTAGGAGCTCAACAGAGGCTGAATACAAAGAACTGGCACATACGGCAGCTGATGTGGCTTGGATCAGGTTGTTATTCAAGGATATATGAGTTGTGTTACCTGAGCCACCAACCATTTACTGCGATAACATGTCAGCTATTGCTTTAAGTGCCAATCCAGTGTCTCATTCTCGAATTAAACATCTAGATACAGATTATCACTTCGTTCGGGAAAAAGTTCACAAGGGAGACTTGTTGGTTCAATATCTGTCCACTGATGAACAAACAACCGATGTGTTAACCAAAGGCCTTCACAGTCCTATCTTTACTCGGCATTGCTTCAATCTCAAGCTAGGTTACCTTAGTTGAGATTGAGGGGGGGGGGGATGTTGACCTATATTGACTAAAAATATGAAGTGCCATGTCATCATAAAGGTTGTTAGAATCTGTTGAATGGTTAGGATCTGTTGGGATAAGATTGGCTAGCTAATTCTAGTCAGCTAAGATTGTAGAAGGGTGGTTACTCTTGTATAAAAGAAGAGAATGTGAGACTGTAAGAGATCATCAAGTAATCAAAACAATATTCAGATTTTCTCTTAGTTTTCGCTGTGTCCTTCTTCCTTCTTCTTCCTTTCTTTTCTTCTTCATTTTCTCTTTGTTATTGTGATACAACTGAGACTATTAATAACAATCTGGACCACGAGATAGAGAACCTATAAGCATCCAACCCCATATTCTTCATAATCCCCACATCTTCCTGTAAGGACACAAAAGGTATAAATAATCATAAGAAATAAGCTAATGTTATGAATATCATCTTCTATATCCTCTTCGTTCATTTAGGCGCCAAAATTTAGTATGCCATTGTCCGATTTTTGAACCTTATAGCGGTGGTATTGATCAACAGCGACATCTCCATTACTTTCATCTGCGTTCCATTCTGAAATAGCCAATTCAAATATTAACTATTAGAGCATAAAGATCGTGAAGCCACACACACACAGAGTTGAGTAAACAGATATATACTGTATGATCCATCTAGTTTCGTCCCCAACAAATGGTATTCGAGCCGACGATGGATTTGGTTGGGACACATGGCACACAGTCACTACGAGGTAGAGTTGAAAAAATTTCCAACCCACGAAAAGTAGTTTGGAAATAACTTGTAAACCTAGGCTAGGAGGCATAAACTCAAGAAAAGTAGCTCCATTTCCTATTTTAACTAATTGATTATTTGATTTAGATCACAAACCTGGATGTTCGTGGGTGTAAGTATCCCATATGCTTAATTGGTCCTCGACCACCTTGGTTTGCAGCACCTTCATACTAAAAGGCATACACGCATATAATCGTACTACTTAAATACCATAACGCAAATGAAAGGTTGATCAAGCCTCATAAGGGACTGATCTGGTAAGCTACTGAAACTGTGCCAAATATGAATTCCGGTTCAAAACTGCTTCTGTTGAGAAGGTCACAATGAATGTGGGTGGATTTGGATCAGCAGCTTTGTTATTTGTGAATGCCAAGACAAATAGTAGAGCACACCTGAGAGCAAATACCCTAATTTCATTGCCATAACTGAGGGTTTTTGGTGATCGATCGAGATAAGTTGGCTCTTCCTGACATCTTGCATGGGGTTTATATGGAAGGGCGAACGTGCTACTATTCATGAGAGTAGTAGACAGCTGTTCAGTTATAATTCCATTTTTGTAAACAAAAGTGGCTTTAAAAGTCCTAGTTTATGGTCCATTTGAAAGAAAGCAAGTTTCTATTAATAACTAAAATAATGTACATGAATAGTATTATGTTTTGCTTGTGAGGCCCTGTAAATAGGAAATTACTCTTAAGATCTTTGTGCCAACACTTTTTCTTCATGCACCTCTTAATAAAAATTTATTTATCCTCCGGTCCTAATTTGAAATTTAGGTGCTTAGTTGTTGATGAACGGTAAAATAGAACACATAGGGAAGGTTGCAGGGACTAACTTTTTTAATCGGCCGATAAAATATTTGGGGCAAAAATGCCGAAACAAGCAGTCCTTAAAAAATTTTGGGGGTGGTTTTTGCCCAAATTTGGCAAAAACCTATTTTCTGAGTAGGAGTGGAAAGAAACAACCTATTTTTGTGGGGTAAAATAGAATTAAAAAAAAAATTGAAAGTAAGGGTACCCAGACATAAAATATGCTTGCATAAAATTTTGATCTTATCGATTTGAAATGATCATTCTTGAGCTGCCTTATAGTTGTCTAAGAAAAGAAAATTGCTAATAGTGAGGGCGAACTTTGACGCTGCTCGAGTGACGCCAGAGAAAGGTGACTGGTTTTGGAGCTGTTTTAAGGGATGACGCAGGGAATTTCTTGGCTGCACGGTGTGGCAGTTTTCAGGACTGTTTTTCCCCTCTGCAGGCAGAGGCTGTTGCTGCAAGGGCGAGCTTGGTTTGGGCAGGAGATAGGGGTTTCCAAAACTTTCAATGTGAGAGTGACTCGCTTCAGATTGTTCAAGCGTCCAGGAACCCCTTCACTGACTTATCTGACATTGGGCAAGTTATGGAGGATATCAAGGAGCTGCCATCAACAATCACTGGAGCTATTTTAACCCACACCTGCCGCGGAGGCAGCACACAGACTCGCTCGCTGGGGCCTCTCGATGAGCAACGCCCGTGATTGGGAAAACCAACCCCCAACCTTAATCTCAGATTTAATTATTGAAGAGAGTGTGATGCCTTAAATGGCCTTGTAGCAAACTATGTAACGACTCTTATCAATGAATCTACTATCGTTTCTCAGAAAAAAAAAAACTTTGACGCGGAATATGTAAGGATTGAAGACTCCTTCAAGCAGTGATAACTTTCACGACCTTCTTTCCCCCAATACTGAATAATTTAATCTTTGGAACCCTTTTTTTATTACCTCCTTGTTGATTTAGCAATTTCAGAACGTAAACTCACCTGGGAATCACAACGTACCGGATTGATGAGTAACACAGAACGAAAGAAACTGTAACAAATTTGATAAATTAAATTACTATGAAAAGTCAATTAAATTTGAAAGTTCTAACGAAAATACCACCTTTATACATTATAGCTTGCGTGACTACACAACCGAAAACATGTATATACAATTGCAACATGTCAACACAACCAACCTAATTTTAGAAAAAAGATTAATACCTTGAAGAAAATTTTGTTTGCACTGGTTTTAGAAGTCAGAAGTACCTTGTATATATATTGATATTAGCTCCAAACCAAATTAGTGATTTAGAATTTGTTAACCGTGGTAGTGTACTCAGCTTGGAATATCCGTCGTAGAATGAGACTGAATAAATGATTGACAAAGTAATAATATGTAGCCAAATGGTTACCTATATACATGCACATGATTACATACATATATGTGACATTGTGCTCATCAGGTAATTGAACCATAAGCAAAGAAACACCCATTCATCTAGGGCTGGAATTTGGAATCGAAAACTTGTGTTCCAAGATTCACAATCTCACTTTATTCGTCTACATATAAGAGATATGCAATAGGAAAAAAAAAAAAAAAAACAAATACATGCTAATGTAAAACAAGAAATAAATTGAAAACCACTTATAGTGACATACTAGTTCTTCCGACTGTGTAACCCGAAAATGGATTACAAAAACCAATCAATCGAGTCTAGGAACCGGTGTCAGCCAACATTGAAGCGAAGATTGGAAGATCTGAAACAAGTTTTTGCACGAGACGAACGTTGCATATTACAACATCACCCATATGCAGATAACCATGTTTTTGTACGAACGTTGCATATTACAACATTACCCATATGCAGATAAGACATCCCATCGTTTGGGTCACAACCCAGCACCTTAGTCCAAAACCATTGTGTTTCTTTAAACATTGAGCAATCACAGGATTATTTTTCGGAACCATTCGGTCCCAGAAAACCCTTTTATCAAACAACATTTCATCAATGTGACTCCATTGCCCTGCCTTTCTACTTCTTTCCACTCCCAAACAAACTAATTATCGTAGGAACCATCAAAGTTGAACATCCGCAGACAACCACGCCGAGGGTAGGACGAGATGATCCCTCAATGTTGTTTGCGGGTTTACCAAATTTTGTAGGCTATTTCATGCCACTTGAGATTAGTTTTTGGGCACGCAACTTCTCATAACTTGTCAAAACTATAAGCATATTTTATTATTTGATAATTTCTGCTTAGGCGATATATATTCTTAATCACATGCATCATCATGATAAGTTCAATTGAGGTTAATTTTCCAATCAAGTAATTGTGTACACATAGATGATTCATCCATTAAAATTGGAATTCAAGTCGATTCTTTTAATTTGAACTCATATATATTTACTGAAGTTTTGCATATTGTAACTTTGGCTAGACAATTTCCATGCCGTTATTAGGGGGAGAAGTGACAGTTCAAGAATGTCGTGAATCAGTGTTTATATATATATATGGGTTTCAAACTTTGAACTCTCCAGAAGTGGAGATTAATAAAGTTCAAGCCCTATTGAAAATAACACTCCGTCTGAGGTTATGGTCGAACTCTTAAGATGTGTGTCATAGAAGTGACAATGTAAGCACTGGAAAGGCATTGTCGTTGGAAAAATTAGGGTCTAATTGTTATATTAAATCACATGGAAAATCAAGAAATAATTTATGCAATTATATATCAAAGTAATGCATGCACATGAGTAATTAACGTTAAACGAACATAACATAATAGATTAGAAAAACCTGAAAATACAGTCGAGGCAAGTGTTAGACACTTTGTCCTTAAGACAAGTTTATGCCCCACTACGGTGCTCATGGTTGATCGGCGCATGTCTCCCAAGATACAATGACCACGTCCTTGTAATAGTAGCACTCCAAATCACAAGGCTTCATGAACCATGATTGTGTTGAAAACTCTCTCATATGGACTCAATGAGACTCTCTAATATTTAATGCACTATATGTATGTATGATGAAATGTTATCTTGTAATTATAGGAGGCTTCCCTATTTATAGAATGTGAGGTACCTCTTTGGAAAGCATGTGACTATTCATGAATAGTCAAAAGTTGCAACACTTCATTTAAGTAGACACATCTTTCTACCAAAAGACTCTACTTCTAATTTCCATTCAATTAATAAAGTTAAAATAATATTATTATTAAATTTTCCAACAATCCCCCAATGAATGGAAATTGACTCAATACCATGCAAATGACAATGCAGACACCAGAGAGAGAATTCAGTAGGAAAAGTATCGCATCGGGATAGGTGGCTTATGACTTTGAACCTTCCGTAGTGAATTATTATAACGCGATGTCTTGAACTGCTTAGCCGTTTGTGTAAACCAAGACAATAATAATCACACAATACCTTTCTAGACACCTCGTGGTTGCTCGGTTGTGTTCATTTGGCCCTGAACAATTCTTGGTTTCTCATGAGTGCTTTTAGAGAACTAAGCCCTTCAAAAAATTCTCATAGGAACGGCTCCATTCCTCACAAGATAGGTGACTTCCCATTAAGAGTATCCTGCAATACCCCACTTGTTATTTCCAAGTATAGGAATCATTAAAAGTAAAGCTTATCCTAAATACGCTGCAGATGACACTGTTTCATCATAGGACATGGGTAGGAGATTATCTCCGCAGTGCTCTCATTGAATCATCCACAATTCAGTTGTCCATTTGAACCTAGATCTTGGGATCTCCAGTCAGCTAGGTTGGGTTACCATTATGGCGATTCTTAAGACATAGGCTTTTAACGCATTCCCCTCGATGATACAACTTACTCTCTAGTCAAACATTTAATTAATTGGATCCAATAGGTTGATGACTATCTCTTATGGTGTGCACTTCCATTTATGAAATTATATTTCATTCGAGAGTCGTTGTTCCAACGTAATTCCTCCAAACATGTGTTCGAACTTGATAAATAATTTGCTAACACTAGGGTAAATTCCCCTGCATTTAAGGTATTTGTTAGAAGATTTCCAACTTTTCAATACCTTAAAACTTCAATTATAAGAGATAATCGTTATCTCTTTCTAAAAGCAAATTACTAAGTCACCCCCACAATTCTCTCATATTGTGGTTGCTTTTAACGCTATTAATATATTTCATATTAAGAGGTAGGAATTCTCGTAAAGATAAAATCTCTTTGTATCTTCGCATAGGCTTTATAAGAGCCACTTGTGTTTTTAAGAAAAACACTTGTTGGCGCCATTCAACAATGCTTTTGTGTCGCGATTCAACAAATTCATGATACTATGACCAATCATGAGTTATGTAAAACTCACTTGACACTTCGGTGATGGCCATCACATTATTTCACCTCTCAAAGGATTTGTGTTTCCTTTTAGGTGAATGCACATATGTCATAGTGATCAACTTGCCTCTTCTAAGTGGTATTATACAAATGAAGCACAACAGTTTTTTTGCCAGTCTGCAGTAAGACATTGTACCATTCTCAAATAATTTGGAGAACTATTAATCTCCCAAATTCATCCAACATATATACGACCCTGGGTTTTGGACACTTTGCATCTGCAGCATCTCTCAGAAATTTATGTGCTTGGGAACAAAAGCAGAACCGTTTGACTAGAATGCATTCTATATGCATTTTTATTTCCAATTATGCTTCTAATATCATATAGTGGCATTCCACGTATAAAGAAAATCAACTTATGCCACTCAAAATCCCAAACGGCACTATCACTGTAACTGATATGGTCACAGTCTGAAAAGAAACAAACTAGTGACCACGCCATCTCTACACATAACCAGTGATCGAATAGTTCACCAATTCGTTTCCGTATAGGCATAGAGATATAAACGGATCAAGATTCAAAGTTCTTAATCTAGTGGTCTTGCTTTGAAATGGTGAGACTCTTCTTGGAGTCGCTAGAATTAAATCTACATTTCCAGTTCATCCGTGTGCAATCTATACCATTACATCTGCATGCAATGCAAGAACTCAAAAGAAGCATCCATTCCAAATTAGTTCCCACTACGAAACGGTGCGATCATCAGAAGTCGCATACAGTTTCTGCATTGAATAACCGAATAACTGACATTTTTGAAAAATCATAAACATGTAATCGCTTAAGAATATTATAACGATAGAGTTATGAAAGCAAATATATTCTTATATTCCTAATCACTGTGTGCATTTGTAAATTACTTGCTAACAGGAAACAAACTTTGCAGTTTCAACACAGTCACATGTGGTTATTCTGAAACTAAGTAGATAAATTGGAAACCAACCAGCATAAACAAAATTGAAAATAGGTATCATATATTTATGTCTAAATACCGTGTCTCTCAAAGTCATATCAATAAAATGAACCAATAAAGAAATATATGTGCATATAGTGACATGTAGATCTTAACAAATTGAAAAATGAATAAATTTAAGCAAAATTCCCAGAACGCAAATGTGTCCTCTTTAACCAAATATAAATATATTGTTTCTTCATGTTTTAATCAACCGTAAATATACCAAATAAACCAATAAACATATCGTTTCTTCATGTTTTCATTCAACCATAAATAAAGCAAATAAACCATAATCTTGTCTTAAGATTGTTGGAAAAATTAGGGTTTAATTGCTATATTAAATCACATGGAAAATCAAGAAATAATTTATGCAATTATATATTAAAGTAATGCATGCACATGAGTAATTAATGTTAAACGAACATAACATAATGGATTAGAAAAACCTGAAAATACGGTCGAGGCAAGTGTTAGACACTTTGTCCTTAAGACAAGTTTACGCCCCACTGTGGTGCTCATGGTTGATCGGCGCATGTCTCTCAAGATACAATGACCACGTCCTTGTAATAGTAGCACTCCAAATCTCAAGGCTCCATGAACCATGATTGTGTTGAAAACTCTCTCATATGGACTCAATGAGACTCTCTAATATTTAATGCGTATGTATGATGAAATTTTATCTTGTGATTATAGGAAGCTTCCCTATTTATAGAATGTGAGGTACCTCTTTGGAAAGCATGTGACTATTCATGAAGAGTCAAAAGTTGCAACACTTTATTTAAGTAGACACATCTTTCTACCAAAAGGCTCTACTTTTAATTTCCATTCAATTAATAAATTTAATATAATAATATTATTATTAAATTTTCCAACAATTGTACCAAAGCATGTTATTTATATGCGCCTGAATATGAAAATTATTAGATCATGAAACGATGATAATTGATAATTTTGATAATAGTAGCTACTCATATCATCAAGTGTTATTCAGTCCACTTTTCTATTAATCGACAACAAAAGGTTGGCTAAATGGGAAAGAGGCATGTTCCAATTTTGAGTGTCAATTAAAAAAATGTTAACTAAGTGAACCTATATAGTTTGAACCCAAAGCTTATTTTTGGGTGAAGTGAAATAAAATCACTTATATGGCATAGAGCTTTGTAGTATATTCTACCATTGTAGATATAGCCATCTTTAAGCGTACGATTTATGCCATGAAATTCTTTATCAAAGATTTCAAATGAAAAGCCTAAATCTCAAAGTATGTATGATACCAACACATTGTATTTTAAATCAATATGAAATTCTTTATCAAAGATTTCAAATGAAAAGCCTAAATCTCAAAGTATGTATGATACCAACACATTGTATTTTAAATCAGTTTAGTATGAATTGCCTCCATGACTACTCTTGTTTGTTCGAACTAAAGTTACATTGTTGCAACATACTTTTTAAAGTGTCAACATTTTTAGAACGATTCTTGAAGAGTTATTTATGTAAATGGATTATATTGGCCATGTTCATAGTTTATTTTGAATCCTATATATATATATATATATATATATATATATATATATATTTTTTTTTTTTTTTTTTTTTTTTTTTTGTAACCTTTTGTTCTTTGCATAAATACAAAAAAGTTATTGTCAACTCCCAATAAACTCTGATACTTCCTAATTACAAGTTCTACTAAAGTTC
The DNA here is from genome assembly GCF_019419815.1 of Pyrus x bretschneideri. Taxonomy (NCBI): domain Eukaryota; kingdom Viridiplantae; phylum Streptophyta; class Magnoliopsida; order Rosales; family Rosaceae; genus Pyrus; species Pyrus x bretschneideri. The sequence goes on along the minus strand of NW_025999712.1, from coordinate 2,997,044 downwards.
AATTCATGAAGATGATTGTGTCATCTATATCAAACTCAACAATGATGACAGTTGAATCAAGGCTTACTATTTTCAGGGGGAATCCATTAAAGGGAGTTATTTACAGGGGGAGTCTTCAACAATAAGCTAAACTGGACATAAGCTCGTTGTGCTCTTTTCCCTTCGATTAGGTTTTTATTCGCTTGGTTTTTCTCTAGCAAAATTTTAGCGAGACAACACACCATATGAATATATCACAAACGTAGTGCCTGATTTTTCTCCTAGCCTTCCCTTAGGTTTTGTCCCATTGAGTTTTCCAAACACAGTTTTATCGAGGCAAGTATCATTAATTGGTAGACATCCAGAAGTGTTGTAAATATTTTTTATTATATTGGTGTCCACTTTCTGAGACAGTATACATATGTAATTAATTAGAACATCTTCTATATAAATTCTAAGTTTATAAATAGGCACTCTAATGAGAGTGATAAACACTCTCATTTTCTTCTCTCAGTCATTCTCTATTATCTCTTAGTTCATATATTATCTCCAACAGTAAATAAAATTATTTATATTGGTTAGGTTGAGGGCTTTAGATGTCAAACTTTTTTCATTATGTTATGAGAAATGATCTTCGAGCCCCTTTTTTCTTCCCCTCCATTCATAATTTTTTTTTTCTTCAAGCTTTTAGATTAAATAAATAATAGTAAGGTGAAGGGTCCAAAAGAAAAAGAAAAAAAGGAAATGCAAAAACCACTGCACTGCCATTTAGTACTACGGTTTATTGCTATTCCTCATTCATTTGTAAGTGAGAGGTCTTAGGTTCGATTTTCGCCAAAGACGAATTTGAACCATATATTGCTAGCTCATTGTAAGATTTTACTTACTTCCCCAATTCCTTAATATAGATAATATCATTTGTTTAAAAAAAATAATAAATAGCTACACTGTTTATCATAGTAGACATAGATTAAGCCCAATCAAAAGTATCCTGAAACAATGAAGAGCTTTTAGGTCAAACAAAAAAGGGTTCATGTTGTAAAAAAACTCAAATTCAGTTTTGCTGGTGTTTAAATATTGGGGTTCTACGGTTCTCCCTCATAAATTACTACTTGACTTATTTTGCTACCAGGCCAGGTAACCATAATAAAAGAGTTCTCTTTTTCCACTCACCTTTTAGTAAAATTATTCCGGAAAATGAATATGAACGGATATTTCACCACTTCTTATCCGGGTAATGGTAGGGAGATTAAATTTGTAAATAAAATTTTGAAAACTAAAATGGAAGTTGATGATTGGTTTATTACTTAAGCGTTGGTAAACATGCTTATTCATATTGGTGACATATCATTTAGTTTGTAAATTCAATCTCTCTAACATTATCTGTTCTTATCCATCGCCGTCCAATATGTTTGCTGGTGTTAAACAGAAACAGTTGCCACGTATGCTTCTTATCCAGGCCACCCAATATCTGATAATAATCAAAACTAGTACTAAATAGCAGCACCACTTGTATTTTGCAAGTAGAGAGATTAGAGAGCAGAGATACAGAGAAAGAGATGAGCAGCAGAGACAGAAGATGGTCTCTTGACGGAATGACGGCTCTTGTCACTGGTGGAACCAAAGGAATTGGGTTAGCTTCTCTATATTTGGATCCTTAAGACCATTAATCTCATTTTATTTTCAGTTTTTCTTTTACGTGCAATGCAATATTCTCTTTATTTCTCTAATTGGAGCTTTGATCTTTAAATTTTAGTTCAATTGGAGATTTTGGTACCTAGACTTATGACAATATGAAGGAAAAATAAAGGGGCCAGAAACTAATGGACATAAGTGATAAGGAAGTTACTTAGAAAGACCATTGATCGGCCTACACGTTCAGAGATCAATCCATAAATGTTTAATTCAAGAACTAAAGCTGAAATTCTAACCAAATTTAAGCACAAATGTTCCAATTTTTATTCCTTAAATTTTACTATTCCATGTTTGAAGTTAATAATGTTATCATACAGGTATGCAATAGTGGAAGAATTGGCAGGGCTAGGTGCAATTGTGCATACTTGTTCGCGAAATGAAGTTGACCTTAATGACTGCCTGAGTCAATGGGACGAGAAGGGTTTTCAAGTCACTGGCTCAGTCTGCGATGTGGTGTCAAAGACCCAAAGAGAGGAGCTTATAAACAAGGTCTCATCACTCTTTGATGGCAAACTTAACATCCTTGTAAGTACATGACTCATCAATTAATGGAAAGAATAATTTCAAGGCTTAATTATTGCAGTACCCCGAGAGTGTTTTAGGGTTCCACTTTACCTTCCCAAAGTCATTTTGACCTATTTTTCTCTCTAAATCATATATTCGTGTCCCATTTTGTCTCATTTCGTTAGTTCCATTAAATATTCCGTTAAAGATGTTGAAAGTGTTTGGCAACAATTTCACCAAAGATGATGTTAGAAGTTAATATAACGGTTGGCATCTAGAGAGGTCCATACATGATTAAGCTAGAAGATTAATGTGAGTTCATGATTTTGAAGGTTGAGAAGTGTTTAAAGATGAACTCAATTGAATCAAAGTGAATCAAGTATTTGTCAATTATCCATAAGAAGAGTTTTCAAGTAAGAGAGTGTAGGAGCTATCTGCAGCCTTTGGACTTCATGTCTTTAAAGTTATTTATTTTATTTCTGTCGTTTTGCGTTTTATATAACACAAGCTTCTCCCTATAATACAACGGTACTGTATTAGAGTGTTTCAACGATTAGATTGTGAGACTATCAAATGTCACAAATGAAAATCTAACCGTTCATTGAACCAAACATTCTACACACCGCTCCATTGTAAAGTTTTGCAGAGTACCACTCACTTTTGGCATTTTATTGTTTTTTAGGGATATTGGTCATGAAGAAAATTAAAATTGTACTAGTTCATTTTAGTAGAAAAGATGCCTTAGATTGAATCGGGATCCTCACCGGATCCATTTTGTGAAGATTTCGAAGATCTGTCAATCATGTCCATTCATCGTATATCGTGCGGTCAGAAATTATTTTAAATATTTTTATTTAAAATTAAACACAAACAGTACTTCGCATGATGTACGATCAACGAACATGATTCACAGATCCTAGGATCCTCACCAAAAGGATCTGGAGAGGATCCTGACGCCCTTAGATCGTATTTGTGAGGATGTGAAGGTAAAACAGTCTCATATTAATGAAAAGAGAAACCTTGCAAGGGGTTATAATAATTTGGGTTACTCCCCATATTGCTAATCTAGTTTCCTCAACTTTTTTTTCAGTATCTGGTTGTTTGAGAAAGCTTTAACTTTTTAGTGAAAATTAAGAATTTGAATCCAGTAAAAGTGCACTTTTTTCCTTAATTTATAATTGTCATCCATTAGCTTTGAACTCATAACCCCTTTCAACAAAGTTGAGACTATTGTATGTTTATGCTAAACCTTTCCAAAAATGTGTGGCTGTAGATAAACAATGTGGGGGCTAACAAACCAAAAGCAACACTAGATTACACAGCTGAAGATTACTCATTCATGATGGGCATCAATCTTGAATCTGCTTACCATTTGTGCCAACTTTCACATCCTCTTCTCAAAGCTTCTGGATCTGCTAACATCGTTTTTTTATCCTCCGTTGCTGGTGTGGTCTCACTAGAGGTTGGATCTATATATTCTGCAACTAAAGGTGCTTAATTATTTTTGTTATATATTTTTGAACTTTATGTAAAAATAAAACCCAATAGATAATTTTTGTTTTGCATCCAGTTGAAGAATTGAGCTTAAATTGTGTGGCTTTTCTGTATTGTATCTCTCAGCTGCAATAAATCAATTAGCAAAAAACTTGGCATGTGAGTGGGCAAAAGATAAAATAAGGACCAACAGTGTTGCACCTTGGTTCATCACCACTCCCCTCGGTGAAATGGTAAGATCATTATCATCATCACGTGCTTATGCATGCTTTTTATTTTCATTTGTCTTTAAATACAACCGATCTTAGGGGAGGAAAATCGAAGCAAGACCTAAGGAACATAGGTGAATTCTCTTAGTCACTTACACTATAAAAGTCCCTTCATGTATGCATGCTTTAACTTCAATGCCAATCAACATTTCATTGATGGGTCTTTCAAAGTCCGTAATCGGAATCGGAATCACAATAAGAAGTTGGATGGTGATGAAAAGAAATTATTCATGTGTTTAATAAACATGGAGGAATCAGAACAGTAGTGGGACTTATATAAAATAAAGAATTCAACTCTTGATTTTAAATTTATTGGATTTGTTTTTGGGAGTAATATTTTGATTCTTGAAGAAACAAGCCAAAATTTTCATCATCTTTTATCCATTATTTATTTAATAGCCTAGTTATGTCAATGAATTACTTGTCAATTCACATTAAGAGAATTATCTTGCTCAAATTAAAATCAAAAGCATTAAAACATGAAAATGGAAAAGACAAAAAAAAAAAAAAAAAAAAAAAAAAAAAAAAAACCAATGCAGGATTGCCAATTTAAAAATAATACTTCTACTCTTATTTTTTTTTATTGAGGAGCTTGACAAATTATTAAAATCATTACTAATATATTTGTCATACATCCATTCTCTCTCAATATGCATGCAGTTTCTCGGAAATAAAAAGAAATCGGGGGTGATAAACTCTCGGTGTCCTTTAGGACGTCCAGGAGAGCCAGAAGAAGTGTCTTCCTTGGTAGCATTTCTATGCCTACCTGCAGCCTCTTACATTACTGGACAAACTATTACCATCGATGGTGGGGTGACTGTCAATGGCTTGCTCTTCCAAGAAACATGACATGGAAATCGTTCGATATGTCTGCATATGTAGTAGTAGACAGTGCTTGAGGTCAGGAAAAACAAAATCTCCTATCTAATTCCAAAGTGGTGAGCTTTAGTTTTATGTGTAATTAGGTGACATTAATGTTCTAATTAAATAAGTGAATGAAAGACTGCCTTGATTTAACTTTCACTGTATTAGAAGAGCTTATAAGCCTGGTTTGGTTTAGATGCATTTCTGTTCACCACCCTCAAGTGATAGTAATGTTCACTACCATACTTATTACTGTTGGATGTGTTTATATTTTGAAATTTATGTCTATCTACTACACAGATCTCAAAATTTAAAATCATTCAATGGTGATAACTAGAGTAATGAGCATCACCATCACTTGAGGGTGGTGAGCAAAAATATTCCCAAGTTGGCATTTAGAATTGTATTAGATTGAAATCAAGCACTTTCAAAATTTATCCAAAATTAAGGTAGAACATGAGTTAGTCATCTAGGAAACTAATATCTTGTATGTTGACATCTATCTATTTATCAATTCTAACATATATACCGGAACCACTCTACTTTTTTTATTTTAAGAGATCCACCGCTGTCTTTCCTATTTGATAATTTTTCATTGAATCGATATATAAATAAATAAAAATTATTACAACACTATCATCTAGACTGCCAAGCGAGCTAACAAGAGGTGAACATCCAGACTTAGCCACAGCAACTAGAAAGGATGTGCTTACCATTACATCCGAGTTTAAATCAAGTTCTCCAAAGTTTAGATGAGTTCAAATTTTCATCACGATTCTTGAGGCAAAAACAATAAAAACTTAACGAGTTAACTTCAAACCTCTCCAACGTACGTACCGATCATCAAAAAGAGGGAAAAAAAAAACAATAAGAGGGGAATACAATTTTTACTCCTAGAAATTGAAAGATTTAAAAGGTGTATGTAGGTAGTCATGTGCCTTTTCGTCTCAATTTCATAACCTCTTGCATAAAAATTCAACGGGTAAATTACATGTCCTCTCGTACAACTTCATTTATTTTTTTTCAATTTCATACAACGACTCTCGATTTCGTACCAATGTCACTCAATCGTTAGTCAGTCTGTCAAATTGACTATTAAGTGATGACGTGACAAGAACATAGACCACATGTTGCTGACTTGGAGTCCAAATTTGTGCTAGATGGCTAAAACAAATTCAAAGAATTTTTTTTTAATTATTATATAATGTGAAAATTAGAAAATTATTTTCAATATAATTTAATATTTAGATTGGTGGCTCACGGCACCTCGTGGGGGGTCACTGCGAGGGAGATTGAGAGGGAGATTGAGAGGGAGGGCTGACAGAGATTGTAGAGAGGATTTGAGAGTTGCACGGCGTGAGGAGGAAGAAAGAAGAAGGTTCCGGTTGTTAAAACAATTTAAACCTTTACCCGACAAAAGATTTATGGGGCAAAAGCTTCTAAAATTTTGATATATGTTCAAAACCCTAGATTTTCGTCGAGCAAACGCAATTTAGTTAAAAATTGGTGGGAATGGAGTTTCCCTGACAAACTTATGGAATATTTTGTTGGGTTACCTCTATTTTGGGGGCAAATTTAAATTTTTGGGAAATTCTAGGGGTGTATTTTTAAACCTTGCCCAACGAATACATAACTTTAGCCGACAAAATTTAGGAACTTGGCCCGACGAATTCAAGTATTCCGTCAGGCAACTTTGAAAAAGAATTTTTCTTGAGTTTTGAACGTTAAGTTCAAATGGTTAAAAAAAAAATCATTGAATTTCATAATTAGGTAAATTTAGTGTGTGCTTTTACTTTCAATTGGGGTCTTGTACAAAATCAGAGCTAAAACGACCATTAAATCTTGATTTTTTGTTTCTAACTGTCTAATGATTTCATTCCATTATCTAATCTCCGAACATTTTTTTTGGATGATTGTTGGTATAGAAGAACTCGAAGTATATGCAAACATGTTCAATGATTGGATCATGAAAACTAGTTTCGTAGAATGCGTGTCCCCTTGTAAAGAATGGATTCCAAATCACTTAGTATTTATTCTATACTTCCATTAAGTAGAATGTAAGTTTTTGGTGTATCCACTATTTTAAATATTTTAGATTGATGATCGTGTTCGTACATCTTATTCTTCTAGGGTTGAGGATTTGTGAAAAATCAACAAAATCGGAGCTAAAACAACCGTTAAATCGTGATTTTTTGTTTCTAACTGTCGAATGATTTTGTCCTGTTACAAAATCTCCGAACATTTTTTTTAGATGATTTTTGGTGTAGGAGATCTCGAAGTATATGCGTTTACATTTGATGGTTGGATTGTGGATTGAGATTTTTTCAAAATAGTGGAGTTGAGTGAGCTGAAAAATGGAGAAAGAATGAGTGTTTATAAAGCAGAAGCACATATGAGTCTAACGGTAGGGATTGAAGCAGAGATTAGGGTTTTGTTTTCACATATCTAGATACAGGATCCCTGAAATGATGAAAATGGGACTACACTTGTACTCATTATCACTCCTTAATTAAATGATATCAGCCAATGCTGTGATAGAAGACAAATTCGATTTTGCACTGCCTCATGCATTTGTTAGGGATTCCAAAACACTTAGAGTTTATTCTATACTTTTATTAAGTACAATGTATTCTTTCGTGAAAAAAGGCTCAGGCATAGGTTTTAGAGCTTTGGAACCATTACAAAAAGAATTGAGAAAAGAAGAAAAATTTAAATGATATCAGTCAATGCTGTGATACAAAACAAATTCGATTTTGCACTGCCTCATGTATTTGGTTGGGATATTTCTGATCATCACGATGGCATCCTCTCCATGTTTTTCCACATGCATGCAAGAAATCTGAGTAACTTTTGGTCATCACCTTCTTCGACACAAAGAAATTACTTAAGTACTCCACAGGGCGATCCTTATATCCCTTCCAACTACTAGTTCTAATATTTCTATTAGAAATCTTATAGTTGATGTGAACCCCTACAATTGACTTCCACTCCTTACTCTTCTTGTACTTACTAATCTTATTTTTACCACCAATACTATCCCCTAAACCTCCATAACTGAAGTTGTGAAGAAGAGAAGTGTGACTTGCAAAATTCTGCCCCTACGATCAATTTTTATCGCGTGCGTAAAGGTTTTGAATAAACTCTAAATGTTGACCATCTTTACCCTACCAACTAAAAAAATTGACAAAATTTGGTTTATTGGGCAAAATTTTGTTGGGCAAGCCTTATTTTTTGGTAATGTTCGTTTTGAGACATGCATTAGCTCATTGTGCCTATGAGATGACTTTATCAACAACTTTCATATTTTTCTGCAGATCTGATGCGTTTACTGCTTGAGTATTTACACATTTAAGGAAGAGTGTTATAATTAATATTTCACATAGTACGATTGTGTAAATCCTAGTAAAGATAAGTTAGGAATCCTTTACGATCTAGAAGATCTTTCCTCTTTGACTTTGTATTACTTGGAAAGCAGATTATTCTCTCATCCTTATTACTATAAATAAAGGAATTAGGCATGAGTCTAAGATCATGATTTTCCAGGCCGGAGTCAGGCGGATCAGAATACAAGTACCTGATGTGAGAATTACTTGACACTCAAATTAAACCCTCGTTTGACAATTGTAGTAGAATGGATAAGTGAGGGATCGTTCTAGACCGGGGATTAGGAGGGCTTGCTAAAACCTTCTAAATTGACTTAAAAACGTAAAAACAATATAAAACACTAAACTAGACTCAAAGAATGTGAAACTAAACGTTAAAACACTAAGACAAACCAAAAGAATCAAAATGCTTTAAAAACACAAACTAAATTGATTTCTAACTATATTGAACATTAAAGCAAAAAGGGGATTGAGGTTTGACGAAAATTGAAATAACGAAACAAGTTAATAACTAGACAGAATGTAATTGATGAAATAAGATGGTTGGTGAATTAGCTAGAGGTTCTTTCTCCACACATGATATTTATGCATATGAATCAATTTCCAGTTATTCCTTCATTGAATTATGAACGACAATGCCCCAAATTAACCGTGACATCACTAGTTAACCCTCAGATTTTCCTTATATTATTGGATTGGATGGCATCATTCGACAACCCAAAACATTCTCAAAAGTTCCCTACATGTCATCATAATAGAGATACAATCGATGATCATTAAGAATAATGAAAACCATAAGCATTGACAAAGCATTTGCAACTATGACATCATGTTACTCATGCTAAGAATTAAACTTAACGCGATCGTGACAAGCGACCTTCACTACTTTCAAGTATAAGTTAGTAACGATTATGTGAAACCTTCTTAAACTTTAGCCACATATTCATGCATGCTAATTAAGTGTCGACCCTCAATCAACAAACACAAATAAGTTAATCATCAAATAGTTAAGCCAATTGCATTCACGAATCAAGAGTTCATAACCGGAATTCATCAATTCATATTACATAAATAATCATGGTATTGAAATCACCCCTAGCCAAAAAGGGTTTAGTTCCTCATAACTTTGAAATCAAAGAAACACCTAAACATTCCAACAACTCAAACTTGAATTGTATGAACGTTTAGGCACTCTTCTCTTCCATTCCTCATATTACAAAACAAAGAGAATTGAATTTAAACATTGAAATCAAAGAAACGCGTAAACATTCCAACAACTCAAACGTGAATTGTATGAACGTTTAGGCCCTCTTATCTTCCTCTTTATTGTGGCACAAGGACTAAGGGATGTTGTTGGTGTGTTGAATGGATTGGGGGATTATGGAAATGGATGAGGAGTGGTGGAGAAAATGGAGAGAAACTCACGGCTAGGGAGAAGATGGAAGTGTTTGTGGTGTGTTGTGTATGAAATGAGATGATGCTTGAATGAATGAATGCAAGGGTATTTATAGGAGGAGTGGAGGTGTATATGGCTATTTGTTTAATGTGTTTGTGTATTATGATGAATGCATGTGAGTTAAAGAGGGAGAATGTGGTGAAATGATGAAGTAGGAAGGTGGAAATGCATGTGAGATGTTGGAAAGGAAATGGGAATATAAGTAGGCCACGGCATGGGAGTTGTTTTGTTGGTGTAAATGTGCCATGGTTGCAATGATGAAGAATAAAGGGTGCATGTGGGGCGGAATTGAATGAATGCAAAGTGAATGAATAATGAAATGAGTTAAAGAGGGAGAATGTGGTGAAATGATGAAGTAGGAAGGTGGAAATGCATGTGAGATGTTTGTGGAATAAAGAATGAATGGTGGAATGATGAAGAGTTGCATAAAGAATGCATGTGAGTTAAAGAGGGAGAATGTGGTGAAATGATGAAGTAGGAAGGTGGAAATGCATGTGAGATGTTTGTGGAATAAAGAATGAATGGTGGAATGATGAAGAGTTGCATAAAGAATGCATGTAGGGTTAGCTAGGTTGGCTTTGTTTGGGTGCATGTGTGTTAATGGTGGTTTTGCATGTGAATTGATGGATTGTTTTTGATGGAATGGATGGTTCTTTGCATGGCTTTTGAAGTGATTGTGGGCTTTGGAATTAGAAGGAAATGCATGGCCTTGGGGTTGGTTTAAGAGAGAATGGGCTAGGCCCTTTGTTTTATGTCCAAAATGAATACAAGGCCTTCAAATTCGTCCAACACTTTGGCTCCAATCATATGCTATCCATTCCAAGCCCAATTTTGCTCCAAAATGCATCTTTTTGCTTCCTTAGCCATATGAACCTAAAAACACACGAAAATGGCTTAAACTACTAAAACAACTATGAATTAACAACATAGATGCACGAAAACAAGCTAAGTAAGTCGCCTAAATATGCTCCTATCAGTACCTTAGATGTCCGATCATGGATTCAACAGCTCTGAGCAAAGCTAGATTAACAAAGTAGTGGTGCCACCATCATCTATTTTGGAGCAATGGGCAAAGCCCGAACAACTTTGCTGAGATTGACCATTCTTGTTCCACAAGATATGAAAACCTAATCCAACATGGAATCAACCTTATTTCTCATATTCTTGAAGTTCCAACAATCTAGGAATTGGCATGCTCCGCAAGTAATCACACTCCCAAGATGATGCAATATCTACTTCTAGATATCCTCTGGATTCTCCCCGGTGTAATACAAGATTATATCCTAAAAAGGTCTTTCTCCCCATTGGTATAAATACACTCTTTTAAGATTCGTCTCTGATAACGGAATTATCGCACTCCAACTCTCTTGCCCACTGCTTAAGTTTTATTATTGCTCACTAACTTGACCATCAAAGAGCCTTTGACCGACACCATCCCGAGTATCTGGCTTGCTCACGATTGTTTACTCTTTTACAGATAATTACTCGGATTTGTGCACCTCCACCATCTGCTAAGGTGCGCGAACTTGATTCGAACAATAAGAAATCACATCACAGAATTCCTTAAACCTTTTTCTTCTCTCTACGCCACACACTCCCTCTCTAAATTTTAGGTCACAACAATTAGGCATATTAAAGATAAGTCAATTATAGGATATATTAGGGATGTTAGGCAATGAATAATGTGCTAAAACATGCGCATGAGTCAATTATTAGGCATATTAGCCTATTAGGCATGTTTTATTTTTATATATAGATGAATTTATAATATTAATGTTGGATTGTCCTAATGTAATACAAGATTATATCCTAAAAATATCTTTCTCCCCATTGGTATAAATACACTCTTTTAGGATTCATCTCTGGTAACGCAATTATCGCATTCTAACTCTCTTGTCCATTGCTTAAGTTTTATTATTGCTCACTAACTTGACCATCAAAGAGCCTTTGACCGACACTTTCACGGGTCTCTGGCTTGCTCACGATTGTTTACTCTTTTACAGATAATTACTCGGATTTGTGCACCTTCACCATCTGCTAAGGTGCGCGGACTTGATTCCAACAATAAGAAATCACATCAGAGAATTCCTTAAACCTTTTTCTTCTCTCTACGCCACACACTGCCTCTCTAAATTTTAGGTCACAACAATTAGGCATATTAGGGATAAGTCAATTATTGGATATATTAGGGATGTTAGGCAATGAATAATGTGCTAAAACATGCACATGAGTCAATTATTAGGCATATTAGTTGATAGGATTTTTACTGCCTGCAAAAGTAGGGATAAAAACACTTAAAAATACTTGCAAGAGTACAAGGTTGTCGTAGTATAGTAGCTCAAGCAAGATCATTTTCCATAGGGATTGAATGAATAATTTGTATTTAAACTAATCCTTAGCTAATTATCTAGAACAAATTTTGGAAAACGTTGATTTTGAATTTAAAAATAATAAAAATGAATTTAATTAAAAAGGTTAAAGAAATTAGCAAAGTAAAGAAAACAAAGGAAAACATTTTGAAAACCAAATAGTAAAAGCCTAGGATTCTGCCATTCCCTTAACAATCTTATACAATTTTACCAATTACTTATGAATTTCTACATACATGCTTTGAAGGTTAGATTTTCCTAATGCATATTTTCCCCGTGATGTTCAAATGAAAACGTATATCTAACATGCAACATGTCTGTGATGTTTAGATCAAATATAAACATGCAAGACTCATTAAGCTTTGTGAAAACAATTTAAAAAACCATGCAGCCCTTAAGAGCGTAATGTTCGCCTTAAGTGAATTTACAATTACCAATCACAAGAAGCCCTCTTCAATTTCAAGGTGATGTTCCAATAGAAATTGCATCAAATTACTTGTCTAAAAACCCTAATGGTCACGAATCACTAAGACAATTAGATAGTTTAATTACAATGATTAATAATTCAAAGTAAGCATGCATTCATTCATAAGCAAATTAATAAAATCACATATTCATGCTAAGGCTCATGACTTCGCCATAGCAAACGGAAATTAGTTACGAACAACTATAAAAACAAAAGAAAATATATTAACTAGAAAATGGATTGAAAACACCTTGTAGATCAAAAGTCTGAAGTTCTCCAAGATAATGTGTGCCTCCCCCCCCTCTAATGGCTAAATAACCTTATTTATACTACTACAAGATAAAACCCTCATAGAAAATGTTTTCTAAAAACTAGGAAATAAAATAATAAAAAGATAACTAGGAATTACATTCCTACTCTGACTAGAAAATCTATCCAGTAGAGAAATAGCCACGTTTATGAACATTCAGGGCTCCAAAACAGCCCCAAAAAGACAAATTAAAGATTAGGACCTCCTCTTCAAATTCCAAGAAGTGCCTAAGTCCGAAATCCATTATCTTTTAGCCCAAAAGTTGCAAATAAGCTCTGCAGCCCAATTTACCAGCACTGTGCGCTGGGCATAAATTAATTCGCCACGATTAGATGCTTTGGGATAAAATTATGAAATTTTGATAAAACGTTCTTGATAGATTCACGAATCCGCTTCAATTAGAATCACTAAAAATTCCACTATTTGATTACTTTATGTTCAGAACAAGTTTACATGTCCTACATTAAAAATGCATAACAAAGCATCAAAATCTCACCCAAAAAATAACCAAAATAAACCAAGAATAGAGAATAATATGTAATATAAAATCGAATCATCATTAGCCTATTAGGCATGTTTTATTTTTATATATATTAGACAATGAATTTATAACATTAATGTTTATTTTTCTTTTGTAAAATTATTAATCCTTTTTACCATCAGCATGGAATTAATTGTGTATATCAAATATTTAAATAACGGTATTTTCAGCATTGAAAAGATGTATGATGTCTAAATTAAACATAATTAATGAATTTGCTCACGTAGAGTCTAGTCACTAAATTTTATTCAAACAAAAAAAATTATGTTAGATTGTATTTAAAAAAAGTTAAATTTCAAAAGCTAAAGTTACATTTTCAGTGAAAAAAAAAAAAAAAAAAAATCTTTCTAGCATTTCTCGACGTGTACGGTGTACTTAATTAAAAAAATCATCATAACTATAATTATGTTTACCGCAAATACTAGGAGCAACACAGTAGCGGCAATGCCCGATGTGTTTGTAATCGGATTATCCGGATCCGAGCAGCTACTAAGTAGGTGCATGCATGAAACAGTCCCCACGTGTACTTCTTATCCTGGCCACCCAATATCTGGTAGTAATCCAAACCAGTATTAAATAGCAGTACCACTAGTATTGTGCATGAGGCCGTTAGAAGGCAGAGAGAGAGAGAGAGAGAGATGAGCAGCAGAAGCAGAAGATGGTCTCTTGAGGGAATGACTGCTCTTGTCACTGGTGGAACCAAAGGAATTGGGTTAGCTTCTCTAAATTTGGATAGTTAAAACCATTAATCTTTTTTTTTTTTTTTTTTTTTTTCTTTTACATGCAATGGAATGTTCACTTTATTTTTTCTAATTGGAGCTTTGATCTTGAATTGATTCAATTGGAGACTTTGGTTCATAAACTTGTCCCAACATAAAACAATATTTCTTTTGGTTAAAATTGTTAGAACTTCCTTTCAAAATAAGAAACAAATAGGGGGAAAATAATGGACATAAGTGATAAGAAAGTTATCCAAAAATACTATTGCTCCGCTTACAAGTTCAAAGACCAATATCCATAAATGTTTAATTCAATGACTAAAGCTCAATGATCAAAATTTAAGAACAAGAGTTCCAATTTTTTATCTTAATTTTACTACTCCATGTTGAAGTTGATAATGTAATTATATAGGTATGCAATAGTGGAAGAATTGGCAGGGCTAGGTGCCATTGTGCATACTTGTTCGCGAAATGAAATTGAACTTAATGACTGCCTGAGTCAATGGGAGAAGAAGGGTTTTCAAAGTCACTGGCTCGGTGTGTAATGTGGTGTCAAAAACCCAAAGAGAGGAGCTTATAAACAAGGTCTCATCACTCTTTGATGGCGAACTTAACATCCTTGTAAGTAGAAGACTGATTAGTTGAATTAACATATATGCATGAATCATGAATGATCATCACTCTTCGATGGCAAACTTAATATACTCGTAAATATATATTTTTTAAATATTTCTGTTTGTCCTACACGTTTCCATGATTTGCAAAATTGTACTTTTTTAAAACTCAAACGTTCAACACACGTATGTACATACTTTTTATGTTTAATACACATAAGTTTAATGCATTTTTCAGCAATACATATAAGCTAAAATCGTTATGTTATGCTACACCCTTCCAATAATGTCTTGTTATAGATAAACAATGTGGGGATTGTCAAACCGAAAGCAACGCTAGAGTACACAGCTGAAGATTACTCATTCATAATGAGTACCAATCTTGAATCTGCTTACCACTTGTGCCAACTTTCACATCCTTTTCTCAAAACTGCAGGAGCTGCTAACATCGTTTTTTTGTCCTCTACTGCTGGTGTGGTCTCAATGGATAATGGATCCATATATGCTGCCACTAAAGGTGCTTAGTTAACTTCCTTATATTTATAGTTTTGACCTTTATAAAAAAATAAAATAAATAAACATATCATTTATAATTTGTAGAAAACTGCATTAAATCCTTAAAAATTATCGGTTATAGACTAATACCTTGTACAAGATTAAATAATATTTTAGTCATTTGACTCCATGATCATATCAGTATACATATTCCACATACAATTATTTAATCCTAAGTTTTGGAATACTAATTAGACTATTGATTATTGACATTTCCTTTTTTTGTGTTGGTTTTATAAACAACTATAAAACCTATCAACAATTAAAATGTTATTTGTAGCTGCTAAGTATTATACTCATATAATTAATGATATTTACGTACCTATATATGCTTACACAGTTAGATCAACTCCAATGGTGGGCTAAAAGTCAAATAACAACCAAAATTGCCCCCCAAAACCACTCCAACCCAAGGGGAAATTTTGGGCTAAATGCTAAATGCTAAACCAATGCCAAATTCCCCTCAAAATTTAGTCCAGAAATCAAAGTGGACTCCACCCAATATTTATCTGAATTTAAATTTTTTTAGATTAAAATGTTCATAAAATTAATTTACTATAGTCTAAATATTTTTTTTTAATTTAATTTAACAAGAAAAATAGCCTAAGTTCATTCTTTAATAATCCCGGAATAAAATTTTAGGCTAGAACGGTTGGAGCAGAAAAACTGTTTCTGGGCTAAAAGCTAAATTTTCTGGGCTAAAAAATTTAGCTTTTAGCCCAACCATTGGAGATGGTCTTACATAGATTATATATAAGTACTGATATTGATACTTAAGTACGTACGGACGAATAATCAATATGAATTGTTTTTGTATTGATGTTGACTTTACTAGTATAAGTTTGTTAGGTTTGTGAATACTGAATATGTTTCTTTAACAATCTGATTTTACATAATAGATTTAGTAAATATACTTAAATATGACACGGTGTTTGAATTTAAAATTGAAACTTGAATTGAATTTAGAGGTTATAATCTAAGAACAATCTTTTTCAAACCTAAAATCTAGAAGCTCCTAAATTTTATCTTTTATAGATGAAACGATAGCAGCTTTATTATAATATTAAGAATTGATACAAATTTGAAAGAGGACATTGAAGATAACATTAAAAAAGTTTTCAATCAAAAGAAACTTTAACCAAACATAAAAGGCTAACTTGGCTAACTAATTATCACCATACCCATGAATTAGGCGAGACAAGCACGAGGATAAGTAAAGTAACGCATCAAAGTCTTGAACTCATCCACTTTCAAACTCAGAGGACTAAAATGACACTCAAAGTAAAAGAAACTCCATTCTTGGTGAAAAGGTCAAGCACTTCGCCGGTTAGCATTTGAGAACTTCTGCGCACAAAGTCTCGAATATAATGAACATGAGGACACTTTTTGACAATAACAGCTCCTACTCCAAAGAAGAACTGACAACGAACCAAACTAATATCCATACCAACAAAAATTTTGTGTGCAACACAATCCGCGAACCAATTCCAACAAAATAGACACATAAGGAGCTGATAACACACCAATACAAAACTAAAATACTCATGAAGAAAGACTCACAAAAAACCTCACCAAGGAGACACTTATTGACTAAAATAGTAAAACGAAAAATAAACAAGCAACCATCTATGAGAAGATAAAGGGAGGGAGGGTAGAAAAATGGGAAGAGAGATTGTCACCAGCCTCCAGTCAGAGCAAAGGATGGCGACTACGGAGGTTGTAGATTTAAGGTTTGGTAAAAGGAGAAAGATAAACGGCTAGGGTTTTTTTTTTTTCCTCTCTTAAGAGGGTGAGACGAGAAGACCCTAAGGCCTCGTTTGGCATGTTGTATAAGGGATCAGATAAGACTAATAGTACGGACCTGACCATTTGGTGTCTTCTCGTATTAAATAGTCACCGGATTAATTTAATCAGTTGGATAGGATAGTCGGGTATACACCTTCTTAATAAACCCTTCCAAAAGGAGTGGATTATTAGTCGGGTATAACCTTTCCTCTCTTTCGCACTTCGTTCTCCATGACACCTACTCTCGCCGTCGTCCCTCTCGTCGTCGTTCTCCCGGTCGTTACTCTTCTGGTATTGTCGCAATGCTACGCTCCTGGTACTGTCCCTCTTCGTGAAATTCGTAAGTACTAGAAGAGTACTGAGCTCTTGATGAGGAAGTTGCCATTCCAGAGGCTTGTTAGTGAAATTGCCCAGGATTTCAAGACTGATCTGCGTTTCCAGAGCCACGCAGTGTTGGCACTACAGGAGGCTGCTGAGACCTTGTGGGTCTATTTGAGGACACCAACCTATGCGCTATCCATGCCAAGCGAGTTACCATCATGTCTGCTGAACAATATTTCATTTGGGCAATTTTTTGGTATTTTTATGTACTTTTGTTCAACATTTAATTTGTTTATTTTTGTTCATTTGGTTGTTTGCAGCCTGACTGTTGAACAATATTCATCTGGGCAATTTTTTATTTTTTTGAAATTAGATTTTGCTTAATTTGGGGCTTTTTAATTTGCTTTTTATTTTGAAGTTTAGGATTTGAAAAGTATTTGGGTTTTTAGATAATTACATATTTATATTCGATACAATATGAATAATGCGATTATAGTCCGATACTGCACCAAACGCTCGATTAATTTAGTCAGTATTATCCGGTGACTATTGATCCTATCCAACAGAAATAGTCAGTACAATCCGAGCTGCCAAACGAGGCCTAAAGTTTGATACATTGTTTTTGGCGTGTGATTTTTAATGTTTGACCAAAGTATGGCTTTTCTGTATTCTATCTCAGGTGCCACGAATCAATTAGCAAAAAACTTGGCATGTGAGTGGGCGAAAGATAATATAAGGACCAATAGCGTTGCTCATTGGTTCATCACGACTCCCCTTGTTGATCTGGTAAAATTATCCTGATCATGTTCTTCTGCATGCCTTTTATTTTCATTTTTTTTAATACAATCGATGTTGGGCAGGAAAATGCAAACCGGATTTAAGATACATGAATGAAATTTTTTAACACACTTATATTACAGGTCCCTTGCAAGTTGCATCTCATAACTTCAAGCCAATTAGTATTTTATTGATGGGGTCTGCCAAAAGTCCATAGTCAAAATTAGAATAAAATGTTGGGTTTTGCCAAAATTTCATGTCTTTTGTTTATTCATGTATATATAGGTTCAATTTTTTAAACAAATGATACTATTTACACTAAGGGGTTGAGGAGTAAGTGAAGTCTCATAATGGGCTAGCAATAATGTGGTTCAAATTCGCTTTTGGCGAGAATTGAACCTAAAACTTCTCACTTACCAATGAAAAAGAATATCACTAGACCGGAGTACTAAGTGACATGTAGAGGTTCAAATTTAGACCTGAATTGTGTACAACAAGTTTTATGGTGAAAAGGTTTACAGCAAGTTTAGATCATACTTCTAGCCTTATTTAATTTGTTTATGAAGAGCTTGACCAATTATAAGATCGTTGCTAATATATGTGTCCTACACATCAATTCTCTGTTCTTCTATTCTCTCTTTTATACATGTAGTTTCTCGGAAATGAAAAGAAATTGGAGATGATAAACTCTTGGGGCCCTTTAGGACGTCCTAGAAAGCCAGTGGAGGTGTCTTCCTTGGTAGCATTTCTATGCCTACCTGCAGCCTCTTACATTACTGGGCAAACTATTATCGTCGACGGCAGGGTGACCGTCAATGGCTTGCTCTTCCAAGGAGCATGACTTGGAAATAGCTCTATATGTATGCAAATGTAGTAGAAGAGACAGTACTTGAGATCATGAAAAAAAAAAAAAAAATCTCTTATCTAATTCCAAATTGTATGTGAAAAATAGGTGACATCAGTAGTTCCCATAGTGAAGTTTGCAACTATTGTTACTTGCACAATAAAACAGATAATAAACGAACTTTTTTCTGCTTTGGTTGACTAGTGGATTGTGAAGTACTTGTTGCTTGCTCTTTCCTTTTCGGCTACACATTAACAACATATCAGAAAACTTGTTATAACCTGATTGCTTACAAAAACTTCCATATGCGAACAAATTATTAAGGATGTAAACCAATGTAAAATGTGATCATACCTTCATCGCTTTTGGTTGACTAGGCCCTTTTGTCCACATCTGGTGCAAGTAAATGGGGGTGTTTACTCATCCACTAAGCTTTGTCCTTTCATTACTTGCCACTGGAGGGAGGACTTTACCAGGCTCCTTAACCCTTTTTTTCTTGGGTCTTCCAATTTGCTTCTTGTACATTGGAGGATCAACTGGAGTGGGTTGGATCACATGATCCTGCAGCTGATAGGAGTAGGCATTGGGTTTCTGACAGGACCCTTGGATATATATGTTGCTTGCTTGTAGCAATCATTCAAATACCTTTTTTGGTCTTGTTGCTTTCTGAGAATACAAGTCATTGCATGTGCACATGGGATTCCACACATACCCCTTTCTTATTTTTACTTTTTTTTGCAAAAGCATCTATTTGCAGCTAAGTCCACAGCGAACTCCCTTCCACTCATTGTTCTAACTCGGTACTTCATATTCCCAACAAGAGTCGCAATGCAATACCCCACTATACTCTTTTAGCTTGTCAATAATCTTATGAATTCTTGGACCCCCTTGTACCTTCCACTTCAATGTTTTCCCTTCGACTTCAAACCTGTCTTAAAGCAGACTAGCATTCGAAGAAGAGGGAGGAAAAGTGGGATTAGGTGGGGGCACGTGAAAATGTGGTAAGGGAGGAAAGGGAAGGTTTAGTTGGTTAGTTTTTTTTTTTTTTTTTTTCATTTTAGCACGAAAAAGTGGTCATGTGTTCCTTTTTAGTGTGGAGTTGGATGAAATAGTGACAGAAAGATGACATTAATTTGCGGGACTAATATTCAGTGATTATATTGATTGATTTTCAATTTCAGAAACCATCATAATTAAGGGGGTCAATTTCAAGCACCATTTATGATAAAAACTCTTCGTTTTTTTTTTTGTTTTTGTTATTAATTTTAAATAAAATATGATATTGCAAATGATTTCTAATTTATACATTATTAATAATTAAATTACTTTCTTTTAATTTGTTCTAACCAATGGCATAAATTTGGACTCCTAGTGAGCAAAATATAAGTTCTGCACTTTACATTTTATCACTTAATGACCAATTTGACAGACTGGTATATAAAATTGAGAGACGCATGATATTGAAATTGGACGAATTTTTAAGGTTACCCAATTTCAAATTCAAGGACAATCAATTTGCGTAGTTTGCAACATCATAACAAGGAAACAAAAAGTTGCAAACGTCCGTGGATGAATTATGGGTTTCAATTATTTTTTTACTAGCCTCTCGCTTAAACGAATTCAAGTCCAAAACAAAAGATTTGAGAAAACTGAGAACACAAGGTAAGTATCAACATCCACATAAACGCAAACGTCCGTGGATGAATGCTCTAGTTCTGTTTAGTTCAATCAACTATCTAGTTGGTATCACAACTTTGTCCAAAGGGTGTCCAATAATTAAGCTTTAATACCATTATGTCACGTTCAAGACCTAGAGTCAGTAGAAAAATCAACCCCACATCTGACTAAAAATTAAATAAATAAAACTAAAACTGAAATAGGGTGAGAAATTAATTCCTCAACTCAAGAATTACTTACAATAACTTGGATTGGATGTGGTCCCTATTTATTAACATTTTTTTATTGAAACCTTGTTGGTTTTTGGTTTTTTATTGAAGTCCCTGAAATTAATGCAATAATGCATTTCTATGTAGGTTACTATAAATTTATAATTTTTAGTTTAAAATTTGATATTTGTAGTTATATATATTAATGAGACTTTAAATAAAATCTATAATTTGTTGAAAATATTGAAAAAATATACTTAAATAAAACCCATGATTTGTCATTACTTGTATTAATGACATTTTACATACAAAAAATTGGTAATTTTTATACAATACATTTTACATACAAAAAGTTGGTACATTTTATACAAAATAAAGGTGATACGTTTTATATAATGGGTACATTTCATATATATATAAACAATGGGTACATTTTACACAAAAAAGAGATGGTACTTACGAGAAAAAAATGGGTACAATTTATGTAACATCCCACGTCGACAAACGGAGAGGGGGTGACGTGCTTTATATGTATATGCCCACCTCCATATAGCACGAGGCCTTTTGGGAGCTCACTGGCTTCAGAGTTCATCAGAACTCCGAAGTTAAGTGAGTTCGGGCGAGAGCAATCCCATAATGGGTGACCCACTGAGAAGTTCTCATGTGAGTTTTCAGAAACAAAACCATGAGGGCGTGGTCGGGGCCCAAAGTGGACAATATCGTGCTACGGCGGAGCTGAGACTGGGATGTGACAAAATGGTATCAATGCCACTCTGATGTGTGGTGCGAGTGTGCCGACGAGGACGTTGGGCCCCTAATGGGGTGAATTGTAACATCTCACATCGACAAATGGAGAGAGGGTGATGTGTCTTATATGTACATGCCCACCTCTATATAGCACGAGACATTTTGGGAGCTCACTGGCTTCGAAGTTCATCGAAACTTCGAAGTTAAGCAAGTTCGGGCGAGAGCAATCCCAGGATGGGTGATCCATTGGGAAGTTCTCACGTGAGTTCCCAGAAACAAAACCGTGAGAGCGTGGCTAGGGCCCAAAGCAGTCAATATCGTGCTATGGCGGAGTCGGAACTGGGATGTGACAATTTACGCATAACAAAGTGGTACATTTTTAAGGACAAATGGGTACATTATTAATAAATTATGGGTACAAATAAAAGGTCAAAAAAATATGAGTACAAATAAAAGTTTGAAAAATATAGACAAAAAAAGAAATTAATATATGGGTACAAACTAAAACTGAATAGAAAATTGGCACAATTTAAAAAAAAAGGTTGCAAATTAAAATGGGTACCAACTAAAAATAAAAATATATGATACAAAATTTAGCCATAATTATAAATATATCAAATGTAACGTTTTTAACCCTAAATAAATAATTTATAAATAAAATTTAATTATCTTGATATGTAAAATATTTTATTATTGAAATAATTAATGATGTTTATTAAAACCAAGAGACCTTGATTAAAAATTGAAAAGGAACAAGGTTTCAATAAATGAAGTTGAAAAAGGAGGAATGGAAACTTAATTCCTCCCCTTAATTGAACTTCTAGCCTCACATCTAATTCAATCTCATTCCATCTACCCTCTTAATTGTCTATTGTAAACCTGGAAAGCAAAAGAGGAGTGGGCTAGAACAGCTCAGTAAAGACATAATCTTTTAACAAGTAAATTGACCATTTAGAGTATAAGAAATTAATATATTTTTAAAAGATTAAACGGGTAATAATACAAAGTAGATGAAATTAATCGCGCTGCTTAACATATAATTATCATTCAAGTATTTTTTTGAAAATTCAGGTGGTCACATGGGAATCTGACGGTGGTGGTGGTTTGATGATTGTGGTTGTTTGATTTTGGTGGAGCCTTGCAGTGTGTGGTGGTGGTCGTCTGTGTCGTATGCGAGAAAGGGAGAGGTGAGGCCGTGGTCCACGATCGTTGAGGAGGAGCTCAGGGGGATGGTCCCGGAGTACATCGTCGAGACGATGTTGCAGGGAGGGGGATCGTCACCTGCATTGGGTGGAGAGGAAGATGAGATCTGCGCTTCAAATTTTTTTTTTAAATAAAATATTTAATGATATTGCAAATGATTTCTAATTTTTACATTAATAATAATTAATTTTTTTTAATCATGAGGCACAAATTTGGACTCAAAGTTGATAGAATGTGAGCTCTGCACTTTACATTATCACTTAACAGCTTATTTGACAAATTGATTAACGGTTGTATGGTATTAGTATAAAATTAGAAGTATTTTATTTAATCTTTTCAAAGGAGAGCAGTGACATCTTCTTGATCACCATTGTATTATTCATCATCGTTGGTGAATCGAATTTAGAACGTATTATGTGGAATACAGTTTTAGAATTCATCTTCATATGCCGGACTACCCCGTGACGATTGAATCGGAAGTTGTATGAAATTGAAAGACATTGTACGATGTTGAAATTAGATGAAATATAATTTAGACAAATTCAAATTGTAGAACAATCAATTTGCATAGTTTGCCACATCAAACAAGCAAACAAAAAGTTGCAAGTTGCTGAGGATAAATTATTAGCGGACAGCAGGAAATCCTACTTTTCCCTGGCCACCAAAATATCAACTAATAATTGTCGACGAGAAATACAATCGAAATTCGAAACCAGCAAGTTTCTATCTGTCTGTCTTTTATATAGAAAGCGAGAGCCCCAACTTGGGGTTACGCATACTGGCAAAATTTTGGGGTCACGGGGCTTCAACAAAAAAACAAATAGGATCAAAATGTCCCTTAGCCAAAAAAATCCAATGCCATCATAACATATAATACAAATATAAGTGGGAAGAGAGAAAAGAAGAAAAAAATAAAAGGGAAGAGAGAAAAGAATAAACAAATGATAAAGTTAATGGTGTTCACGTAATGAGAGAAAAAAAATATAATAAATAAGAAAAATTATGAATGTTGGGCTTAAAATATCTTAAGAGGTGCGTATATATATAGATTAGAGAGCAGACAGGAGATTAGACAGCAGATAGAAATGTACGAGCGTGCAAAAGGCTAGTTTGTATATATATAGATTAGAGAGCAGACAGAGATTAGACAGCAGATAGAAATGTCCTAGCGTGCAGAAGGCTAGTTTGTATGTATATAGATAGCGTGCAGAAGGCTAATTTGTATGTATATAGATTAGAGAGCAGACAGAGATTAGACAGCAGATGGAAATGTCCTAGCGTGCAGAAGGCTAGTTTGTATATATATATATAGATTAGAGAGCAGACGGGGATTAGTACGAGCGTGCAGAAGGCTAGTTTGTATATATATAGATTAGAGAGCAGACGGAGATTAGAAATGAATAGCAGAGAAGGGAGATGGTCTCTTCGTGGAATGACAGCTCTTGTCACTGGTGGAACCAAAGGAATTGGGTTAGCTTCTCTCAATTTGGATACTTACGAACATTAATCTTCTTTTAGTTTCAATTTTCCTATACATGCAATGCAATATTCGCTTTATTTCTCCACTTGTCCCATGTTTACTTCTGTTTTATAATTATGGGTTTGAATTATTTTTTTACTGCTGTTTGTTAAATTAGCTAAGTATTTATTTAGGTATGCGATAGTGGAGGAATTGGCAGGGCTGGGTGCAATTGTGCATACTTGTTCCCGAAATGAAGTTGACCTTAATGACTGCCAGAGTCAGTGGAAGAAGAAGGGTTTCCAAGTTACTGGCTCAGTCTGTGATGTGGTGTCTAAAACCCAAAGAGAAGAGCTTATAAACAAGGTTTCATCACTCTTTGATGGCAAACTTAACATTTTTGTAAGTAAATGACTGATCAATTGAAATAACACATATGCATGAATCATTAATCATCATCACTCTTTCATGGAAAACTTAACATCCTCGTAAATATTTCTTTTTGTTGTAGACGTTTCAATAATTTGTAAAATTGTGTTAAAACTCAAAGATGTACACGTTTCATGCATTTTTTTAATAATACATATAAGCTAAAACCATTACGTTATGCTAAACCTTTCCAATAATGTCTTGTTATAGATAAACAATGTGGGGACTGCCGTACCGAAGGCAACGCTAGAGTACACAGCTGAAGATTACTCATTCATGATGAGTACCAATCTTGAATCTGCTTACAACTTGTGCCAACTTACGCACCCTCTTCTCAAAGCTTCAGGAGTCGCTAACATCGTTTTTGTGTCCTCTGTTGCTGGTGTGGTCTCAGCAAGTGTCGGTTCTATATATTCTGCCACTAAAGGTGCTTGGTTAATTTCCTTATGTTGTTTGGTGTGTAATTTTTGATGTTTGACCAAAGTGCGGCTTTTCCTTATTGTATCTCAGGTGCAATGAATCAGTTAGCAAAAAACTTGGCATGTGAGTGGGCGAAAGATAACATAAGGACCAATAGTGTGGCACCTTGGTTCATCAGGACTCCCCTCGTTGAACCTGTAAGATTATCCTGATCACGTTCTGGTGCATGTTGTTTATTTTCATTTTTTCTAATACAATCGATGTTGTGGCAGGAAAATCGAAATTGAATTTAAGATACATTAGTGAATTCTTTTAACGACTTGTATTACAATCATTTCATAACTTCAAGCCAATCAATATTTCATTGATGAGTCTGCCAAAAGTAGATAGTAAAAATTAGATTAAAAAGTTGGGGTTTGCCAAAAGTTCATATGTCTTTTGTTTATTCATGTATAGGTTCAATTTTAGACCTGACTTGTTTACAGCAAGTTTTTTGTTGAAAAGTTTACAGCAAGTTTAGATCATACTTCTAGTCTTAATTAATTTGTTTACGAAGAGCTTGACCAATTATTAAGATCATCGGTAATATATGTGTCCTACACATCCATTCTCTTTTCATCCATTATCTCTTCTATGCATGCAGTTTCTCCGAGATGAAAAGAAATTGGAGATGATAAACTCTCGGTGCCCTTTAGGACGTCCTGGAGAGCCAAAGGAGGTATCTTCCTTGGTAGCATTTCTATGCCTACCTGCAGCCTCTTACATTACTGGACAAACTATTATTGTCGATGGCGGGGTGACCGTCAATGGCTTGCTCTTCCAAGGAGCATAACTTGGAAACAGTTCTAAAAAAAAAAATCTCGTATCTTTCCAAAGTGGTGTGCTTTTATTGTATGTGAAAATTGGTGGCATCATTAATGTTTTAATTAAATAAGAAAATAAAAGATTGCCAAACATTTGGTCTATTGACATTTAGTTTCGCTATATTGGAAGTGCTTTCAAGCCTGGATTTTTTTTTTAGGGTAAAATTTTTACCAAGACAACAAAATTACAAAGAAAGAGGTCCAATTATATTAAGCACACAACGTAGATGTGGACCTTCAAAGTAATGCAAAAATGGCCCAAAACAAAGGTTTGAGCTCACCACAAAAGAAAAAAACCGCTACAAATCCTAGCAACTTGCTACCCCACCACTGCCAAAGCGCCACCAACCAACCATCTCAAACCGTCGCCCAATAGATGCCTGAGAGCGGCCGAAGACAACCCCAAAACTGGATGAAGAGAAGACTCCAACATCCATCAAACAACACACCAAGATTGCCAGTTCATTGGAAATGAACGACATGTATGATTAGAACAATAAAAAAAATGCTTCTGTAATCTGTTCAAACTTCAAGCAATAGGTAGTACTAGAAGCAGGAAATTCAAATAAATAGATTTTATTGAGAAACAACAAAACTCCTCAAGAAGCATTGCACATCCTCGTTTTCCTTACAAAGCCAATCATAAAATTAATTTTCTGGATTACTGGACGGCATGTCTCTATTAATGATCAATGATACAAGGTTATTTTATTTTTTTTTATTTTTTTATTTTTGTTCTTGGAAAAGATAGGAATCTTATTACGTTTTATGTAATATGTCCCCTTTTTTCTTTTCATGCAATTAAAAATTAAAAAATAATTAATTTAAGTTGTGAGGTGAACTTAGATATATGAGAGAGAAAAACGCTTTAAGCAAACATCAGCTGAACCCTTCAAAGATTACATAAATATGGTTTGGACAACTTGCTTATCAAGTATTCTCAAAACTTCATATGTCTAGCTTGTTGTAGGGCCTGTTTCCAATTTGAAATGCTTTTCAAATAACTAAAGCGCTTGCAAACATGACAATGTTAATAAAAAATAGTTTAAAATATGTTTGGTTTAAAAAGTACTTGAACTGTTTTGTGGAAGAATAACATGCTATGCAATTTTTGAGATTTTTTCAAGAAACACTTGCATTTTAATAAAATTTCTATATGCTTCTTCTAAAAGCACTTCTAAGCATAGTCGTGTGAGTATTAAACTCATTCTATGACCATTAACAAGATTGCATTAAAAAAATGGGGAGGAAGAATTGTATGCCTTTAAACAATAGTCTCAATGACATGTCTATTTGCTAAAAAATTAACCAAAAAGACATCGATCTCTTTCTGGACGTGGGACTGTAAACACACAAGTTCTCTCCCACTCTATAATACTTTGCATTTGTTTTCTAGCTCCAAAATTATAGTGTATGATTCACCAGTGTTATGAATCAAATTCAGAACAAGCTTTATAGAATATGAGCTTAGAATTCGTCCTAAACTACTGGACCACCGTGTAATGATTGAATCGGATGTTGTACGAAATAGAAAGACATTGTACGATTTTGAAATTGGATGAAATATAATTTAGTCAAATTCAAATTGGACAATCAATTTGCATAGTGGTTTCATTTTTTTTTTTTTTTTGAATAACCGGAATATATCATTCACTAGGGCCAAAGCCAAATAGGAGTACAGAAAGCCACCTCGGGCAAACAACATCAGAAATAAACGGGACTAAGGGAAAAACTATCTAACAAAAGCTAAGTTGGAGGGCAGGGTAGACCATCCTTGTTCAGATTCCAAATAAACAAAGATGGGAATTGTTGAACCTAGACTAAGTCGCACATCTCCGCTCCCCCGCATGCGACACCACAAAATCTGCGCTACTCTTGGTACCCAAGACCATTCACACAAACTGAAATCCAAACCTTCTCTACGAATCTCCCAGAGGGTCGGGAAGACCTCCCAGTTCCCTTGGTCAATACTTCCATTCAACCAAGAAATAAGCTCTTTTGAGTCCGACTCCACCACAATATTCACGAAGCCCCCTGCTTGGCCATCATGCAACCCTCCAAAATACACCTCGCCTCAGCCGCCAACACATTAGGGGCCATGATTTCTCTTCTATGCACAGCTAAACATCGAGAGGCGGAGTCTCGAATCACGACACCATTATGGCAGCCGCCATTTAGTCTCTTCCAACTAGCATCCACGTTTACCATAACCACCCCGTGCGCCGGCGAAATCCAACATGGAGAAGCACGATGCCCAAGGGTCGCCGTACTCTGCACAATCCCTAGTCCCAAGAATGCCTCCATGAAAGATGAGGCAGCCATGGAGATATCAAGTAGGGTTTTCAATAGAGATCTTTGCCAGGAATTCAATACCGGATCACATCATGCCTTCTCGATAAACCAACAAGTAAACGCGATGTATGACAATGTTTTTCTGCTATCCCCTTTCTGCCCCGGATGACTGTGCCATGTGGCCAGGCGTGAATAGTAAAGACCAAAGCCTTATCAATTCGCAAGCTCAAAGCACCACCAAACTAGACTCTATCCACCCAAGGGAATAGGAGTAAGACATGTTCAATAGACTCATCCTGCTTAGAACAGATGGGGCATATTGAGGAAGAAACACACCTACTTCGGAATAGATTAATCTTTGTAACGATAGCCAGCTATCCACATAAAGTTCTTAATTTTTGGACGAGTAATCATGGTCCATAGCCTTTTCCAGACCCCCGAATCAACAGCTGCTAGGGAAGAAGGCTGGAGGTCCCACATCCAACAGCTAATATCGTGAGTCCAATGATACCCAAATTTTACCGTATATCGGCCCCTCCGATCATGCGGCCAAATCAATCGATCTATTCGCTCAAGCACGCCTATTGAAGTATCCAGAACCACCTATCTATCAACATCTGTAATACACCTGAAAATTTTAAAATATATGATTATGTGGAAATTTTTTTTTATCGGAAAGTGAAATGATGAAAATGTCCCTCGTTGACTTAACGTAATTATACGAGGATGTATTTTATAATAAAACCCCTTTTTGACCTCCTGCGACCTCCCATTTTTCGAGATTGATTCTGGTCAACTCTAGCGAAATTTTTCGACGCCACCACCATCATCTTGAAGCTCACTAAGAACACTTTGATTAACCACCGTATGTGGCGGTGTGAGGCCATAAAAACCGATGAAAACCAATGGCGTTCTGGCCACCCTTTTCATTTTTCCAGTGAACAAGCAAAGCGATGCCCGATGCCACTAGTTGGGTTTTGTAGCCCATCATCCCAGGAGTAAATCCCGACCAGCTTTGATCCCAGTGGACCACCGTAGGCGACGAATCGACACTGGGAAGCTTTAGGCACCTGCCGGCTTTATCAGCGGAATCCGTCCACTTTTGGATTTCGTGGAAGGTATAAAACTTGTTCCTCTTGTTGAGCTCTATCTTCCCTTAAATTTGTAGAATTTGGAGTTAGACGAAAAAGTGGGTTTCCGATCACTAGAAACCACCACGCGCGGCGACGCGTGGTGGAGAATCTGTTTTCATGGATTTTGGACAGCGGGACATTCTTGATGTCTTGAGCCCATATCCAAACTCCGTTCGTTGAAATTTGATATGATAATTCAAATATTCAAAATTTTCAGATAATTGTACTGCCATACGATTTTTCATAATTGATGACCATTCAATCGTTGGATCATAACCAAACTTTGAGACATTATAGTACATAGTATTTGAGGACCTTAGGAACTTATGAATCGGGAATCCGACTTATGGATCTTCCTGAATTGGATTTGCAAATTAGTAAATTAAAACCTCGACTGCCACTCGAATGTTGTGATTGGCGGAGATCCGACTGTTGAATCGAAATGAAATTTTAGTATGTTATTCTAGAAGTGTAATGTGAACTACGAATGACTTGATCCCTTAGTAGGGTATGTAGGCAATCTAACGAGAAGGTTAGATGCAGCCATAATAAAATACATGAGATTAATCTTTTAGTGAAATTTGCTAAGAAAATGAATTTGGGGCCTATCTTTGTAATTAGCTTCTGAATTAGATATTTTGGATCATTACAACATCTGCCACCTGCCTCTCAATTGACTCCATCTGCCAAGTCCGATAGTGGGGGTCGATTAGGGAGGATACCCGCCTTGTTAGGTCCATCGCAACTCCCGAGGCCGGGATCCATTGATCCACCCAAACTCTAACTTGATCACCACCCATAATTTGTCAATGCATGCCCTTAGCAATGATTTCTCTACCTGCAAGAAGACTAGCCCAGGCCCAAGAGGACCAACCCCCCTTACAACCCTCAAAGAAAGAACAATTGGGGAAGTATCTTTCCTTGATAACTTGGGCCCACAGTGACTCGGGATCCTGTAGTAGACGCCAGCATTGTTTTGCCAATAATGAAAAATTGAACTCCTTTAGGTTCCGAAATCCCATGCCCCCCTTCCTGTTTGGGCAAACCCAATGACTGCCGACTAACCCAATGGATTTTCCGCTCTCCCCTCTTTTGCCCCCTCCAGAAATTAGCAACTGCATCATCAATATCATTGCATATATTGTCGGGAAAGTAGAAGAAATTCATGGGGTAAGCAAACAAGCAAACAAAATGTAGCAAGTTGCTGAATGAACAAATGTCAAGGGTACCTTTCCTGGGCACCAAAATATCCAATAATAATCCTATCGAAAAGAAATATAATCGAAACCACAAAGTATTTACATAAAGATAGATTAGAGAGCAGACAGGGAGATTAGAGAGTAGATAGAGATGAATAGCAGAGAGGAGATGGTCTCTTCGTGGAATGACAGCTCTTGTCACCGGTGGAAGCAAAGGAATTGGGTTAGCTTCTACAAATTTGGATACTTAAGAACATTAATCTTCTTTTAGTTTCAATTTTCCTATACATGCAATACAATACTCTCTTTATTTCTCCACTTGTCCCATGTTTTCTTCTGTTTTAGAATTATGGGTTTGAATTATTTTCTTACTGCTCTATGTTAAATTAGTAAAGTTTTATTTAGGTATGCGATAGTGGAGGAATTGGCAGGGCTGGCTCCAGTTGTGCATACTTGTTCCTGAAATGAAGTTGACCTTAATGACTGCCTGAGTCAGTGGGAGAAGAAGGGCTTTTAAGTCACAGACTCAGTCTATGATGTGGTGCCAAAAACCCAAAGAGAAGAGCTTATAAACAAGGTCTCATCAATTTTTGATGACAAACTCAACATCCTTGCAGGTAGAAGACTAATCAGTTGAAATAACATATGTACATGAATCATGAATCATCATCACACTTCCACGACAAACTTAACATCCTCTCGTAAATAAATCTATTTGTTGTACACGTTTCAAATTTTATTAATTCGTCAAATTGTACGTTTTTAAAAACTCAAAGATGTACACGTATGTATGTACCTTTTATGTTTAATGCACATAATTTTCATGCATTTTTCAATAATACATATAAGGTAAAATTGTTATGTTATGCTAAACCTTTTCAATAATGTCTTGTATATATAAACAACGTGGGGATTGTCATACCGAAAGCAACTCTAGAGTACATTGATGAGGATTATGTTGGCGTGAGTCAACCATTTAGTTTAGGAATGTAATCTTATAATTTATTCCTTGTATAATTGGGATTTTTATTCCTGTTATGTGAGATATTGTACAACTATATATTTACTTTTTAGAGAGAAGAATAAACACACAATTCAAACCCTAAAGACTTTTATCTTGGTATCAGAGCAGGTTTCGGCCTGTCTCTAAACCCTAATCTTGTTCACTGCCATCTTCAGTGCTTCTCTTTATTGGCTGCGTAACAGCCATTGGAACCAAGCTCAGAAGTCTCGAAACAAAAGACCTATGTTAAAACCCCAAACTCAGGTCTCGAAACAAGAGACCCGATCCCGTTACAATCCAAACCCAGAAAAGCAAAACAAAACAAACAGCAGACCATATAAACCTAAACTACCAAGCCTTGTGTCTTGAAGCAAGAGACACCACATATTGGAAAAAATTAGAAATCTAAAGCAAAGATCACTTCCATGGCCGACAACCAAGCTATGAGTCATGTCATGGGTTTAGCGCAAGCCTTGAATGAGTTCTCCAATCCGACTTCTAGCGCGCACTGCCAGATTTCATCCCAGCGAGTTGGGCTAGCTGATCCAAAAGCCCAAATCCAAGTGGGGCAGCAAGCAGGGCACGCTGACACAAGTGTTGGGCCAATCTCTTGAGTCAGCAGTGAAGGGACAAAGGGCCTCCTGAGCCCACCAGCAGCAAACTGTCAGTTTTTCGGCCACGCGAGTGATCCGGAACCAAACAATTTGGACAAGCAGCTTTCATTATTGAATTTGATTTCATCCCAAGAACAATCCGATGATCCAAATAAAATTGGCATTGCATTCACAACATCCACTAAACGAGATTCTGGTTGGATAATTGACTCCGGAGCTACGGATCATATGACATATGATGAATCCTTGTTTCACCACTTAACCGTGCCACCCAAGGAGTGTTATCACAGCAAACGGTGAAATTGCTCCAGTTATAGGAGCATGTTCCATCGCACTTACTCCCTCTCTATCTCTGCATAACATTTTTCATGTTTCATTGTTGGATCATTTACTTTCTGTTGGTCAATTTACGGAAAAATTAGATTATGTTGTACTCATGTTTCCCACATTTTGCCTACGACAAGATATCCAGACATGGGCGATCATTGGGCATGGTACTAAGAGGAGAGGGTTATATTATGTGAATGATGTGGTACCAGTCACAAGAACAAGGTTAAGAGAATCTGGTTATGGCATCGTCGACTAGGTATCTTTTGGTTATTTAAGAAAATAACTTCTGTCTTTATTTAATGGCGTTTCAGACTCTGATTTTCAGTGTCAGGATTTCATTCTTGCAAAAAGTCATCGTACTTTTTACCACTTGAGTCTCAATAAAAGATTATTGCCTTTTGAGTTAATTCATTCTGATGTATGGGGTCTCTCACCAATAGTGACGTGCCACGGTATTCGATGGTTTGTTACCTTTGTAGATGATTGCACCATAATGACTTGACTCTATACCATGAAACAAAAGAGTGACGTTGGGTAAAATTTCCAACAGTTTTATCGGATGATTGGAAATCAATTTTCTCTTCCTATCATAGTCCTGAGATCCGATAATGGTGGAGAATATCTTAATTTTGAACTATCACAATTTTTTGCAGAATACGACATACTTCACGAAGCTACTTGTCCTCAAACTCCTCAACAACATGGTGTGGCAGAACGTAAGAACAGACATATATTGGAAACTAAACGGGCTTTTCTAACTGGGGCTCATGCTCCTCATGCCTATTGGGCGGATGTAGTTACATATTCCATTTATCTTCTTAATCGAATGCCCTCTCGAGTTCACAACTTCCAAACTCCTATGGAAGTCTTGACGGATTATGTCACTCTACTATCTTCTTTTCAATTATCACCTCGCATATTTGGATGTGTGGCTTATGTGCATCTTCACAAGAATCAACAGAGTAAATTAGATCCGTGTGCTATTTGTTGTGTATTTATGGGATTTAATAGCCAATAAAAGGGATATCGATATTACCATCCACCTACTCAGCATTTCTATGTCACCATAGATGTCATGTTTTTTGAAACCGAGATGTTTTTCATCTTTGATCAAACCCACGGTACTCTTAGGGGGCGTTAAATAGTAAAGACGAAGACTACAGTTGGTTTGATCTTCCACATGAACGAGTCAGTTAGCATGCTCCCAGTGGTACAGGAGAGGCCGAGACTGAAGACTTAGGTGTTATGAGCAATCCACCTGACTGTGCCTTACCAGAGCGTCGCGACACAACAAGCCAAAGCCTAGTGGATCTTGATTGTGAAACCCTTGACCGAGAGATAACTCATGCAGCGTCGAATAGTAGGCCTACATATTTATGGATTTAGTAGAAGGTAATAGGTCCGCGAGTGATACTGAGACTGTGCAAACAGAAAATAAACCTCATTTTCCTCCACTAGTACATGCTCATGTCCCCGTGGATATCCAAGAGGTACGTTCTCATACTGCATATATTGTTGAAAATTCCTATATTTTACTTCCTAGGCAAAACCGTGGGAAACCACCTGACAAGTTTTCTCTAGAAAGAAAAGTGAGATATGAAATTGCACAGTATGTGTCCAATCATGGACTATCACCCAAATACCAAGCCATGGTGAATTAAATGGCTGGGATTAAAATTCCAACAAAAGTGGAAGAGGCTTTGCAATATCCCCATTAGGTAGAAGCTATAGGAGTAGAGATGGAAGCCTTACAAAGAAACGGAACGTGGAATGTAGTGTCACTACCATAAGGGAAGACACCAGTGGTATGTAAATGGGTGTTCACCATAAAACGCAAGGTAAATGGATCCATTGACTAATACAAGGCAAGATTGGTGGCTAAAGGGTACACATAGACATTTGGAGTTGACTACCAAGAAACGTTTGCTCCGGTCACAAAAATGAATAGTATTCGAGTCCTTTTATCTTTAGCAGCTAATCTGGACTGACCTTTGAAACAGTTCGATGTGAAGAATGTTTTCTTACATGGAGATCTGGAAGAAGAAGTATACATGGATCTTCCACCAGGATATGAAACATCAAATGAAGCAAGGAAAGTATGCAGACTCCGAAAAGCTCTCTACGGACTTAAACAATCACCCAGAGCATGGTTTGGAAGGTTCACTGAAGCAATGAAAAAGTACGGCTATAGACAGGGAAATGCAGACCATACCCTGTTCATTAAATGCATGGGAGGTAAAGTTACTTTGTTGATTATCTATGTGGATGATATGGTAGTTACTAGTGATGAAACAGAAGAGATAAAAAGGTTGCAGGGGTATCTTTCATCAAAATTTGAGATGAAGGATATAAAAGGCTTGAAATACTTCTTGGGCATTGAAGTTGCTCGTTCTCGTGATGGTATTTACTTTCTCAGCGGAAGTATGTTCTTGATCTTCTCTTTGAAACTGGAATGTTGGCTTGTAAACCAGCTGAAACTCCCATTGTGTAGAATCATCACCTGGCGATACATCAGGATCAAGTTCCTACCAATAAAGAAAGATATCAGAGATTGGTAGGATGGTTAATTTATTTATCACTTACACGTCCGGATATTGCGTATACAGTTAGTGTTGTAAGTCAATTCATGCATGCTCCTAGTGAGGATCACATGGTAGCGGTGATGTGTATACTGAGTTAATTGAAAGGTGCACCGGGTAGAGGACTGATCTTCAAGAAGCATGGACATATGGAGGTAAAAGGGTATACTGATGCTGATTGGTCGGGAAACATTACTGATCGTCGCTCCACATCAGGCTACTTCACATTCGTAGCAGGAAATCTTGTAACTTGGAGAAGCAAGAAGCAAAATGTAGTGGCTAGATTCACGATCGAGGCAGAGTACAGAGGGATGACACATAGAATTTGTGAATTGTTATGGTTCAGGATTCTTCTCATTGAGATTGGGTTCAAGCTGTGAGATAAATAACCAATAATCCCGTTCAGCATGATTATACAAAGCATGTGGAGGTAGATAGACACTTCATCAAAGAAAAGTTAGATGTCAAATTGATTGATATTCCATACGTGAAGTTTGAAGAACAATTAGCAGATGTGTTAGCTCATGCGGTTTCAGTAAGGGTGTTTCAAGACTCACTCGACAAGTTGGGCTTATGGGATATCAACTTGAGGGAGAGTATTGACGTGAGTCAACCATTTAGTTTAGGAATGTAATCCTATAATTTATTCCTTATATAATTGGGATTCTTATTTCCTATTATGTAGGATATTGTACAACTATATATTTACCTCCTAGAGAGAAGAATAAACACACAATTCAAACCCTAAACACTTTTATCTGATTACTCATTCATAACCAATCTTGAATCTGCTTACCACTTGTCCCAACTTTCACATCCTCTTCTCAAAGTTGCACGAGTTGCTAACATTATTTTTTTGTCCTCTACTGCTGGTATGGTCTCAATAGATGTTGCATCTATATATTCTGCCACTAAAGGTGCTTATAGTTAATTTCCTTATATAGATTTCGACTTTTATTAAAAAATTGAAAGGTATCATATATTGTTTATAATTAGTTAAAAATTCATTCAAATATTAAAAAAAAAAAAAATCACTTTTAGACAAACACCTTATATCCGATTAAAAGCTAATTTTGTGTGCAACACAATCAGTGAACCAATTTCAACAAAGTTGCACAGAAGAAGCCGATAACACACAAACACAAAATTAAAATAATCACGAGGAAAGACTGAAAAAATCTCACCAAGGAGATACTTATTGACAAAAATACTAAGACAAAAAATAGATAAGTCACAATCTATAAGAAGATAAAAGAGGGAGGCTAGCAAAATGGGGAAAGGGATTGCCACCGGCCTCCAGTTGGAGGAAGGGCAGCAACTATGGAGTTTATATATTTACATTTTGGTAAAACGGGAAAGATGAGCGGCTATTATTTTTTTCTCTTATGGTGGTGAGAAGAGAAGCCTCTAAAGTTTGACTACAATGTTTTTGGTGTGTGATTTTTAGTTTTTGGCCAAAGTGTGGTTTTTCTATATTGTATCTCAGGTGCAATAAATCAATTAGCCAAAAACTTGGCATGTGAGTGGGCAAACGATAACATAAAGACCAACAGTGTGGCACCTTGGTACATCACAACTCTCCTTGTTGAATCTGTAAGATCATCCTGATCACGTTCTTGTGCATGCCTTTTATTTTCCTTTTTTTAATACAATATCGTTGTTGGAGCAGAAAAATCAAAACCAGGTTTAAAATACTTGTGTGAGATATTTTAACCATTTATATTACAAGTCCCTTTCATCTCATAACTTCAAGCCAAGAAGTATTCCATTGATGGGTTTGTCAAAAGTCCATAGTCGAAATTAGAATAAAAAGTTGGATTTTGAATTTTGACAAATGATAAATATATTCTATACTAAATTCATTTAAACTAAAGTGATGGTTGAGCAGTTGAACCCATAATACATGAAAAAGAAAGGAGGACATAAATAGTACCCTTCTAAAAACGCTAACAATAAAAATACAACGAAAAGAGAGGGGCTACGAAACCTAACCCTTCTAAAACTAAACCTAAAAGTCTAAAACTGCAAATTAAACAAATTAAGGAACATCACAAGGTTACACACACACACAAAAAAAAAAAAAAAAAAAAAAAAAGTGAGTCAAACCTGCATGCAGATATGCAAATTAATTTGAAAAGTGGTACCTAGGAAAACTAGCATAGTCTGAAAACAAAGTAGCATGAGCTGGCAACGGAGGAGAATCATGTCGTACTAAATTTGAAGAAGACAAGCCCATGTTAGCAAAATTATCCATAACAACATTTCCTTCGTGATATATGTGAAAGCCGTAGAAAGTCATCTTTAGAATGCGGTCCAAACAAATAGACCATTGCGTACAAAGAGGCCAATGAGGATCAAAATCAGTCAGAGCAAAAATAACATTAGAAAAGTCACTTTCCAACCAAAGGCAATGCCAGCGCCACTAATATGCAAACTCTACACCAATAACAATTACTGATAATTATGCAAAGAAATAGTTACGATGGCCAATCCTTTGGCAGAAGCCGCCAAGAAATTGACCATCACACGCCCAACCCCGATATTCCCCGAATACCAAGGTAGGTGCATGATGGCCGACACTCGAATGTGACGAAGCCATATTAGAATGTATGAGAACAAGAAATAAATAAGACTTATAAATTTAAATATAATTAATATGAAAATGAGGAACGTGTTAAGAGCATACAAGTAATCTAGAACACTAAAAAGAAATAATATAAAATTGAATGAAATAAGGAATGGGTCCTACACCGAGATGACTCAAAGATGCCGATGTGAAAGTGCCTTGATGCCGGGTTGTACGCCTCGAATCTAAGTCTTGAGGGGGTGCAAAACAAACATGATTGTACCAAGTTAATATATATATATATATATATATATATATATATATATATATAATACTGAAATAGTTATCAACATACTAACCCCTAAAGTTTTATGGAAATTCAATAGTATAATATGTAATAGGTTTTTGAAACCCTAGCATGCCATAAAACTTTTCATGAAACATATCACGTATATAATGTGGTAACTAGTGGTAGCAGTATCGTCCGAAGGCATAGAGAACTCCTCATTTAGAACATTTCATTTGCCAAACAAGCACCAACCTACGCCCGGCTGTAGCCAATATAAGTATCATTTGCCAAACAGGTACCAACCTACACCCGGCCGAAGCCAATATAAGTATCATCACTCGTAGCCAGAACAGTGGCCACTAAAAACATTGAATATAGTCTTTCCCAAAATATAATTACATATATCTCAAAATCATCTTCATAGCATATAGGCATCCATCATATATACTATAAAGAAGTGTGTAAAAGCATGTTCATAAGCAGTATACAATCATCCATCATATATACTACAAAGAACATCAGTTCGATAAAATATGATAATTTAAAATATTCTCAGTAAGCATAATATCTCATAAAACGTTTCATAAAACCAATCATTAAATCATGCTTTTGATGTATTCATTTTTACTATTAAAACATGTATTTTAGAAGGGGGTCCACTAACAGATACTTCACCGTCGAAGAGCCACGCAAACTAGCGAAGACAGAAACGTCACAAATAATTGTCCCTAAGCACATAAAGGGTCCAATTAATAAAACTCTATTCAAACGACTGAATTTGGTAAAGTGGATGTAAAAAATAGATCCAGGACATCGAGATTAGCCTAGGAAGGTTCCCGAACAAAACCTAAAAATGTCAACAAAAAGTCAACTTTGATTGGTCAAAATCAAAGTTAACGGTCAGACCAGTCAACAGTCAACAGGTCCGGGTTTGTCAACGATTCACTGGTCTGAGTTAGACCGAGTTGGGCTTGAGACTACTAGGTCGGAAGCCCAGGTTGGATGGCCTAAGAGCCTGTCTCTCTCTAGGTTGGGTTCGATTTACACAGGCCCCAAAGGCCCAACTTCCACACGGCTGGAAGGCCTGCTTCAAAGGGTTTAGGGCTGCAAGGGTTTGGGCTATGATGCAAAGGCTCGAAGTCTAAATCCCACATGACCCTACGGCTTGGGTCCGAAAGGATTAAAGGGTTTTCAAATGAGCTGGGCTTGAAGCCTGGCCCGATTGTTTTTGGATTTTTAAAAGAAAAAAATAAATAAAAATAAAAAAGGTTTGGGTTTAAAGCTCACAGGCTGAAACCCTTTGGTCTTGGGCTAAGGGTTTAGCGGGCTAAAAGCCCTAGGTTCCTCGACCCAAGGGCTTTGGCTATACCTGTTCTTGCTGAGGAATAAGGTCGGAGCCTCTCGAGCTTCGGTCGACTTCGTTGCTCACACTTAGGACTCAATCTAGGTACCAAAATGAAATAGAGACGAGAGGGAAAGATTTGTTACCTCTTAATCATCATGGAATGGCTAGAGGTGGCTGGTTCCTTATTCAAAACCCACTCGGCTCACCTAAGTCTGGGTTTAGGCGCCCTCTGGGTGTCTTGTTTCTTCACAGAGACGAAGGAGAAGGATGGTGCTACCATGGTAGACGTGGTGGGGTCACCGTCGTCGTTACTTTCATTGATTTAGGTGTGTGGATGTGTGAGTGAATCAAGGTGAGGGAAAAAGTCCGAGGGAGAGACGGTGAATGTGTGAGAGAGAGTAATAGAGAGCTCAAAGAGTGAGTGCTCGGGGAGAAGAAAAAGGAAAAAGGAAAAAGGAAATGGGTAGGGGTCTTCCACGTGGCAAGCGGGGGAGAAGGGAATTGAGGATAGAAAATCAGGGGTGGTCCCCCTTGGTCACACCATTTAAGGTCCAAAACAAACCCCTTTCAAACATATTTTTAAAACCAAAGTGAAATTACGAGACTAACCTTCCATTTCGTAAAACTCGTAAAATAAATCAAGACGGGTTGTCATAATCTACCCTCGTTAAATAAAATTTCGTCTCGAAATTTAAAATAACTTGCTACACTGAAAAGCTTGAAAATAGGGAGAAGAAAATATATATGTATAGAAGAAATCAAGTCAAAGTGGTTGCAGAAAAAGGAAAGTGCCATATCATCGCGATCGAGTTACAATGATTTCTAGGCTCATACTTTCTTTCCCAGTGTAAAAGTAGAAAACATACTTTATAAAGATATAAAGTCGAAAACATATATTGATGTAGGGTCAAAAATAAGTACACAAAATATGATAACGTCAAAATAGATAAGTAATAACATAGAGGTCGAAAAATTCATACTGAACTCAACAGTGAAAGTGGAAATGACTCGACCAAACATTTGTAACTTCAGAAAACACATACAACTATAATATGTAAGTTAAAATACTTGTACTGAAAATCAAAATCGAAAATGAAAGTGGGTCTCGCCCATGCATATGTAACATCACGTACCACAAGAAAAATTATCTTTGGGTCGAGCCCTAACAATGACTACTCAGTAACCTCTACCATAGACGGATATACCTACCCACTTGCTTAATGAACCCAACGAATAAGCTATTGATATCACAGTCGACCCACTGTGATATCGACCACCCATTGTTGTCTTGATAAGCAAGCAGTGATTTTTTAAGGGTGCATAATTTCTCACATCGTGAATTCGATCCTCTGGATATAAGTTTGCAAAAATTCCTCTGTCAACCAGTGTTGCCTGTAGAAGTTCTCGTACCATGTCGCCAAAAGTGCCAAAATACCATTTTGCTCCCCAACGTGAGAGTGTGCAAAGATCATCCAATTATCGCCTTGACCGTGATGTGGTACCATTCCAGAGTGTACCAATCAGATATGCTAAAAGCGTTTCAACATCCATGTACTCACGAACAATAAGGTCTTGGAGTGAAACAGTGGAAAGATGCGTTGAGGCGCACATATCTCTTTATCTTGCTACAATTTATAAGCATCATATCGTTGGAAAAGAACTACTATAGTACGATATGATGTTCATGAATTGTAGCAAAATAATGAGTGGTGACTATTCATTTCAGCGTGAAGATAGTGATTGATGATGCAATCCGCTGACCACCTGCACTATAATCTTCATCAGTCTCTTACTAAAAGACAGCTCAAACCTCACATCCACGTGGAACTCTTTCCAGTATTTCTGGTAAGCTTGTCAAAAGGTTATGCTCTAAACGTTCTTGTCTGAATCGATATGAAACATACCTGTTAATATAACTTGTCAGTTAATTTCGTTCAACAACTCGTGAAATAATTTGAACCTCCTGACAAATTTATATGATTTCAGTAAATTCGGCTTTTTAGCTTTTCTAATCTAATATGGTCTTACTGGATAATTGTCTGAATAGGTTCGGATGATCCAAATGAACTTGGGGTGAAGGGTAATAGAAAACATCAGTACGACAGTATGATCCAATTTTACATTGAGGAACAAACAAGCAAGGGAAGGTGAACATGAAAAAGTAGAAGTCACTGTTTATGATTATTTGGTTAATCATCGCAATATGCAACCGCGTTACTCTACTGATCTACCGTGCCTCAAAATTGGGAAGCCAAAACATCCAACCTATATCCCCCTTGAGCTTTGTGTGTTTTTCTATCGAGGTATTCAGCAACTACGCTTGCACAATGGGGAAAGTACACGATGGTGTAATCGACATTTCTATACTCTAGTTAAAAACAATGTTCGAAGAATTTAATGTGAAGCTAAGGGTCAAAGGTTAGGGGACTTGACTTCGTTAATGGAGTAAGCAAGAAAATTATTGATAGAACAATCACCGAGAATTGTTCTAAAGATCCACACGAATTTTCTCAGTGGAAATGAGTCTAAGAACATTGATTCGATCCCACCAAACTACCATTTACCAAACTTCGTAATAACTAGTGTTTACTCGCTTTTTCCAACATGAACTTCGAAAGTTTCAAGTAATTTCCATAAGGATATGACTCTACTTGGCATTCCTAGGGAATACATGTCATAAAATACAACACTGCTTTAGATTTCCAGTTAGTCTTAACCAACTCGTACCACTAAGATTTTTTCGTTTTCCAACATTCCGATGTAGATCCGACTTTGCCCCCAATTCTTAGGGAAACGCATGTTG
The DNA here is from genome assembly GCF_019419815.1 of Pyrus x bretschneideri. Taxonomy (NCBI): domain Eukaryota; kingdom Viridiplantae; phylum Streptophyta; class Magnoliopsida; order Rosales; family Rosaceae; genus Pyrus; species Pyrus x bretschneideri. The sequence continues at coordinate 2,954,939 of NW_025999712.1, read as the reverse complement.
CAGAGTGGCATCACAATTTCAGATTTTCAGCTGGTCTTAACCAGACTTCCTCTTACTGAAATTTCTAATTCACGTCACTTTAATGTAAAAACTGACTCCACCCGCAATTCCTAGGGAACACATGTTGTAGAGTATCGGTTCGATGTTGAAAGTCATTCAAAAAACCAATTCATCATCGATGAAGCATAGTCCCAACACGAGTTTCTTCTTCTTCCATAAGGTGTGGCTATTCATGCAGTATAAGGGTTGCACAACCATGTTGAAAGACAACAAATCTGGAAGTCATGACATCCAAATGATGTCATGACCGATAAACCACTATAGTAACGGAAAATCCAAAGTATGCTTTAAACAACCACGCTTTGATACCACATTGACATGCCCCACCCTAATATTCCCCGAACACCAGGGTATGTACATGCTGGCCGGCACCCGAAAGTGACGAAGCCATACTAGAATGCATGAGAACAAGAAATAAATAATACTTATAAATTTAAATATAATTAATATGCAAATGAGGAACGTGTTCAGAGCAAACAACTAATCTAGACTACTAAAAAGAAATAATATAAAATTGAATGAATGAAGGAATGGGTCATACAGCGAGAAGACTCGAAGATGCCGATGCGGAAGTGCCTTGATGCCGGGATTGTACACCTCGAATCTAAGTCCTGAGGGGGCGCAAAACAAACAAGAGTAGACCAAGTTGATATACATATAATACTGAAATAGTTATCAACATACTAACCCCTAAAGTTTTATGAAAATTCAATAGTATAATATGTAATAGGTTTCTGAAACCCTAGCATGCCATAAAACCTTAACTTATCACGTATAAAATGTGCTAACTAGTGGTATCAATATCACCCGAAGGCATAGAAAACTCATCATTTAGAACACGTCCTTCAGAACACTTCATTTTCCAAACAGGCACCAACCTACGCCCAACCGTAGCCAATATAAGTATTATTTCCAACTTACACTCGGCCGAAGCCAATATAAGTATCATCACTCATAGGTAGAACATTGACCACTAGATAAGCACAAAAACATTGAATATAGTCTTTCCCAAAATATAAGTACATCTATCTTAAATCATCTTCCTAGCATATAGTCATTCGTCATATATACTATAAAGAAGTGTGTAAAAGCATGTTCGTAAGCAGTATATAGTCATCCATCATATATACTACGAAGAACATCAGTTCGATAAAATATGATAATTCAATATATTCTCATTAAGCATAATATCTCATAAAACATAATCATTAAATCATGCTTTTCATGTATGCATTTCTACAATTAAAATATGCATTTTAGAAGGGGTCCACTCACAGACACTTCGCCGCCGAAGAGCCACGCAAACTAGCGAAGATGGAAACACCACAAATAATTACCCCTCCAATTAATAAAACTCTATTCAAACAATTGAATTTGGAAAAACAGATATCCAAAAAGGATCCAAGACGTCGAAATTAGCCTATGAGGTTTTCGAACAAAACCAGAAAAGTCAACAAAAGGTCAACTTTGACAAGCCAAAGTTAAAGCCAATGGTCAACGTTGACCAAGTCAATGGTTAAAGGGTCCGGGTCGGTTAAAAATTCATGGGTCCGGGTTGGGATTGAGACTATTGAGCTGGAGGCCCAAGTTGGATGGCTCAATGGCCTATCTCTCTCTGGGTTGGGTTTGATTTACACAGGCCCCAACTTCCACACGGCCCGAATGCTTGCTTCAAAGGGTTTAGGGTTGTAAAAGTTTGGGCTCAAATGCAAAGGCCCGAACACATAATCTCACATGGCCTTAAGGCCTGGGTCTGAAAGCTTTAAATGGTTTTCAAATAGGCTGGGCTTGAAACCTGGCCCGATTGTTTTTGGGTTTTTAAAAGAAAACAAAATAAATAAAAATAAAAAAGGTTTGGGTCTAAGGCTCACGGGTTGAAACCTTTTGGTCTTGGGCTGAAGGTTTAGTGGGCCAAAAGCCCTAGGTTCCTCGGCCCAAAGGTCTTGGCTACCTGTTCTCGTTAGGGAAGGAGGCTGGAGCCTCCCCGAGCTCCAGTCGACGTCGCTGCTTACACCTAGGACTCTATCTAGGTACCAAATTGAAATAGAGACGAGAGGGAAAGATTTGTTACCTCCTAATCGTCGTGGAATGGCCGGAGGTGGCCTGTTCCTTGCTCAAAACCCACTAGGCTCACCGGAATCTGGGTTTAGGTGCCCTCTAGGTGTCCCGTTTCTTCACAGAGACGAGGGAAAGTACTACCACGGTGGCCGTGGTGGTGTCGCCATCGCCGTTGCTTTCCTTGATTTGGGTGTGTGGATGTGTGAGTGAATCGGGGTGAAGGAGAGAGGGTGAGTGTGTGAGAGAGAGTGATAGAGAGTTGAGAGAGTGAGTGCTTGGGGAGAAAAGAAAGGATAAAGAAAGTGGGTAGGGGTCTACCACGTGGCAGACGGGGGAGAGAGGAACCGGGGATAGAAAATCAAGGGTGGGCCCCCTTGGGCACACCATTTAAGGTCCAAAACAAACCCCTTTCAAACACATTTTTAAAACCAAAGTGAAATTATGAGACTAACCTTTCATTCTGTAAAACCCGTAAAATAAATCGGGGCGGGTTATGCAATGACAATTTCTAAAAACTCCTCCACAAGCAATATGACTGGAATTTCCTTTGGATAAACCATTTGTATTAAGTTTAATCCAAGGAAACCAAGGAGAAGACCAAAGCACAGGACCAATAGCTGACACCTTGCCAAGGATAGGCTGGCGTCTTGAGAATAAGTAGGAATAAAATTCCCACCATGAACGATCCCAGAATTGATAGACATGCAAAGACGATGAAAATAGATTGGGTAACCCTAAAAAATAAACTTATTTCGAGATTTCCAAATAGCCGAAATAGTAGAAAGATCCGCAAAAATCCAGAGATTGTGTAGCTGTTAGGAAAAAGGCTTACGTAGGCATCCCAAAAAGCAACTAGAGAATCTGAAAAAGACATAGAGGTACATAATTGACATGCTAACCACTTCCAAAGCTGCCTAGATAGCCGACTACCATTAGTCTAAACATCTTAGATCACGTTCGATATATCTTTTGTTTATTCATGTATAGGTTCGATTTTAGACCTGACTTGTTTATAGCAAGTTTTTTGATGAAAAGTTTACAGCAAGTTTAGATCATACTTCTAGCCTTATTTAATATGTTTATGAAGTGCTTGTAATATATGTGTCCTACACATCAATTCTCTCTTCTATAAACGCAGTTTCTCGGAAATGACAAGAAATTGGAGATGATAAACTCTTGGTGCCCTTTATGACGTCCTAGAAAGCCAGAGGTTCTCTTCCTTGGTATCATTTCTATGCCTACCTGCATCCTCTTACATTACTAGGCAGACTATTATCGTCGATGGCAGGGTAACCGTCAATGGCCGACTACCGTTATTCTAAACATCTTAGATCGTGTTCAATATATCTTTTGTTTATTCATGTATAGGTTCGATTTTAGACCTGACTTGTTTATAGCAAGTTTTTTGATGAAAAGTTTACAGCAAGTTTAGATCATACTTCTAGCCTTATTTAATATGTTTATGAAGCGCTTGTAATATATGTGTCCTACACATCAATTCTCTCTTCTATAAACGCAGTTTCTCGGAAATGACAAGAAATTGGAGATGATAAACTCTTGGTGCCCTTTATGACGTCCTGAAAAGCCAGAGGTTGTCTTCCTTGGTATCATTTCTATGCCTACCTGCATCCTCTTACATTAGTGGGCAGACTATTATCGTCGACGGCGGGGTGACCGTCAATGGCTTGCTCTTCCAAGGAGCATGACTTGTAAATAGTTCTATATGTATGCATATGTAGTAGAAGAGAGTGCTTGAGATCAGGGAAAAAAAATATATCTTATCTAATTCCAAAAAATCTCTTAACGCTAGTTTGGACGGAACAGTGATAGAAAGACGATATTGATTTGCGGGGCTAATATTCAGTGACTACATTAATCGATTTTTAATTTCAGAGACCATCATGATTGAGGGGGTCAATTTCATGGACCATTTGTGATAAAAACCCTTCCTTTGTTTTTTTTTTTTTTTTTAATTTTAAATAAAATATTAAATGATCTTGCAGATGATTTTCTAATTTATACATTATTAATAATTAAACCATTTTTTTTTTATTTGTTCTAACATGTGGCATAAATTTGGACTCCAAATCAGTAAAATATAAGTTCCAAACTTTTCATTTCATCACTTAATCAAATTTGAGGGCTGGTATATAAAATTGAGAGAGGTATAATATTGAAATTGGACGAAAATTTAAGGTTACCCAAATTCAAATTCAAGGACAATCATTTTGCATAGTTTGTGACATCATAACAAGCAAACAAAAAGTTGCAAACGTCCGTGGATGAATTATGGGTTTGAATTATTTTTCTACTAGTCTCCCCCTCAAACGAATTCAAGTCCAAACAAAAGATTTGACAAAATTGATAACACAAGGTAAGTATGAACATCAACAAAAACGCAAAAGTTCGTGGATGAATTATGGGTTTGAATTACTTTTCTACTAGTCTCTCCCTCAAATGAATTCAAGTCCAAACAAAAGATTGGACAAAACTGATAACATAAGGTAAGTATCAACATCCACAGAAAAGTAAAAGTCCGTGAATGAATGTTCCGTTTGTTCAATCAACTATCTAGTTGGTATCACAACTTGGTCCTAAGGGTGTCCAATAATTGAGCTCTAATACCATTGTGTGCCTGGAGTCATTAGAAAAATTAACTCCACATCCGGCTAAAAGTTAAATAAATAAACTAAAACTGAAATGGGGTGAGAAATTAGTTCATCTTAGGAAAAGAAACTCAAGAATTATTTACAAGGCCAAAATACAAAAATTAATTGAACTACTAGCCTCGCATCTAATTCAATCTCATTCCATCTACCATTTTGATTGTCTATTTCTAAACCTGCAAAACAAAAGAGAAGTGAGTTAAAACAGCTCAGTAAAGACATAACTTTTTAACAGTAAATTGCCCAATTAGAGTATAAGAAATTAATATGTTTGTACAAGATTAAACAGGTAATAATATAAAGCTAAATGAAATTAATCGCACTGCTTAATTATCATGGTCACATGGGAATCTGACGGTGGTGGTGGTTTGATGATTGTGGTTGTTTGATTTTGGCGGAGCTTTTTGCACTTTGTGGTGGTGGTGGTCTGTGTCGTATGCGAGAAAGGGAGAGGAGAAGGCGCGGTCCACGATCGTTGAGGAGGAGCTCAGGGGGACGGTCCCGGAGTACATAGCCGAGACGACGTTGCAGGGAGGGGGATCGTCGCCTGCACTGGGTGGAGAGGAAGACGAAGATCTGCGTTTCAATTTTTTTTTTTTTTTTTAATTTTTAGATAAAATATTAAATGATATTGCAAATGATTTCTAATTTTTACATTATTAATAACTAATTTTTTTACTTTTAATTTGTTTTAACCATGGGGCACAAATTTGGACTCAAAAGTTAACAAAATGTGAGCTGCACTTGTTATATCATCACATAACGACTTATTTGACAGATTCACTAACGATTGTATGCCATTGGTACCAAATAAGAGGTATTTTATTAATCTTTTAAAAGAGAAGTAGTTGGTGACATTTCAACCTCTCTCTGACCACCATTATATGATTTACCAGCACATGTAATCGAATTCTGAACATGCTATGTGAAATATGAATTTGAAATTTGTCCTCAATTACTGAACCATCCTGTAACAATTGGATTGGAAGTTGTATCTAATTGAATGACATTGTACGATGTTGAAATTGGATGAAATATAATTTAGTCAAATTCAAATTGAAGAACAATCAATTTGCATACTTTGCCATATCATAACAAGCAAACAAGAAGTTGCAAGTTGCTAAGGAGAAACCATTAGTAGGCGGCTGGCACGCTTACTTTTCCGTGGCCACCGAAATACGACAAATAATCATTATCGATTAGAAATATACAATATAAACCACTAAGTATTTGCATATGGATAGATTAGAGAGCAGACAGAGATGAATAGCAGAGAGAGGAGATGGTCTCTTCGTGGAATGACAGCTCTTGTCACCGGTGGAACCAAAGGAATCGGGTTAGCTTCTCTAAAGTTGGATAATTAAGAACGTTAATCTTTTTTTTTAGTTTCAATTTTTCTTACGCAATACAGTATTCTCTTTATTTGTCCAATTGTCCCTTGTTTTTTTCTGTTTCAGAATTATGGGTTTGAATTATTTTTTACAGTTCTATGTTAAATTAGTAAAGTGTTTATTTAGGTATGCTATAGTGGAGGAATTGGCAGGGCTGGGTGCAATTGTGCATACTTGTTCCCGAAATGAAGTTGACCTTAATGACTGCCTGAGTCAGTGGGAGAAGGGTTTCCAAGTAACTGGCTCAGTCTGTGATGTGATGTATAAAACTCAAAGAGATAAGCTTATAAATAAGGTCTCATCACTTTTTGAAGGCAAACTTAACATCCTTGTAAGTAGAAGACTGATTATTTGAAATAACATATATGCATGAATCATGAATCATCATCACGTTTTCATGACAAACTTAACATCCTCGTAAATATTTTTGTTTGCTATAAACGTTTCAATAATTCCTAAATCATCATCACGTTTTCAATCTATGAATGCATCATGAATCATCATTACGTTTTCATGACAAACTTAGCATCCTTGTAAATATTTCTGTTTGCTATAAACGTGTCAATAATTCGTAAAATTGTACTTTTTAAAAAACTCAAAGATGTACACTTACGTATGTATTTTTTACATATGATGCATGTAATTTTCATGCTTTTTTCAATAATACATACAAGCTAAAATCGTTATGTTATGCTAAACCTTTCCAATAATATCTTGTTATAGATAAACAATGTGGGGACTAGCATACTGAAAGCAACGCTAGAGTACACAGCTGAAGACTACTCATTCGTAATGAGTACCAATCTTGAATCTGTTTACCACTTGTGCCAACTTTCACATCCTCTTCTCAAAGCTTCAGGAGCTGCTAACATCGTTTTTTTGTCCTCTACTGCTGGTGTGGTCTCAATTGATGTTGGATCTATATACTCTGCCACTAAAGGTGCTTATAGTTAATTTGCTTTTATAATTTTGACCTTTATAAAAAAATAAACATATATTGTCTTTAATTTGTAAAAAAAAAAAAACATTAAAAAAAAAAAAAAAAACCCTTCATTCAAATTCTTAAAAACTTCACTTTTAGACTAATATTTTATAGGGTTGTGATTTTCACACACCTTTAACTACTTTTCCCACATCCCTCCATATTTTTTAATACTTAATTTGTATCCTACTCTTTAATCTTCCATATATACCCCTCCTTATTTAATCTTTCATCAATTACCATAAAAAAGTAGGAAGGGTATATATGGAAGATTAAATAGTAGAATACCAATTAAGTATTAAAAAATAGGAAGGGGTGTGGAAAAAGTAGTTAAAGGTGTGTGAAAATCACAACCTTATTTAATATAAGATTAAAAACTAACTTTGTGCGCAAGACATGCAGCGAACCTACCCACCAATACAAACTTAAAACACTCACGAAGAAATACCCACAAAAAAACCTCACCAAAAAGACACTTATTAATAAAAATACTAAGACGTAAATAAATAAGCAACAATCTATGAAAGGATAAAGAAGAGAGGCTAGAAAAATGGGGCGAGGGATTGCCATCGGCCTCCAATCAGATCAAGAGACCGGCAACTATGGAGTTTGAGGCGAAAAGAGGAGTGGCTAGTTGCATAAGAGGTTGAGACAAGAAGCACCTAAAATTTATTTACAATGTTTTTGTTCTGTGATTTTTAATGTTAGACCAAAGTGTGGCTTTTCTTATTGTATCTTAGGTGCAATAAATCAATTAGCAAAAAACTTAGCATGTGAGTGGGCGAAAGATAACATAAGGACCAACAGTGTGGCACCTTGGTTCATCACGACTCCCCTCACTGATCCTGTAAGATTATTCTAATCACATTCTTGTGCATGCCTTTTATTTTCCTTTTTTTTAAATACAACCGATGTTGCGGCAGGAAAATCAAAACCGCATTTAAGATACATGAGTGAATTCTTTTAACTTCATATATTACAAGGGATGTACTATCCACACACCCTTTTTTAATTCTCACACACCTCTTGTTGATTTCTGTCTCTTGATCTTCTTTAATTCATCCAATCCTTTAATTCATCCAATCCAATGGTCAAAAATTAAAAGGATGTGTGAATATCACACCCCATATTACAATCATCTCATAACTTCAAGTCAATCCGTATTTCATTGATTAGTCTGCCAAAAGCCCATATAGTCGAAATTGGAATAAAATGTTGGGTTTTGCCAAAAGTCCATATGTCTTTTGTTTGTTCATGTATAGGTTCTTAGACCTAACTTGTTTACAGCAAGTTTTTGGGTGAAAAGTTTACACCGAGTTTAGATGATACTTCTAGTCTTAATTAATTTGTTTACAAATAGCTTGACCAATTATTAAGAATATCGCTAATATATGTGTCCTACACATCCATTCTCTTTTCATCCATTATCTCTTCTATGCATGCAGGTTCTCCGAAATGAAAAGAAATTGGAGATGATAAACTCTAGGTGCCCTTTAGGACGTCCTGGAGAGCCAAAGGAGGTGTCTTCCTTGGTAGCATTTCTATGCCTACCTGCAGCCTCTTACATTACTGGGCAGACTATTATCATCGACGGCGGGGTGACTGTCAATGGCTTGCTCTTCCAAGGAGCATAACTTGGAAACAGTTCTAAAAAGAATCTCGTATCTAATAATTCCAAAGTGGTGTGCTTTTATTGTATGTAAAAATAGATGACATCATTAATGTGCTATTAAATAAGAAAATAAAAGATTGCCAAACATTTGGTATATTGACATTTAGTAGCGTTCTATTGGAAGAGCTTTCAAGCCTGAATTTTTTTTTGGGTAAAATTTTTACCAAGACAACAAAATTACAACGAAAAAGGTCCAATTACAATAAGCACACAACGCAGATATAAACCTTCAGAGTAAAGCAAAAATGGCCCAAAACAAAGGTTTTGGCCCAAAAAACCGCAACAAATCTTAGCAGCCTGCTACTCCGCCACTGCCAAAACGCCACCAACCCACCATCTCAAACCACCGTTCCCAACAGACGCCTGAGATCGGCCAAACAACCCCCAAACTGGATGGATAGAAGACTCCGACATCCTCCAAACAACACTACCAAGATCGCCAGTTCATTGGAAATGATCGACATGTATGATTAGAACAATAGAAAATGCTTCTATAATCTATATATGCAAACTTCAAGCAATAGGTAGTCCAAGAAGCAGGAAATTCAAATAAATATATTTTATTGAGAAACAACAAAACTCCTCAAGAAGCATTGCACATCATCGTTTTCCTTACATGGCTGATCATAAAATTAATTTTCTGGATTACTGGACGGCATGTCTCTATCAATGCTCAACGATTCAAGTTTTTTTTTTTTTTTTTTTTTTGGGTTCTTGGAAAAAAATTAAGATAGGAATCTTATTACGTTTCATGAAATATGCCCCTTTTTTTCTTTTCGTTCAATTAAAAATTAAAAAATAATTCATTTAAATGGTGAGGTGAACTTAGATGAGAGATGTCAGAAAAACGCTTTAAGCAACATCAACTGAACCCTCCATAGATTACATAAATATGGTTTGGACAACTTGCTCATCAACTATTCTCAAAACTTCATATGTCCAGCTTGTTGTAGGGCCTGTTTCCAATTCGAAATGCTGTTAAATAACTAAGGCACTAGCAGGGATGATAATGTTAAGTAAAAATAGTTTAAAATGTTTTTTTGTTTAAAAAGTACTTGAACTGTTTTTTGGAAGAAGAACATGCTATGCAATGTTTAAGGTTTTTTTTAAGAAACACTTGCATTTTATTAAAAATTTCTATATGTTTCTTCTGAAAACGCTTATAAGAAAAAGTACTTTAAAAATAAATAAATAAATAAATAAATAATAAAGAAAAAAAAAGTAGTTTCAAATGGAGCCATATTTGCATCCCATCAGCCGAGATTCTTACGTATTGTCGTGTGAGTATTAAACTCATTCTGTTAACAAGATTGCATTAAAAAAATGTGGAGGAGGAATTGTATGCCTTTAAACAATACTCTCAATGACATGTCTATTTGCTGAAAAATAAACCAAAAACACATCGATCTCATTCTGGACGAACTGTAATAATTTACATTTGTTCTCTAGGTCTAAAATTATGTGTCTTTGCTTTCTAGTTCCAAAAGTTCGTTGAAATAGTGTTCTTTAAACTTCAATTCTTTATAGTGTATGATTCATTAATGTCATAAATCAAATTCAAAATGAGCTTTATAGAATACGAGTCTAGAATTCGTCATGAACTATTGGACCACCGTGTAATAATTGAATCGAAAGTTGTATGAAATAGAAAGACATTGTACGATGTTGAAATTGGATGAAATATAATTAGTGAAATTAAAATTGGACAATCAATTTGCATAGTTTGCCACATCAAAACAAGCAAACAAAATGTTGCAAGTTGCTGAATGAACAGATGGCACGCGTACTTTTCCCTGGCCACCAAAATATACAATAATTATCCTATCGAAAAGAAATATAGTCGAAACCACAAAGTATTTGCATAAAGATAGATTAGAGAGCAGATAGAGATGAATAGCAGAGAAAGGAGATGGTCTCTTCGTGGAATGACAGCTCTTGTCACTGGTGGAACCAAAGGAATTGGGTTAGCTTCTCTAAATTTGAATACTTAAGAACATTAATCTTCTTTTAGTTTCAATTTTCCTATGCATCCAATGCAATATTCTCTCTATTTCTCCACTTGTCCCATGTTTTCTTCTGTTTTAGAATTATGGGTTTGAATTATTTTTTAATGCTCTGTGTAAAATTAGTAAAGTTTTATTTAGGTATGCGATAGTGGAGGAATTGGCAGGGCTGGGTGCAATTGTGCATGCTTGTTCCCGAAATGAGGTTGACCTTAATGACTGCCTGAGTCAGTGGGAGAAGAAGGGTTTTCAAGTCACTGGCTCAATCTGTGATGTGGTGTCAAAAATCGAAAGAGAGGAGCTTATAAACAAGGTCTCATCACTTTTTGATGGCAAACTCAACATCCTTGTAAGTAGAAGACTAATCAGTTGAAATAACATATGTGCATGAATCACGAATCATCATCACACTTTCATGACAAACTTAACATTTCAAATTTCAATAATTTGTAAAATTGTACATTTTTTAAAACTATGTGTACACGTATGTATGTACTTTTTTACATTTAATACACATAATTTTCATGCATTTTTTCAATAATACATATAAGCTAAAATCGTTGTGTTATGCTAAACCTTTTCAATAATGTCTTGTTATAGATAAACAATGTGGGGACTAACTTACCGAAAGCAACGCTAGAGTACACAGCTGAAGATTACTCATTCATAATGAGTACCAATCTTGAATCTGCTTACAACTTTTGCCAACTTTCACATCCTCTTCTCAAAGCTGCAGGAGCTGCTAGCATTGTTTTTTTTGTCCTCCACTGCTGGTGTGGTCTCAATAGATGGTGCATCTATATATTCTGCCGCTAAAGGTGCTTATAGTTAATTTCCTTATATACATTTCGTCATTTATTAAAAATTGAAAAGTATCATATATTGTTTATAATTAGTTAAAAATTCATTCAAATCTTTAAAAAAAAAAAAATATCACTTTTACACTAACACCTTATATCAGATTAAAATTTTTAAAAGTATCATATATTTGTTTATATCACTTTTAGACTAACCTAAAATTTGATTACACTGTTTTTGGTGTGTGATTTTTAATGTTAGTCCAAAATGTGGTTTTTCTTTATTGTATCTTAGGTGCAATGAATCAATTAGCAAAAAACTTAGCATGCGAGTGGGCGAAGGATAACATAAGGACCAACAGTGTGGCACCTTGGCTCATAACGACTCCCCTCGTTGAACCAGTAAGATTATTCTGTTCAAGTTCTTGTGCATGCCTTTTATTTTCATTTTTTTTTAAATACAATCGATGTTGCGGCAGGAAAATCAAAACTTCTTTTAAGATACATGAGTGAATTCTTTTAACTACTTATATAACAATCATCTCATAACTTCATAGCCAATCCGTATTTCATGTTAACCAAGAAGGAGAAGCTTAAATGTAGAAAATCTAGAAAGAGAACGAAACTAATTCTTGTTATTTCTTTTCTTAGCAACCAAGCTAATACATTATGAGGGTATTTATACAAGAATCTTCCGCAGCTATACATTCTAACAACCATAACTAACTTATATAAGCTCATTACATGTGTCACAATCCTATACATTCCAAGCTTATGTATTATCTCTATCATCCCCCCTCAAACTCATTCACGGTGAAGAACCAAGCATGAGATTGCTGCAATAAGTTTGAAAGAGAGGAGCACTAATCCCTTTAGTAAGAATATATGTGAAGTGCTCTCGGGAAGACACAAACTGCACAAACAACTTCTTTTGGGCAATCCTTTCACGAATGAAATGAACATCAATCTCAATATGCTTGGTCTTTTGATGTTGAACCGCATTAAATGAGAGTGCAATGACTGACAAATTATCACAAAAAAGCACAGGAGCAAAAGACACTTTAATCTTCAAGAAGGTCGAGAGTTGCTAAATCAAATCAAGTTTAGCTGCAGTGGATGACATGGCCCGATATTCTGCTTCTGTGGACAATCGAGAAACAGTTTGTTGTTTCTTGGATGACCAAGATATTGGATTCGAGCCCAAGAAAACAACTAACCCAGTTGTAGACCTTTGATCATTCGGATCACCTATCCAATCTGCATCCCTAAATGCTTTTAAACAGACTTAGTTCCTTTCAAAATGCATTTAACTGCAGTATAATGAGAGACCATAGGTTGTTGCATAAACTAAGACACTTGATACACTGAGAATGCAATATCTGGATGAGTAAAAGTAAGGTACTGTAAAGCACCAACTATACTTCGATATGTTTGAGCACTTGGAAATGGAAGCCCATCATCATTCAATAGTTGATTATAGGGTAAGCGTGGAGTGTTACATGGTTTGCAATCACTCATTTCTGTCATGTTCACTAAGTCTTGAATGTACTTGGTTTGTGACAAAAACAAACCAGTTGTTGTATGAGATATTTGAATGCCTAAAAAAATAATGCAATGGTCCCAAATCTTTGATATCAAGCTCAGTAATAAGAGAATCAATGACATGTTGAATAGCAACTGTGGCACTGCCAGTTAGGATTATGTCATCAACATAAAGAAGTAAGACCACTATGTCAGAACCAACACAAAGAGAGGAGTCTGAATATGCAGATTGAAACCCTAGGGAAGGAATAAGGGATGTGAATCTTTCATTACAAGCCTGTGGTACTTGTTTTAAGCCATAGAAAGACTTATGTAGCTTACAAACCAAATGAAGATACTTGGGATCTTCAAATCCAGGTCGTTGTGCCATGTAAACTTCTTCTTGCAAGATGCCATGCAGAAATGCATTTTTTAACATCAAGTTGCCTTAAAAGACCAGTTAAATTGAGCAGCTAGTGCCAAAACTAATCTCAAATTGTGGTAAGCTTTACTGCTGGACTAAAGATCTCTCTGTAGTCCAATCATTCTTCTTAACTGAACCGTTCTGCAACTAATCGAGCTTTGTGCATTACAACACATCCATCGTCATTCTTCTTGTTCTTAAAAACCCATTTTACACCCTACTAAGTTCTTCTGAGATGGAAGAGTAACAAGAGACCAGGTACTTTAAGAGTGAAGGGCTTCAATTTCTTCCTTCGTACCAGTCATCCACACAAATGATTTCATAGCAGTTCTATGTAACTAGCTCAATGAGAGACATATCAATCTCACTAGATGTCTCTATAATACTCAAGAAAGCCTTGTGTTTGATAATACCACTCTACTTCTGGTCTGCATATGATGCATATTTAATGGTGCAATGGGTAACACCACTTGCAAATAGTCTAGACTAAATTCAGGACCCACGGAAAGTTGAATATGATCAGGTATTAGAGCAACAATGGACTGAGAAGTAGGAGATGGTAAAGGTGAAAGATAAACAACAGGTTATGAGACATGATCAATAGGACTAGAAATAGGCACACTCGAAGCTGAGGGTTGAATAACAAAAGTAGGAGATGAGGAATGAGAATGAGACAAAGGTACTACCAATATATTGTTAACATTGGGAACTAGTGTAAGACATGTTGGTGATGATGTGAAACATGATTGTTGTGGTAACATAGGTGAACTACCAGGTTGCTTGGACAGTTTCAGTAAGCTGAGATAAGGAAACTCAGTTTCATCAAAGTGTGGCTTTTCTTATTTTATCTCAGGTGCAATAAATCAGTTAGTAAAAAACTTAGCATGTGAGTGGGCGAAAGATAACATAAGAACCAACAGTGTGGCACCTTGGTTCATCACGACTCCCCTTGCTGATCCTGTAAGATTATTCTAATCACGTTCTTGTGCATGCCTTTTATTTTCCTTTTTTTAAAATACAACCGATGTTGCGGCAGGAAAATCAAAACCGCATTTAAGATACATGAGTGAATTCTTTTAACTTCTTATATTACAAGGGGTGTGCTATCCACACACCCCTTTTTACTTCTCACACACCTCTTGTTGATTTCTATCCCTTGATCTTCTTTAATTCATCTGTTCCGACGGTCGAAAATTAGAAGGGTGTGTGAATATCACACCCCATATTACAATCATCTCATAACTTCAAGTCAATCCGTATTTCATTGATTAGTCTGCCAAAAGCCCATAGTCGAAATTGGAATAAAAAGTTAGGTTTTGCCAAAAGTCCATATATCTTTTGTTTATTCATGTATAGGTTCTTAGACCTGACTTGTTTACAGCAAGCTTTTGGGTGAAAAGTTTACATCAAGTTTAGATGATACTTCCGGTCATAATTAATTTGTTTATGAATAGCTTGACCAATTATAAAGATCGTCGCTAATATATGTATCCTACACATCCATTATCTTTTCATCCATTATCTCTTCTATGCATGCAGGTTCTCCGAAATGAAAAGAAATTGGAGATGATAAACTCTAGGTGCCCTTTAGGACGTCCTGGAGAGCCAGAGGAAGTGTCTTCCTTGGTAGCATTTCTATGCCTACCTGCAGCCTCTTACATTACTGGGCAGACTATTATCATCGACGGCGGGGTGACCGTCAATGGCTTGCTCTTCCAAGGAGAATAACTTGGAAACAGTTCTAAAAATAATCTCGTATCTAATAATTCCAAAGTGGTGTGCTTTTATTGTATGTGAAAATGGATGACATCATTAATGTTCTAATTAAATAAGAAAATAAAAGATTGCCAAACATTTGATTTATTGACATTTAGTAGCGCTCTATTGGAAGAGCTTTCAAGCCTGATTTTTTTTTTTTTTGGGTAAAATTTTTACCAAGACAACAAAATTACAAAGAAAGAGATTCAATAACAATTAGCACACAATGCAGATATGGACCTTTAGAGTAAAGCAAAAATGGCCCAAAACAAAGGTTTGGGCCCAAAAAACCTCAACAAATCCTAGCAACTTGCTACTCCACCACTGCCAAAATGCCACCAACCCACCATCTCAAACCATCGATCCCAACAGACGCCTGAGATCGGCCAAACACAACCCCCAAACTGGATGGAGAGAAGACTCCGACATCCTCCAAACAACACTATCAAGATCGCCAGTTCATTGGAAATGATCGATGTGTATGATTAGAACAATAAAAAATGCTTCTATAATCTATGCAAACTTCAAGCAATAGGTAGTACAAGAAGGAAATTCAAATAAGTAGATTTTATTGAGAAACAACAAAACTCCTCAAGAAGCATTGCACATCATCGTTTTCCTTACATGGCTGATCATAAAATTAATTTTCTGGATTACTGGACGGCATGTCTCTATCAATGCTCAACGATACAAGTTTTTTTTTTTTTTTTTTTTTTTTGGTTCTTGGGAAAAAATTAAGATAGGAATATTATTACGTTTCATGAAATATGCCCCTTTTTTTCTTTTCGTTCAATTAAAAATTAAAAAATAATTCATTTACATGGTGAGGTGAACTTAGATAAGAGATGTCAGAAAAACGCTTTAAGCAACATCAACTGAACCCTCCAAAGATTACATAAATATGGTTTGGACAACTTGCTCATCAACTATTCTCAAAACTTCATATGTCCAGCTTGTTGTACGGCCTGTTTCCAATTCGAAATGCTGTTTAAATAACTAAAGCACTTGCAGACATGATAATGTTTAGTAAAAATATTTTAAAATGTTTTTTGTTTAAAAAGTACTTGAACTGTTTTACGGAAGAAGAACATGCTATGCAATGTTTAAGATTTTTTTTAAGAAACACTTGCATTTTATTAAAAATTTCTATATGCTTCTTTTGAAAATGCTTCTAAGCAAAAGTACTTAAAAAAAATAAAAAATAAAAAAGAAAAGAAAAAAGAAAGGGAAAGGTAGTTTCAAAGGGAGCCAAATTTTCATCCCATCAGTTACCGAGATTCTTGCGTATAGTCGTGTGAGTATTAAACTCATTCTATTACCATTAACGAGATTGCACTCAAAAAATGTGGAGGAGGAATTGTCTGGCTTTAAACAATACTCTCAATGACATGTCTATTTGCTGAAAAATTAACCAAAAAGACATCGATCTCATTCTGAACGAACTGTAATACTTAACATTTGTTCTATAGCTCCAAAATTATGTATCTTTGCTTTCTAGTTCCAAAAGTTTGTTGAAATAGTGTTCTTTATACTTCAATTTTTTATAGTATATGATTCATCTGTGTCATAAATCAAATTCAAAATGAGCTTTATAGAATATGAGTCTAGAATTCATCTTGAACTATTGGACCACCGTGTAATAATTGAATCGAAAGTTGTATGAAATAGAAAGACATTGTATGATGTTGAAATTGGATGAAATATAATTTTGGTCAAATCAAATTTGACAATCAATTTGCATAGTTTGCCACATCAAAACAAGCAAACAAAATGTTGCAAGTTGCTGAATGAACAGATGGCACGCGTACTTTTCCCTGGCCACCAAAATATACAATAATTATCCTATCGAAAAGAAATATAATCGAAACCACAAAGTATTTGCATAAAGATAGATTAGAGAGCAGATAGAGATGAATAGCAGAGAGAGGAGATGGTCTCTTCGTGGAATGACAGCTCTTGTCACTGGTGGAACCAAAGGAATTGGGTTAGATTGTCTAAATTTGAGCACTTAAGAACCTTAATCTTCTTTTAGTTTCAATTTTCCTATACATCCAATGCAATATTCTCTCTATTTCTCCACTTGTCCCATGTTTTCTTCTGTTTTAGAATTATGGGTTTGAATTATTTTTAACTGCTCTATCTAAAATTAGTAAAGTTATATTTAGGTATGCGATAGTGGAGGAATTGGTAGGGCTGGGTGCACTTGTGCATACTTGTTCCCGAAATGAGGTTGACCTTAATGACTGCCTGAGCCAGTGGGAGAAGAAGGGTTTTCAAGTCACTGGCTCAGTCTGTGATGTGGTGTCAAAAACCGAAAGAGAGGAGCTTATAAACAAGGTCTCATCACTTTTTGATGGCAAACTCAACATCCTTGTAAGTAGAAGACTGATCAATTAAAATAACATATGTGCATGAATCACGAATCATCATCACACTTTCATGACAAACTTAACATCTTCTCGTAAATAAATATGTTTGTTGTACACATTTCAAATTTCAATAATTTGAAAAATTGTACGTTTTTTAAAACTCAAAGATGTGTACATGTATGGATGTAATTTTTTACGTTTAATACACATAATTTTCATGCATTTTTCAATAATACATATAAGCTAAAATCGTTGTGTTATGCTAAACCTTTTCAATAATGTCCTGTTATAGATAAACAATGTGGGGACTGTCTTACCGAAAGCAACGCTAGAGTACACAGCTGAAGATTACTCATTCATAATGAGTACCAATCTTGAATCTGCTTACAACTTTTTACAACTTTCACATCCTCTTCTCAAAGCTGCAGAAGCTGCTAGCATTGTTTTTTTGTCCTCTACTGCTGGTGTGGTCTCAATAAATGGTGCATCTATATATTCTGCCGCTAAAGGTGCTTAGAGTTAATTTCCTTACATAGATTTCGACTTTTATTAAAAATTGAAAAGTATCATATATTGTTTATAATTAGTTAAAAATTCATTCAAATCTAAATATCACTTTTAGACTAACACCTTATATCAGATTTAAAAATTGAAAAGTATCATACATTGTTTATATCACTTTTAGACTAACCTAAAATTTAATTACACTGTTTTTGGTGTGTATTTTTAATGTTAGACCAAAGTATGGCTTTTCTTTATTGCATCTCAGGTGCAATGAATCAGTTAACAAAAAACTTAGCATGTGAGTGGGCAAAGGATAACATAAGGATCAACAATGTGGCGCCTTGGTTCATCACGACTCCCCTTGTTGAACCTGTAAGATTATTCGGATCACGTTCTTGCGCATGCCTTTTATTTTCATTTTTTTTAAATACAATCAATGTTGCGACAAGAAAATCAAAACCGCATTTAAGATACACAAGTGAATTCTTTTAACTTCTTATATTACAATCATCTCATAACTTCAAGCTAATCTGTATTTCGTTGATGAGTCTGCCAAAAGCCCATAGTCGAAATTAGAATAAAAAGTTGGGTTTTGCCAAAGGTCCATATGTCTTTTGTTTATTCATGTATAGGTTCTTAGACCTGACTTGTTTACAGCAAGTTTTTTGGTGAAAAGTTTACAGCAAGTTTAGATCATACATTTAGTCTTAATTAATTTGTTTACGAATAGCTTGACCAATTATTAAGATCGTCGCTAATATATGTGTCCTACACATCCATTCCCTTTTCATCCATTATCTCTTCTATGCATGCAGATTCTCCGAAATGAAAAGAAATTGGAGATGATAAACTCTCGGTGCCCTTTAGGACGTCCTGGAGAGCCAGAGGAGGTGTCTACCTTGGTAGCATTTATATGCCTACTTGCAGCCTCTTACATTACTGGGCAGACTATTATCGTCGACGGCGGGGTGACCGTCAATGGCTTACTCTTCCAAGGAGCATGACTTGGAAATAGTTCTGCATGTATACATAAGGGGTGTGATATCCACACACCCTTTTAATTTTCGGCCGTCAGATCGAATGAATTGAAGAAGATCAACAGACAGAAATTAACAAAGGGTATGTGAGAAGTAAAAAAGGATGTGTGGATAGCACACCCCATACATAATTGCATATGCAGCTGTAGAGACAGTGTTGCAGGTCTGGAAAAATAAAATCTTGTACCTAAGTGGTGTGCTTTAATTGTATGTGAAAATAGGTGACATTAATTTCTAATTAAATAAGTAAGTAAAAGATTGCCAACCATTTGGTATATTGACATTTTATTTCACTCTAGTGGAAGAGCTTCCAAGCCTGGATTTTTTTTTTTGGGTGGTTTTATTTAAAGGATAAAATCATTACCAAGACAACATAATTACAAAGAAAGAGGCTCAATCACAATAAGCACACAACACAGATGTGGACCTCTAGAGTAAAGTAAAAATGGCCCAAAACAAAAGCTTGAGGCCACCACAAAATAAAAAACCGCAACCAACCCTAGCAACTTGCTACCCTCCGCAACCGCCAGAACGCCACCAACCCACCATCTCGAACCATCATCCCAACAGACGCCTGAGATCACGCCAAACACGGCCCCCAAACCTGATGAAGAGAAGACTCCGACGTCCTCCAAAGAGCACCACCGAGTCGCCAGTTCATTGAACATGATCGACATGTATGATCAGAACAATAAAAAATGCTTCTATAACATGTTCAAACTTCAAGCATTAGGTCGTACTAGAACCAAGAAATTCAAATGACTAGATTTTATTGAGAAACAACAAAACTCCTCAAGAAGCATTGCACATCATCTTTTTCCTTGGCCCCTCAAAGATACAACAAGGCTGATATCCTAGATTACTGGATGACTTGTTCCTATCAATACTCTACGATACAAGGTTTTTTGTGTTCTTAGGAAAAAATTAAGACATGGATCTTATTACCAGTGACAAAGTCAGTATAGGGTCATTGGTTGCTCTTGATATCAACAACTTAAAAAACTCCATGTATATTTGTTTGTGTATTGTATTATAAACAACTAAGGCAAACGAAATTTACAACCCCCTCCTCCCACTTTTTTTTTTCTACTTTATTCTATCATAGTTGTCTTCCATCTCTCTTCTTGTGTGCGACTCTATTGTGATCACCACGTGCTCGATGAAATACCTTAGTTGACAAGCCTTGACAATCTTCAACATTACTCCACGGTATCTTGCATTCACCATTGACAAGCCTCTAAAATAAAAGTAGTTGTCGACATATGTTAGCATAAGCTTTCGGTATGTGTTGGTAGGAATTTGTAAGTGCCTACTAGGTGCTCGATGAAATAGTCCAATGAAGCTTTTTTAGTTGATATGATGATCAAATTATTTGAAAATTCTAACTTCACCACTGCTTATTATGTTCATGTAATATGTCCCTTTTTTTCTTTTCGTACAATTAAAGATTAAAAAATAACTAAACTTAAGTGCTGAGGTGAACTTAGACGAGAGATGTTACAAAAACTCTTTAAGCAACATCAACTGACCCCTCCAAAGATTACCTAAAGATTATTTGGACAACTTGCTCTTCAAGTATTCTCATAACTTCATATGTCTAGCTTGTTATAGGGGGCGGTTTCCAATTGAAAGTGTCTTTGAAAGAACTAAAGCTCTTTTAAATATGATGATGTTAAGTAAAAATAGTTCAAAATGTTTCTGGGTATAAAGAGATCTTGAACAGTTTTCTGGATTAAGCACATGCTATGCAATTTTCGAAATCCTTTTTCTTTTTTTTTTCTTTTTTTTTTTTTTTTGAAACACTTGTATTCATATTAAAAATTTCGATATGCTTATACTAAAAACCGCTTCTAAGTAAAAATACTTCTAAAAAAAAAAGTATTTTCAAACGGAGCATATCTTCTTCCCACCTGTTGCCGAGATTCTTACGCATCATCGTGTGAGTATTAAACTCATTGTTTGACCATTAACAACAGATTGCATTAAAAAATGCAAGGAAGAATTGTATGCCTTTAAACAATAGTCTCAATGACATCTATTTGCCAAAAGTTAACCAAAAAGACATCGACCTCCCTCTTGACGTGGGACTGTAAGCACACAAGTTCTCTTCCACTCTCTAATATTTTCCATTTGTTTTCTTGTTCCAAAAGTATCTTTGAAATAGTGGTCCTTTAATCCAATTCTTCATGTGTTGCATTCTTTCAAATTTTAAGCTAATCAACATTAGTACTCTTCACCTAAGAAATGAGATTTTGAGTTTAAATCTTGTAAATAACGAGTTTAATATAAATTTATTATGCTGACTTCTTGCGTACTTAGCCCGAATCCTTTGCTTTCTTAGTGTAAAAATCATTGTATATAAAATACTTTTTCTTTTCTTTTCCTTTTGGTTTGAGCTACTCAATTATTATAGCCAACTTGAATGTGTTAGCCACGCATTAGTTGTCAATGTGTCAGTGGATATCGAGATAAGTCTCAATGGCATGGCCAATACAGTCTGAGAAAGAGAAGATATATATCATGGATCTCTATACTGTGAGAATTTTTTAGTATTTCTAGAACATGACCTAGTACATTATATACGACATAACACAAGTAATAAGAGAAATAACTTTTAAACATTTCACCTTTATATCATGACATATAGTATATTCAATTATATTTCAAAAGCACTGAAAAAGCTCTTATATGATATATTATATACTATTGTTTTTGCCTGGAATTCCAAGGGAGCCAATTTTTTTTTTCTAAACTAAATTAAAAATGGCAAAGAAAAGATACGATCCGTTACTCTTAAAAAAAGAAGATTGGATTTTGCGACCTTTGTCGGTAGAATAAAAAGCTAGCCGGGTCTCTTTGTTTTGTTTCTTTAAACAGCCAGGTCATAATCAGATTTTTATAAACAAAGCGAATCAATGCGATTTAGTTTGTCCCTATAAAGACAGAATAAAAATTTGGATATTGAGTAGAATTTCGATTTCGATTAGTCACGCTTAGCAAGGTGTTGTTCAGATTTGAGGGATGCTAGTCACGTTTTATTCAACAGGAAGGTGTTGTTTAGATTTGAGGGATGGGAGAAACTATATCACTTTAATCTTCTCATTTTACTTTTTAGATCTCATTTTTATTATGCAATGTTGCTTCATGATGGAAACTGTTCCTGAAAAAGTGGTCTAAAAGATAGACATTTCTATCATCAAGTAATATTGCAACCTGAGAAGAAAAGCCAAAAATATAGAAAGAGAAGATCGAAGTGATAAGCTTGCTAATATTCCCCTTCAAATTATTTAGTTTCACAGTGCTATTGAGGTAAGAAAGTGAAAAAATAATAATTATTTGGCACGTTGTATATTCAATTAATTAACTCGTAAATGGAAAAATTATGAATTAGTACGCATAAGCTAGTGTGAGGTTCAAAGAAAATGAAACATACATAGTTGTCTCACTGGCTCTGAGTTCAAGAAACACTTCTATCAGATGACTTTTAAAAACACTTCTGTTTAGACGATTTAGGTTGATCATATAATCACATAATACTGTCGCCATGTGGAAGGTTTAGATTTAAATTTTTTCTCTCTAAGTTGAGGAAGATTATAGAGTAAATGAAGTTGTGATGATTTAAATTTTCAAAATCTAGTTGTAATTTTACATGCAGAGAATAGAATCCCCCACAAAAAAAAAAAAAAAAAAAAAAAAAAAAAGAGAGAGAGAGAGAGAGAGAGAGAGAGAGAGAGAGAGAAAATATCTCAAATTTGGGTGCATGCATTTTTCATGTGTTTTGCATGTGTTGGCACGTGTTTTACGGTACGTTATAACAAGTAACTAGTTCATCTCCAATATAAAAAGGGCACAGATGTAAGTGGGATGAATTGAGAGATGGCGAATGCAGAGATCAATGGCAGAGGTCGCAGATGGTCTCTTGAGGGAAAGACTGCTCTTGTCACTGGTGGAACCAAAGGGATGGGGATAGTCTTCTCTTTCACTTTTTGTCACTCACGTTTGTGTTTTCCCAGCTGATGAGAGCATCTACCTTGCTATTTCATTCCAGTTTTTGGTTGATACATAGCAAGAAAATCAATGGATACCATAGATACCAATGATACAAATTTTGAACTCTACTACCCTAACAAATAAGGTAGTTTTTTGAACCCAGCGGCCATACCCGTTGTTCTACATTTCCATTTAAACATGTTTATGCGTTATTACTGACCAAATCTAGCGACTAGCAACACAACCATTTTCTAACCTAGATATTCTACAGTACTTTGGATTATCTCTTTTAAGCGCTGGATCTTTGGTAAAAACAAAAGAAAATAAGATTTGACGGTTAAAAATTTCGGAGCACCATTGTATCTTTGTCTAACCTAACATTGCTAGAAAGTTTGAGAGAAGAGATTTTATGAGTGTGTAATGGATCTTTACAGTGCGATAAATGTGCGTAATGTGTTTATTATTAGGTGTGCTATTGTGGAGGAACTGGTGGGGCTAGGTGCAGCTGTTCATACTTGCTCTCGGAGTCAAGGGCAGCTGGATGATTGCTTGAGTCAGTGGCAGGCCAAGGGTTTTCATCAAGTCACTGGTTCAATCTGTGATGTGTCTTCAAGAGCACAAAGGGAGGAGTTAATAAACAAGGTCTCATCACAGTTTAACGAAAAACTTAACATCCTTGTAAGTACTCTATATTTATTAATTAATTTCTCAGTTTAATTTGTTGTACTAATAGTTAATAGAAAATAAAGTCATGATGAAACTCAAATAACTCCTAATTAGTTTTAGGTTTCATTAACATTTTTTGTTTGATTAGAGATTTTTTTTAATTGTTATAAATAGTTGTTTTATTAGTTGAACATGACTCAGCAATGCATACACAAACCTTGAGCTAGAGAAAGGAAACCAAAGTCATTCATTATTACGTAAAAGTTTAGTTCGGTTTCTTGTCAATATATATGTATTTAATACAGACGTTATCTGAGTAATTATATTAAATATATATAAGTATTCAATTTAAATATTTTATTTTTTTAATTATACAAAAAAAAACGTGCATTTTCCCTTTTTTTGGTAGGAGTAATACTAGAGAGATCAATTCTTTTTGTTCAAATCGTATGCACTCATTTTGTGTATGACATTTCTATGGCCTTTATTATTCATTGACACGTGTTAATAAACTTATACCTCATTAACTTCGTTGTTGTCAACTTAACATGCGTCAATCAATGATAAATCACAAAAATACCACACAAAATGGCACATAATATTTTTTTTAGCCAAATTTGCAAACTATGTGATGTGTCACCAATAAGAAATAAACACGTTAAGTAATAGTTAAGGATCATCTAATCATCAATAACCATGTCATATGGATTACAAAATTTGATTTAAATTAAGGGAACTATTATTAGTACTCCACAAATCTTATTCTACACATCTCACAAGTGTATTTTTATTTCTATTTATAGAAAATTTGAAATACAAAATGAGATTTTTAAAGTACCAATAATAATTCCCTAAATTAATGCTCTCACTAACATTATCTTCTTTTTTCTTGATAATGGAAAGGGAAAACAAAAGAGATTATTTTTAATATTATCGCCTGCTTTTTCAACAGATACGATAATGTATTAATATTGCTATTCTGGTGTGACAAAAGATAAGATAATACTGTTATTAAAGAAGAAACGTCAGATATCTTCTTCAAGGACAGGTGAGAATCCGTTCGGTTCCCCTCCAGACCTCCATGCTCAACACTCAGCCTCGCATGTGGCAATTGGTTTTTTTATATTTTTTTTATTTAAACAATTCATTTACATTTTTTAAAAAATTATTTAAAAAAAAAGAAATGAATTAAAACGTGAAACCACCCACTATCGTGGGAGGTTTTGTTTTTTTTTTTTCTTTCTTTAATTAAAAATATTAAATTCATTCAAAATAAAAATAGGGTTAAATACTTTAGCTTCTTTTGGTTCAATTGTAATTTATGAAATTCTTAAAGGGAAATTTATGGTATTTTTGAATGTTTCACCATTTTTGGATACTCACTTTATATATATATATATATATATATATTTATATATATATATATATATATATAGATAAAGGAATTCTTTTATTGGAAAAAAAATGTTGAATTATTAAAAAAAAATATATATATATATATATTCATTAAAATAACTTTATCTTCCATATCTCAGCAAAAACAAAAAACAAAAAATTTAATTTCTTTCTATAAAGTGAGCATCTAGGGCTGCAAATTAGAATGTTGTTTCTAATTCCAACACTAAGATTTCCAAATTCGAACCTGAAATTTCTAAATTCGAATATTTTGTGAAAATTTGGAAAATTGGAAAGCATTTAAAGATTTCGAGAATTCTAAATTTCCGATCCAAATTTTTCCAAAGTATTTCAAACTTATTCCAATAAAAATTCTCAAGAAATTCTGATTTTTTATAGTTATTTAGTCAAATTATATATCTTGTAATCAACTTTTGTATCTTATTGTTAATTTTGGATACATTGTTCATTGTTTTCATATAAAATATACACTTATATATTAATAAGGATTAGTATAATAGTATACTACAAAATTAATTAAATTTATACATAAGCATTAAGAATGAACAATAAACTGAAGGTACGCAAAAGTTAAAAAATATTCGAAAACTTATATAAAATATGAATTTCCAAATTATGTTCTAAAATTTTCATAATTACCCAATTCTAAAATTTCCAAATGTGCCTAAAATTCTGGACTTAAAAATTGTAATATGGTCCAATTCCGAAATTTTGAAACGGAAATTGAAAATGTTATTTTCGACCCTTGCAAAAAGACCCCTACGAGCACCAAGATGATGAAACATTAAAATCCCTTCATTAATTAGTTAGGACTACAAATGAATGACAAATTAATTCACAGGGGTACAATAGTAATTGAACCTCAAATTTTAAATTGAAGAATCCCACATATTGGGGTGGTTCTTTTTATTAGTTTTCTATCAATTTAATAAAGGTTGAGCGTTTAAAATTTAGGGCAAATGGAGAGAATTCGACCCAATTTCTAGATTCACACATGCTACAAAGTTTACTGTTTAAATGTCTATAATTATATTTCGTTTCTAAGAAAGAATAATTTATTTTAAAGACAAATGGCTAATATAGTAAGTCAATGAGAAACGCACATTAATGATACTCCCAGAATGAGATCTTAGCCTCTTACACAAATCATACCAAGTTGTGATAATTACAAAAATGACCTGAAGAAGCGATTTAAACGACGTGGATAATGATCTTGCAACTAACTATGAACGTCACAAGATGATAGTTCAACCAAATATGAAATATCAATGTTTATCTTAACTTATATGGACGTATGGATACCTAATATCAACATCATCTATGAAAATTGCCAATTTAGTCTCTGAATTATCACCTCAGTGAAAATTAGGTCCCTAAACTATTTTTTTCAGAAAAATCAATCCTTGTATTATAAAATCTGCCAGTTACATCCTACTGTTATATTCGGAGCTACTATATTCAATTTTCCATTAATTTAAGTCACATTACTTGCATGTGATACATATTAGAAGGTAGATTGGTAGTTTTTCATAAAGAAATAGTGTGTAGACTTAACTTTGGAGGGTAAATTGGTAGTTTGTCATAAGAAATAGTGTAAGTTAACTTTGAAGGGTAAATTAGATGTTAGATTTGCAACCTATATAAAATGTTAAGAGCTTATAGGCGAGAAAATGACAGTATTTCATTCTAAAGTGTGTCAAGTGACTTTAAGTTGACGAAAAATTGGATAAAAAAAAGCTTTAAATATAATAGTAGGGATAAATTAGCAATTTTTAATGAATTTAAGGACTTATTTTACCGAAAAATTATTCAAGGACCTAATTTTTCACTAAGGTGATAGTACATGGAGTAGATCAGCATTTTACCCTCTATGAAATATTAGAATATCTACTAAATGTTGAGGGTCTTTTTTGTATTTCTCACAACTTAGTATCATTTTTCTAGGAACTCATTCCAAGGAATTTTTTTTTTCAAAGTGCTGGGTATTCAAGCGGCATGCCAAATATCATAATACAATGGAGGAAATGATGTATGTTTTCCTGTTTCTCCACTTATTTTATGATATGTGGAGTACCCACTTGAATATGGTGCACACTAGAAAGATTTCTCCATTCTAAGAGTCGTTATTGTGCCTTTCCTAACTCAACTGCAATAACTCCATTATAAGCAACGCATAGTGGACTACATAGTTTTATTTTGAAAATGGACAAGAAAAACTAAAATCATGAATTTAATCTAGAATAATATAAAAAGCCGTAGCATGTCTGCAATATATATCCTTTTTTTAATTTATGAATTTAGCTTCTACGTACGTGAACCTAAAAATCCACTTCTGGTATTTCATGAACTCTTGGGCTATCAGCCAGCTAATCATCGTGCTCCCCAATGTTTGCCTGTAGATAAACAATGTGGGAACTTCCGAATCAAAACCAACAGTTGATTGCACAGCTGAAGATTACGCATTTGTTACAACTACAAATCTTGAATCTGCTTACAATCTGTCCCAATTTGCACATCCTCTTCTGAAAGCTTCAGGAGCTTGTAACATTGTTTTTGTATCATCTATTGCTGGGGTGGTATCAGTTGCGGGGATTGGAAGTGTATATGCTGCGACTAAAGGTACTGTTTTTCAGCTAATTACAATATATTGCTTAAAACTTTCTCATAGAAAAATTTTCTTACGAACAAATGATTATAAAAAAGATCATGTGATGATCTTTAGGGCTAGTTTGGTATTGTGGTGTTTATTTTATTTTATTTTATTTTTAAAAAAAAAATCTAGAACATCAAATGTGTTTGGAAAAACAAAACAAAAAAAAAGTTTTTTTTTCAAAAAACTTCTATCAATGACAGTAGAAAAGCAGAAGCATGGTAGACCATGACATTTTTTTTTTTTCAAACCACAGTAATCAGTGCCCATTTAATGAAATTTTCAAATAACAAGTATACCCCCACATATTTTATAAAATCACAATCTTTGCACCTACATTATTGTCTTTGACACTAATTATATATCACATTAAATTCCATATCATTTTCAGTCATTTAACATATTCACAACAATTTATATAAAATTTTATCAAACACTCAGATACTTTTGCTTGTTAAAAGCAATTTTACAAAAAAATAAAAAAATTTACCAAACACTCAACAACTTTATTTTATAGCTATTTATTCTCAGCACAACAGAAACATATTTTTTTTAAAGTGCAGTAATATCAAACTAGCCATTAGACCATACATATAAACTGTAATCTAGGTAGTGAAAATTGAGGAAAATTACTTGTTGGAAATTAGTTATTTATTTTATTATTATTTATGGTTTTTTTGTGAGTCAAGGATAAGATTTCTTGTCCGTTAAAGATTATGGTTTTGCCTTAGTTTTCACTTTAGATAGTAGTGCTTGTATTCATTATTATTAATGAGTCAATCACATTGTAGTTTTTTAGTCGTCATGCCAATCTTTTTCTTCAGTTGATAATATTATATTTGTTTATATATAGCCAATGTATTCTTCCGTTTGTTAGCCTTTTCGTCATTCGTATTAGTTTCAACTTTACTAAACCAAACACAATAAGCATGGCATGATCATACTGATAGACTTAAATAAGCATATCGATGTGTTTGCTAATATACGTATGCTGCGGTATGTCGATCAATTAAAATTTTGCAGTCACCTTGAACACCAGTAACCTGCTTTAATTATGACCATTGTGTTAAAGTGTATGAGTTAGTGAATGTAGGATTGTTACACTTGTCATAAGATTAGAAGGTATGTTTGTTAGGTAGTTAAGATTGTTGTGCATAAATAGTATTGTAGCTTGTATTACTTGGTCATTAAGAAATAAGATACACATTTATCTCTTCTCTCTTCTCTCTCTCTATCTAGAAACTGTTCATCCTTACATACATCAAAGATCTTCAATCAATACTGGTTTAACATGGTATCAATCGAGACGAGGAGGTTTCTGACAATAATATGATGGATAAATTTTCGTTTTTCATTTATGTAATTTCATTTTTAAACGTCATTGTGTTATGAAAGCTTGTGACTCTTCTCTCATAATTTATATTCAGGAGCAATAATTTCGTTGGCAAGATCTTTGGCTTCTGAGTGGGGAAAAGATAACATAAGGGTCAATAGTGTAGCACCTTGGTTCATTCGAACACCCCTCTCCGCACCTGTGAGATCTCTAAACTCATAGTCTTCATATGCTTGCAATTTTAACAACTTTTAAGTTTTTTTCCCTTTTTATAAGTTTTGCTACTTCGGTAGGTATGTACATTATTTAGAAAGGTTAGTTCTTCCAGATAAGTATACTATATAAGAGCGGTGCTCACGCATTTTAATATAGATAAGTCCTACATACAATGTTATAATGCACAACAAAGTGTTCAATTTTGTGTGACTGAATAGCACATAGAGCATTGATGTAATCATATATGTAGCGTGTGTATAATCATAGTAATGCACCTAATTATCAAAATACCAAAATCAAAATCAAATCTAAAGAAGTCATCTCCTAAAAAAAAAAGATGCTCATCTTATTCGTTCAAATTGAGGCAAGTGAGATGCTGACATCTATGCATTACTAGATTATAAAATTTGATGAGCAACTTTGGTTGACCTAATGCATTACACATATAAGCTTATCTTTGTTTTCTCTACAGTTTCTCAGTGTGGAGAAATTTTCGAATGCGATCAACGCCCGAACCACTTTAGGACGTCCTGGAGAGCCAGAAGAGGTTGCAGCTGTGGTGTCCTTTCTATGCCTCCCAGCAGCTTCTTACGTAACTGGGCAGAGTATTGGCATTGATGGGGGAATGAGTGTCAATGGCTTCCCTCTCCCAGAACCATGAATTCGAAATAGCACATACAAATGTGTCATTATCCAAATATAGCACTTGTAGGTGGCGCTAGTGCTAACTACCACAGATGGTGAATAAAATCTAGGTCGAGTGATTTCAATAAGAGAACTTTGGCTACTTTGGTAATTTTGTGTTTTTTTTAATTAAAAAAAAAAGATAATTATGTTGTGGCGTAAGAATGAACAACTGTTATATGTATTAACACGTGAGTGAATCTTTCGTAAACAATATTTTCGTAAGTTTATTTTACATTTTCTTTTCCGATTATCCTGATGGAACTTAATAACCGCGACATCAATGAATGCGTGCATGTCTTCCCACAACTTCAGCGTACAGAGATTTGTGAGCCAATGAATTAGAAAGCAAAGTCCAAAAGAACTTCTCAAAACATCTACGCTACACTACACGTCTCCATACTAGACTCTTCCATGCATTATAAAGTTGCATATCACATTAGCATCCTTCTTTTTTTTCATTAAAAAAATATAAAATAAAATAAAATAAAAACCCAAGATTATAAGAATTGTCAATAACCCTCTTGATTTTCCCTTCATTAAATGGCCTATATTACATGGTTCGATGGTGTGAAAATGGGTCTAAACAAGTATATGGGCTGAGCGTGTGAAAATAGGTCCAACAAATATTTAGAAGGAAATCAATTCAAGGAAAGGCAATGACTTTCACACTCAAAAATTGTTAAAAGAAAGTTCTAATGGTACCCTAAAGATTTGACGTCCAAACGAATAAAAGGTTGTTTTCAGCCTTGATTAAGGGCATAATAATATGTTGGTTGAAAATGACGGATCACCTATTTACATGAGGAACAATGCTTAGCTAGTCAAGCATGACTAAGAATACTTACTCAGAATTCTTTGTGTTCAAATTACAGACTTTTGTGCTTAAGATCAAAAATGTTTATATTATTAATCACACTATAAAGATCATATCTGTAAAAATTAAATTAAAATCAAAGTCGTTTAGTTAATCAATTGTAGCAAATACATAGACGGTTTGTAATACTTTTATCAATTTTGTTCATCTATTTTTATATAGTTTGATAACTAAAACGACCTTAATTTAAATTAATTTTTTGCAAAGACGATCTTTTAGAGTGATTTTTGATATAAAAATTTTCATCATAAACACGAAGTTTGATGAATTGACAACGAGTAATTTAGAGTAGAAACTCCTACTCAAACCAAAAAATTATTCTTACATGAGGTTACTTTCATGGTGAAGAGTACGTGGTGGATACAAGGAGAATGATGTGTCCCAGTTCAAGAGAGTGACCCATCGAGTGAGCAACAATAAAAAACACATACATGGCCTAACAAGGACCAAACCAAAGTCTAGAAAAATATGGTTGCTTGGTCTTTAGGTCACATTTGGAAACCTACCAAATCTTTCAAATTTTTTATGTGCTGGTGACGCAGCAGATTGATAATCTCATCGAGTGGAATTATTCATTCTCGAAAAAAAACAAATTGATAATCTCGTCGAGTGGAATTATTCATTCTTGAAAAAATTAAGGTAAATTATAGTTTCATATTTTCCATTCAAGTAAAAATACTATGTCTATTTATTTCTTTACGTTTTACGAATATAGTAACACAACCTTAGAACATAAACCAGGTGGAGGTGGATTTATCGTGAAGCTAGGCAAAAAGAGGTTGGATTCCATCACTTGTTTTTAATATAATTTCTAAGGAGTAGGTTTGGTACGGTAACCATACTATTTACCATATCAAATTTTTGGTATGGCAAAATTTAGTACCCTTATCACACCAAATTTTCAATATGCCGAATTTCGGTATGCTATAAAATTTGGTGGCCATATACGATAATGGTATTATATCAATTTGGTATGGGCTAGTGGCTAACATTTTTTTTTTTTTTGTCAAACGATATATTTATTAGATTAGATGTTGAATTGAGGAGCCGACAGAATTCAAACCAACGTCGTGGTGCAAGTACACTATGGTAGAGGCCACTAGTAGCCAACATATTACGCTAAAACTTAATATAATTTATAAGGAGTAGGTTTGGTACGGTTACCATACTATTTACCATACCAAATTTTTGCTATGGCAAAATTTAGTACCCTTGTCATTCCAAATTTTCAATATGCCAAATTTCGGTATGCTATAAAATTTGGTGGCCATATACGGTAATGGTTTTGTACCAATTTGGTATGGGCTAGTGGCCACCATTTTTTTTTTTTTTTTGTCAAACTATATATTTATTAGATTAGATGTTGGATTAGAGAGTCGACGGAGTTCAAACCGACACCATGTTGCAAGTACACTTGGTAGATGGCTGCTAGCCTGCTAGTAGCCAACATATTAAGATAAAACTTAATATCATCTTTAATTTTTGAAATAATCTAATATACCTATAACCTCTAATCAAGATCCATCATTTATTATTATTTCACACATTTAATAAGTTAAACCATGCATCAAGGATTAAAAATAAAAATTAGGATTATAAAATCAAATATAAGTTAAAGACTTCAAGTTAAGTTACAAACAAAATGAAACATATTAAAGATAAAAGTTAGTGATTAGAATATTATATATATATATAATTAAATATGGAAGAGGATCCTCTCCAGATCCACTTTAGGGATCCCCACATCTTAACCGTTTATCGTACATCATGCGGTCAATTTTCGTCAGATACAATTTATGTTTAATTTTAAATAAAAAAAATCAAATAATTTCTAACTGCACGATACATAATAAATGGCTAAGATGTGGGGATATCCTGATGGGATCCAATTCCATTAATTGAAGGGCTGAAAGGAGACGCGATGAGATTTTCAACGGAAAGGACTCCGGATCCTTCCAAAAAAATCCACCAGTCGGATTCCCCGTATTTGAAATTTGATCCAATCTATTATAACTTTTAAAATGAGCTCTTGTTTGTAGCCGTTGGATTAAATTTCAATGGCCCAGTTCCTGAACTTGGTAGATTTGGTGGAATGGAGCCAGAGATGATCCCTTTTCATTTTCAATCACTTTCATCGCATCACATGTGATTATCTATTTGTAATATCAGCTCATATTTTTGTTTAAGTGTGAATTGTATAGTTTTTTTAGATATTTTTTTAGATATCCTTTGGTGTGCATCAACTCATAAACTAGAGCCTTGAAATCATCACCGTGAAAACATGCAGATATGACCTTGACGAGATTTTGATGCTTGATATTTCTCAAAGCCTCATATTCGGCTATGAAACTCTTTGATGCTTCATGACTTAACGTGTTAAACACCTTCATACAAACTCGAAACTATCAACACCAGTCAAATTAACTGAAGAAAACCGATCAGTGGCTTTTGAGAAAGTAGCATATGACACTTACAAGTAGAGCAAGTCCGAATACTAAAAGGGATTATTAATTTCAAGCTATGAGCTAATCTTCTTTTCTTGGAGCTCTTTAGACTTGCAATTGGGCAGCTTGAGATTAGGAATTCCCTTGCAGAATCTAGTGTTGTCAACAATTGAAATAGCACTCTGATTTTCAAAAACACCTTACACTGATAATGGTCAAGTCTGATAGAAAACTCAAATCACCACCTTTACGGCTTCCAAGATGATTTTGTTGAATGTAAGTTGAGGGTCTTGAGATTATGAATCTTTCGAAAATTTGGAATCTGTCGATGTGTATATTCAACAATTTCATGATACGTACTAGATTTTAATATATGTGAATATTACACAAAAATACCAAGTACAAGAAGTAGTAATACACTCTTCACACAATGAACCTCATTGGTGATTATTTATGTTGCAAACTTCCATATCTACTGTGGTAACATAAAAGCTAGACTTCACAGGTAACACACGAAATTTCTCTATCACAAAAGCACATAAAAAAGAGTTTCTATCCAAGAAAAGTATTCCTAATGGAATGAAGCTCAGATGCAGCATCATTGATATTCTTTAGTCGATCTGTTGCAGATTCAGCAGAACAAGCAATTCCAATTCTAAATATTGAATTCAAGCACACCTCAACTCTATGAATTCTCGCACTGCATTGATTCAGATTCTTGTTCGTGTCTCCTTGAAGAAGTGGTGCTTCTGCAATCTCAGTAACTCGCTCGGGGAGAGCCATCTTGACAAAATTATGAAGGTTCAAGCTATCACCAAACATGTTGTCAGTGGGTCTCTTCCCTGTAAACATCTCCAACAAGAGAATGCCAAAGCTGTAGACATCACCATTCGTTGACACCTCACTCCCTATGCCATACTCTACAATTCAAACATCACATTTTTGAATTTTGTAAATTAAATACTCCAAAATAAAAAAGGAAATATAATGAAGTATATATCTAACATATATATACCTGGAGCTGCATAACCAACCGTTCCTCTTATTCCAACGGAACTTGTTTGATTCTGAATTGTTGAAACATTACTCGTTACTTGTGAGAGAAACCTTGCTAATCCAAAGTCAGAAACATGGCCAGTCAATTCCTTGTCCAAGAGAACGTTGCTTGGCTTGAGATCACAATGAACTATTGGCGTTTCACAATGATTATGAAGATAATCCAGTGCACAAGCAACACCAATGGCAATTTCTAGCCTCTGAAGAAGACTTAACTTCTTGGGTACATGATCTCTTAACTCTTCAGTTCCAGTAGGTGGATGCAGCCACTCCTCTAAGCTCCCATTGTCCATGAACTCATAAACTAGAGCCTTGAAATCATGACCATGAAAATCAACACTTGAACACACGGTCATAATCTTGACGAGATTTCGGTGCCTAATATTTCTCAAAGCTTCACATTCGGCTATGAAACTCCTCGAAGCTCCATGGCGTAACAAGTTAAACACCTTTACGGCAACAAGTTGAGCTTTATCATCGTCATGAAGAACTCCTTTGTACACATACCCAAAACTACCAGCACCAATTAAATTAGCCTCTGAGAACCCGTCAGTAGCTTTGAGTAGAGCAGCATATGACACTTGCAAAATAGTGTTCCCCAAAGTGCTCAATGAAATTTCTTTCCTTTTCTTCCTTGACGAGCAAAGAAAGAAATAGGAGAACACCATGGCCATTCCTAGAAGAGTAAGCCCAAATACTAAAGGGAGTATTAGTTTCAAGCTAGGAGACAATCTTCGTTTCTTGGTCTCTTTAGACTTGCACTTGCGAAGCTTTAAATTAGCAACAGGGCTACACAGATTAATGTTGCCAACAACTGAAATAGCACTAGCATTTTTGAAAACACCTCCAGTTGGTACCACTCCCCAAAATTGATTGAATGATAAGTTCAGATTATTCAGGATTCTAAAGCCTTCCAAAAAATGTGGAATTTCACCTGAAAAATTATTGCGAGAAAGGTCTAGATCTCGAACCCCTCTCACTGAACTCAAAGACAAAGGAATGGACCCGTTGAAGAAGTTTCCTTGCAAATGCAGGACTTCTAAACTCTCACAACCACCAAGGCTACTGGGGAGTTCTCCAGAAAACATGTTATTAGAAAGATACAGTTCACTTAGACTACGGAAATTCCCAACCTCCGGGGGAAGGGAACCTGTGAAGAGGTTATTAGACAAGTCCAAAGAAATCGATAAGGAGGGGAGTCTAAAAACTTGTTTGGGTATTGTGCCATTAAGACGGTTATCAGAAAGATACAACAATTGCAACCCATGGCATTCCCCCAGACCTGAAGGAATGCTGCCCTCAAGATAATTTCCATGCAACATAAGATGGAATAACTTGGTTAAATTTCTTAAGGAAGACGGAATATTTCCTGATAATTTGTTCATGAAAATTTCTAATGCTCCAAGGTTTGAAAGCTTACCCATGTCAGAGGGGATGTTACCTGTGAAGCTATTATTTCCCAAGCACAACAATTCCAAGCTCACCAGATTCCCTATCCCAGATGGGATGCTTCCATATATTTGGTTATTTTGAACCCAAAACATTTCAAGTTTGGTTGAGAGATTGGATATTGACATGGGCAATGTCCCTCCCAAATTGTTGTTGCTAATAATCAACCTTTGTAACTGGGTGGCATTGGTCAAGTCCGAGAGAAAACTTAAGTCGCCATCTCTACCGCTTCCAAGATTATTAAGTTGAATGCTGAAATACAGGAGGTTGCGAAGCTTTTGGAGATTCGGTACCTGTCCGATTAGGTTGTTACCCCCAACTTGAAATGAAATAAAACTTGTGACATTGGATATTGAGGGAGGAATGGACCCAGTAAGTTGGTTTGAGGCGACGCTGAAGACTCCGAGATTAGGAAGACTTTTGCTAATATCTGATGGAATACTCCCTTGAATTTGGTTATTTGACACGAAAAATATATCAAGCAAAGAGAGGTTATAAACGGAGGAAGGGATGCTACCCGACAACTGATTTAACCCCAATCCCAAGAAGGTTAATTTTTTCAATTGGCCAAGAGAACTGGGGATGTCTCCCATCAAGTTATTACCATTAAGACTTAGTACCTGGAGAGACGACAGGTTCCCCAAGGAAGGAGGGACCTGTCCCGTTACATTATTATTGTATGATAAAAAAATTTGCAGTTTCGACAGCAATCCAATTTCTGAAGGAATTTTACCCACCAACTTGTTGCCAGAGAAATTCACATGGATAAGGTCAAAGCAATATGATATATTGTGTGGAATACTGCCACTAAACGAGTTAGCGCCTAATTGCAATACCCGCAATCTACGCAAATTCCCAATTTGTGGAGGAATATCATGACTGAAGCTGTTGCTTTGCAGCCACAGCTCCCTTAGAAAACTTAGATTTCCTATGTTTGGGGATAGTTTCCCTACCAGATTTTGAGATTGCAGGTCCAGCTTAGTGACCCTTTGGCGATGTCGTCGACTGCACGTGACACCATGCCACATCCAAAAGTGCGTGGATTCGTTCCAGGAGCTCATCACGTTGTAATTATGGAGATCTTGCTTTATTTGAGCTTTGATGGCAAGCAGCGCCAGCCTATCCGTCGCATTCTCTCGGAGTCCCGATTGCAGGGAGCTCCTACAGCAAACGAACACTGCACTGAAAAGCAAGTATATTAAGATCAATTTGAAAACCAAAACCCCCATTCCTGATCTGGTTAACTATATAAGTAGAGAGAGAAGCAGACAGAAATAGAGAGATGGGTGTTGAGTTGTGAATTTGGTGAGTTCCATTTGTTGCTTGACAAGGAAATTTATAGAAGGATAGGACCATACGAGGAACTTACACCACAGTTTCTGGTTCTTGATATTCAAATATGAAAAGGAATAAGTCCAAGTAAATGATAACAACTTCGGCTAGTTTTTTAAGATGACTTCACTAGCTTACTTCCACTACTGGGACCCATTGTCAGGCACTTTCGGTACGCCAAGGACCAAGACTTTTGGCAACCATCCAAAATGAAAAAAACAAATACATGGAATACTATATTTTGGCTATATCATACGTCACGTTGATGTCAATATGAAAGTTATCTTGCTAGGCGACCCTAGCTATGAATGGAAATTTTGAAGTCTACATTTTTGGGGGGCTGGACTGTGAGATTGCTGATTTTCTCATAGTTCCCCTAAAGTACCACTGCAAGAAAGCTTGTTGTGGATGCAACCTTTCTAAAAATTGTAACAGTTACTAGTGAGATCAAGCTTTCTTAATTTTTAAACTTCATGGGGACTCAAGACTCGAGTGCACTGATTGAAAATTGTAACATGAAGGTCT
Organism: Pyrus x bretschneideri; assembly: GCF_019419815.1. Lineage (NCBI taxonomy): Eukaryota > Viridiplantae > Streptophyta > Magnoliopsida > Rosales > Rosaceae > Pyrus > Pyrus x bretschneideri. The sequence goes on along the minus strand of NW_025999712.1, from coordinate 2,917,059 downwards.
AAGTCCCCATTAAACACGTTGTCAGTGGGTCTCTTCCTTGTAAACATCTCCTGCAAGAGAATTTCAAAACTGTAGACATATCCAGTTAGTTATTACCGCCTCACTTCCCATACCATACTCTGCCATTCAAACATCAGAAAATATTGTTAGCAAACTGAGAACAAAATAGTTGAATTATGCAAAGTTAAAAAATTAAAAAAAAAAAAAAAAAAAAAAGGATATTGTGGAGAGGATGTGAATATTTACCTAAAACCACATAACCAATCGTTCCTGTTATTCCAGCGGAACTTGTCTGATTTGTTGAAGCTTTTATACTGGTCAGTTGTGAGAACCTTGCTAGTCAAAGTCAGAAACATGTCCAGTCGACATGTTGTCCAAAAGAACAGCACTTGGTTTCAGATCACAATGAACTGTCGGTGTTTCGGAGTGATTATGAAGATAATCGACTAATCGAGAGCACAAGCAACATCTATGGAAATGCTGAGCCTTTGCAAAAGATTTAAACTCTTGGGTGCCTCTCTTGCTTCCTCAATATCAGTCGGTGGTTGCAGCCACTTCTCTAAGCTTCCTTTTTCCATGTACTCATACACCAAAGCCTTGAAATCGTTACCAAGAGAATCAAAACTTGAACATGCAGTTATAATCTTGACGAGATTTCAATGCTTGATATTTCTCAAAGCCTCACATTCATATAAGAACAATATGTCAGTACAAAACCAATTTATAGTACTAGCAAAGTACATTGTAGAAGCAATTTCCTGACTCAGAATTTCGTGAGTCATTTCTTAAATTACGTTTCTTGAAGGCATTAGATTAAACGGCATGCCAAACTAGAACGACTGAATGCAACCATGATCGTATTAATAAGCAATCTATCTATCAAATATTAAGGCGGAAGTTAATTTACCAAACAATAAATATTTTGTGACTTACAATTCCATTTTGACGTAGGGACACTGCTCAAATAATGACACCAAGAACACTGACTGTTTAGATTGACCCCTCAAAAAAGAGTAACCAGGTCAAGAGTATACCTGTGAAAAACATGATGACTGTTAGAAAATGTCTGCATATTCTGATACTACATAGATACGAGGAAAATGAACTTTTATTTCCAATAACAAAACAACAACCTGCCAGCACATAAAACCCAAAACAACAAAGTAGAAGTCGCTATCAACAAAGTGACCAATTAGTACTACACAGAGAACAGCGATAACAATAACACAATGCCTTCTCCAAACCATTCTGATCAGAAACAAGCAGATACAGAGACTATTCGCAATGACAATAATGAAGACATATTGCAGGACGCATGATATCTACATATCTACAGTAAATCAAGTTCTCTGATTTGATCAAAAAAAATGTGCACGCGTCAACTGTGCCTACCAGATTCTCATGCACGGAATCGATTAGGTTCATGAAGTCAAACAATTAAATCTCAGAGATCGAGGAGGAGCTCACCCAACAATTAATAGTATCAAAGAGAGGACCCATGAGACATATTGATACGTCTTGTGTTTCAATTTAACTGGAGTAGTAACACATCCAGGGGGAGCATTCCGTTGGGTAAGCCATTTAAACTGGGGGCGGATCAAAAATAAAAAATAAAAAATCCAAGAAGAAATCCGGAGACAAATCCGCCAATATGAGCAAAGTTGTCCACGTGTGGTAGAATTCCCACTGCTAAGTTTATTATGATGATGAAAAGGAGAGTAAGCAATGCTGCTAACTGCGGATAGAAATCTGAAACTGTAAGATCAAGGGGTCGTGCACATACTATTAAAGAGGTGCATCGTTGAGTATACAGAAATTTTATTTACCTTATTTACATACATTGTCCAATTTGATACTAGCTCTGAAAGCATGCTTCCGAGTAAACCAAAAAGTGCACCAGAAGCACCAACAGAAATACCATATTGAATAAAAAGAGCTGAAAGCAAACTCCCACCAAAACCAGACATAAGAAACCAATTCGAACTGCAGAAGAACAAATCAGAAAAACATTAGAATTTCAAACCAATTAGTTAAAACCGTTCATCAAAACGACTGTACATGATGTACAGATGTAGATCAGCATCAAACTATTATTTTTTCAATCTTTTTGAATAGACGGCATCTCGAAACATTTCAAAATGAGGTGCTACGTCTACATGTACAGGATATCCAAAACAATCCTTGTTCCCACAGATGTGATGGAAAACTGAAATAATCTCTCACCTTCTGTTTCAAGGAATTTTATTCTATAAAATTAAATTTTATGTCTAAAACTAAAGTTTGAACCCCATCTTCGGTGTATGAACTCTTTTCTTTGCTCACCGCTGAATAAAACGTCCTCTTGTTTCCGTCAAACCTAGCAACATACTGGTGAAAGTTATTCTGCAACCAGCACTACATGACCACTACTCTAGGATCACAATTCAATAAACAAATGCATAGAAATCCTCTGTAGATTAATCGCAAGTAGCTGAAACCATCCGGAAAGTGTTTCTCTTCTAGATTTATGAAAGAAGTTTTGCACTTGGTAACTAATTTATTCTACAATTTATGTCGTGTGCTTTATCTTTTACTACAAACATTTATGGATGTGGCTATGCATGCATGATAACATACATGAAGCTAAAAATCCAGATGCATACCAAAACCAAATTCTTGCTTAAGCCGAATTCCAATGAATACAAGACTCAGCATATTGGCAAGCACGTGGAAAACTCCAGCATGTAACCACATACATGAGATCAGCCGCCATCCCTGGTGTCGATAAACCACTCTCTGCATGTCTAGAGCACCCATCTTTTCTAACCTTCAGGATGAAAACACATGAGAAACAAGTTAGATACTTAGATGTGCAGCTGAGACCTATTGACCCTTATGGGGCATGTCTATAGCTCTTATTTCCATACAGATGATAGCTCCCTCGCCCTTGTAGTGCTACATTTAGCAGTTATAGACTTTTAGCAGTTATACATACTGAAACGAGCACATTAAACAGCTTTAAAGAATGACAAACAAGTCCTTGAAGGACGCATACCCGCTCTTACCAGAGATATTAGGACAAACAATTTCATTTTTCCATAATCATTCTACCATTGACCTCACAGGGCAAGGAAAGTCGAACGAAAATTTTGAAACTAAATCGCTAAAGAACACTACTGTAAAACTTTAACCCTGTAACATATTACAGGGGACATTTTGGTTAACAAAGCAATCTAATCAAGCCAAGCAGTTCACTACTTGCAGCTCTTCAAGCACCTTTCTTCTTTGTTCAAGCATTTCCGATATGCCGACATCAAATAGACATCAAGCATTGCCTGAATGTCACTAAATACATAAACCCTCATTCCCCGTCAAGCTCCTTTAAGTTTCTCAACTAATCGTAGATTCGCCTCTACATTCACTAGGGTTCCCAAGTCCAACATTGATTAAAAGCAGAATTACATCAAGCTTCATGCAGTTCAACTATTTTCTTTACAAATATATGTAATATAACCAAAATTCTAAATCCACCATGTCATAAAATTTTCCAAAAAATGGTAAAAACATAACTTTCACAATTAGGGCTGGTTTGCTATTACTATACTTTGAAAAAAAGCTTCTTCTGCTGTGCTCTAAGAATAAACAACTGTAAAATAAATCAATAAAGTGTTTGGTAAACTTTTTTGTAAAAGTGCTTTTGGAAAAAAAAAAAAAAAAAAAAAAAAAAAAAAAAAAAAAAAAGAGTATTATAGTGTTTAGTAAACTTTTATATAAAACAAATGTGAAAATAAACCGGTTTTTCAAAGCTGGGTTTTGTAGCTTCTTGTTTTTAGCTTTTTTTTCACAAAAAACTGTGAAAAACAACTGAAGCTGAATGTTTACCAAACACAAAAACAGCTCCCAACTTTTTTTTATACCAGTTTTTTTCAAAATCACCGTACCAAACCAGATCTTACTCTTCCCTAAAAAAGTCTCAACCTTGATTGATCCCACTCTAATTTCACAACAAAACCAATCCAACTATCCAACCCTTCCATCATAGTTTCACCAAAAACACACAAACGAGATCAATTTACATAAATCGGTTCACCGCCACTCCAGTGTTTCCCCACAATCCACAACTAAAATTTTCCAAATTTCTACATGTAAATACCCAATAAATCCCAAAACACAAATTTCAATCCAAAACTCCAAACCCCAACAAATAAAAGAGTGAAAGCTTACGTGGTTTTCCATGAATGGCTGAAAGGAGAGGCGGCCGAGGAACCGACCAATGCAAGTGTCAGAGTTCTTGGGGCAGTCGTTCACGAACATGGTCACCACAAAGTCCACAATGTTGGCCACCACGATCGACGGCACCAGCCATGACACCCACCTTTTCAACGGACTGTAGTCGCTGAACGACCGCCGCGGCGTCGTCATCTCCGGAGGCTGTCCCGCCGGGTGCACAACGTTGTCGCTCCGCCGTGGACTCACCGCCTTTATCTCTAAGCTGCTCGGCGCAGCAGGTTGGCCTCTCTCCATAAAAATCTCCCTTTTTTCGTTTTTTTTGTCTTCAATCAAGGATTTTGATTCAGACCCAGAAACCCCATTTGGGTTTTGATTCGAATCTCATCGAAATCAAAATGTGGGACAAAATTGAATGAAATGGGTTTTGAATTTTGCCTCTTTTTTTTCTACTTGTTGGGGTTTTTTTTTTCAAAAAATCATTTATGTTTCTTGGGTTAGTTCAAATGGGGCAGAGGAGAACGCAGGAACACTTGGAAAGAGATTGTAAAAAATGGATTACATGAGGTCAACGAAAAATTTGTCATAAAATTGGTTTAGTGACATTTTAAAACTTATACAGTTAAATATACTTAATGGAATAAAACTTAGTAGTTCTTGTGTTGTTGTTGTAGTACATGTCATTTTTCTCAGAGTGCTACATACTATGCAAATTATATATACTAGTATTTCTGCATGCGCTTAAACTTATTTTTAATCACGGCGCGCTACATGCGACATACGTAGTTTTTTTTTTTTTCCGAATTAATGATACCGATCATTATCAACAACAAAAATAATGTAAGAATTTTTTGATATGTTCACTTAGAAGATTTGAAAGTGCCAGAAACTTTGGGTAAGATAAAAAAAATTGGTGCGTGAAAATCACTTTTCAAAAAAATAATAATTAAATGTTTGTGAAAATCACTAACATACAATATCTACATTTTTCATTTTGTGAAACAAATACAGATACGTTAATAAGACCTTTCATATATCACTAAATCAAGTGGACTGCTAATATAGGCCACATGCTTGAGTTTAGTTGTAAGGTATTTAGCAATATCTCATAATATTGTTCTATAATTGCATTCTTCACGACTACCTGCAAATGCATAGAAGTTATCAATCTCTACAACTATAAAATGGAAGCAAGACAATTAACATGATACGATTAATTCAAAGTGATAAATTGTAAGCTTCAATGGAAACCAAATGGTACAAGAAAATGCAATTGACCACTTCTTTACGATGAAGAGGGAGAGCATCGATGAATATGTTGGGGATTTATTCTAAAGAGGTATTACAAAGAAACAACCAAATAATTAAACTCTGCAACTTTGATAAATTGATCACCTATTGAGTAAGCCTATGAAGCCTATGAAGCCTGCGAGGTGCGAAGCCAAGAAATGGATAATTGATTTTTGTCATAAAATATAGCAAATCAAGATGACATTTAGAAGTTAGGATAAGTGGAAAAGTGATGCAAGAAAAGGGGTACTGACAAAGCAGATGCTATAGCTTTGCACAGGGCTTAATTGCTTAAAGATTCAAGAATTTACATTGGTTTAGGATGTAATATCCAATATTTCAATAAGCCTCTTCACATAATTTTTAAAATAACAAAATTCTTGAACAGTATTAGCGATAAATAAAATTCAAAATACCTGATTCGGACAAAGCAAAATAATCAATGCCTCTAAGTCAACACTAAGAAGCAAACCACCAAATTCTATTGTTAACCAAAATCTAACCTCTAAGTCAAACTGAGATGATTATCTGGTTCTTTGTAGAGGAATCTCCACTCACTGGTATCCCTAATATCATCCCTTTACCGAGTAAATGAACAAAAAACTACCAAAAAAAAGGAGAAATCAAATGTAGTTTTTGAATGCCCACTGACCACTGATTTCAATAATCTCGTCATCTTCTTCTTTTGAATTTGTAATATGTACACACGTTGAAAAAATCTACTTATATTTCCAAATGCAGCATAAAATAATTTAGTACAAATATTTAACCTAGCAATAAACTTGGAAAGCAAAAATAAGTAGGAGATAAAGAAAAGAAAGATGAAGAAAATAAAAATAAGAAATTTATTAAACTGATTGTATTATGATTCGATTCAACGATAATTACACATTTACATAATCAGGCACACCTCTTATTAATTTAAAGAGATACAAAAAACTTTTGAATTAACCTGTCATCTCCTTCCACATTGCTTTGACATTTATCCTATCTAAGATCCCACCTGCTATCAAATAAAAAAGAAACGAACTTCTGCATGAAAAAAAAAGTCATGAGAAGTCTTGCATTCGGTCCAAGAGAAACAAACTGAATCAGTTTTAGATACTTGCAAGGCTTTAGCCAGAAACAATGCGTTGTTTAATTTGGTGTACACGATTAAAGATACAATAGCAATAGCAAATTCAACGGAGAGATTGAGAGGAGGAGTAACCATCAGCATCGGCAGTAGCCATTTCGACATCTTGTAGAGTTATCAGTCCCTTCATCATAGCCTCCCCTTGATGCTAAAATCAAAATTAAATTACATAAAAATTAAATAAATATACAAACACATACATACAGAAAAATTGAATGAAGAAATACCAAGAAAATTGATGGAGTAATTAGTTACTATCTTCAAAACGGGGCATGTACTGCCGACCCTTCTTCTTTAAATACTGGTATGTGGATTCTAGGTGTAGAGAAGCACGATCAATTTTTTTTTTTTATATTGAAAAGCACGATCGCGTCGTGCGTTTTCATCCTCCCCTCTCATGCCGTAGATTTCAGTTTTTTGTGGCAGTTTTTTTGTGTGGTTTCAGTTTTGACACCACTTTTTATTTTTTTTGTGTTTTCTGTTATTATCTAAAACAAAATAAAATAAATATGTGTTTACGGAAATACCCTGGGTATTTTTTTTTATGGGTAGTTGTATTTTTTTTTTTCAGGGGCTTTTGTGTCCAGTTATTTTTGGTGAAGTCTTGAGACACCAAAACTTACTTCTGGCTTTCTAATATTAAAGATTAAAGATTAAAAATATATACACACTAAAAGAGAAAATTGCCTAAAACACTGTTTATTCTACAGCCGACCTCATTTAATGGGAAAAGGCTTTGTTGTTGTTGTCGTCAAACGGATTGCATGTTTGAAAGTTTAGTCTTTTGTTTAGAATTTGAATGGCATGTCTCAAAATTTATAGTATTTTCTTTAATTGCCAGCTTAGAGCTCAGAGGAAGAGGTAGCAAGCATCGATCAAATTCAAGTTCAAATATGAGTTCATACCTGATTTCAAATCCTATTTTTGAGCCATTTGTTTCTTTAGTAATCAGGTAAAGCTCAAATATTTCATACATGTCTTAATTTTGGATTAGTCGATCTCTATATCTACACACATACATGAAACAAATATTCATTGGTCCTTTACAATGACGATCCAATGGTTATCAATTAATGTAGTTCATGGATATAATGGATACATTGACAAAGGGATATATGGAAATATGCAGGAAATTGTTTCACTATAACAAATTGAGAGTCGAGGAATCTCTTTCTTTTGAGCTGGCCATGCCGGAGTATATTTTTACTAAATTGGTATGCTATATTAAAAATTAGAGACTCTTTTACTTGCCATTTTGTATTTGTGTTTGCTGAATATAAATAATATTTGAAGTTCAAGATTCCAGTTAGTATATCATCTACCATCATCTAATTTTTGGCATATATAATTCATGCATATTAAATGACTTTTGTGTTTGTGACCTTTTACCCAAATTTTATATATTTTCTCCCTTCAAATTTGTGTTTTTTGCTTTTTTAAGAAGATTAATTTTTGTATAAAATATAAATTTTAGAAACATTCTACCCATAGTTTAGTTTCTTTAACGACTTTTGTAGTGTTAGTTCTGCATCATTTCAATTTGGCTTTGATTGGATAAATAAGAGCATTGTTTAGCTAATTTGCAAATTTCCTCATATTTCTAAGTTCCCTGTAAGCAGTATTTTGGTGCCTTTTAGTCAGGGTTTTGAAGATACTGAGGACTTCACCATGACAAAGAAATTGAAGACTTAGGTTGTAAATATATTTTTACATGTATGTAAAAATATATCTAAAACTATCTACATAGTTTTTTAAACCCCCGCAGTATTGTGCGGGCAGCTTTTCTAGTATACACTAAAAGAAAAAATTGCCTAAAACACTGTTTATTCTATAGTGTTATTTCATGTTTACCCCTTCTTTGTTTTTGTCGTCATTGTTTATTGTACAATGAAATTCCATCTTTAGCCCTGCTTTAGTCTTTGGTCTTTTATTTCATTTCTGGATTCTTCCTTTTTCTCTGGTTGCTTCCCTACCGTGTGAGACTGTAAATTGTTTCTCCAAATAGTTTTCCCAAACCACCGCCATCATTGATTCATCCAAATCCATGAATTCGCAGAATCGCGCCACATAACCAGTCAACAACACAGAGCTCTCTTCGTCCACGACAACCCATCGGTCCACCTCAACGCCGCGTGTGCAACAACTAGCACAATCCCAACCAACAGCGGCACCTAAACATTCATCGTCGCCTGTGAAGAATAGCAGTAGAATCCATTTTGCTAAAGGTAAGCAATTTATCCTAATTTAGAATTCTAAAGTTCTTTACAAAAGCAGTTTATCTTCTCAAACACAATGGAAATTGGCAAGTTATATGGTATAAAAAATCAGATAAAATCCGAACAAGAAATTTAGGTCTGGTATTAAGGATTATTATTCGTTGTGAAAATAAACACAACTCAGAAACAACATTTGATAAAATATCAAACCCAACGTACCCAGATGAGATTTTAAATTTGAACTTATTATTTTGATTTTTTTTTGTTTGTTGTATTTTAATTGCAGAGGGTCAGCAAGCTGTTGTTTGGTTTTGGCCCGAGAAAGGGAAGCCACATGAATGCCCAGTCCAGCTTTTCAACGTAATACAATTGGGCAAGACGCATAATACACTATGAATCGGAAGGAGAAGAAGAAACAGTTACAGTGCGTCAAAGTTTGTTACTTTTTGGTGGCCTAAGTTGGGGCATAAGTCTTCCAATGCTTTGAGTGTTTGCGCTCCTTTTTCTTAATCTTCGTAACAATCATTCTAATCTCTTTTTATCTCTGTGCAGACGTTTTCCAAAGTTGTTAGAAGTTGGGTATCAAAAAAGTTCATGACAGGATGGTGGGCATTTTTATCTTCTGACTCCTATTTCGTTCAAATCATGTTCATATGTAATACTATTTTTTGTTTGATACTCTGTGTAAACCTTCAATTCTATGTTGTGGGGAGGGTCAAATATCTTTAAAGTTGGTGGATTTCAGATTATTCTTAAGATTTAGAGTTGAAAGATGGAATGCTTTAGTAGTGATAGGAACTTAAACTTAGATTGTTGGCATGTATTTATAATCTATTTTTCTCTCTTTCTGAAAGTAGAAGTATATTACAAGTTAGCTAAGACAAAGAACTAGCCTTTTGCTAGATGAATTCAAGAAATGTACAACTTAGCTTATTACAAGTTTTAGACTGAGCCCATTTCATATAATTTTAGGCTAATGTCATATATGGGTGGATTTTTTTTTTTTTTTTTTTTTTTTTTTGATGCATCCATTATGTAGTAGTTAATGAGATCAAAGCTTCGTTCTCCTTCTTTGAGGCTGCTTTTTGCTCTCATATATATATATATATATCATATTACCTGCTCACTCTTTGCTCTTTTGCAGTGTGATCGTATTTCCAATAGCGATCACTTTCTATATCACATGGTGTTTTATTCACTTTGTGGATGGTTTCTTCTCTCCGATCTATGCTCAACTTCGAATAGACATTTTTGGTATGTAGTGTTCTGAAATGCATCCTTAAACCCATTATTTGATTGGTACATTCTAACTTGCATTAGTTATGCTCTTGCGCTTTGACGTTGCTGAGCCTGAGCTAAGTCCTTGACAGCCCACCTCGGCCCGCGAATCGCCCAACTTGCAAGGCAGGAAGTTTACCACATGATCTCGACCTCCTCATCATCGACAGCAGCAGCGGCGACCATCAGGTTCATTTTTTTAATTTCATTTTAATTTTTTTACATTTTTCAGTGGATTTAAGAAAATGAAACGGATGATAATTTATAATGGTAAATTTTTATTTTTTATTTTTTTTCCGTTTAATGTTCTGAGTGATCATCGAGCTGTGATAAGTTAGTGTTAGATTCTGTAAAAGAGTTTTACTTTGGATGTTTTTTTTGTAGCGTAAGGCCTCGATAACGGTAAGCACTTCAAGAAGTATTCATAAAGAATCTGATCAGTTATAAAGTAGTTCATTCTTTGAAGTCAACCACAAATTTTAAATTAGGTTATAGATGCTATTGTTGGATGAAAGTGTTATTCGTACTTTAAAAATCTCATTTTACACTTTTTAAAAATATATTTTTCTTTCTTATATAGAAAATTTAAAGTAAAATGAGATTTTTGAAATGGTAATAATAATTTTCTTGTTTGATTCTGCAATTGTAGCAAAGGGGTTAATCATTCTATTATCAACTCTCTCTCTCTCAGCTCACCACTTTCTCTCTCTCTCCAGAGCAACTCTCTTTGCGGCGCCTTTCCTTCTTTGGCCAACCTCCCTTCAAGAAGTCTACCTCGACGCGAACAACTTCACCTCCATTCCCGCCGGCTACTTCACAGGCCTCTCGAGCTTGCAGATTTTGAGCATGAGCCAGAACATCAATCTCGACATTTGGGTTTTCCCCTCGGAGCTCACTGAAGCTTCCAGCTTGGTCACTTTCGCTGCAGGTAATGTGAATTTATACGGGTCGTTGCCTGATGTGTTCGATTTGTTTCCGAACTTGCAAAACCTGAGGCTTTCTTACAATAACTTTACTGGTCTTTTGCCCAAAACGTTTTTCTGTATCTGGGATTCAGAACCTCTGGCTTAAAAATTAGCTCCTTGGTTGCAGAAAAAAAAAAAAAAATTGTTTGTTGTAAGTTCATAAAAAAATTTTGGGTTTTATTAGTTTATATGAATTTTAATATATTTTGTAAATGAGTAATGAGAAGAAAAATTAAAAAAAAAAAAATTACCAGGTTAATGCTGGGTTTTATGTTTTAATTTATGGGTGTTGGTCAAAAGGGGTTTAAATATTTAGGTTTGATTGCTCTGTTTTATTTGCTTTTAGGGTTTTGGAGAGTTTGAATTTGGGGCAATGGGGTTCAAGGTTTGCGGGAATCATTCGTGCAGAACATCCAATACACACGAATGAAGGAAAGGCTGATCTTTGCGGTTCAGCGGATTTGCCAGTCTCTGCTGCAAGTGCAGGTAATTTGTTAGCCCTCTTAGATTTGCTTACCAAGTTTTAAATTTTCAACCATTTTTAAGTTGTGATTTTTTTTCAATGATGTGTTTTATGGTGTTTGAGTTTAGAGACTTTGGACCCGGGTGCTTCTAGACATCTTGAAAAAGCGCAAGGAAAATATTTCAATCAAGGTAAGCGTCTCCAAGTCTTTAGTTAAACCAAGGATTGTCCACCCACTGTGTAATTGCTGATCAACTCTATGCTAATAACGTTTAAAGTGTTTTGCACATCGCATGGAGTCTGTTATTAATCAATCATGTATGCTTGAGATATATGGTGTTGAAAAAGAGGCTAGATTGTGGATTTAATGGCTTCCAAATCAATCAGTTATTTCATTACGTAATTATCCCAACTTTATTCTAAAATATTTCTCTTTATTTCTACAACAATGGTTTGAGGACTTCAGCCGGTACTCATTTAGTTATTTGTTAGTATGTTTTCTAAATAAATAAAAAAATCATGATTTGTTCACCGTTTGATCTTTCCATGAACTCTTTATGTTTCAATATTGTTTCTACTTTTCAGTGTTTCAATATATTTGTATTTAGTTGATTAAATTTCTGTCTTTACAGTTTTAAAAGGAAGTTTCAAACTGTTTCCGAATGCAGGACAAGAGAAGAATGTGAAGTAAGAAATTAAGTCCTGAGAAGTAAAGCATGTGAATCATTTTTGTTGTACATAGGTTGTTAATATAAAGTTAGTATAATCAGGTGCAAATTGATGATGGGAACAATTTATTTACTCTCTGATTTGTACTTAGAAAGCTGCCATTTTAGTTGTACGTAATCTCTTAATGTAAATTCAACAGAACATACATGCAAAGTGAAGACTTATTTCTACCATTTGGGTTTAACTGCTTTGATCGGTTTCTAAATTATTTGGAGATGGTGTTTTAAAATGTGGGTACGGTTTCAAAACTTGCAGCAAAGCGCTGGCATCTTTGCTTGTTAATACTACATTGGATACGCATGCTATATATATATTAGAAACAAGGACGGTGACTGTTGATAATGATTATGATTAACCTTACCCTTTCAATGATCTATGAATGATGTTCTAAAAGATAGATGAGTTGGATCGTTAAAATACATTACGAAGTAGATCTCACAAAAAACGTGCATCACGGATCTGCCCCTTATATTAGCTAAAGCAAAAAATGATGGTTTATCCTATAGAAGTTATATTAGGGAGAAGTGAAAGGTGTAATGCATGCTTATTGGTTGCTTTTGGACATCAATCACACCAGAACAGGTTTTAGGGTAGTTGTTATAATTAGTTGTGATTTGTTGTAGTAGTGTTGAGACTGCATTTTCAAAACAAACATTAAATTGTTATGAAATCATTTCTAAATTATTTTTAAAGTTTCACTTATTCCATCATCATTTTTTATAAAACGAAATATATATTTCATTGTCACCCCATAAAAATAGTAACCTTTAAATTCAAAAATGAGAAATGTAAAAGGCCAAATTAAATTGTAGTCCTTGTAGTTTCACATTTCTTTAACTTAAGGACTTGTAGTTTTAACTTTGGCACTTGAGGCCTTGTAGACTTATAGTAAGTTTACGATTTCAACTAGGAATAGTCTGTTATGCCCTTCCAAAGTAGTATTTATGTACTAATTACCACACTCCAAATTAATTAATGGTCAATTTGCCATTTCATATGTTATTTTATATTGTGACCAGAACATCAAATCTCGTTTCATGATATAATGGATTGTCCTTAATTGAAACTTCCGCAAATTACACGACTTCAATTGCAAATACTGAAACTAGTTATCCCTTTTGAGCGAAACATCTTAAGAACTACAAGGGTATAAATATAATTTGGCCAAAGAAAGATAGTATTCTATCATGTCCTCCTCGTTGCAATTATTACAAATCTAATTCATTGGTACATATTTTTTTAATCTTTAATTTTAAAGCCTTTGATACACTGCTACGATTGCTTCCCGTGCTAATGAAATAAAAACATGCGTAAATTTGTGTCTACATGTCCTTATTTTCTTAACATGAAACGTCACATAGCCGCATATCCATGCCATGTAATAAGTTATTCTCCGCGTTCCAACACAATTTTAAGCTGATGGTGTTGTCCCACATGGTTTGTATAGACAATTATGGTGGAACTTGCTTGGTGATATGGACAATTTCGTCTCCAGCTTAGCTTTGATTGTGTGGTTAATTGGAAGTGAAGAAATCCAGTCATACTTGTAAACTGCTATTTGTTGAGACAAATTAATGCAATTGCATGGCCTACATTGAAGGAGAATTACATCAAGATTGATCTCATGATATTGGTCGGTGATCTCTAACTCATGAAGGCATGAAAGCGTCTCAAATGATGAAAAAGTAATGTTACATGTACCATGTTTACCTATCACATATAATTGGAATCCACTTGCATAAGTGAATGTCACGCAAAACCTACTTGACATGTTTAAACTGTAACCTAACGCGAAGAATAAATGTAATGTCAATAGTTTATGTCGTAACCCTAGGTAAAACTTTTTTCATTTGAGCTCAAAAATGAACATGACATTAGTGCTTGGATAACTTTCTCCTACGCCAACTAGCTTTTAGTCTACTGATTATTTCTTCCCATATAAAAAGAGAATCTCAATTTGAACTCCTACATATATATATATATATATATATATATATATATATATATATATATATATCAGGCCCTTTAAGGGAATAGATCCTATTTTTCAAAAAAAAAAATAGAGACACCCTCTTGATCATCATTAGATTTGACTTTAATGAAATTCTATGGCTGAGATTAAATCACAAGATACAGAATATCAACTACAGGATTTCATTAAAGCCAAATCTAACGGTCAAGAGGATGTCCCCATTTTTTAAAAGAGATGGGGATCCCTTCCCTTAAAGACTGCATATATATATATATATAACGAGATAGGTTATCATCATATATCACTCATATAATGAATTACCTAAAACTTGCGGGCTTAAATATCAAGTAAGAGATAAACAACGATAACTTATTCTGTTTTTGCTCTTATTTTGATTTTGTTATAGTATATTGAAATCACTGTTATATATAACATTTTTTCACTTAAAAAAAAAATCCAAATTGCCAGAACCAAATGGTAACACTCCATGTGGAGAAAATGACAAGAAAGATAAACATATATACCCATATATTCATGTGGGTTGGAGGACAAGCAGATCAGAGAAGAAACTTGGCAAAGGGAACATGTAAACTATGCCCCCACAAAATATATAGTTTTGCACGCATATACATCTCCTATCCTTATCTGCGATCTTCTCCTATGTGATCTTAATCTAAAATAAATCCTTCATACATCATCTTGTTTGTCGAATTTTGAGGCTTTTGTAGTTCGTGAAATGTGACCTCAAAAATAAATGAAGAAAATATGGGTCATGTATATATAATCCTTTATATTGTAAATAATCAAATTACCTTCAGATAATAATAATAATATTATTATTATTATTATTATTTGGATATATATGTGAAGTAGGGTAATTTGCATGTGTACTGACATGAGTTCGCGTTGATGCAGAAAAACAACAGAGGAGTTGCAAAAGCTTACTAAAATAATTGACTGAGATTTTTCTGGAACAAAGTCTTGCACTTTTGAATAATGGACGGGGACTGAGGAACATTGCACTGTAAGGCAGTTTGACTAGAGGGAGAGGAGGTAGACAAGGTTGCCAGTGAAGCAGGGCTGCTTTTTTAGAAATCAACATGATATATAGAAAGTGTGAAAAAGGAGAGAGATGGACGCAATGGTAAATAATATATTTTTATTTTTAAATATTATTGGTCTTATTCCTCTACATGTTATTATCGTCTTAAATTTTTGATGAAATTTTCAACCATTTTCGTCTAGCCACGTATCATTATCCGTTAGTAATATTAAGGTTTTTAGATTTTTTTTTGGATTTTTATCCATTGGATTAATTCTGGCTGTTGAAATTTTCAATTATTTGAAATCAGATGCGCCACAAAGCGCCACGTGGCACATCAGCATCTTTTTCCAAATTTCCTTTACCGTTGGAAATCTAACGATCTGGATTAACAAATCGATGGAAATCCAACGGTTGTGGAACACCCAAATTGGAAATGTTCGGCTCACTTTGGTGCACGTGGTGGGCCCAGTCTTCTATTACTTAAAGTCAGGCCCGATGCCACCAATTGCCAGCAATCTCAAGGCCTGACAATTGTTGCATAGTGTCTTTAGTTCAAACTTATAATTTATACCGTTTTAAGTTTTGTTCGAAATAATGTTATATTGTCAGACAATTTTAAGCTACTAAATTCTAGCAACAAATCTCGTTAAAGTAAATGCACTCGAATAAATGTAGTATTGTCCAAACAATTTTAGGAACGATGGACTGGTTAATATAACATATATGTATACATGTCTTTTACGCAAAGGATCCCCATTTCTTGAAAAAAAAAAAGGGAAAGAAAAGGGATTAGGTGTTGAGCCCACTCTATATCGAATTTCAAAGATCTAAACCATCCTTACAAAAAATTTAATTCAATCTGAAATCATTTATTTATTTTATTATCAAGATCAAATTTCATTGTTTTTTTTTTTTGTATAATAAAGTATTCGTTCATTTCTTTAAACCCAATTAGATATTTTAAATATTTCTGATTTGGCTAATATTTTACAAGAATGATCTATGAGGTACAAGTTAAAAAATGAATAGTTCGGATCGTTAAAGTTCGATGTGGTGTTGACCTCACAACTAATCCCTATTTTTATAAAGAAATGAAGATCATTTTCTTTAAGGGCCCGTTTGTTTGGCTTCACTAAACTTCCTTGGACTAAACTGGACTGAAATCCGGTGTTTGTTTCACGCGGGGACTACGTTTAATGAGACTCTATATATATATATATATATATATATAGTCTAGTATGGTTATACTATCAGTATCGATTTTTGGATATTAATACCATACCAAATGATTCGATTTGATACAATTATCGTATCATTAATATTCGACACAAAATTGATATGATGCGGTACTGCAATTAGGACTGGATTCTGTTCGAAACGGTTAGATTTTTTTGCCAAAATCAAAATCAAACCAAAATTTTGATTCAGTTCGGTTTATTTTTTTTCTCGGTTTTTTGAAATCTGAAATTTTTGAATGAAAAAAATTGAAATCTTATACTAAAGCAAAACCGAACTAACCAAATTCCGTTCGGTTGGGTTTGGTAGCTATGGTTCGGTTTTTTTAGTCTTGGTTCGATTTTTGGTCTGGTTTCTTTGTTTTTTTTAGTTTTTGGTTTTTCAAACCCACCCCTAATTGCAATAATATAATATAGTATAACGACAAAAATTTCACCCCTAACTAATAATTCTCTTTTCATTTTTTTTTTATCAAATATCAATGAATTGGCACCATGCATCTTTATCCCTAAAATGTACTGATTTTTTTTTTTTTTTTTTTTTTTTTTTTTTTTTTTGTGTGTATACGATTAATTTGTTTCCGGGAAATGGTTTAGAGGGAGGGTGGAAATTTCGACAAGCGTTGAGTTGAATTAGTTGCAAAACAAAACCTAATTCCGTAGCCAAAATACATAATAATCTTGATTTTGATAAATGATGGATGAGGTATCATGTCATTATCCGTCACTGGACAGTTCTATTTGACATTTGCCCCAAATGGCACTGATAACTCATTGTCTTTCGCTAATCATTTTCGTCACTTAGACATGGAAGGAAAATTTTGTGAGGATTAATACTGAACGTCAATTTTTCTTGCTAAAAGAGTATAATCATCCTTTTGCAAAGGCTCCATTGCAATTAAGTTAGTAAATGCACTACTTAGGAGGGGGAAGAAATACCGAGTCTTGAATGTCAAGGGGTTTTTCTTCTGTCTTGTAGGTTTGGTGACCGTTCTATTGAAGGTGCGAGCATTGCGTTCTACAGTTGACAATCTATGTACTTAATAGAATGATTATTGAGAAGGTTCGAAGATGCTATTTCATCTTTGTAAGTGTAATTGCCTTTCATGTTTGCTTAGTAGGAAAAAAATTTCATTATGATCGGAACACAGATGGTGTACTATATGTTTTTATATAAGTGGTGGAAAATTGTATTTTTTAAGTTATTAACTTTTTAACACACATATCTCACTATTTGTATAGTGACACATGGTGTACCACCTCGCGTTCCGGTCACATTGAAAATTTTTTCGGTTAGTAGAATCATCACAGATTCACAAAGCCCGAGGACATAGTCCAATATTGGGAGTGAGCCACATCATATTGTGTGTCCTTTATGCTTGCTTGTTTCTTAACTTAGTTTGGTCATTGTTTCTGTTCATTCAACTTATTTGGTGCATGTAGATTCATATATAACATGTAATATTTGAAAGATGTAGTGTACACTCTAGTTAGAATTTGTCTCTAAGTGGTTTTAAAATTACCAAACGCAGCTTTAACAATATGCTTATATGTTACAAAAAGAGTTTGAAGTTCTATATATGTTTTTTTTTTTTTTTTTCAGGAAGTAATTCAAGTGTTTTTCATAAAGCACTTATACCTTTGATAAAAATGAGGCATTAGCATTTGGTAACGACCATATATAGAAGGAGTTCGAACTCATTTGTATGAGTTAGCATTATCTTGGAAAGATGACCACTGCATTATGAGGGTAGATGTCTTCTTGAAAGGATTAAGTACTCTAGAGTGAGGTAATCATGGGAACTAGATAAGTCCTAAGGAAAAATCCCTAACAAGTGAAGATAAATGGAACATATCTTCATAGTTAACCTACTTGTTAAGTATAAAGAATGATATGTTAATAGCATTGAAAGCAGTTACAATATGAGGGAATTGTGGGGGTGTAGCTTAGTTATGTTTTGAGTGTTTATATATACTTAAGTAAGAAGAACAGAAAACGTAACTTTCTTTTTGAAAGACAGAATAAAAATATAGTTGATTAGCTCACTAATTATCTCATAGAATTTTTTTGGCCAAAATAGAATGAGTAATGCTTAAGGTACTGAAAGAATAGAGACTTTCCTACAAATATCTTAAATATGGGGGATTTTGCAAGTGTTAGCAAATTACTTAGTAAGTCCCAATTATGTTTGGAAGACTAACATTAGAAAACAACTAATCTTGGACGAAATTAATTTCCATGCATGGATATGAAGTTTGTGATGGTTATATGTTACAGATTGTCAACCTAGTGGATCATCGAGGGAAATGAGTTAAAACCCCATAATTAGAGTAGTCATGTACATATATATAGTGGAAACCCAATCTAGTTGATGGGAGATTCAAAGATATAGGATAAAAAAGAGACAACTGAATTATGACAACTCTGAATAACACTGCAAAGATCTGTATACTCTCATCCCCATGTCCCTTGATGATAACAATGTTATCTGCCATCAAGATTAGATTAAGTTTTATGCTTTTAGTGATTCCTATAGCTTGGAATACTTACAGGTTTAAGTGGGGAAATACTCTTAATGGGAAGTCACCACTCTTAAGTCAGGAATGGAGCCGTTTCTATGATAATTTTCTAAAGGGCTTAATTCTCTAGAGCACTCATCATAAAAGTCCAACCATGAAGTGTTACGAAATTTATTGTGTGATTAATATTGTCTTGGTTTACACAAACACGTGCCCACTAATTAACCAAGTAAATTCGATAGTAACTCATTATGGAAGGTTCAAGGCCAAAAGCTACCTATCCTGATGCAGTATCTTTCATTAATGAATTCTTTCCAGTGTCTGCATTGTCATTTGCATAGTGTTGAGTTCATTTCCATTCATGTGAAGGGTTGTTGGAAAATTCAATTCATAGTGAATTTGATTATTTTATTTAATGGAAAATATATATGGTGTTGTGATTTCACGAACAGGTTGTAGGTGCAACCCTTGCTTTTTAATTAAAGATATGCAATTATTAACTCTTCAAGGAAATACATAACTATTATGAAGAGTCACTTCCACATTTATCTAAAGACCTCATCACACTAAGTCATTACAAGTGCAAATGAGTCAGATCATGCTTAGAGATTAAGTGAGTCTGAGAGAGTTTAACACAATCGTGATTCAATGGAACCTTGCTATGTGGAGTGGTATTATTATAAAGACGTGATCGTTGTATCTTGGGAAACAAGTGCTAATCAACCATAAGCACCATCGTGGGCCTTAAAAATTGTCTTAAATACATAATATCTAACATGCCTCGACAGTATTTCCGGTTTTAAGGTGAATTTGAACCACATTGTTGCTAAGTAATTGTGAGACTTAGCTCACTCCCCCCACCTTCTTAATGTAGATAATGTTTGTTCAAAAAATAAAAAAAAACATATTCATGTGCATTTGACATTGTTTTCCATTACGAGCATGCATTAAATTTGGTATTTGGTTGCATAAATTATTTATTGTTTTTTGATGTTATTAAAATAGAACAGTTAGACTTATTTTTCCAACCAATACCGATTTTATTCTAACAAAAGCACGTTTACTAAAAACTCTTATGTTTATAAGTGCTTTCTAAAGAAGCATGTTGTGAATGGCCCCTAGTCATTATGTACGTACCAACAAGTGAGACTATGGCAGACTCTCGGTCACCTATGAATAAAGAGAGCTTATTTGGAGGTAAATATGAAAAGACAGTACAAAAAAAGGAACATTTGTTATATTTGGACAGTTGAGACAAATAAAGTACATAAATTTTCAGAGTTACGTCATGCAAGCGATAAAATTTGAGAATATGAATGAATTATATGGGTGTTTCGGAGGAATTTGAAAAGGGAATTTGAAAAGGAAAAAGGATTTGAGTTTTGCAAAAAAGATGGATCGTCACGAAAAATGATGTATAATTTAGAAGGTGAATGATTGAGCTAGAGACATTTAAAACAATATGCGCTAATGATTGAGCTAAAGACATTTAAAACAATATGCGCTCTTAACGCACATGCAACATTAGACAATCATGATGAAGTATCATGTATCCGTAATTAGTGATATCTTTAGTTTGTCAACGTGCACATGTGCTTTAATCGATGCTTGGACACTCTCGAACACTCACGTATGACCTTGGGCAACTGGGCTGAGATCAATAGGAAAATGCGATTCAACAAAAAAAAAATTTGTCGCAGGTCATCAGTGGTTTTATTGAAAGCTCTGATATTAGAATCACTTCACCTAAAAGAACTTCTATTCTTTACGTCAAAAGTTATTAGAAGCGTTTTTAGTTAGCTATAAGTTCTGTTGACCATTTTAAAAACACTGCAAAATGGCTTGTTTGAAAATACTTATGCTCATAAACTTTTTTCTTGAAGCTCTTTTTTAGAAGCACCACAAACAAAAAAATTTGGTAAAAATGTTCTATCTATGGGTGTATTCAATTGAGTTTTGAAGGGTTTTAAAAGAGTTGAAAATACGAGGAGTTTGATGGAGTTTTAGGTTAATGTTCTATGTAAAGTATGAATGAATTCCTTTGAAATCTTAAGAGGATCATGCCGAATTACACTATGAAACCCCTCCAAATCCTTTAATATCTTTCACATTTGAAAATTCTATAAAATTAATTTTTGATTGAAGACACCACTTGTTCTGACCAAACCTAATTGCATGTAACATGCTTCAAACAGAAACGCAAGTCTATTTGGTTGTAATCGGTTCTACTATCTATTTTGGTCAATGTCTTGATAAATTCTAATGGTCATGATGTGTATAAACTATATAGTGCATCGTATCAAACCCAATAAAGAAATACAGCAAACAACAAAGTCTTATTTAATCAAGTGCGGTCGATTGTATGAATTTTAAAATGTCGTTGCACTTAGTTTTATACTAAGTTTTTCAATTAGCTCTAGGTACTTCATGTATTTTCTTAAAGTCTCTTTCTAAAACTTCCTAAGTCTTGCTCTACTCTTTTTATCTGAGCCTCTGGCTCGTAATTGCATTTAAACGGAGTATCTATAGGTCTTCGGCTCCCATTTTCAAACCACTTAAACCGATTTTCTCTCATCTTAATTATTTTCAATTGCAGTCACTCCTATTTGGCCTTGGATATCCTTATTTTTAATACTGTCATTTTTCGTGTGCTTACACATCTAACGAATTATTCTTATCTCTGTTATAATCATTTTTTGCTATGTATTATTGACCGCCTAACACTATGTGCCTAAGTATTACTTGTTGCCCTATATAAACTCAAGAAACAAATAATCTATACTACTATATAAAGCCAATAACCACATTTGAGATCATGGGCTTCACCAAAAAGAATGGGACATAAATGCCCCCAAAACAAAAATGTCCAAAAGCAATTCAAAATAATGCATCAAATAAGGCATAGGTATTTTCTCATATAAACAGTGTTTTTATAAGTAAATTTTTGGGTGCGTTTATTTATTTATTTATTTTTTAATTAGTACCTCACAATGGGCTAACAATAATGTGATTCAATAAGTTGGTTATTAAATCTTATTTTCTCTATTTTTAAACACATTCAAAACATCTTAAGAGGCATAGTGCCGATTATAAAAAAAAAAATTTCACACTTGCATAATAATGTGATTCAATTAGTTGTCACGAATTTTTTTTTCTTGAACAAAAGATATTATCCATACTAAGAGGGAGGAGGTGGATTTAACCTCACAATTTGCTAGTAATAATGTGATTCAAAAAATATGTAATAACATGTAGCATGCCGTGATTCAAAAAATATTTTTTGTACATACGTAAGTATGTGCACGAAGGCTAAATTAATAAAAGGCGGCCCGTCTGCCCCTGTATAGTCAATGACTATATACAAAAATATTGACTCTCTACGTAAGCTTGTAACTGATTTTTATAGAGATTTTTTGTCTTTGGCATATAATTTATTATGTAATATTTAATCAAAACTGAAGTAGCGATAAACACAGATCAACTCTTAACATTCCAAAAATAGAAAGCTAAAGTGGTCGTTCCGCCAAAGCTGTGAAAAACTCGAACGTTTAGTGCTAAAAATATTCAATGCCAAATTATTGGACGGCAATGCATGCTTGGCATTTTATCGAGTTTTGGAAGCTTAATTAAAGTCATTTGCCAATTTATATTACATGCCTGTTGACAGAAACTTACAGCTTTCAAAAAAGCATGTCGAGTGAATTACTTTGGAGCAAACATTCGGACATATGCTAACCTATGATGACGGAGCCTATTATATGCCCATAGCAATCATACAAAGGTATCAGGTTGGCAACTATCCGGTAAACTGTTTGGAAAGATAATTTACCGAGCAGTTAGATGACAACTTTCAAGGGCATCTCATGTTTTCAAGGGCAACACTTGGCACTTTCCATGGAGAATTTATGAGATTGAGAAGGGCAGTTGACCCACGTTGTCCTAAGGTGGATCCGTCCCTAATGCCAAAAAAGGTTGTTGGCTTAACTGGTGCATTAAATTATATTTAACTGTTATTTAATGTGCTTATTTTTTATTGATGACACCTTATTTAGTTTGCAAATTTAATTTATAAATTTAGTCCAACATTACTGCTTTTTAAATATTAAAATTTTACACGCAACTTTTTACTTAATACTACAATCTAGTGGTATTCTTCTTCGCTTATAAGTGAGAGGAGAGGATTTAAGTTTAATCTATTAGATTGAACAATATTATTATTAGCCTATTGTGAGGTTTAGTTCACTCCTCTACATCCTCAGTGTCATATTGTTTGTCAAAAGAAAAAATATAGATGCAAACAAATTTATATTCCTGATTAGTCACTCGTATTAGGCTATGCCAAATAGAGATTTTTTCCTTTTTAGTACATCGATATTTTTACACTAAAGGAATGAAAGTTCGGTTAAGCCACATAATAGATAACCTACTTTAATATCAAATTCATTATTGACGAGATTCAAATATAAGATCCTCACTTATAAGCAACGAGGAAGAGTTGCAAATGTGTCGACACTCTAGTTCCTTTGCAGAAACAGATATATGCACCTAAAGCTTCGCTCTCCTTCTCTCTCTCGCTCAGACCTGGCTTCTCTGCCCTCCTAATTCCCATACACTTTCATTCCCTCCTATTTGTGCGGTCACGGTTAAGTTACGCCAACATTTTATATTTCTATTGCTTTTTGTCTTATTATATCTTTATAAAAAAAAATCAATATAAAATGTTGACGTGACTTAATCGTGACTGCACAAAATAAGAGGGGATGAGAGTATATGTGAACTGGGAAGGTAGAGAAGCCGGGTCCCTCTCGCTTTCTGCGCACATGACATAGACAATGCCAAATGTTATGCAACCCGAGCCCTAAAAGCTACGGCTTCCTAAAGGAGGTAGATTGTTTGCCCTCCTGTTATGGTGCCCTCTCCATGCCTTCCTATTTGTGCGGTTACGGTTTAGCCATGTCAACATTTTATATTCTTATTGTTTTTTGTTTTATTATCTCTATAAAAAAAATCAATATAAAATGTTGACATGATTTAACCGTGATCGTAAAACATAAGAGGACATAGGAAAGGCACCATATTATGAGGGCAGACAATCTGCCTCCCTTCCCAGAACCCTCCGCGTGTGACTCGTCTTTCCACCAACCACGTAACCCAAAAACCCTCGCAAAACTCCTTCACCATCACCGACATACGTGTCCGAACACAGCAGCAACGTACTGAAACCATTGCATGCATGACGCCCCATTTTAGACTCTCTTGCCACGTGTGACGTGTCCTCCGTCCAAATCCCCAACGTGGCAAGAAAGAAAGAACCCTCCGAGTAGGGTTTTGCTTTATTAGGGTTTAGTGATTTCAATGTCGGAGAGAGGGTTCTGATATAACCAGACCGGATAGGATCGGACCGGGCCGTTTCCGTTGCCTGAAGGAAACCATCAGACTTACTAGGGTTAGTACGTAGAGTTTGGCATCTTTATCACGTGGCATATTTAAGTACAACTGGTTGACAGCGAGGTTTTATACGTGGAGATTAACTTGAAGATTTGTTACAAGACTAGAATTCTCTAGCTTATCTTTCTATTTCCTTCTATTCCTTCATCTCACATTTTTTATTTTATCTTTCTTTTTATATAAAAAATTAATATAAGATGTTAATATAAGAGGGAAGAGAAGGAAAAAAAAAAAAAAAAAAGAGAATCCTACTCCTTTATTACAAGGTTATGTCCTTCTCCACGTCATCCTACGATGCTTCACCATGTGTTAAACAATTCATGTTTGGTGATAATGTTAAAGAGTAATGCTAAGAGATTAAATTGGTAGGTAAAATTTATAAATTAAATGATGTATTATTAAAAAAATAAGTACTCAATCAATAATTAAGTAATAGTCTAATTAATTTTTATATTGTTTAATTTAAATTTTTTTTTTTTACAATTTAATCTCTCTAAAATTACTTATGTTGATATTAAGAGAGTATGATTCTGTACTCGAAGTCTCCTTCCCCACAGTCCCTAGTCTTTCATTTTCTTCTTTTTCTTTCTCGTTCGTCGTTTAATCATAGCCTTTCAAATAAGAACAAATTAAAAAATTTGAAGCTGAAAAAATCATATTCCAATTAGAGCCGGCCCTGAGGGTGTGCAACAAGCGCCACCACACAGGGCCCCCGATTCAGAAGGGCCCCCAAATTTTCATTACATGTATACAGATGCATATAAAATAGAGTACATGCAAAAGCCAATGTTATATGTGGTTCTAGTGCTAGCGGTTTAGCTCTTTTTCCTTATATCCGTTGTGCTGGGTTCGAATCCCTGTGATATTATTTTGCTATTTTAAGTTTTTGCAAATTTGTGAACTTAAAAAGGAGATAACAAAAACACATGGGCGATCAAACAACTTATTTTCGTTGTAGTAACTTGTAATATTTTAGTTTTATAGATGAAAAAATTGAAAAAAAAATAATACTAAAAAAATTTAACATTAAAAAAAATGAAGGGCCTCCATCTAAGTTTTGAACAAGGTCCCTAAATACTCAGGGCCGGCCCTGATTCCAATATCGAGATCTCTTAAAGGATTACAAGTGCTTTTACAAAATATAGCTTTTCAACTTAGGATATATCAATAATAAATATACACATGGTGTATAACAGTTTTCATTCACTCGCAGAGGTGTTGCTAATAGAGTTTAAATATTCTGAACTTTTAAAGATTTTTTATTATTAATTGATATGTGTTAAGTATATAATTATAAAATTAATAAAAGTTAAATTTATTAGTATGTACATGTCAATTAAGAATAAATGACATTATACAAAATATTTTTTTTGTCAAACGATAAATTTTATTAAATTAATTATCGATGGAGGTTGAATCCACGCTGTAAGACTCAAGTTGCTAATAACGTATATATAACAATAGCAAAATACTTCTAGAGACTATTGTTTTGTGCCACGATATACGCTCTCTATCAGGTCATTCGAACACCTCATCCAATTAAACAAATCACAGCCATCGTTTTCGGTCTTGGGGGTTTTTCTCCGAGATCTTTTGTAAGCTTTAAGGAATTAAGGAGTTTACTCAACATCGTTTTTGCTCTCCCCCATTCGTTTTTAGAGTTTTGTCTTCCTTTTAACATTTTTCTAATAGGGGCTGTCTCACCCTAAATTGTTCTAAGCTGCGTGGTATGCCCTTCCCTTTGGTGTCGATCTGTTTGTCTCGAATTTAAGGCGATTTGCAAACACATGTGTTCTAGATCCGACACTAGTATTACGAGCTTGAGATGTCCATTTCTTCGGGCGCAGAGATTAGTATTGATTTTTCTTTACTGTTTATTCCTTGGTTTTATCTTTGTTGTTTATTCTGTATTTGGCATGATACTCCAGCATTTGGAATTGTGGTGCTCATCCAAATTCATCCTATTTTGACATCTGTTTTAATGAAATTTCCTCCTTGTTCTTCTGAAAAAACGCTTGGATTTGTTTTATTAAATTTTGTATTTTTCCATTTTATGGAAGCAACATATTTCGGAAGACTGCTTGGCGCAAAACTGAGTGTGTTCTAGATTCATACAGCTGACTCTACTTAGTGAAATAAGACTTTGTTGTTCTACGAAAAACGACATATTTATTAACTGATATGTAAATAAATTCCCTTTCTCTAACACTATTAAGAAGGAGATATAATTGTTGCAGTTGGATACCAAGCAAAGTTTTAAAAGATGCTAGGCGCTTGGGCGGCGAGTTGGGGTCTAGCGCGTAGACAGTCAGACGGGACTTAAGCGGAAACCTAGGCAGACTAAGCGGAACATATAGTATAAATAAGTGCTTATTTATACTTAAATAATATATAATTGTATTGAGATACATAAATTGCAAAATAAAATGAAAGTAGAATGTATAGTATTAAAATACATTGAAAACATGAGGAACAAGCATATAAAGAGTATTTATCCAAGTATTTAACCAGTCTGTTATAATTTATTAAAAAAAATACAAAATAAAAGCTATTGATTTTATGTTTATGTGAGAGTCATGGCCTAAGCGGGTACCTAAACGGGTATAGGGTAGGCAAGTGTCTAACTGGGCTAGATGGATGCATAAGTCGGTCTAAATGCTCTTTTTAATTTTTAAACGCCTAAGGATTAACCGGGCCAATATCTAATCACCTAGCATCTAGACAAGACCTAACGGTGCAAGGTGGAAATTTTTATAACAGTACCGAGAATCGCTCTAAATTAATCTAATATTCAATAAGACAAACATTACTCCATAATATAATTCTTTTTCTTTTCTATTACAACAAACTCATGTTCTTGATAGTTAATTTAAGTAAACAACCTGGTCTAACAAAATGTACAAACCATTGAAAACTCTTAGGAGATAAATAGTTTTGTACAAAGAAAAATGTTAAGAATATTCTATCAAAAATATGTCTCTTAACGGTTATCTGAAACTTTATATTATAAAATAAAGTGAATAATGTTAAACGGTGAGATAACGAGAGTTCATAAACCGTCCCACTTTAAGAGTCAGTTAGCATTTCTCTTTCTACAATGAATATTTCAGTGTTGGACTTAGTTAAGATTTAGCTTGCGAGAGACATTTATAGATTCCCAAACACACAAACATGTTACTGTCAAAGTTCAAGGGAAAGAGATTTAATATATATATATATATATATATATATATATATATATTTTAACAAAGATTTTATACTTTTCTATACAAGAAGATATAAACGTTCCAAACGCTTGAAACGTGTTCCCGGCTTTGGATGAACGAGAGAGACGAGAATGCGACACGAGTATTGACAATCGTTGTCTCTTGATATCCTGGAAGGGTCAACGACGTACACACCTGGTCCCACCCCTCAATAAAATCTCCTCTACGTAGAGCCATCTGATTGGACCACATATACCAACATGCATAGAAGTAACGGAAAAATTAAAATATTGAATTAAACTACAATGAAATAAAAGTATGACTCAAGGGCATGTTTACCGACCCGTAATCGGAATGAGAATAAGAAATCCGATTCTGATTACATATTATACATGTGTTTATTAAAATTGGAAGGAATAAAAAATGCATGGGACCCACACAAAATGAAATTCAATTCTTGGGATTGGAGGAATTGGACTCCCTCTATGAATGTGGTAATTGAATTCCGGGAGGGTGAGGGAATCGGGAATACATTTGCTTGTCCTATTATGCCCTTTTATCAATCTGCCATATAACCCAACAAATTAATCTCACGAGCTTGAATTCCAGTTGGGTGAGAGAATTGGAAAGCCTATAGGTTCAGGAGATCTACTAGTCCCATACAAGATCTCATCCCCGAACACCGAATCTCCGTTGTTCAGGAGGGGATGGATCGACCACTTCGACACCGCCGACAAGTATGCACGGATGTACCTTCGGGACGATGACGTCAACATCCGTATCTCACGGACGTGCTTCTCGCTCGCCGGCCCCTCCTTCTGCGACATCGCTTTGATGATTGCGACCTCGAGATCTAGGGTCAAATTGCTCGCATGTCTGGTCTTGACGGCTCAGTGCTTTCTGTTTTTGGGTTTTTTCTTCTGCAGGGAGGAAGATGAATGTGGCTGGGTTATTTCTTTAGCTTTTATACAATTGTGGACATTTAACTCTTTAATTTAACTAAATAACTAAAAATAAGTAGTTAAATGTTTTTAAAAATAAATATATAATAAATAAGACAAAAAGGGTATTTTAGTAATCATGTCGCTTTTTATTCCGATTCAACTAAATTAGTAAACAACTTCTATGAATTCAGTTTCATTTATATTCTGATTTCTGAACATTTAGTAAATAGATTCAACATGAATCTGATTCTGATTCCTCTTCATTTCAATTCCTCCTCAATCCAATTCTTCCTCATTCCAATTCCTCCTATTTTGATTACGGTTACGTAAACAAGCCTCAAATGTAAAACTTGAAAATCATATTGGATGGTTTATGTGTTAATTATATTTTAAAATTATTTGTAGCTGTATTTAATATGTTAAATAAAAATGTTATTTTATAATTTTATTTATGATATTGTTTCAATTATTGCGACAACTAATTAAATTTACAAATTAAATAATATGTTATCAATAAAAATAAACGTATTAAACATTTAAATAATAATTTAATTATTAAAATTTACATCAATTGTTAAACTATTGTGAAACTAAGGTTATCTTTTTAATATAAATAATATCAGTTGTTTAGTGAAAAAAAAAGAACCATCCACATCAATTGGTTATAAATTTTAATTTAAAAATTTGACTGTCCTATTGCCGTTCTTTTGTTGGCCCTTATTTCACACGTAGATTCCACTCCCACATTAAGCTAAACAAATAACAATCACTAAATGCATTATTATTAAACGCTGAATTTAGAAACATAAAAAAAAAAAAAATGTTATGAAGACTAAATTTATAAATTAAATAATATATTACTAATAAAAATAAAAACGTTTATCAATATTTAAATAATAAACCACTCATCAACTTCTATATCATTTAATTTTCTAAACTTTGATTCCAAATGTAATCTTTCTGTCGTTACCATAAAAAAAATGTGTACAAGAAAATCATTGGAGCATGACAGGGATAAGGGGCTAGTCATTGGCCATGGCGGCTCTGAGGAAAGCGTAGAGAAGAAAGTTAGGGAAGAAGACAATGACAGGGAGAAGACAACGGTGATCATGGACCGTAGGATATGGTGGGCAGGGCGGATGCATTGAGGGGTAGGGGGGGTTAGCTGATCCCCGAACTTCTATGAACGTCTATAGATACCTTGGTTGCTGATCTTCCGAACTTCGATGAATGTCTATGGATACCTTGGATGCTGCCCTTTTGAAGATTAGAGTTGGTTTCATACATGCCCTCCAACATCATCATTTTTTAACAAACATATTAATGGGATGTAATGATATCAAACATTATTAGTGTGTTCAAGATAAATGTGTTTCTTTGTTACACAATCATATGGGAGCAGCCTTAGAACATGTTAGTTACCCTCGCAAATGAAGCATTAACAGGTGTGCATTATGTCTTTCCAAATAACTTCAGGCTTACCAAAACTCGATGAAATGGCGATATACATGCTATTTTTGGTAAAAAAAAAATTGTGCGCTGCGCGCGCTATTCTTATTGACCTCCATAATATTATTTCCTGGATCCACCACTGATGGTGGGGATGGGGTCGGCTATGACTCTGCCGCAAGTTGGGGGGACGACGAACATGGAGGACCTGACTTCTCTGCCCTCCCACTTTTCATACACTCTCATCCCCTCCTATTTATGCGATCACGGTTAAGCCACGTTAATATTTTATATTACCATTGTTTTTTGTCTTATTATCTTTATAAAAAAATTAATATAAAATGTTGACGTAGCTTAACCGTGATCGCATAAAATAAGAGAGGATGAGAATGTATAAGAAGTGGGAGGGCAGAGAAGCCATCCGAACATGGAACTAGAAAGGTCTGCCCCTTCACGAATTAGGTTTTGAAAATGTAAAAGAGGTGAGGTTGGGGGTAGAGGAGAGGCAGCGCTACTGTTGTCCCTGCCCAGTGCCACCCACCTTCCTTGACAGTTGACATCCTCTCTCTCTCTCTCTAACCAGCTGTCGCACCGCTCCGGCACCCGACCCAGAAATCGCCGATCCTTTTCTCTCGTATTTGCTTTTACACTTTTTTTACGGAATTTTTTGCATTCTAAAGAAAAAACTATTTTTAAAACTGATATTTAAAGAATATCAATAATTAAAAATTTAAAAATTAACAAGAATGTTGGAGACGCAAAACTAAAGTGTTTAGATGTCGATGAGTTTGAAATATAAAAAGAAAAACATGAACCACTATTTGGGATAAAAAATGCGTCATCACTAACTTTAATCAAACAAAACCCTATTTCGTGATGGAAGAGGACACATGGCTACACGTACTGAAATGTCGAACGGAAAAAGGATTGAAAGCTCCAGGGGGACCGCGCAGTGGACCACATGCGTGTCAAGCTCACTTCCCTTCTTGACTGTCGGATTTTGATTCGCCCACGTATCTCAGCCCTCCCGCAAAGTTAGGTACACGTGTTTGGTCTTGACGGACGAGATAAAACCTATATAACAAGATCGACGGTCAAGAATTTACGAATCTATTTAGACAGAAGAGCACTACGTCACGCACCATTTTTCCCAGCCCGGCCTACCCCAGACGACTTCGGGCAAGAGAGAAGCCGGAGTTGCATGTCTCCCTACGTAAAGGGAGATTTTTTTCAAGCGGTCAGAAACACGATTTAGTATATAACAAGTGTCATAATATAAATAATTCATTGGTTCTTACTTAGGGAATTTTGGGACTTAGACTTAGTCTGAAAGGGTTTTATTGAATCATCGTGATTTTAGTATGAATATGAGGTTTTAATCAATTCATAAGGTCTTAACAAGAGAATTCCTATTAATAATAAAGAAAACAGCAGTAAAATTGCATTGCACATAAATAACACCAAAGAAAATAGGTAAATAGAATATTTAAGAGGCCTATAACGATCAATCAATATATAGATAAATGAGCTGACTTGATAACTTATTATATCAAGTAGTGTTTCCAGCACAATAAAAAATTTATCAATCATAAAAAGCTGGGGTTGGGCCCGGGAACCCACCGAACCTCCGTCTTTATAAGCTTCACTCATGAGCGCGTGAGCCTACTATTGCAACATTTTCTCAATATATTTTTTAAAAAATAAAATAAAATTTTTTCCGACTATCCAGCATTCATGAATTGGCAACTTTGAAATGGCGGAGATCTGCTACGGAGTAGTGAGTGAAAGCGACGCGTCTTCAAATCCCTGCGAGGCGAGTTCACGAGCTGCGAGGCGGAGGAGGATGGATATCCGACGTTGCAAATTCGTCTCCGGAGTGGCCCCACCGGCGCCGGAGTCACCGGAAAATTCCGAGAAGCGGAAGAAAGCCGCTTCACGTACGACGTCGTCGGCTTCTCACGAGTTGGAAAACGCCCTGCAGTGCTCCGGTTCTTCCGAAGAAGAGAAATTCCCCCCGAGTCAAAAGAAGTCAACGAAGTTCCGAGCGTCCTCGTCATCGAACGTCCCTGAAGGTTTGAGAGAGCTCCCGAAGTACGGACTGGCCTCCGTCTGCGGCCGCCGTCGAGATATGGAGGACGCTGTGTCTGTACACCCCTTGTTTTGCCGGCGCATCCGAGACGCCACCGCTCAATTGCATTATTTCGGTGTCTACGACGGCCACGGTTGCTCTCACGTACTTAAAACGACTCCAGAGTCTCTTTTTCGCTGAAACGACTTTTGAATTAATTGTCGTTCGAAATTAATTTCGTCGTTATGTATTTTTCACAGGTGGCGACGAAATGCAGAGAGCGGATGCATGAGCTGGTGAAGGAGGAAGTGGAGAACATGGAGGAGTGGAAGACGGCGATGGAGCGGAGCTTCGTGCGGATGGACAAGGAGGTGGTGGCGTGGAGCCGCGAAGGCGGCGTCGGAGTGAGCAATTGCCGTTGCGAGCTTCAAACTCCGGAGTCCGAGGCTGTCGGATCCACCGCCGTCGTAGCAATTGTCTCTGCGGATAAGATCGTCGTGGCCAATTGCGGCGACTCGAGAGCTGTGCTCTGCCGCGACGGCAAGGCCATTCCCCTCTCTGTTGATCACAAGGTCAATTGGTCAATTGGCTTCATCGCATTGTTTATGTTCTGTATGGTTGCTGTGGAATTTATGCGAGTCCACTTTATTTCGATGGACCTGCGTCAATTATTTTTTATTCTTGTTACTGTAACAGCCGGATCGCCCCGATGAGTTGAGTCGGATCCAGGAGGCGGGTGGGCGGGTCATATACTGGGATGGCCCCCGGGTTCTCGGAGTTTTGGCAATGTCAAGAGCCCTAGGTACGTGAAAACTGTAAAAAAAAGCAAAAACCTTGGTGGGACGGCCTTCTTACGACAGTATATAATTGTCGTTTCTTTTGCAGGCGACAACTACTTGAAGCCGTACGTGAGCTGCGATCCAGAGGTGACGATCACGGATCGAACTGTGGAGGACGAGTGTCTGATCCTGGCAAGCGACGGGCTCTGGGACGTGGTGTCGAACGACACGGCGTGCGGGGTGGCGAGAATGTGCCTGAGAAGAGAACGGGCCGCTGCTGCCGCCGAGCGCGCAGGGCCGGAGGCGGCGGCGTTGGACAAGGCGTGTTCCGATGCGTCGATGCTGCTGACAAAGTTGGCATTGGCCAGGCAGAGCACTGACAACGTGAGCGTCGTCGTGGTGAACCTGAGACTCAACACGTAGACAGTCTGCGCTACTTGTTGCCTGGAGCCTTTTATTTTATTTTTTTATTTAATTATTTTGGAGTCGAAAGTTTAAAGTCTAGCTTGCTTTTTTTTTTTTTTTTTGGAACATTTTTAAGAAAAAAAAAAAAAGGGGAAGAAAGAGGTTTGTTCGGCAAATTAAGGAAATAAAGCCGACTGAATCGAAAGTTTCTTTGCCTGGTGTTTGTAGTCGGTTTCAATGGAGTCTGTTTTCCTATAACCGACAGAAGCTAGAAGTTACGTTGAGCGTTTTACTCTTAATGCGTGAGACCAAATTATGGTTGATGTATATGTGTTTTGACGTGTAAATAATTGAACAGATAATAGTTTTGAATTTATGAAAGACAAATTAATCGAGCTTATTTTATGTTAATAGATGGTTATAACCTATTAGGTATAACTGTTGAGTGTTTATAGTCAATATGTGCAGTGTCTTTGATAGTTCTTCGCAGTTAACGTTGTTCAAATGCGCACTTTTTCTTTTAGCAAGAGTCGTAAGGAACTCAGAAAAAAGAAGATTCAAGAGAGAAAATTAAACGGTTGAGGAATAAATTTAGTATTCTTTTACATTGTCATAATTTTCAAATACAATTTTAATTTTATTCTTCTTCATAAGGAGGTATAAGAGTACAAAACACAAACCAAATTAAAAAGTAAACCTAACTCCTTGAGAATAATGAAAC
Source organism: Pyrus x bretschneideri (assembly GCF_019419815.1). Lineage (NCBI taxonomy): Eukaryota > Viridiplantae > Streptophyta > Magnoliopsida > Rosales > Rosaceae > Pyrus > Pyrus x bretschneideri. The sequence goes on along the minus strand of NW_025999712.1, from coordinate 2,882,985 downwards.
CTACATAATAAAGGGCAATGTTAGGGAGATTAAACGTGTAGACTAAATTATGTAAACTAAATGACATGAAAGCAAATGATTGGATTCTTACTTAAGTGTTATTAACGTTATTATTGGTGACACATCATTTAGTTTAGTCTACGTAGCATTACTCACATAATAAAACAAAATAACTAAGTAAATTAAATTTTTGCACACAAGACAAGGAAAAGTAGATCAAATCAAATCAAATCTCTAAAATACTTTCTTTTATAGTTTAGTCTACGTAGCACTCTCTCTCTCTCTCTTCTTCTTCTTCTTTGTACGGACAAGACCCAAAACCTTCGAAAATGTTGCAGATCGAGGTGAAAAACCATACCTTTGTGTTCGTGAGGACCATACAAGTTCAACAATACCAATTTCAAGTAGGAAATCCTTTGATTTCACGTTGAACCAGAGAACCCCGATTTTGGTCACTGTTCATGCACACATGAAATGTTGTGTTTCAGGGAATTTGAAGCTTGTATGAAGCTTAGTGAGGTCCTTAGGAAGCTTGGGGTGGTTCATTGGAAGGATTTGGACATCGGGATCGTGAGTTGCAAGTTTGGCCGGATTTTGCAAAGTTTCTACAGCGAGATCCCGTGAATTTCAGGGCTTGGAAGTGGTAAAGTTTTGTTCTACTTATTGTAAGCTCCATTTTGGTACCAATTTCATGAAATTTGGTTGAAAAACAAGTGAGAAACGAAGGTTTGAAAATTTTTCCCTTTTTTGGCTACAACGACGGCACCGGAGGTGTGCCGGAGAAGAAGACGGAATGTTCCATCAGTTTGGACAGAATATTCTTAACGGCATTAGGTTAACTTTAATGAAATCTGTTAGTTTTAACGGAATATTCCCTAATGCCGTTAGGGTTGCCACACGTGGCCGGAGCGTGGGGGGGGGGCGTGTGACGTCAGAAAATTATTTTAAAAATATGGGGATGTTTGTGAGATTGAGTAGATCACGTTGGTGTATTCACACACCCCATTTGAGCATTGTATGAGAAGTTATTACCTAATTTTGATTATGTACTTTAAATTAACGTTTTTATAGTTGTTTCGCATATAGGTGAGACCTATCCCGAGGACGAGCGTAGTCACTCGAGGCAAGGGGGTTACGACCATCCATATACCAATGAGTGGGCTTTTGGTTTTCCATATATACCCCTATACTCGTGGTTTTTCCCAGAAAATGATATGGAATGTTTATATATTTTAAATGTCATGCATTACGTTGCCTATTTATTTATGCATTAGTAGTTGTATATATGTACGTTGGTGCTACAGACGCACAGGTAAGTGCCAGGTAAGTTTATGGTTTATGATTGTGAATTAGTGGTTATGTGAGATGCATTGAGAGCTCATAACTTGCACCCCTAGTGTTAGTGCTCCCGCCCAGAGTAGGGCACAGTCCTTCACGTGATGTTCACCTCTCGCACCACACGCTCATCTTGGATCCAAGTTAGGTGCACAGTCTTGTTGTACAGACCACTATAGGTGGTTCCGACTCGTAGGTGAACAGCGATTATTCGCACAGTCTTCACGTGATCGTAGTACTTGAGCGTATTTATTTACACCCAATCCTGTCGTACAGACCACTTTAGGTGGTTTCGACTCGTGTGCAGGTATCGTTAGTGAGTTGGGGATTTGAGCTCTAGATTCAGCCGTACAGGTCACGTTAGGTGACTCCGACTGACATATTACATTGCATTGATTGACATTACCTGGGTTACTTACAGTTTATGTAGAGGCATTCAACATGGCATTTTTTGAGCATGTTTTTGATATATGTGTATATTCTATTTTCTGGGAAACAATACAGGTTTTACGGTGATGGGTTAGAACTTTTGTTAATGAAATGATTTTGAAAAGCTTTGTTTTTGCCCACTCACACTTTCTGTTTTGTGCCCTTCCAGGTTCTAGTTTGGGTTGCTCTTTTGGTGGCTTACGAGGAATCCACGACATATCTGATAGATTATCACCAGTGTAGGACCACTTCTGGGTGTGTTTAGCTAGTGTTTGTTCCTCTGGACTGCATTAGGTTTTCTGTGCACTGAGTATTGTTTTTCACGCTTACGCTTGCACATGTTTGTTAGCTACTCTGTGTGTAGTTTGATTTTGATTTATTCGTACTTTTATTATTATTCTTAGCTTACGCACTGTGCACATGGTTACGTCACCCTCACGTGACGGCCAGCATGCCCTGATTTTGGTCGGGGTGTGTCATTAGTCCTTGAGATTGAAAATCAATAGAAATGGTCACTGAGATTGTCCACCGTTAATTATTTTGGTCCTTAAGTTAAAAACTCCATTAAGTGTCCTAGAGCTCTTGGCCGAAAGTTTGGGCAATTTTCAAAACCTCGTAACTCAATCGTTTCTGTACCAAATTCGATCCATAATATATCAAAATGAAGATAGGAAAGTGTAGAACAAGATTATACCTATTTAGAAGCCTAAAGGTTGCCGGAGATCACCGTAAAATAGCCTGAAATGTGACTGGTCCGTAGGAAAACTTGAAAAACTCGCCGGAAACTGGGTAAACTTTAAACGTTCATAACTACTTCAATACTCAACGAAATCGAGTGATTTAAAAATAAAAATCATACTTCTCGACGAGATGAAGAGAATGGTACCTTTTTTGATGGCTAAATTGCCTCGTTTTGGCCGAAAACAGCTCGAAAGTGGTTTTCTTGGTCTCGAGTTAGCCACTTTTGAGCCGTTTTTCAGCTAAACCACGGAGAATTAACAATCAAGAAACTTACCATTCTCTTTTTCTTGTTGAAAATTATGATTTTACTTTTTGAATCACTCAATTTCGTTGAGTATTGAAGAAGTTATGAACGTTTAAAGTTTACCCAGTTTCCGGGGAGTTTTCTAGTTTTTCCGCAGACCAGTCACCTTTCAGACTATTTTCTAGCCAACTCCGGCAATCATTGGGCTTCCAAATAGGTAAATCTTGTTCTACACTTTTCTATCTTCATTTTGATATATTATGGGTCAAATTTGGTTAAGAAACGATTGAGTTACAAAGCTTTGAAAGTTACCCAAACTTCCGGCCAAGAGCTTCGGGACACTTAACGGAGTTTTTAACTGAATGACCAGAATAATAGATGGTGGACAATCTTAAGAACCATTTCTATTGATTTTCAATCTTAGAGACCAAAATGATGTGTTATGCAAATCTCTGAGATCATTTTGGTTAAAAAGCTTTTTTCCAACACAAAGTTTGAACTCATTCTTGTTGAGTCTTCTGCAGGTACGAACTAATATTGATTAGGGTTAACTTCTGATAGACGTTCTAATTCATAGAGCGTGGTTAATGGCTTTACTAATTTCGATAGTGCTTAGGGTGTCTATGCAATGCTTTATGTGGTGTCAGAGTCAGTCAATCAAAACTTTAAACTCGTTTAAAGATCAGAATCATATTGTTTAAATGTTGCTGCATTTATTTTCGATAATTTTGTTCGTTTTGTTTTTTTTACATTTATTCGGTGATTATTCTATACAAATCTAGATTCATATTAACTCTCAGTTCTTTTCGTCTGGTCAAAATTATCTTGATAACTGGACAATGAGTTCTGGCTAGTCATCAAGATAATGAATTGGTTGTTTGTTGAAATGAATAAAAATGGAAACCTAATTTTGTTTTGTCGAAATCGACTAATGAATGAGTTATTTACCTATAACTTAAATGACTGATTTTTTTATTCCTCTCTGGATTGTTTAAATGAATTATCAAAGTAGTTTATTTATTCTTTTCCTCCAAAAGTCTCTCATGAAATCCGTTTGTAGTTTATATACATAAATAGGTATATTTATTTCCAAAAAAAAATTTGTCTATTGGGTTCATTATAAACTAATGTATACTGACATGATTGAGATGAAATTCTGTAAAAAGTTATTGCCTAAAGATGTCCTTTTCTGCTTATTCTTGCGTTGTACACTTGGCTATGCAAAGACTTGTAATTTATTCATATATATATATATATAGTTGCTCAAAGGTGTGACTGGTTATATAACTTTAGTGTGACAATGTAGCTATTATTCTCTTAATTTTCACAAACTTGTGGATTTGCAAATCATGTTGTACATCTACTCAATCTCATTAATATTGAAAAGTTGGATGAGGACAATTTCAAAACTTGGAAGCGGCAAATCGAGATGCATTTGGGCATGTTGGAGTTTCATATTACCTTCAAACAGCCACAACCTTCAGGATCTGAATACTGATAGCAATAGTCAACAGCGAAAGGAATTTGTCAAATGGCATAGAGCAAATCAAACGTCGCTTTTGATCATGCAAAATGCTATGGAGGATCACATAAGAGTTGGCATTCCAAGCTGCGGTGTGGCAAATGAGTTTATGGTGAAAATTGAAGAAAAGTGCAAGAGGTCAAATAACGTCGAGACTGGTGTCTGCCTATCAGAACTCATCCATGCCAAGCATGATGACATTGGAAGTGTTTGTTAGAATTCCTCTGTTCCACATCGGCCACAGAGCTTAAGAATAAGCCCTTTAAATAGAATTACCTCACTCTAACTAACACCGAAGCTTTTTGTATTAAAACCTCACACCTGACGGATTGAGCAAGTGGCCAAGTGGGAATAGTATCGATGTTGTTGGAGTGGGCCCATGGCTCATCTACCTAAAATTTAAGAGTGTTAGATTGCATTTCCTCAAGTTGGTTAACCTTGTCAACAACCTCAATGCTATGAGTAGTTACGAGTGAGCTAAAACACTCAAAATGAGACTTGGAGTGTTAATGAACTCATTTCCATTTGTTGCCAAGAGGAGGAGGTGATGAAGAAGTAAAAAAAGTGAGAGTGAATCTCGTTCAGATATTCAAAACTCAGAAAAAGGTTGCTGATATTCAAAACTCAGAAAAGTGGAAGCCAAAACAAAGAATTTCAAGTCCGGTTGAACTTCTGGAACCAAGAAGAATGCAAACAGTTCTGCCAAACGTAATAAGGGTAATGTTGCCACCACTAGTTCTGACCTTAAACCTAACAAGCCTCACTTTAAAAGATGTTTTCATTGCAATTATTCTGAGCACTTGAGGATGGATTGTGAGGGTTTAAAAGCACGGCTCAGGAAGAAAGGTATTAAGTTAATAGATAAAAATAGTATGAGAGAATGATTTGGTTACGATTGCATCAACTAATTATGATGTGCAAGTTGGAGAACTGGTTGTCGAGTTCAAACGTTTGAATCTCCAAATTCTGCACACGTGAACTCTAATTTTTATTTTATTTTTAGCAGATTGAAAGACATCCAAATTGCAGATTGGAACAATGTTCATTGTGCTAAAAATCTGAAAGTAAAATGGTATTGTTAGTAAACAAATGTGTAACATTATGTAATTTGTTGTCAAATATATAAAAAAATTTAACAATGCTTGTGTAAAGTTCAACCTGCCATAAAATTTTGAAGAATATCTTTATACATGATGCTTATATTTATTTAGTATTTCTTTATTATTGTCTATTAGGATTTTGTGGCCTTATCTGTAACTCTTGATAATGTAGAGTGAATACATGTTAGGAAAGATATAATCCAACTTGTTTCAAATATTGTCTGTGAATTTTATTTATTGTCATGATATAACATGGCCTAATTGAAAATTGACGTCTTTTAAAAATAAAAAGTCATTTGTGTCATGTCGTTGAAAGAATGATTCTAGGGATAAATACTTTATAACTAATGTTGTTAAAAATAAATGTATTACGTATTTATGTTACAGTAGAATTTCTAGGCGAAACAATAGCTCGTTCTCTTAAACACGCAAAATTGGAAATCTTTTCATCAAAATTTGCGTCTGTTGCTCAAAAAATTCTCAACAGTATCATTGAATGATTCAATAATCATATTTCTTGGAGGCTCCTAATTGAACCGAAAGAAGAGGAAAGAATAAAAGGGCAACTTCTTCATTCATGTAAGAAATAGGAGCGCACAAATGTCCATCAAGCATTTCCACTGATTCCACACTAACATAAGCTCTAAATCAGAAAGAAATCAAACACAAAAATGCGGTTGAATACACGATGAGGCGGGGGCAGACACAAACATCTTCAGTACTGCCGATAAATCAAAGAACCGATTTACTCATGTCCAGTTGGTTCATAAAAATTCTGGCTCCCACATCACATTTCCTTGCCGTCATCTTCTAATCCGGCTTTCTTCAGCGCTTTCAGCTTTCTGTAACCTGTATCAGTTCCAAATAACCTGAAAAGTATAGTAGAAAGAGATGGTTAGCGTACTTTCAGCTGCATTATGGCATCTGTTGGTTTAATTTGTGATATAAAACATGACTGATCATTTGGGTTAAAACCAGTCATAGTTCCAGAGTCTGGAAGCATCACTGGTCTCAATGTTTAAACGTTGGTAAGACTTTGAGCCAACAAGATCCATCCACACAAATATGTACAACGAAAAAGAAATCGAGAGCCAGTTCATCTTGTAATATAAAACATTTTTAAAGCAAACCACTGACGGTATATTAGGAAAGTGCAAAATACAAGTATGCAACAGAGCTTGTCAGTCATAACAATAACATTCTTAAAATGAACAAAATTTGGTTTCTTGTTAGATTAGTAACACTTATCCTTGTTAAAATACTTATTTAAACTATTGAACAATCAGATGTAAAAGAAAAGGTAACGAAATTCCTTCGTAACTGATCCATCTCCTTTTCACTAATTAGTTCAGAGACACTTAAGCAGCACATGGTAAAACTTTACCTGTCCATGTAAACAAAAGTTGATGAATAATTGCCAGACTTGGTGTAAAGCAAACGGTGATGGTAGTCGTGAAAATCAGCGCTGTACGATGAAAGCAGAAACATTTTCAGCTTCAAATGACCAAACAGAGAAAAATACATTGTATTCACGTTGCTAAAAATGACCAAGCCGTGAAAAAGCACACTCACCCTCCATACAAAGGTAAAAAGTTTGAGAGGCTCCATGGGAAATGGTAACCACAATGTGCCTCGACAGTCTCCAGCACTCTAAGTACCATCCATAACCACAGAGTAATTAGGTGGGGCCCAGTAATGGCAGGACCAATAATGGTGGCAAAGCCAAGGAATAATATCTCGGCTGGGTGAGCATATTCAGAAGTCAGTCCAAATGGTGTAGCATACCTGCAAAGATTCAACTCATAAATAACACCATTCAAAACTCTTAGCACTGAGTAAGCAAAGATTCAACTCATAAATAACACCATTCAAAACTCTTAGCACTGAGTAAGTTACTTATAACTCTCACTTACTCATGATGGATACTGTGCACATGCTTGTACAGCCATTTTGTATGCAGAACCCTATGTCCCCAATAGAATACAAAATCCTCGAGGATGAAGTAGAAAATGATCTGAGTGGAAACAACTTTCCTGCCAAACCAAATGCAGAATTACGGAACTAAGCATTTTAAAAGTCTAAATTGTTCAGAAACGGAAAAGTTTAGGGTCTTTGTTAATTCTAAATGGGTCATATGATAATGGCATCAAACTCCATGATGTCTGAGAAAATATGCTCTAGCATATAAAGAACCTGAAAATACCAGGACGGCAATGGAAGACTACTCCGCATGCCCATGAATTTGAAGACAGGATATGAAGCAATCATAACTGGCAGATTGACACAAAGATGATACAGGACTAGGCGAGTAATACATTTCTCCTGGGCTGCAGGGCTGTTATTTTTTGTCTGCACAAAACTAGAATAAAGTCATGGCACTATTTTGATAAGATTTTATTGAAACGCCATGGGGACAGAACCTTCGTACACTAGCTGTATGAATGGAAGATAACAAAGAAACATTACAGAGAAGGAAAACTATTATGAATATGCAAAATTAGTAGCAATAGCCTATCTAGTTCATTCAAACATCTTTCTCAACATATGTGCCATTACCTCCACTAGAGAACATGAGCTCCTCCACTCCACCACAAAGACAAAACACACATAACTTTTATTTTTCTTCGTGGCAATTCGACTATTTGAACCCAATAGCTCACTCACCAAACTAGCTATAAACTGAGTCACCCCAATCAAAGAAAGAGATAGGCCATTATACCCCACCCATAGACCACTGTAAGCTAAATGCCTAAAACAAAATATATACAATGCCTCCCCTTCCACCTTCTAAAAATTACACCTGTTAACCATAATCGTTTCTCTTAATCACAGATTCACATATATAAAATGTCAATATTTTCTTAAGACCTGCACCCTTTGTATAAAGGGCTACCTTTAGAGCATCACTTGCCCCCTAAGCCCTTCCCCAAAGAGACAAAAGCTGAGACAGCCGCAATAAGGCCCAGTAAGAAGCTTTGGTCTCATACTTCTTCCTACAACATAAACTCCACCCAATTACGCTGTTCCATCACCTTCAATTCTAACCTCACGCAACCCCAACCATCCCCAATCATTTAGACTTCAGCTAAAATTACAGTTCAGACCACATTTGCCCCTACAATCTCCAAATAATTGCAAACTAAATACTTCCTTAAGGAAGCTATATTAAACAGAGCTGGAAAAACATGTCCTACAAATGCCACTAGCCAGATGAATCTTAGAGAAAAGGAAAGAAATTTCATCTTCTAAAGAATCATATCTAAGAGCTCAGTGAAGAGAGATGAACCTGAATCTTGTACTTGCTCAGCCATCCTGCCCTCTCAAGATATATAAAAGGGAGTCCAGATAAGAAGAAAACACTTTCATGGAGAAAGAAACTTCCTAGACATGCCAGTTGAAAGTCGTTGAAATTTGTGATCAGATACTGCACAGTCAAAATAGAAGAATCTCAAAAAAGTACGAAAATATCAGATACCAGTAGAGACCATTAGGTGCATGAAGTAGGAAAATTCATCATCGCAGACCACAGGAGCTGCTCACGAGAAATCAGTTACATTTTCCTTTCATTTGGGAACGCTTATAGTTTTCATGCGCACAACCTAGACTCAGTTCCCAATCCATGTGTTCGGTAGCCCAATATATACTACAAAAACTAATGAAGTTTGAACTTGCATGACATACAGGTTGGACGATTTTTAGGACCGTCTACCTAAAATGTATCAGCGCCTATGAAAAAAAAAAGTTTATTTCTCAATCCCCCCACACACACACACAAAAAAAAAAAAACAAAAAACAAAACAAAACCACCACCAACCACAGGAAAGGAAAAAAAAAAAAAAAAAAGAAGGATTAACAGAACTTTCTGAGTCAGATCTCAATAGCAGCTAATTACAAGATCAATCAGATACAGAAACAGAGTCTCCTTTTGAATTCTCTGCCCATGTATCAGTTCTCTGTCCACATACCTCCAGGTACAGTAAGTTCTCTGTCCGCTTCAATCTGTATTACTTCACATCCAAGCATCATGGGCTAACACTGTTTGACCACAAACTACGTGAAACTCACTTATGTTTGAAGGAACATAATCCTAACAATTTAACAAAGCGCCTCCAAATCGACCGCAGCATTAATCTTGAACATCTAATGCTTCCCTAATGTCACTATAACGGAAAAAGGACAGAAATTGACCACTGAAAGAGAACCAAAAACCAAATAACCCCGCCACCATGAAAACAGTAACGACAATCAAATGCACTAGGCACATCAAATCATTGCGTTATCGCACAAACAAATAATAACACTTGAATCTAATTACATTGCTTCGAATATATGATCACAATGTTTGACCACAAATTACACCAACCCGCTTCTTTGCGAAGAAACATAATCTTAATAAAATATCTCCAAAATCCTCACCAAAAATCAACTTTCAACACCTAATACTGCCCCACTATCCCTAATCTATATTCCTCAAAAGAAATCCAAAAAAGAACAACCCAGCTATCTCATTACTAAATTCAATAACCACAATACTCAAATGCACCATACAGATCAAATCATTACACCAATCACACCCAAAAAAAAAAAAACCTATCACACCAATCATAATCCACATGCCAGCATTATCACCAAATTCACACACACGGGTAAAAACAAACACAGCAATTCCAATTCAAAAGCAACCAATGCCCAACAAAAAGATCAAATCTTGGTCCAAAAAACAAATAAATAAATAAACCCCAAGTGAAATCTTTGAGCTATAAAACCAAAAGGGTTGTTAGAAAAAGTACCCTCCAGCCAGATTCAACAATGGAAGCCATGGAAAAGCAGCTTCTGGGGGGCAGAAGAAGCAGATATCTGAGAACCCAAGAAATGCAGAGGAAGAAGAAAAAGGAGAGTTACAAGAAGCAGCCCACAGGCGAGATGAGACAGACTGTCTCTCGCAAATATGAATCTGGAGAGCTCTTTGTATATTTGGGCCCTGTTGGATTTATATACGATAACCTTAGCTGAGCTGACGAGCGGAGTTCAGAGTGCGCACGTCTAATCTGCCACTTATTTTATTTTATTATTATTATTATTATTATTTTTTATAAATTTATTTTTTGAAAACAACGTCTATCTGCCACTTTGGAGTTTTGCTCCTCCTCTGATTCTTTCTGTGGTTTACCCAATTTACCCTCTTTGCATCTCTTTGCATATGAAAATTTTGAATTTTTAATATTTACCCATTAAGACAACTTAGTACTATTGTAAATGAGAGATCTTAAGTTCGATTTTTACTAAAGGAAAATTTGAACTATATTATTGCTAGTTTATTGTGAAGCTAAACACACCACCTTCTCTTAGTGTAGATATATATTACCCATTGAGGAGTTAATTTTTAATTGGGGAAGAATCACTTGGCTTGCAGTAATTAGTGGCGGTAAGGCAGCTTCGCCAAATTTCATATAATTCTGCCACTTATCTCTTAGTCAATCAACTTAAATTAACTTGCTTTAAATAATCAAATTTAATTTTTATTGTATAAATTTTTTTGCTAATTTATCTTATTCGTTGGTTTATTTTTATGTACTTTATTTGATCTAACCATCAGAAATAAGTATAGCGTGTGAATGTGGAGAACAAATGTGTGTTGAAATCAAGATTCTAAAAGATGTTAAGCACTAATCGGGCGGTGAACTGAGGCTTAGCGCCTAGGCGGATTTAAGTAAACTTATTATATATCATATAAAAATAAAATTCTATTAGAATGCATAAATTAAAATAGAATGACATATAAATTACAAAGTAATAAACATAATAAAAACATGGGGAAATATAATATGATAAGTGTTTATCCAAGTATTCAACAAGTCTCTTATAATTTATATAAAAAAAAAAAAAAAAAGCCAAATGAAAGTGATGTATTTTTTGTCTAAATGAGAGTCAAGATCTAAGTGGGTGCCTATGCATGTCTAGGTAGCCGCCTAAACAAGTCTAGACGTCTATTCTTAATTTTTAAATGTGTAGGGGTTAATCGATACGGTGACTGAAATTAACTCTCTAAGATTTTAAGTTCGACAAACGTCTAGTAGTTCATCAGTACAGATGTTAAAAAAGTATTTAAGTTCGAATTTTCTACTTTGTTGATGCCAAAAAATATTTATTCAAAATTTATAATTTGTGAAAAAAAATATGTTTATGAACCGATTAAGTCATCTGTATAAAATACATGAATAATTGACAAGAGAAATTGAACTTTTCACTAAAAGAAGAACAAAGGGAGGGTACCAAGGTGATGGTATCCACGCACTTCTTTTTATATTTCTCACCATTTCTTATTAATTTGTATTATTTGATCATTTTCAATTCATTCCACCTGACGACCGAAAAGTTAAAAAAGTGTGTAGAAGCCTAGAAGATAAAAAGAAGTATGTGGATAGTACCGCCATGAAGAAATTGAAACTTTAGATTATAGGTCCATATTTTGCATAATGACCCATTTTAAGAAAAGATGTATATCTATTTTTAAGTTTCCAAGCAATTGTATTATTTCACTTTATGTATTAGATCATTTTTTTTTTTAGGAAAGCAACTGCGCAAGCGGCGGCGGACGAAGTGGAAGCGAGAATGTCGACTTGAGTAACGCAAACATTGGTGAGAATTCAATAACTCAAACGACCCTAGAGCACACTGAAAAATCTTTTGTTAAAAAGGCCGGAGGACACAGTATCAAACAAAGATTCTGAAAATTTTAAACCTAATTTCACAGAGCATATATATCTAATAGATATTGATAATATAATAGTCCCCTGTCCCCATCATTCACAGTTCACTGTTGGACAATTCATCAACTATAATGCTAACTACTTATATAGTGAGACAGCAGCTCAGCATGTGGAGTAAGCTATAAAGAAATAAATGTCTTTGCGTACAGAAATACAGAAGAGACTCATGTTTTTTATCCGTGCTTTTACCAATATTTAGTCTTTGCTGAAGAGATTTGAGTTTGTTCAGTGTTTGGCCGATGATGTAGTCTCGTCTTTGAGCGATGATTCTATGGTCTCATCTTTCAGAGGTTACTCTATGTGGTCTCATCCTCTAGCGATGATGTTGTGTGGCCTCGCTCATCAGCGAAGATCGATGTGTGCCCTGGTATAGGTTTTGTTGCATATATCGGTCTTTTGACAAATTTGTACTGGTGCACTTGTGCTTGTGGTAGTTGTTTTAGGGATTTTTAATTAATCGCTTGTTTGTGCAAATTCACTACAGATCAATGTGTTGATTACTGAAACAATATACCAAATTGACACCCTAAGTTTTAAGTCTCATGAACACTTGATTGGAAGTGGAAAGAATATCCACCAATGCACCAACCACATTCCAACAGTGGGCGAGATGAGCTTTCATTTTACCTCACTGGGTCACTTTTAGGCGTGAAGAAAATGACATTCTACCGGACACTATCCATAATCCATCCCTCCTCTTGCTTATAACCACTCCCAAGTCTTTCCCCCACGGAAGGAAAGTTCACCTCTCCGGCTCTCATACGCTTTTCGGATGGAGGGCCTCATACCCTTCGTTTACAGGGCGATACTTCGGTATAAGGCCGGTGGGCAACTGACCATGGAAGACTCCTGGTACAGCAAATTGCCTGTCGTGCCATACATAACAAGTCCGGCAGATTCTGCAAGCTCCGATCGAGCGGAAATCCAACTCCGTCTGTCCGAATGTCTCTTGTCTTCTACCTCGGCCATGAGTCCTCCCCCGAGCTTCCGACCCATTGCCTCTTCTGGGATCCAGTTCCCTGTTTGCGCTTCTTCCTCCAGCACACTCATATCCTAACAAGAAATCGGCACCTGGTGCTTACAGAATAACTAAGAAAAATGTTGATAGCATGAGCCTATTGTGAAAAAATAATGATACGCTATTGAGTTTCTTGTATTCTCCTTTTTTTGCATGGAATGTTTGTTCACTAATGCAAGAATTGTGTACGAAACTCGAACCCTCGATTTTATTCAGCAGAAGCAACAATTTTCGTTGCAGCGTAAACCTAAATTCTCCAGGCATATCTCCAAAATGTTTCAAAGACAATCAAAATTTTCAGGCATACCAATTTTTAAGCTGAAAGCAACTAATATTAATTACTCATTTAGTACTCTTACAAGCAAGAGCAACAAAATCCTGAACATAGGTTTAAACAAAGCATCTGAACAGAACATTATAGGACCAAAACCCTGCAAGACATTCCTAATGTGAATATCTTTATGGAAAACTCTAATTTGTCCTCGGTGTGGCCCATTCAACCCTGAGGATGAGATTGTCATAACCGTACCCGTTCAGTTTGTTGATTGCTCTCTGGGCATCTTCCCTGTTCACAAAGTTGACGAAACCAAATCCTCTGCTAACGGAAGTATTCTTATCCAAAGCAACGTAAACACGGCTAACAGCACCAAAAGGCCGGAAAAGTTCAAGCAAGTCAGGCTCACGAGTGTCCTCTGAAAGGTTGGTGACACGAACAGAGTTCTCATCATTCCTTCGTCTCATATCACTTCCAACTCTGTCTCCACCTCCTCTCTGGACTGGAGGAACATACTTACCTGTGCTAGGAGTTCCAGGCACTGCTTCTGTTGTAGGAGGTTTATCAATAAATCCTTCAGTCGGTGGGGCGAGATCCTTATACGGGCAATGTGAAGTCCAGTGATCACCCTTCTTACCACAAGTCCTACAAAGTTTGAGAGCAGCCCCTCCTTTTGTGAGTTGAGACAGAGGGTCTCCTCCAGCCTTTGGTTCTTCTGCTTTGCTACCTGTTCACAGTCATATACAGAAAATAATAATCAGAAAACCCAACATACCAATTACCATGACCAATTGGCATCGATCGATAACAAATAAATCTATTCTATATCAAGAGAAAATCAAACAAATCTCTGACAAAAGACATAACAGAGAAGCCGCAGATGCAATGCAATATATGAGGGCAACAACAAATAGTTCCTCTATTTTACTCCATGTTAACAATGCATCATCCACAAAACAAAATCACATGGCTAGTGAAGGTAACTTCAAAAATCAAACTGATCCAACAAATTTGAACTACATCATATCCGAGAAAGTAACCATAATAACAGTAGGCCACTTGACTAAAACAACCTTTAACCTCTCCACAAACCTAATTAGGGGATTTGAGCACGGAACCAGATGACGTTATAAGATTTCAACTAAACATACTCACAATCTCGGGTTAGAAATCTACATCGTATAACTAGACATACACGCATGTCCGTATGAAGTTATAAGATTTAAACCAATCCCGGTGGTCAGCTAGACAGTCTACGGACTCATGTACCAAGCCAGCATTTGTTCATTTAAACATAGAAATTGCCTCAAACAGACATTTCCATTAAACAAGATAAAAGCAAGGGAAATAAAACGAAAATGCGTAGTAATGGTTAGGTTATTCGTATCGACCATTTAAAATTCCACTCTCTCCTTCCTCCAAACAACAAAATAAAACAAATTCAATTCAATTTTAGCTTCATTTATTCCAATTGCAAAAATTTATTTAGTCAAATTTTAATCTAAAGGATTAATAGATGTCTATCCCAAATACCAACAGAGAAATATATGACCAAAATCTCATGGGAAATATTCCAAATTAGCCAAATGTAGTTCTTCACACAAATTCCATATAATCTTCCTCAAAATCCGAAATTAAAAACCCTAATACCGAAAACCTGAAAAGAAGAATTCAAAAGCTTACCAGGAGCCCTGGGGCGCTCGAGGAAGATCTCTTCGGTGGAGACCATGGTGAGCCTAGCACCGACGTCCTCGTGCACGGCGTCGCCGAACTTGGGCCAGGAGCGGCGCTCCACGGCCCGCTTACTGAGCCGGGCCTGGGCGAGTCTCCGAACCCGGGTAATGGTCGTGATCTTGACCTTATTTCCATCCTCGTTGAACTTGTATTCGATCACCCTCTTGATCCCGTCCTCGTCGGGCCCAATCACCTGCCTCGGCGGCAGGAGAAAGTCGAGGTCTTCGCCGTCGTCCTCCTCGAGCTCTCCCCATCGGAGCTTTGGGGGTTGGTTTCCGGATCCGGGTCTCACTAGAGCCATCGCTGTACGTGCGGGGGGAAGGAGACGAAGAGACTTGGGGATTTTTTCAGGGTTAAAGATTAGGGCTTTGTGAGAGAGAGAGTGTGTGCCGAGAGATGAAGGCAAAACCGTTTTGGTTGGGTTTATGCATGTGTTGTTGGTCGCTGGTGGATTGAGTTTTGTTGGGCCTTTAATTACGTTAGTGTTTGTTTTGGGCTGGTGAGCTTGGTTTTATTTCTTCTGGGAGGCCTTTCTAATACCATCTTCAATGGTGACCTAAAACCTAAATTTTTCCTTTTTTTTCCCTCCAAATCCACTCCAACCCAAAACCTAAACTAAACCTAAAACCTGAAACCCAAAAGGAAGGCAAATACCAGCCACAATTTAGCCCACAAATTCAAGTGGGACCCGCGGATGAGAGTGAAATCTGGGCTGTGAAGCCCACACCCCAAAACCCACTCGCCCAACGCGCTACACGCGCCAAGGACCTTTCCAGCTGAGGCCCACCCACGTGGGGCTGTCCCCCTTGCGTGTCAACAACACTGTAGCCCAACAGCTACTTTTCTTCATCCAACGACCAGTTTAATTGGACCGTTGGTTAATCCAACGGTCCACGTTCAATTTTTTTTTATATTTATATATTTATTGTCTTTTTTATTTTTTAAGTTTATGTGGTTTATTAAATGTCATTGGTATTAAGTTTATGTGGTTTATCTTGATTTTCATGTATTGATTTAGTGATTTTTCAAAATTTATTGGAATTTAAATATTTTAGGTTAAAATGTTCATAAAATTAATTTAGGATAGTCTACATAAATTTTTTTTTTATAAAAAAAGTTAATTTAAAAAAAAATAGCCTTAATTCATTCTTTGATAATCTGGTGCTAAAATTTTAAGCCAGAAGGGTTGGAGTAGAAAAGCTGTTTTTGGGCTAAAACCTAAATTTTCTAGGCTAAATATTTTTAGGTTTTAGGTCACCATTGGAGATGGTCTAAAGTGCAATACATATTCATATCTTAACTATCATAAGTGATCAAAATAGTATAATAGTGAAATCTAGTTTTGATGTAGATCATATGGCGGAATGGATTGAGGATCAAGTTGAAAGGCGCAAATCGGGCAACAACCACACTGCTATGTGTCAAATTTGGGCCATGGTATGTTGTTAAAGTGACGACGACGCGCATTAAGCACATTGTTTTGTTGTGATATATGGGCTTTCTAGCCAAATTCTGTCGTTTTTAGTGTTTTATTAGAGTTCTAAGTTTTAAGGACGTCATTATTTTGTTAATTTTTTCATTCTAATCATGGACTTGCCACTTAGTACTACGGTCTAGTGGTACTCTTCTTCACTTGTAAGTGAGAGGTCTTTGGTTTGATTCTCGCTAAAAACGAATTTGAATAACATAATTGCTAACCCATTGTGAGACTATCCCTCTCCCTTCATGTAGATATATCGTTTGTTAAAATAAAAATCATCGACTCCAAGGGCTTCTAGGGTTAAGATACACAGTATATAAGACTCTTTGGCTTTAGGTTTGTTATCTTATCAATTATGAATCAATAAATTTTGAATTTCTCGTTTTTTAAAATTAACATTGATTGATCTTCTCTTTGTCACACTGCGTCAGACTTCGATAATTGCAACCAACTGATGGTTTGCAGATCAGCCTAACAAAGCTTTTGAGACAGATTAATTTGCTACCGAAGGCACCATGCATGATGAACAACAATAAAAAAGGTTTGCAGACAGAGAAAATGAAAATCCATTCATTCAAATGCAAAACTTCACAATCGCACGCAGTAAACAATCCTAGTACAACAAACACAAAAGGATACCTCCCAATTTCCTTACAAAAAAAAAATTAAATAGCGATGTAATTGTAGACAATAATTGAACAAAAGTGCAAAAAGAAAGCACCAACTTTACAGTGTCATCAACCACCGTCGCCACCACCGCCGTCGCCACCACCATGACCACTACCACTGTCACCGCCATCCATAATAGACAGGTGGGCAGCAGTCATCACTACAACAGCTGCGCTACCAACATCACTGCTTGAGGCTGCAGCGGCCGTGGTGGTGCCTCCATCAACCTGACCACCACCGGGAGCCGTTGCACCATCATGATGTCCTCTACTCTTGCGGCTTCGACGAGAGCTGGAATGAGACGACCGATCATCCTGCAGTTTCTCTTGATGATCTTTGTGTTTGCGGCCTGTAGGTATGCAGAAACAAGTGGTTTTGCTCTTCATGTTAATTTTGGTTAACGAATATTAGCATCAAAACATCTAAATTATAAGAGACGCATGAATGAATGGTTTGTGAAAGCACGTGTTAGTTGTACATGATCATTTCTTATTTAACAAGTTTTATATCATGACGTGTAACACGATCATGGTAATGACCGATAACCTTTTCCTTTCGTATTCTTCCATTTTTCAAATTGGTTCAAAGCTTCTTTTACCTACTTTGATTATACTTAATAATACATACGCAATTATTACTTATACACTCAGCTCGTCCCTCATATGTAAATTATGTTAAACAAGTGAAGTAGTATTAAAGCATCTAATTCAAAACTAACTGACAATAGAAGAAACCAAAACGCGTTTTGTCATCCAAAAAAAAATCAAGACGCATTTTAAACTATAATGAAAGGCTTCAATTTTGGACGTGGGATAAGACTTTTGATGCGTTGTACTAATACAGAAAGACTCTTAATGCGTTGTACTAATACAAAAATTTAAAGTTATGAACATGATTATGTTATGTAAATCATGAAAGAAAAAGCCAAAAGATTCTTTAGAAAGTTGAAATGGACATATAATCTTACTAAGGAAG
The DNA here is from genome assembly GCF_019419815.1 of Pyrus x bretschneideri. Classification (NCBI taxonomy): domain Eukaryota; kingdom Viridiplantae; phylum Streptophyta; class Magnoliopsida; order Rosales; family Rosaceae; genus Pyrus; species Pyrus x bretschneideri. The sequence goes on along the minus strand of NW_025999712.1, from coordinate 2,864,694 downwards.
ATTATGGAGGCATGTATCACGGAGAATATGGGTGCTATTCGTTGATTGATAGCAGCTAGGTAAGGTTGTATCTGTGAAATTATATAGACGTGTTTTCATCACTATTGATAGGGTGTTGGCTAATGAGTAATGATAGTATGGCACATGTTTATTAGATGCTAAGGAGAAGAGATCTAAAAGATTGTCTGAGAAAGCCCGAGAGTGTTCAATTTTGTGGTGGTGTATGTAGATGACAAAGTGGATACAAATAGTGCCGGTTCCCAGGGTTGTGTTCCAAGTGCAAGAGAGCAACTTGTATGATATAAATACAACGTCATAGTAGCGTCTTGTGCTAATGATACAACAATATGTGGAGAAAGACCAATGCATGTTCTTGTAGTATTGGCATGAGACGTCATCGAACGACACACCCTTACCATACAAGTCACCCTTCAAGTGTAAATATATTATTTGCTTTCCAAGCCTCTCCTATCATTGCTCCCAAAAGAAAAAAGCCTGAAGGAAGGCAACCAAATAAACAAAGTCCAAACCAGCTACAAATGAATAGGAGAAAGTTATCCGAAGTCACAAGTGGTTTGTACTTCAGATGATTAATTAATTAATAGCATTCATTACAGCATTTGATCGTTTTGTTCAATTTCCTAACTCTCAATATCAATTGTGTCAGAAATGGGGATGATTACACTTTACACCTTCTTGTTTAGAACAAGTAACATTTTGGTCCCTACCTTGTAAAAGAAGACACTTTCTTATCTTTCAGTTGGGGATTCTGACACTTTTAAGCCATCTGTGAAAACAATTGTTAAGTTATTTTGCTTTTTTTAAGGTAGCACTTATTGACCTATCTTTACCTATCCTTCTCGCGTATGGAGTGATGTTGAATTGTTAACAAATGTTATATGGACATTAAAAAAGGATATTTTCATAATATAATCCTTAACCTACATACAGATAGAGATATGGACCATGGTGACCTAATATGTGATCGAGAAAAAACTGAAATACATATGTGAGTCTTCATGATCCCTTGAATGATGGATTGTAGTGGCTTGACCACCAGCTGATCCTTAAAAAAAAAACAAAATAAAGAAAAAAAACAGTTAAGTTAATTGCTGGACGGATTAAAGCGTCAATAGCGAAACAATTTCTAGCTTTAAGAGTAATTGTGATGGGCAGATATGGTCTTCCCACTCCACTTATTGATATGTAGATTTTTACACATCTCTTTTAACTCTCATCTCTCCTTAATATTTAGCAATCAAATTGAATAAATCAACAAAATCAACGAACATGATTCCATAAGAGTATATGAGAACTTAAAAAGAATGTTGTTTATCATTTTCTAATGACCCGCGTTTGACATGATTTCGCTTGTTTTAATGCTTTTGCTTAGCATGTTGTTCTGTGCGCCTTTTTTTTAGGATCAAATATATACTGTTATTTAATTATCAGTGGAAAGACCCTAATTAAAACCAGTCATTCTCAAAAGAGTGCTCTAACATGCACTGTTCTGTAGCATCTAATAAAGAGAATTTTAACGAAAAACTCTCGGTACTGTTCACTTTAACAAAAAATCATATTTTTACACTAAAAAGTTAATTATGGTACTATTCACTTTACCCTTTATTTTGTTCTTATCATTAAAACTCAAAGTTTTCAAATCATTTTCATTAGTTTGTCTTCTAATAAAAGTAATCCATGCTGTAATGGAACTCTAATTTGCAAATAAAGATTGATCCAAATAAAACTAAACCATTCAATATAGCAATTAGCCAAACTCATGATGTTACCTTGGCTAGCTGGATATAAGGAAAAAGGATTGTAACATGAGAGAAGCAAAGGGGGTCAACCTCTTTCAAAATTTCAACTTGGATTTTGGCAATGCAATATAGTTGGATTCTCATATCGATCCAAATGAATTTTTCTTTCCATGAAGGTAAATCTTTACCTACTAGGCAAGAGAATAGCAAGTTACAAATTATGTCTCGGTAGGACATGTATATTACTATGAAATTCATAAATGAAGTAGTTAATGGTGGGGTTACCATTATCCTTTTTCTAGTGGTGAATCTTGTATGTGTTCCTTAAAAAAGGAAGTTGTCCATTTTTTGGGATCTCGAAGGGGTGTGGAAACACAATGGAAATGGAAAAGAGATGTAAACTCTAGTTTCTTCGGAAATGACAAGATCTTTAGTGCAAGAAGAAGGAGTTAGACCCGTATTCAACCTTTTAGTATTTGAAATATTTTGGTTTGGAAAATCTGCTTCCAATTCGATTCGATCAAAAACACCTCTACTGAAACCAAAATGTGCCATGAATAGAATTACCTGGTGTGATGATTCCATGCACATTGGCTTGTTGCATAACACAAGTTCTACATCCGTCGTTCTGCCCTTTGCGTGTGCGAGTATATGTTGGGGGATGATCTCCACACTCATTTTACCTTTTTAGTACATATTATAATTTCTATCATTTGATTCTCCTTTGTCTATTCAAATTAACGGCAAGAGAATGTTTAAGAAGAGAAAATATAGTGTGAAAAGTCTTTTTAGCCAAAATGGCCTCTGAGATTGGTATAACTTCTCTTTTTTGTTCATAAGATTTGAAATCGATACAATTGGTCCTCGAGTTTGTCCACCGTCAATTATTTTGATCATTTCGTGAAAGAAAAAAAAAATCTCTCTTAAAGAAAGACTATAATGACAAAAATACTCTCAAATTAGTAAACAATGGGCCAAAATGATTTTACAAAAATTGAGGGTGTTTTTGTCATTATGTCGTTATTTAATGAAAATTTTTCACAGAATGACTAAAAGGAATAAAGGATTGACGGTGGACAAATTCAATGATCAGTTCTATCAACTTTAAATCTCATGGACCAAATAAAAAATTATGCCAATCTCAAAGATCAATAATTAAAAAATTACGTGAAAATCATTTTTCTATAGAATATAATTTTTCACTTAGAAGTTAGAAATACTCACCCTTTAACATTTCAATAATACCTGACAATAAAATTTCCCTAGCATGTTAATGCAAGATTCCGAGCTTCTAGACTTAGCATAGGTATTCTAGAAGCTTGATAAATTATTGGCATGATAAATTATTGAACCCTTTTTCACATTTGATTGACGTGTAGGTCCAAATAACAGGTCAATAAATTATTCCCTTCCGACCTAAATTTATTAATCTAACTAAAGTTAGCCTTTCTAGAAACATTTCACAAAGAAATTATGCAACTAATTGCGATAGAGCATCCAAATATCCTGAATAATTGATGGTCTGATATGATCAGTGAAGGAGCCACATTGAGGTCACGCACGGTTGGTCCAAGTCCATTTGAAAATTTTTCTAGTGTATATTAATTGTGTGCAAGATTAGACAATAAATAACATGGGGTCGCTGAATATAATTTGTTAGTTTCAACCAAGCATGAGTTTGAAGCTCGCTGGTCTTTACATATTTTGTTTATCTTAACCTAGCCTTATGTTTTACCATTTAAGTATTAATTCCTTTTTTGTCAGTTCATATAAAATAAGGCCTATACGATTTAGAGAAAGATCCAGTTAATGTTGAAAGAAAATCTTATAGTAAAATAGTTTTGAGCCATAAATTTAACTTTTTATTCAAATATAGTGTGGTAATCTTTTTTTTTTTTTTTTTTTTAATCAAAGCTTGTAAACAATTTTTTGTTCTTATGGTATAATTGTCTCAATACTAAACTTTTCATATAAATTTTAAAGTTCCTTCACTCTTGTTTGATTAAAATTTTCCCAAAACAAAATGATGATCTCATTGATCATGGGATAAAAAATTATGATCCAATCATTTATCATGGAAAAAAAATAAAGGCACGTAACCGATTACACATAAGGTTTTTATTCACGACGGTAAATTTCTTACTAAAATGCATAGGTCTTTTATTTAGGTTTCGAATTCAAATCCCCTCCTCTATTTAGATTAAACAAATTTCACGTTACACAAATTCTATTGATTGCAAGACTAAAATAGCGTCCCGCTAATATATATATAATCTCTGTCTCTTGTTGCCTGACCCCGGTATTGGGGGTCTTCACTATATAGGCCATCAGGAAACCCTTGCGTTGGGATCTTTCCACTGGCATTTATTGCACCACATATGTAAGCTTACTGGCATTTTTTCACCTACCATCCTGATATAGTCCAAAATTGGATTGAGAGTTTCAAGTAGCTCAACGAGCTGAGCATCATGTTTCCCGTCCAAAATTGGATTGAGAGTTTCATCTCACACGTCTTTGTACTATTGACTTCATCTATTCTATAGATCCTCTCTCTCTTTCAGTTCTTAGTGAGATAGGTATTTCCAACTCATTATCTTGATAGTTTTGTTGCAATGTATTTTACCAGATACTATTATTTTTTTCCGGAGCTTAGATGCTGTTGCAACTTGTAAGGACCCCTTTTGAGAGTTGTTCTTCATGAATATGTATATTTTAATACCCTTTTTCTTCATGAAATTGATATCGTATTTCCTTTTTAAAAACAATATTAATTGAAAAAAAAATACAATAAGAAAGTACAGTTACGGTTTCTTTTGTTTTGATAAAATTTTAAAGGCTCGTTTAGAAGTGTCTTTAAAATTGGTGAAAATGCTTTTTGTGAATTTTTTTTTTTTAGAATCATTCTTGGTAAACATGCAAGTGAAACTTGAAAAACACTTCAAGTACTTTTGAAACTCAAAAATATTTTTTCTAAAAATATTTTGAATCATTTTTTATAAATACTTTCAAACGGGTACTGAATATAAATTCTAGCAAAAGTTAAAAAAATAAGAAAGAGAATTTTGTTAGTCCAGGTACTATTTTTGTTGGACTTGGTTTCCTCAATCTCTGTTAAACTGTAGTGGACTTCTTTGGTCAGAGTTGGTGGACTTTTTCCAAGCCGAAAGACGAAAAAGGTCTCTAGAAGGCCATAAGATAACCCTAATACTGTTTTTGGTCAGAGTTGGTGGACTTTGGTACATACACGTAAAAGAACTGTCCTTTTCATGAGTTTGAAATTATCATATTCTTGTTAATTACTTTAGTACATAAGTTAATCTACTTCTAGAAGAAAGAAGCAAATTATTATATTATTCACCGAATATATGCATGCTGCAGATATGGGCAGTGGGATAAGGTTAACCACCAAAATGCACCATTAGAGCATTAGCAAGAATATTATACGCCCACTCGATCTATCTCTCAACCCACCATCCGACTTGTAATAATTGTTTAAATTAAGGGTTATTACATGTACACTTCACATATTGTTGAATAAACTCCACATACATTTTGCATTTGCTTTTTCAATTAAATTTTATCTTAATATACCTCATTTACTTCCCCATATTACCCTCCCACCCCCATTTTCAACATACACCTTACGTTTTATATATACATCCCACATTATTCACATCTTATAATGCTCAGTCACAATCAAGATTGGAGGAAGATGAGGCTGCTGAGAATCTGGAGAGGGTGGCAGGCGAGGTAATTCGCTGAGGTTTAATGACAAAAATTCGAGGGTAAAAGCAGCAAGGGAAAGGAGAACAATCAGAGGGTCTCTTGTAATGTGAATGGCACTAGGACTTTGCCCAGATTGGCAAAAACGTAGCTGAATGTTGATGTAGTTTCATTGCATTTTCAGATGTATGAAAAAATAAACATATTTATTTATTGGTGTTGAATTGCAGAACAGAGATTGTGTTTAGCCATTTTATTACTATTATCATTTCTTTAAATTGGGGTTATGCCGTGAGACGACATACATAAGGAAATATTGTTAATTTCTTCGCACTCCATTCAAGTTCTAATCCGGCAGTTTCATCATTTTGCTTGCATTTGTTGGGAAGATAAAAAAATAGATAAATAATACGTTAAAAGTGGTTTAAGGTTTATTCAGAAATTTTTTATTTTTTATTTTAAAACTTAATAAGCTCAAAATTAGCATTGCATAGTAGAGTGTATAAGTTATTTAATATCAAATTTGAATGTGGGGTGTATTCAACGGTACATGAGATGCTAATAAAAAAAGCCTTAAATTAATCCTCACCCTAAACAAAACAATAATTGAACTACAAAATAGCAGGCACTCAAAGGAGAAACTTTTAGTTATGACGGGAACAGAAGTGGTATACCAAGTGTTTTAATAGGAATGGTGGGAAATTTTATTTTTTTAAGTTATTAACTTTTTAGCACACATATCCCTTCATTTGTTTAATGACACGTGGTGTACCATGTCGTGTATCGGTCACACTGAAAAATATCTCCACTCAAAGAATCGAAAGTACTAAACTAACTAATTAAATACAAATTTCTAGTGCCTCCACGTGCTTCTTTGTGTTTTGGTCTAAGGTGGTGGATTGTCTGCCATCCTGTTACCGTCCCCTTCCCATCATCTTCTATTTGTGCAGTCACGGTTAAACCACGTCAACATTTTATATTAATTTTTTAATAGAGATAATAAGACAAAAAGTAATAGGAATATAAAATGTTGACGTGGTTTAACCGTGACTGCACAAATATAAGGGGATGAGAAGGGCATGGTAACAGAAGGGTAGACAATCTGCCTCCTTGGTCTAATATCACTGCACATCTTTCTTCTTTCGATGAATTTCATAAATTAAAAAAATAATAAAAAAATATGCGAATTACATTTACATTTTTTGGGTTTGACGTGCTTTTCAGATTAAGTGGTGAAGTTTTAATTATCTCACGTTGCACTACGGGCTGGTTTGGTATTGCTATGCTTTGAAAAATCTTCTATTGTGCTATTAGAATAAGCAGTTGTGAAATAAAGTAACAGAAGGTTTGGTAAACTTTTTTGTAAAAGTGCTTTTGAAACAAAAAAAAAAAACAGTATTATAGTGTTTGATAAACTTTTATGTGAAACAGATGTAAAAAAAAGTTGGTTTTTCAAAGCTGAGTTTTGCAGCTTTGTGTTTTTGGCTTTTTTTCACCTAAAACTGTGAAAAAAAAAACTGAAGCTGAATGTTTACCAAACATAAAAAAGCTCCCAGCTTTTTTTGATAGCCACTTTTTTTTATTTTTTTTTAATTTTAATTTTTTTAATTTTTTCAGAATCACCTCAGTACCAAACTAGGGCTAAGAGATTTTGAAATTGTATCAATTTATATTTTTTGTCTTGACCATCACGGATTACTTATAAATAAAGGAGGGTTTTAAACGTAGAGAACCTTCTTTAACTGGACAAACAACCCAAAACGCTCTACGAGAAACCTTGCTCATATCCATGAGAAAAAAAAATTCAGACAAGTGTTGACAACTGGCGACATCTTTAATTTGCATTAATAGCAGTGGAGCCGTATAATAGGCGATTCAAAGCACCTTCAGTTAAGATCAGTGAATAACAATGTAACTGATTGGTTGATTATCTATTTAAGTCTCTGTGGACGAAGAACTCTCATTTCTCTCGTCTCAAAATGTTATCTCATTAAATACCCGGTTACCCCTTGTTCGGCGCAATGAAGACCTAGTAACCTTGTCTCTATATTCTAGAACCCAAGGCTAAGACATGTTTGTTCATCGGTCGTAATCACTTCGGTGCAGAAGTCAGCAACGTATTCAATACCACTACCACATCTATTTTATTCGTTCGACTGAGTTCAGAAGCGAGTTGGCACACCGCATTCACAAGCAGGACGTATGTGATACCCCGTCCTCAATTTAAGTATTTTATTTCATTTATAGAAGTATTTCAAAGATCTAGTTGAAGTTAGTTTGTTATATTGTCAGGTTTTGAGAAAAATGAAATGACGAGTATTTTTGTCATTTTAAATTTTATTTGACCTTTTGGGTCAACTATTGAGTTGGTTAGATAGAGCTCAACCTTACAAACGTTTCAGTGAAATCTATTTGTGAATCAGAGTTGAAACGAAGAAATTAAAAGTGTTTTAATTTGGAACGCATTTTGGTCATTTGGACCAAAATGTGCTATTAATGAAAATTTTGACCTTCAGAAGTCAGAAGACCCAACTTTCCTATTTTGGAAAGTCGACTCAGAAGCCAGAGCCATTCCTGAATCCCATTAACCTCATTCGAAGCACCAACCTGCATGACCCACGTGTTTTTAGACGTGTCTAAAGCTGACCAATACCCACCTTAGTATTTTTAAGATTTGACTAAGGCGCTTTCATTAATATTCACCTCAACATTTTTTATTAAGTTAAATTACATGTCATTATTATATTTTTAGAATTTAACTTTTAATTGCTTGATGGGTTTTTCTTATTTAGTGGAGATATTAGTTACTAATATATTTTCTCTTTTTCCAAATACATTTTTTCGAACATAATTTTTTTTGTTCTACATACATTAACATTATCTCTTTTTCCAAAATGCTTTGTTTTTATTGATTATTTTTCCAAATAGTTGGTGATCCAACATAAAAGTTATGTGTAATTTTTTCAATATTTTTGTGAAACTATTTTCCTTTGTTGTTTTTTTACTTAGAGTTGTTGACGAACTATTATTAGGTACAATACATTGTATATATGTAATCAATGGGTACATTTGAATTCGTAAAAATCGTTAATTGGTACATTTATTGCAGTTTTGGGACGTTTGATTTGGTACATTATTTTTTATTTTGGTACGTTCAATTTCGTACACATTGTTTATTTATGTTTATATTGTTGTTAGTCCTACTTTCTCTTAATGTACTAAAAGAAAAACTGATTTGGTAAAATAAAAATTAAAAAAAAAAATTAAACCCGTTTTGGAAAAAATATATATTTAAATCATAGATAATCATTGCTAAATTGTAGGGATATTGTGACAATAGATTGAACCAATCACCTTTTTTTAACAATTATCTCTAAAGGAGGAGAAAGTAATAAAAATGTTAGATTATAAGAAAATTGTTTCAGTATGATGTGTATATTTTTGGAGTGAGATTTTAGGAATTATAGTGTAGTGACAGGTCATGCAATTTTGGTATAGAAAATGATTAATTCTAATACATATAGCATGATTTTGTTTTGTTTTTTTTTTAAATGTTTAATCAAATTTCTAAAAAGCATATATATTTAGTCTAAATAATTCAAAATCGGCAAGCCTATATCAAATATCCCAATAATTAAATTAAAACGTCATACCTGACGAAAGAGGCAGTAACCGAGACAGGAAGGGCGCATGCGCATTTTGACCACCCATTGAATTAAGTGATCGAAATGAGTTTTATATCAGGACACTAATAGTCACAGAATCCACCAACTACATAATTAACAATCACATTCGTCAAGGAAAGATTGTGTGTTATTGTTGTTTAAGTGTTGTAATGTGTTCCAATGGAAAAAAACTGTTATATTTTGAAAATTAATATTATAATATGAATTACCGACAAAGTTAATGTCTTTTAGACAAATAAAAAATAAGACCAATTACATTTTTTTAACAGAAAAGACTAATTACATTTTATATCTTCAAGTTTGAGGTGATTTTTAAATTAAACATAAGATTTCAATTTTTTCGCATTACCCTCTAAGGTTTTGAATTGTATCTAAACACACATTTCCTTTATTTGAACATCTATTATTCATTAAATTGATGAGTTTTTAGGTTATGTGGTGCAACGTGGTTTACATGTCGATCCAGTTACAGGTTTTATGCTCACCATGTCATAAATTTAATGAAGATTCAAATCCTTAGTCAATCAAAATGTGTAAATTGATACAATTTTAAAACCTTAATGCTTATGAGACAATATAAGAAAATTAAAACCTTGTGATCTATTTTGAAATTCACTAAAAAATAAAGAGTGTGAAATGTAGTTAACATGATAGGACAACATAAGAAATTCAAAAATTCAAAATGATGAAACCTGATGACCACATAAAGTTATAAAAATAAAAAATATGACCGGAATATTTACATGCTCGACGTACTAATATTCATTTTAATTTATTACGACTATAGGGGACCCAAATTGCATGACCACTATAAAAGCAGCATGAAACATCTCACTTTGCCACCCATCAGTTTCCTCACCTAGTAGAGATCAGAAAAGTACTGCACAGCATCTTTTGTACCAGTGAAACTAATGGGTTCCTTAACACTTCCAAAGCTTCCTACCATCAATTTCTCCATCGATGCCTTGAAGCCTGGCTCAAGTTCTTGGCTGTCCACCTCCAAACAAGTTCGATATGCACTCGAAGAGTACGGTTGTTTCGTGGCGCAGTACGATCAAGTTTCTGCACAACTTCTGAACAATATCTTTGGGCAGGCCAAAGATTTGTTTGAGGTTCCTTTGGAAAACAAAGTGAAGAACGTTAGTGATGAACCATATCGTGGGTATATTGGACCCTGTTGAATTATAAGTCTCTAGCTGATTGAGTATTAGAAATAAGATGAGTTTAATGTGTGTATTCACTTGAGCATATTTGTCAAGTGTAAAATTACAAGTTGTAAGGCCATGAGAGCCATGTGGTGTGTGATCCATGTATTTAGTTAGATGAGTGACTAAGATTAAAAGTAGAGTTTTGTGTGGTCCTAAAGCTAAGGCCATCAGTTAATGTAAAGGAGTGTTAGTGCTCACTTTTTCCATATAGTACAAATTATTCCTCTGCAATACTTTTGCAAGAGAGAACAAGAGAGAAAGTTTTTCGTTTCAGCTTCTTCCATCTCTGTTGTTTTCATTTTCTGTTAAGTTCTTCCTCTTCGTGGAAAACCCAGGAGAAATCGAGTTTCACTAACATGGCCTCAGAGCCTAGTTCGATCGTTTGAGATCTGGGCGTAAACTGTGAAGCATTTTGAGTTACACTTAAGCTCGTTCCGGCTCAAGCGAAGTTGCCGTGTTCGTCTTGTCTAAGCTAAGAGATGGCTGGGTCTGGAAGTTCTGAGGTGAGAACTCCGATCTTCTCCGGTGAGAACTACGAGTTCTGGAGGATTAAGATGATGACGATTTTCAAATCTCATGGGTTATGGAGATTGGTTGAAAAAGGGGTTACGATCTCAGAGTCAAAGAAGAAGAAGGCTGAAGGAAGCTCAGAGGGAGAAGAAGACGATGAGAAAATGGTTGCAGCATATATGCAAGATGCAAAGGCTCTAGGTATTATACAGAATGCGGTTTCTGATCAGATTTTTCCTAGGATTGCCAACGCCGACTCAGCTAAGGTGGCATGGGATCTACTGTATGGAGAATATCATGGTGGTGATCAGGTTAGATCCGTGAAACTTCAGAATCTTAGAAGAGAATTTGAGTATGCTAGAATGCGAGATGATGAATCTCTGTCTAGTTATCTTACAAGATTGAATGATTTAATTAATCAGATGAGAACATTTGGTGAATCCCTTTCTAATGAGAGACTTGTGCAGAAGGTTCTGATTAGTCTAAGTAAACCTTATGATTCCATCTGTTTAGTTATAGAAAACACAAAGTGTCTAGAGTCTGTTGAGTTGCAAGAAGTTGTTGCGATTTTGAAGAGTCAAGAACAACGATTTGACTTGCATAATGTTGATACCACTGAGAAAGCTTTTGCATCATTCTCAGTAAGTCCAAAGGGGCAAAATAGAAGTGGAGTTCAACCTGGCTCATCAAAATTCCAGAAGAATTGGAATGCTAAGGGAAAGAAATGGGATTCGAAACCTCGTTTCCAACAGAAACCTTTCACTAGTCCTGCACCAAATACATATCAGTCACAGTCAATGAGTCAAGAGATTGTCAAACCACTGTGTAGAGTGTGTTCTAAGTATCATTTTGGTGAATGTCGATATAAGGGGAAACCTAAGTGTTATAATTGTGATAAGTTTGGTCATTGGGCTAGAGAATGCACTGTAGGGAAGATTGTGCAAAAGGCAAATTCTGCAAATCAGGTGGAAGTGTCAGGAAATCTGTTTTATGCTAATAGTGCAATTTCAGAAACAAATATCAATGGAAATTGGTATGTTGACAGTGGTTGTAGTAACCACATGACAGGGAATGCTGATCTCCTTGTTGACATAAATACAAATGTTGCTGGAAAGGTGCAAATGCCTACTGGTGTGTTAGTGAATGTGGCTGGAATGGGTTCTTTGCAGATTGACACTAATAGAGGTAAAAGGTATATCAGGGAAGTCATGCATCTGCCAGGTTTAAAGGAGAACTTATTGAGCGTTGGGCAAATGGATGAGCATGGATATTATCTAGTGTTTGGAGGAGGTTTGTGCAACATATATGATGGACCTTCACTTGAAAATCTTATCATCAAGGTTAAGAAGAAGGAAAATCGATGCTATCCTCTTTCTCTGGTGAAAGATAATCAGTTGGTTTTGAAGGCTAGTTTGGAGCATTCTACTCAGTTTTGGCACAGAAGATTAGGCCACTTGAATTTCAGAGGGCTTCAGCAACTCAGTGAGAAGAATATGGTGCATGGTCTTCCATATCTAGAAGCAACCAAGGATGTATGTCAAGGATGTCAATTTGGAAAACAGCACAGAGAATGGTTTCCAAAGGATCAAGCCTGGAGAGCAAGCTGTCCTCTAGAACTTATACATGTTGATCTCTGTGGTCCTATGCAGAATGCATCATTGGCTGGAAACAAATTTTTCATGCTACTCATTGATGACTGTACAAGGATGATCTGGGTGTATTTTCTCAGATACAAATCTGATGCAGTAAATTACTTCAAAAGATTCAAGTCAATGGTGGAGCTGCAGAGTGGTTTCAAAATTAAAAGTCTAAGGAGTGACAGGGGTGGAGAATTTTTATCTTCTGAGTTCACTAAATTCTGTGAAATTGAGGGCATTCAAAGGCAACTCACCATGGCTTATACTCCTCAACAGAATGGAGTAGTGGAGAGAAAAAATCGAACTGTGGTTGAAATGGCAAAGACTATGCTTCATGATAGAGGTATGCCATATGTTCTTTGGGCTGAAGCTGTACACACAGCTGTATATATTCTAAATAGGTGTCCTACAAAGGCACTAGGAAATACAACCCCTTTTGAAGCCTATAGTGGCAGAAAACCAGGTCTTGCACATCTCAAGATTTTTGGTTCCCTGTGCTATGTTCATATACCTACTGAGACAAGACAGAAGCTAGATGCTAAGAGTGTTAAAGGTGTATTTGTGGGTTATGCTACATGTGAGAAGGGATACAGAATATTTGACCCATGTACCAATAAGTTAATCTTGTCAAGAGATGTGGTTTTTGATGAATCTATGACCTGGAATTGGAAAGAAAATTCACAAAATTCTGCTGCTGCAACCTACATTCAGGATCAACCTGAAAATGTAGTTGGTGTGAATTCATATGAGATGAGTGCGATTGAAGAATGTTCTCTCAGTCCTAGTTCTTCTTCTCATGCACAAGAACAAGAAAGTTGCACTCCTGAGTCTGCACAGATTCCAGAAACTTATGATCACTCACCTCTAAAATGGAGAAATTTGAATGATGTTCTTGCTCAATGCAACTCATGCATTCTGGAACCAGAAAGTTATGTAGATGCAGCTCAAGATAAATCATGGTTAAAGGCAATGGAAGATGAATTAGCTATGATTGAGAAGAATGGCACCTGGAAACTTGTGGATAGACCAACTGAAAAGCCTGTTATTGGAGTTAAATGGGTTTATAAGACCAAGTTGAATCTTGATGGATCAGTTTTAAAAAACAAAGCTAGATTAGTTGCAAAGGGCTATGCTCAAAAGCCAGGTCTAGACTACAATGAAACGTATGCTCCAGTGGCAAGATTGGATACTATCAGGACCCTTGTAGCTTTGGCAGCACATAAGAGTTGGAAATTATATCAACTTGATGTAAAATCAGCTTTTTTGAATGGGGTATTGGAAGAAGAGGTTTATGTGGATCAGCCTGAAGGATATGTAGTCAAGGGAAAGGAAGATAAAGTCTATCGATTGCATAAAGCCTTGTACGGATTAAAGCAGGCTCCAAGGGCTTGGTATGGAGAAATCGATACTTACTTCTCACAGTGTGGTTTCGAGAAAAGTTTGAGTGAACCAACACTGTACATCAAAGCAAGGGGGCAAGACATTCTGATTGTCTCTATTTACGTGGATGACATAGTTTATACTGGAAGTGATAGACTGATGCTTGATGAATTCAAAGAAGATATGAAGAGAAAATATGAAATGACAGATTTGGGTCTTCTCCATCATTTTCTTGGAATGGGGGTAATTCAGACCAATTCTAGCATTTTCATTCATCAGAAAAAATATGCCAGTTCTTTACTAAGCAAGTTTGGTCTGAATGAGTGCAAATCTGTGATCACACCACTTGTGGCAACTGAGAAATTAACTAAAGATGATGGAAGTGGAGCAGTAAGTGAAGAGCTGTACAGAAGCATTGTGGGAAGTCTTCTATATCTCACAGCTACTAGGCCTGACATCATGTATGCATCCAGTTTGCTTGCCAGATTTATGCACTGTCCCACCAGCAAACATTTTGGAACTGCCAAACGTGTGCTCAGATACATCAAAGGGACTCTAGACTATGGTTTGGAGTATACAAAAGGCAAGGAGACAATGTTGATTGGCTACTGCGACAGTGACTGGAGTGGATCACCAGATGATAGCAAAAGCACATCTGGATATGCATTTTCATTTGGAAGTGGAGTTTTTTCTTGGGCTTCAGTTAAGCAAAGTTGCGTGGCATTATCCACTGCAGAAGCAGAGTACATAAGTGCATCAAATGCCACTGCACAAGCAATCTGGCTTAGATTTGTTCTAGAGGATTTTGGGGAACTTCAAACTGAAGCAACTCCTTTGCACTGTGACAACACTTCAGCAATTGCAATCACCAAGAATTCTGTCTTTCATCAGAAGACCAAACATATAGACAGAAGGTATCACTTCATTAAAGATGCACTGCAAGAAGGAATCATTGATTTGATCTACTGTCCCACAGAAGAACAGATGGCAGATATTTTCACAAAACCTCTGGCTAAAGATCGGTTTAATTATCTCAGGAGCATGCTTGGAGTGAAATCAGCTCAAGACTTAAAGGGGAGTGTTGAATTATAAGTCTCTAGCTGATTGAGTATTAGAAATAAGATGAGTTTAATGTGTGTATTCACTTGAGCATATTTGTCAAGTGTAAAATTACAAGTTGTAAGGCCATGAGAGCCATGTGGTGTGTGATCCATGTATTTAGTTAGATGAGTGACTAAGATTAAAAGTAGAGTTTTGTGTGGTCCTAAAGCTAAGGCCATCAGTTAATGTAAAGGAGTGTTAGTGCTCACTTTTTCCATATAGTACAAATTATTCCTCTGCAATACTTTTGCAAGAGAGAACAAGAGAGAAAGTTTTTCGTTTCAGCTTCTTCCATCTCTGTTGTTTTCATTTTCTGTTAAGTTCTTCCTCTTCGTGGAAAACCCAGGAGAAATCAAGTTTCACTAACAGACCCAACCACCTCATGCCACTCTATGAAGGTATCGCCATTGATAATGTCACATCCCCACAAGAAACTCAGAAGTTCAAAAATCTCATGTGGCCCGATGGAAAGAGCAATTTCTGGTAAGCAGTTGTAGTGTTCTTTGTATTTTACATGTTGGTTAAATTAAAAACAAAATGCTCTCTTGCCAAATTGTCTACATTCTAAACTGTGAATCTGTTGATCCTGTTGATTATTATCTAGATGATGGTCTAATTCCTAGTCTACCAACATAACTAAATTATTTTCTTATTTCTAAAGTCATATTTAGGATTATTGCTTCTAGAAAAAAATAAAGACGCTTACGTGACGGCGAAAACATTTATGACTGCAACTTTCAGAAAAACATGAAAATAATTCTCGCTTATAAAAGCGCTTTTAGAAGTTGCTTGTTCAATTAATAAACACTTCCAGCTGTATTTCTAAAAAGCACTTCTAATAAAAGCATAAGCATAAATTTTACTTGAAGCAGTGTCAAACATGTCTAAAAAGAGAACACAACCCATTAAACATAAATCAAACGTTGAATTTCGTTTAAAATGAATCATACATAGTTATAATTTTTTGTTCTTCTTGTTTTGCTGCAGTGAAACTACAGATTCATTTGCCCAATTATTATCAGAGTTGGAGCGCAAAGTTGAACAAATGCTATTTGAAAGCTATGGAGCAGAAAAGCAGTACGAGTCTGTTGCTAGTGCCAACAGCCACCTTCTTAGATTCCTCAAGTATAATAAACCAGAGGAAGCTGATCGTGCTACCTTGAGATTTGCGAGCCATACAGACAAGAACTTCACCACCATCGTCGTTCAACACGACGTTGGTGGTTTGGAGGTTAAGACCAAGGATGGTGACTGGATTAACATTGAGTCCGCACCTTCACAGTTCTTGTTCATGGCCGGTGATGGATTGCAGGTTTGTTCCCATTGCCATATAATTAAATACCATCAAGTACTTAGCTTTCAATTACCATATATACTAGTGCTACTTAGCTCAGTTAACTCCCTATTAGTTTTTTAATTATTCTATTATTTCTATATTTTTGTCTTCAACAATATATACCTGACCAATTCAACATACACCTATTTCATATACAAATGTGAGGAAAATACAAAAATGTCAGGTAGTTAGGTGATAATACACTAATTTACGCATTGTTTGATGTGGGCGTGCTACAAATAGTAACAATTTTGTTTTTGTTATTTTGACTTGGTTTGATTAGGTATGGAGAAATGATAGAATAAAAGCATGTCATCATCGAGTGAAGCATTGTGGAGATAAGACGAGGTACTCACTTGGGTTGTTTACATTCAACAACGGAATAATACAGGTACCAGAAGAACTGGTGGACGAGAGGCACCCACTGCTCTATAACCCATTGGTTAGTCTTGAGTATATGAGGTTTCACAGTCGAGGTGAGGCCCGGAATTTAGTCTCTCCTCTCAAGACCTTTTGTGGTGTTACAAATTCTACAGCCTAATATGCAAGACTGAGTAGGACTCAACCTTGATGCTGGATAATAATACTTTTTTGTTTTGATGCTGGATAGTAATATATTGTAGTATTGATACTTTTTTGTTTTGATGCTGGATAGTAATATATTGTAGTATTGGCATGAAACGTCACTGAAGGATACACCCATACCATACAAAGCCTCCTGCAAGTGTAAATAAATTATTTGCTTTCTAAACCTCTCCTATCATTGTTCACAAAAGAAAAAAGCAAGGCCGGAAAGAAGGCAACCCAATAAACAAAGTCCAAACCAGTACAAATGAAATCAGTAGGAAAAAGTTATCACAAGTCGCAAGTAGTTTATAGTTCAGATGATTGAGAACATTCATTACTGTATTTGATCGTTTTGTTTGATTTCCTAACTCGCAATATCTGTTGTGTTAGAAATGGGTTAATTACAATTTACACCTTCTAGTTTAGAGCAAGTAACATTTTGGTCCCTACCTGTAAAAGAACTCTTTCTTAATTGACCTGTCTTTCTCGTATATGGAGTCATATTGATGTTGAATTGTTAACAAATGTTATATGGACATCAAAAAAGGGTTTATTATAATAAAATCCTTAACCTACATACATATAGAAATATGGACCATGGTGACCTAATATGTGGTTAGAAAAAAGCTGAAATGCCTATAAGAGTCTTTCTAATCTCTAGAAGGATGGACTGTCGTGGCTTCGCCACTAGCTGATTCCTTTTAAAAAATAATAACAGTTAAGTTGATTATTGGATGGATTGAAGCGTCAATAGCAAAACAATTTCTAGCTTTAAGAGTAATTGCAGCGGGCAGATAAGGTCTTCCTGCTCCACTTATTTATATGTGATTTTCACACACCTCTTTTAACTTCTCTCATCTCTCTTTAATATTTGGCCATCTAATTGAATGGATCAAATAAAATCAACGAACACGATTCAACAGAAGTATATGAGAAGTTAAAAGAAATGTGTTTATTTATTTCTGATGACCTGCGTTTGACATGGTTTCGCTTGTTTTTTTTTTTTGGTAAAAATGGTTTCGCTTGTTTTAGTGCTTTTGCTTAGCATGGTTTTCTGTGTGCCTTTTTTAGGATCAAATATATACTATTATTTAATTATCAGTGGAAAGATCCTAATTAAAACCAGTCATTCTCATTTCTCAAAAGATTGCTCTAACATGCACTGTTCTAGCATCAAATATAAGTAATCCATGCTGTCTCTAATGGAACTTTAATTTGCAAATAAAGATTGATCCAAATACAAGCAAACTAATCAATCTAACAATTAGCCAAACTCATGAAGCTATCTAGGCTCGCTGGATATATAGGAATATGAGTCAACCTTATAGTATTTGAAATATTTTGGTTAGAAAATCTGCTTCCAATTCGATTCGATCAAAAATCACCATTACTGAAACCTATTTGAGTGAATAACTAATATTGGGCTCAATTCAGTAAAGGCCAAGTTTGCAAAAAACTTATTGGCTTTCGGCTGGTGAAGGAGGCAACCCATGGTGAATTTAATACTATTACTTGGCAGCTAATAGGCAACAAGCCTATGAGAGCAACTCCAGCGTTGTAAATGCCCACCTCGGACTTTCGGGTCACCGATTCGTGCCAGGCCTATTGCTCAAGACCCCTCCTACACTGAAGCCCGCATGGACTGGAGTTGATCACCCCAGCAATTTGCTCCTGTGCAATCCACGGTCCATCGGGCTAAAGGCCCTGCTGGACTTGCTATGATGGAAGTGACAAGGGGTAGAGGGCATCTCACCCTCAATAAAAAGTGCTTTTTCATGGCAAGGATAGGTAAATATAAAAAAGCAAATGCTGACTCACTTTGTTCCATAAGCCATCACCGAGAGGGAAGTACACTAAAAAAAGAGAAGGTTTGGACATCCGGGCTAAAAGGTCTATAAAAGCAGCAAAGATTGCAAGTAGAAAGCTCTCTCAACACACTCAACTCTGAACTTGACACCAAAAAATTAGATAGCTTTGTTTTGTTTATCCTTTTTCAAGTTATAGATCCATCATAAAAAAGCCTTTTCTTGTCAATTTTAGAAGCTCTGCTGCACATTCCTTTTGTAATACCAAATCCTTTTTGTAAAATCTCTATTAACCAAGGACCAAAATAACAAAAATACTTTCAAATTAGTAAACAATGGGCCAAAATAGTCTTACAAAATTGAGGGTATTTTTGTCATTTTGTCATTATTAACGAAATTTTTTAACATAAGGACCAAAATGCTTGACCATAAACAAACTCAGGATCCAATTCTATTAATTTTAAATCTCATGGACCAAATAAAAAATTATGTCAATCTCATAAATCATTCTAACTAAAAAACCGTGTGAAAATCATTTTACTATAGAATATAGTTTTTCACTTAGAAATACTCATCCTTTAAGTACATGTCAATAATACCTGACAATAAAATTTCTCCAGCATGTGAATGCAAGATTCCGAGCTTCTAGACTTAGCATAGGTATTCTACAGGCTTGAAATTCATGCATCCATGTCGATTGCATGTCAATAAGTAGTTTAGTTCACGTGTGTTTTATATTCTTATTATTGGCATGATAAATTATTGAAATCTTTTTCACATTTTATTGACATGTAGGTCCAACTAATAGGTCTATAAATTATTCCCTGCCGACCTAAATTTATTAATCTAAATAAAGATATGTAGTAAACTTCGAGAAACTTTATGTATCCGTCTAAAGTTAGCCTTTCTAGAAACATTTCACAAAGAAATAGTATTGAAATAATTACAAGAGCGCATCCAAATATCCTGAATAACTGATGGTCTAGTCTGATCAGTGACGGAGCCACTTGGGGTCAGGTCCATTCGAAAATTTTTCTAATGTATATCAATTATGTGCAAGATTAACATGGGTCGGTGAGTATAATTTGTTAGTTTCAAACAAGCATGGATTCAAAACTTGCTGGTCCTTACATATATATTTTTGTTTATCTTAAACCCAGCCTTATATCTAGCCTTATGTTTTACCATATAAATATTAATTTCGTTTTTGTCAGTTCATATATATGAAGTTCTATACGATTTAGAGGAAGATCCAGTTATATTGAAAGAAAATATCATAGTAATATAGTTTTAAGCCATGATTTTAACTTTTTATTTGAATATAGTGTGGTAATCCTATCAAAACTCGTAAACAACTTTTGTTCTTATAATATAATTGTCTCAATACTAAACTTTTCATCTAAATTCCATGTTTGATTATAATTTTCCCAAAACAAAATGATGATCTCATTGATCGTAGGATAAAAAATTATGATCCAATCATTTATCATGAAAAAAAATCAGGGCACGTAATTGATTACACATAAGGTTTTTATTCACGACGGTAAATTTCTTACTAAAATACATAAGGTCTTTTATTCAGGTTTCGAATTCAAATATCCCTCCTCTATTTAGATTAAACAAATTTCATGTTGCACAAATTCTATTGATTGCAAGACTAAAATAGCACCTGTCTAATACATATAATTTCTATGTCTTGTTGTTTGGCCCCGGTATTAGGGGTCTTCACTATATAGACCATTAGGAAACCCTTGCGTTGGGTTATTCCCACTATCATTTGTTGCGCCACATATGTAGACTAGCTTACTGGCATCTTTTCACTTGCCAACTTGACATTCGGTGGTGAAGTGATTGGTGTCCAGTCGAAGCTACTCAAGTTCTCAGAGTAAAGTGCACCATCTTTCTCAGTCGGTCTTGGTTATCCAATCCAATCCCTCCAAGCACCTTTTCGACTTGCTTTGTGTCCCATCTTGGGTCCCTCCAGTTGACTTCGAGTCACTAAGTAGCACGAATGACATTTGAGTAGACCTTTCCTTAGAGGCTTGTGCGATAAAGCTGTTAGTTTGCCACATGCTCTTGTCTCGGCATTTAATGCATAAGAGTGACGAGTTGTTGGTCTCTCATGCTTGGGTGTGTCCCACCCCAAGCTTCTTGGGCTATTGGCCTTCATAACTTTGCCTTGGGCTTCTTCATGGCTCCCTTCATGTCTGATACTCTTATACGGGCCTAAAAGTGCCCAGTATTAACAGTACACACCTCTTGCATAAGAATTTGGAGCAATTTTGGACGTGATTAGAGCTTTGAGTTGTATCAGTATAGCCGTATTAGGTTACAGTGTAGCCATGATGGTGCTATGGGTATAAACAAAACGATGTGATGGGTGTAGTTGGAGCTCATTTGGTTGGTTAGTTTGATTAATTAATTTTCAAGTTCTATAATTTGGTGATTGGATCTCTTCAAGATCTATGTGTTGAAGAGTAGAGCTATATTATATGTTGGATCTACTATCAATTAGTGCTCTTGGATCATGCAGTGATCTGGAATGACAATTAGCTCAACGAGCTTCATGTTTCCTGTGGAAAATTTGATTGAATTTCATCTCACACGTCTTTGTACTATTGACTTCATCTATTCTATTGATCCTCTTGCTCCTTCAGTTCTTAGTAAGATAGGTATTTCCAACTCATTATCTTGATAGTTTGTTTGCAATGTATTTTACTAGATATTATTATTTTTTGTTGGGAGCTTAGATACTGTTGTAACTGGTGAAAATTTTGAGTAGAAATTTCATTGTCCCACATTGGCCATTCCCAAAAGGTTTCCTCACTTTATAAGGCTTTGTCCCTTAATAGATAGTGATTGGAGTGATGGACCATGGAGAATGAAATTGGGCTCAACCTTGGGGCTAGGCTTTAGGGTGTACTAATTAATTGATAATTAATTAATAATTAATATATATGATTAATTAAATTATTTTTTATATGAACAAACTCATCTTTTCAGACGAAGTCTAAGAGCGTATGAAAATATCTGAGAAACTAATGGAACAACACACCCCTTACGTTGAGCAGTCGCCTCCCAAAAACTTGTCTGTTGCGAACAGACATATGTTCACTATAAATACATGCATCTGCATATCATTTAGAGCATTGAAAATCATCAATCCTTATATACCAAGCATACTGAGAGTACCACAAATAAATTCGCCAGAAGTCAAGTTTTTTGGTGCTGGAATTCTGACTTGATCATTGAATCTTGGTGAAGTAAACGTCTATAGAACTATAAGCACTGAGTAGGAACAAAATTTTTGTTTCAAGGATATTGCGATATGCAAGCCTCGATCTTCAATATTTCTGTTTAATATTATTTCATTGTTCATACTCTGTTATTTATTTATTTATTATTTATTAGTATACATAAAATTATCATTGATTGCTGATATTTATCCAACAATCTTGAAACAGAAATTCATGGATCAATAATCTGTGAATGTGAATGGCTCTGTGCCAAAATACTTTGAAAAGCCTAAGAAGTTCAAGGGGTTGGATTTCAAGAAATGGCAACAGAAGATGTTGTTTTTCCTGACAACTATGAATCTCGCTCATGTTGTCAAGGAAGAAGCTCTGAAGTTTAATGAGAATCCAATGACGAAATAGACTATCATGGCAATTGAAGCTTGGAATCACTCTGAGTTTTGTTGCAGGAATTATATTCTGAATAGTTTGGATGACAATCTCTACGACATTTATTCTCTGTGCAAGACTGCAAAGGAGTTGTGGGAATCCCTGGAGAAAAAGTACAAGATTGATGATGCCGGTTCAAAGAAATTTGTTATCGGTAAGTTTCTCAAATATACTATGGTGGATTCAAAATATGTTGTCTCTCAGGTCGAAGAAATCCAGAAATTGATCTATGAACTACACTCTGAGGGATGCGAAGCTAATAAGCATTTCCAAGTTGGGGCGATAATTGAGAAATTGCCAACTTCCTAGAATGATTTCAAAATTTATCTCAAGCACAAGTGTTGTGAGATGAATATAGAGGATTTGATTTTGAGGCTACGAGTGGAAGAATATCACAAAAAGGCAGACCATTATGGTGAGTTTGCTGCCATTGAAGCCAATGCGAATTATGTTGAGGGAGGAAACTCCAAGGCCAAGCTGAAGAATAATAAAGCTCCAAAAACCAAGCAGTTGGTACAAATCTGCCTTTGCTCCCAAAGGCAAGAATCTGAAAAAGATTAAGGGCGCCTGCTATGTGTGTGGCAAATCTAGTCACAAGGCACAAGATTGTTATCATCGTAAGGATGAAAATGATATCAACAGAAACAACAACAACCATGCTAATATGGCAATCATCGATGAAGAGTTGGTTGTTGTTGTGTTTGAGGTCAACATGGTCATCAAGCTGAGTGAATGGCTGATGGATATTGGTGCTACCAAGCACATCTACGCTGATAGAAATATGTTCACTAAATACTATCCTGCTACCCCTAGAGAAAAGCTGTATATGGGCAATTTTGCCTCATCTGCGGTGGAGGGCAAAGGCAAAGTGCTACTCAAATTCACATCTGGAAAGAGTCTCACCTTGCTAAATGTGCTGCATGTTCCTGAAATAAGGAGGAACTTGGTTTTTGGACCTATTTTGATTGCTAAGGGCTTTAAACTTATATTTGAATTCAACAAATTTGTACTTACCAGGGGTGAAATGTTGGTTGGAAAGGGTTATGTGGCTGATGGCCTCGTGAAACTCAATGTAATTGCCGTTAATGATGCTAATAAAATAGATACTTCTACTTATATTGTTGAGTCTTCTAATATTTGGCATGCTAGATTAGGACATGTTAATTTTCATTCCATGCAAAGAATGGTTAAATTAGAATTATTACCCAAATTCGAAATTGATTTTAATTATAAGTGTGAAACATGTACTGAATTGAAATTTGCTAGGCAAATGAGAAAGTCAATTCTGGAAAGATCAAATGAATTACTTGGATTAATTCATAGTGATCTTTGTGACTTTAAATCCACACCAACTCGTGGAGGAAAGAATTATTATGTCACTTTTATTGATGATTCCAGTAAGTATTGCTATGTTTATTTGATTCATAGCAAGGACGAAGCTTTGAATATGTTTAAGACATATAAAGCCGAAGTTGAAAATCAACTTGAAAGAAAAATCAAAGCACTTAGATCCGATAGAGGAGGAGAGTATGAGTCTATTGCCTTCTTAGATTTTTGTGCACAACATGGAATTATACATCAAACAACGACTCCATACACGCCACAACAAAATGGTGTTGCCGAGAGGAAAAATAGAACATTTTAAGGATATGATTAATTCCATGTTAAATTGTTTTGGGCTTCCACACAGTTTGTGGGATGAAGCTTTACTTACTGCAAATACCATATTCAATAAGGTTCCTCAAAAGAAGATGGACGAGTCACCTTATGAATTATGGAAAGGACATAAACCCACTTATAAAACCCTCAAAGTGTGGGGTTGCTTAGCAAAAGTGCAAGTTTCGTTACTAAAAAGAACAAAACTAGGACCTAAAACTATTGATCATGTATTCATTGGATATGCAAATAATAGTGCTGCTTATAGGTTCCTTATTGTAAAATCTTCAATTTCTGATATTCATGTTAACACTATTTTAGAATCGGCAGATGCAGAATTCTTTAGGATATATTTCCTTACAAAGAAAATAAATCCGATTCTAATACAAAGAGGATTCATGATCATAGTCTGATGAGGCCTCTTCTTCTGGTATCCAAGAAAATGATGTGGAACCAAGAAGAGGAAAAAGAACCAAAGTTTCTAAAAACTTTGGACCAGATTTCATTGCTTACTTGTCCAAGAATGAACCTCGAACTTTTAAAGAAGCAATGTCTTCTTCCGACGCTCCTTTATGGAAGGAAGCAATTAAAAGTCAAATGGAATCCATTATGAAAAATAACACATGGGAATTGGTTGATTTACCTCCTAGTAATAAACCAATTGGTCATAAATGGATTTTCAAGAAGAAACTTAAGGCGGATGGAACCATTGACATGTTCAAGGCACGTTTAGTAGCCAAAGGTTATCGCCAAAAGGAAGGGTTGGATTATTTCGACACCTATTCTCCAGTTTCTTGCATAATGTCAATTAGGATGTTAATAGCAATTGCGGCTGTATACAACTTTGATATACATCAAATGGATATAAAATAGCATTTTTAAATGGAGAACTAGATGAAGAAATATACATGGAACAACTTGAAGGGTTCGTGCTAAAATGACAAGAACACAAAGTGTGCAAACTAGTTAAGTCATTATATGGACTTAAACAAGCTCCAAAACAATGACACGAGAAATTTGATCATACTTTGTTGACATATGGGTTCAAAATAAATGAATGATAAATGTGTCTACATTAAGAGTAATCATAAAACTTGTGTTATTGTCTGCTTATATGTGGATGATATGCTCATAATGGAAAGTGATAAAAATGTAATAAACAAAACAAAGAAAATGCTAAATTCAAGTTTTGACGTGAAAGACTTAGGTCAAGCCGATGTCATTTTAGGAATTCAAATTAAGAGAAATAGTGAAAGGTATGTCCTTACACAATCCCATTATGCAGAAAAAATATTACGAAGATTTGGTCAATTTGATTGCAAACCTGCAACAACTTCTTTTGATGCTGGATGCAAGTTGGAGAAAAATAAAGGCAATGTCATATCTCAACTTGAATATTCTCAAGTAATTGGTAGTCTAATGTACTTGATGAATTCGACTAGGCCTGACTTAGCTTATGCAGTAAGTAGTTTTAGTAGATATACAAGTAATCCTGCACAAGAGCATTGGGATGCTTTAGTAAGAGTGTTAAAGTATTTGAAAAATACACTTGACTACAGATTACACTATACAAAATATCCACTTGTTGTAGAAGGCTTTAGTGATGCTAATTGGATTTCTGACACTACATAATCCAAGTCAACAAGTGGATATGTTTTTACCTTAGGAGGTGCAGCAATATCTTGGAAATCCTCTAAACATAAATGTATAGCTTGTTCCACCATGGAGTAAGAGTTTATAGGTTTAGACTTGGCTGGAGAAGAAGCAGAATGGCTCAAACATTTTCTGGAGGATATTCTAATGTGGCCAAATCCTATAACTGCTATATGCATACATTGTGACAGTATGACCGCACAATCAAGGGCCAAAAGTCATGTATACAACGGGAAGTCGCGACACATCAGGCGTTGACATAATACTCTTAAGAAGTTGCTCTCCAATGGAATAATATCCATTGATTGTGTGAAGTCAAAGGAAAATATAGCTGATCATTGGACAAAAGGCCTACCAAGAGAGCAAATATTATTTACATCGAGGGCAATTGGTCTCAAGCCAATTCAATGAATCGGACTGGGTAGAAACCTAACCTAACTGATTGGAGATCCCATGGTTTAGGTTCAATAGGCAAATTGGTTGAGTTTGATTCAAAAGTTGAACACACAACCTACCTATTCTTATGATAAAATGTGTGTTTTCTGTTGAGTTCGAGGGGTTATGTTTTATACATTTGATGACATTAATATCTTGTTATCAAGAGGAATATGACAAACTATTATTAATTAATGTCACCTATATAGGAGTAAATGGGGCCGCATTTATGAAAATTGAAATGGCTAAATTCTCTAAAGCTCCTACGAAATTCGGGATTTGTTCAGGGCCAAAATGAAAACAACTGTATGAATTAACGTGTGGCAAACATGATATGTATGTCTCCGTTTACTACTACGGTAGACAATGTTTCCTCACTTTATAAGACTTTGTCCCTTATAGATACTGATTGGAGTGATGGACCATGGAGAATGAAATTAAGCTCAACCTTGGGGTTAGGCTTTGGAGTGTACTAATTAATTAATTGATAATTAATTAATAATTAATATATAATTAATTATCAAGATGGGCCTTGGACCTTAGGGTTCTGAAAATTAAATTCTTTAATTAATTATTTTTAATTAATTTCAAATTTAATTAAATTATTTTTTATATAAACAGACTCATCTTTTCAGATGAAGTCTGAAAGCGTATGAAAATATCTGAGAAATAGATGGAGCAACACACCCCTTGCGTTGAACAATCGCCTCCCAAAAAAATGTCTATTGCGAACAGACATATGTTCACTATAAATACATGCATCTGCATATCATTCGGAGCATTGAAAATCATCAATCCTTATATACCAAGCATACTGAGAGTACTACAAATAAATTTGTCAGAAGTCAAGTTTTCCGATGTTGGAATTCTGACTTGATCGTTGAATCTTGGTGAAGCAGACATCCGTAGAACTATAAGCACTAAGTAGGGATGAAATTTCTGTTTCAAGGACATTGCGGTATGCAAGCCTCGATCCTCAATATTTCTGTTTAATATTATTTCATTGTCCATACTCTGTTATTTATTTATTCGCATTTATTATTTATTAGCATACATAAAATTATCATTGATTGTTGATATTTATCTAACAACTTATAAGAACCCCTTTTAGAGTTGTTCTTCATGAATATGTATATTCTGGTACCCTTTTTCTTCATGAAATTGATATCGATTTTTTTTTTTTTAAAAGCAGTATTAATAAAAATACAATAAAAAAAAGTACAGTTACATTTTCTTTTAGTTTGATAAAATTTTAAAAGCTCTTTTGAAAGTGCCTTTAAAATAGGTGAAAATGCTTTTGGTGAATTTTTTTTGTTTTAGAATTAATCATTGATAAATATGCAAGTGTAACCTGAAAAACGCTCCAAGTGCTTTTGAAATTTAAAAACATTTTCTCTAAAAACGGTTTTAATTATTTTAAAAATATTTTCAAACAAATACTAAATATAAAATCCAGCAAAAAAAAAAAAAAAAAGAAAGATAATTTTGTTAGTCCAAGTACTATTTTTGTTGGACATATTTTTCTCAATTTCCTGTAAACAACGGTGGACTTCTTTGGTTTTTTCATTTTGGTCAGAGTTGGTGGACTTGTTCCAAGCACGAAAGATGAAAAGGTGTCCAGAAGGCTATACCTTTAGTACATACATATAAAAGAACTGCCCTTTTTCATGAGTTTGAAATTATCATATTCTTGTTAATTACTTTAGCGCATAAGATAATCTATTTCTAGAAGAAAGAAGCAAGTATTATATTATCCACAGAATATATTCATGCTGCAGATATGGACAGCGGGATGAGGTTTACACCAAAATGCACCACCCGACGTGTAAGAATATACGCCCACTTGATCGATCTCTCAACCCACTACCCGACGTGTAAAAGTTGTTTAAATTAATCCTCACCCTAAACAAAACAATAATTGAACTACGAAATAGCAGCCACTCAAAGAATCAAAATTACTAAACTAACTAATTAAATACAAATTTCTAGTGCTTCCATGTGCGTCTTTGTGTTTTGGTCTAATATCACTGTGCATCTTTCTTCTTTCGATGAAATTTCATAATTTGAAAAAAAATAATAATAAAATGTGACGCATTACATTTACACTTTTTGAGATTGACGTAATTTTTAAATTAAGTGGTGAAGTTTTAATTATTTCATGTTGCACTATGAAGTTTTGAAACTGTATCAATTTATATTTTTTTGTCTTGACCATCATGGAGTAATTACATAAATAAAGGAGATTTTATAACGTATAGAGAACTAAGAGAAGTCCCTTTAACTCAACAAACAACTCAAAACGCTCTATGCGAAAAATCTTCACTTTACGCGAAACCCTACTCACATCCCTGAGAAAAAATTTCGGACAAGTTTTGACAACCAGCGACATCTTCAATTTGGATTAATAGTAGTGAAGTCGTAGAACAGGCGATCCAAGAGCACCTTCAGTTCGAATCAGTGAATAACACTGCAATTGGTTGGTTGGTTATCTATCCAATTTTCAGCGGACAAAGAACTCTCATTTCTCTCGTCTCAAGAGGTTATGTCATTAGCTTCGATGAAGTGAGGCGTTACCTGATTACCCCTTGTTCAGCACAACGAAAGCCGAATCAATTATTAAACTTCACATTGATCTAGTAACCTTGTCTTCAGATTCTAGAACCCAAGGCTAAGACATGTTCCTTCATCGGCCATAATTGCTTCGATGCAAAAGTCAGCAGTGTATTCAATACTACCGCCACATCTATTTTATTTGCCTGACTGAGTTTGGCACACCTGCATTCATAAGCAAGACATATGTGATACCCTGTCCTAAATTTTTGTATTTTATTTCATTTTTAGAAGTATTTCAGATGTTTTAATTGAAGTTATCTTGTTAAATTGTATGGTTTTAAGAAAAATGAAATGACGAGTATTTTTGTCATTTCAAATTTTATTCGGCCTTTTGGGTCAACTATTGAGTTGGTTAGGTAGAGCTCGATCCCACGAGCATTTTGTGAAATCCGTTTATGAATCGAACTTGAAATGAAGAAGTTAGAAGCATTTTAATTTGAAAGGCATTTTGGTCATTTGGACCAAAAGGTGCTATTAATGGAGAAGTTAGAAGCATTTTAATTTGGAAAGTCGACCCAGAAGCCATGAGCCATTCCAAACCCCCATCGACCCCAATTCGAAGCACTGACCCACATGGCCAACGTATTTTTAGATGCGAATCCCGACCAAATCCAACATAACTCTTTTAATGCCGCCACCACCATCTTGAAGCTCTCACTTGCCTCTACAAAATCTAGCTAAGAACCAACTTAATAAACCACTACATGTGGCGGTGCGAGCCACGAAAGTCGAGGGTTCCGACAGTGGTTGTAGGAGTGACTCTGCTTGGTTAATCCGCAATGGAGGGTCACTACCTACATGGTTACTTGTCCCCAGGAGTGATTCTGCTTGGTAACCAATAATGGTGGACAATATCCTATTCAGTTATCTACTGTAGGCTTCGGTTGAATTGTGTCTCTCTAAAGTCTTAGTTTATTACATCTGCGAAAGAAGTGATTGAAGGTCTGTTTGGCTCAACATAGAAATAGTTTAATCGAATATTTACTTGATATAGTGTATCTAAAGTGAATGAATTCAGATGTGACTCATTCTTACTTGATACAAAAAGAGATGCAATGATGAAGGATATACTGATCATTCATACAAGTGATTGTTTGATTGATGTGTGTCATTCCTATACAACTTTGGGTTATGTGATGACTGATTGTTATCTCCAAAAAATGTGTGGTGAGGTTCGGAATTAAAAACTATGTCTATACATATTAATGAGGCGTATGATGGTTAAATTACGAAATATGTAGTAATTAGACCTTTGTGATCATTCTGAAAACGATGAAAGGCAAGTGATTACAATCAAAATATAGATCCCAAACATTCTAACATTACATCAAACTTTGACTTATTGACTTTTCTCTGACTGAATTAGGGCTCGTTTGGATATACTTTTAAAATGACTGAAAGCGCTTCTAGAGAAAATATTTTTGGGTTCCAAAAGTAATTAAAGTGCTTTCTGCAAGAAATATTAGTTATGTGCTTCTTCTAGGAAGCACTTTAAGTGCTTTTCAAGGATTTACTTGCATCTTTACTAATGATTGGTTCTAAAAACATTTTCACTAAAAGCGTTTTCAGTCATTTCAAAAGCACATCCAAACGAGCTCTTATTGGTTAAATTGATGAGGCATCCTTCTACCTTTTCACATATTTAACAATGTCATCAATTTTTTAGACAACAATGTATTATATTTACACTTAGTGGGTAGGGAAATAAATTAGTTACATACTCGTCATTTACGAGATTCGAATTTAAGACCTCAAACTTACAAGTCAGGAATAATACCACAATTTAATTCTAAATAAAACAATAAATTTGATCAAAAATATAAATTGATACAATTTTAATACTTTATAGTGTAAAAAATTAAGAGGAAATTTGTCACATCTCGGCCCGGGGCAGATTACTTCCTAGGCCCGTTCTACCACCGTAGCACGATATTGTCCGTTTTGGGCTTACCATTCCTTCACGGTTTTGTTTTTGGGAACTCACGAGCAACTTCCCAGTGGGTCATCCATCATGGGATTGCTCTAGCCCCCTCCCCTTCTCGCTTAACTTCGGAGTTCCTACGGAACCCGAAGCCAGTGAGCTCCCAAAAGGCCTCGTGCTAGGTAAGGATGAGAATATACATTTAAGGATCACACCCCTGGGCGATGTGGGATGTCACAAAATTAGAATCCCTTACAATTTTTCTATATCATCTAGACTAAACTTTTGTGCGGTTTAAGATTTGATTAAAGTGCTTTGAACAATAGCCACCTTAGCATTTTCTATTAAGTTAAATTACATGTCATTATTATATTTTTTGAAAGTAAAGTAATTTTTGAATTTATCGTTTTAGTTGCTTGATGCGTTTTCCTTATTTAGTTATTAATATATTTTCTCTTTTTCTAAATATGTTTTTTTATCATTTTTTTTTTGTCTACATACGTAAACATTATCTCTTTTTCCAAAATGGTTTGTTTTTATCGATATTTTTTTCCATATTGTCGGTGATCCAACATAAAAAGTTGTGTGTAATTTTTTCTATATTTTTTGTGAAACTACTTTTCTTTGTTTTTTTTTTTTTTTAACATATAGGTGTTGACGAACATTATTAGGTACAATGCTTTGTGTATATATAATCTGTGGATATGTTTGAATTTGTAAAGATCGTTGATTAATAAGTTTATTTGCAGTTTTGAACGTTTGATTTGGTATATTATTTTTTATTTTGGGACGTTATGATTTCGTACATATTTTTTATTGGTACATTTATATTGTTGTCAGTCTATTTTCTCTTAATGTACAAAAAGAAAAACTTATTTTGATGCATTTGATTTCGTGGAATTTAAAAATATTTTAAACCCATTTTGGAAAAAAAAATCTTTTAAAATGGGTGATCCACTGGAAAGTTACTCGTGAGTTTCCAGAAACAAAACTATGGGCGTGATCCAAAAAGGACAATATCGTGCTACGGTGGAGCCGGTCTGGGATGTGACATGGAATCTTACCACATTTTTTTTTTTACAATTATCTAAAAAGGGAGAGAGTAATTAAAAGGCTAGATTATAAGAAATTTCTTTCAATATGACGCGTATTTTTTTTCGCGTGAGATTTTAGGAATTATGGGGTAGTGGCAGGTCATGTAATTTTGATATAAAGCTTGATTAATTTTGATACATATAGCACTAAAATTTAACAAAAAAAATTAATCAAATCTCTAAAAAGTATAGATATTTAATCAAAAAAATTTAAAACTAAGACGTCTATATAAAAAATCTCAATAATTAAATTGAAACGTGATACCTAATGAAGGGTGTAAATTATAGCTGGCCATATAGAATAGAATAATATGAATGCATTATCCTTGAACGTGCCCGAGTGAAATTGAAGATCTTGCAT
The DNA here is from genome assembly GCF_019419815.1 of Pyrus x bretschneideri. Taxonomy (NCBI): domain Eukaryota; kingdom Viridiplantae; phylum Streptophyta; class Magnoliopsida; order Rosales; family Rosaceae; genus Pyrus; species Pyrus x bretschneideri. The sequence goes on along the minus strand of NW_025999712.1, from coordinate 2,832,565 downwards.
GCAGCGCACGTGGATGAGTAAAAAATGAAAATATATTAATAAGATTCAAAGAAAGCAAGCACAGAGAGAGAGAGAGAGAGAGAGAGAGAGAGAGAGAGGCAATAACTGAGACGGGAAGGGCGCACGCGGATTTTGACCACCCATTGAATTAAGTGATCGAAAGTTCTGTTTCAGTGCACTACTAGCCGCAGACTCCACCAACCATGTAATTAACAATCACATTTGTCAAGGAAAGATTGTGTGTAATTGTTGTTTAAGTGTTATAATATGTTCCAATGGAAAAAATAGAAGTTATATTTTGAAGATTAATATTATAATATGAATTACCGACAAAGTTAATTTGTCTTTTAGATTAATAAAAAATAAAGACTTAAGTACATTTTTTGTAACAAAAAAGACTAATTACATTTTATATCTTCAAGTTTGAGGTGATTTTTAAATTAGGCATGAGATTTCAATTTTCTCGCATTATCCTCTATGGTTTTGAAATTGTATCAAAATACGCATTTCCTATATTTGAACATCTCATTATCCATTAAATTGATGAGTTGTTAGGTTATGTGGTGCAATGTGGCTTATAAGTCAATCCAGTTGCGGATTTTATGCTCACCATATCATAAATTTAATGAAGATTCAAAAAATTCGTTAATCAAAATGTGTAAATTTATACAATTTTAAAACATTAAGACTTATGAGACAATATTAAAAAACTAAAACCTCGTAACCTATTTTAAAACTCGCTCAAAAATAAAAAGTGCGAAATGTAGTTAATATGATATAAAATAGAACCACATAAGAAATTCAAAAATTCAAAATGATGAAACCTGGTGACCACATAAAGTTATAAAAATAAAAAATTTGATCGGAATATTTTACTTGCTCGACATACTAATATTCATTTTAAGTTATTAGGACTATAGGGGAGCCAAGTTGAATGAAAACCACTATAAAAGCAGCATGAAACATCTCACTTTGCCACCCATCAGTTTCCTCAGCAAGTAGAGATCAGAAAAGCACTGCATAGCATCTCAGTACCAGTGAAACTAATGGGTTCCTTAACACTTCCAAAGCTTCCTACCATCAATTTCTCCGTCGATGCCTTGAAGCCTGGCTCAAGTTCTTGGCTGTCCACCTCCAAACAAGTCCGATATGCACTCGAAGAGTACGGTTGTTTCGTGGCGCAGTACGATCAAGTTTCTGCACAACTTCTGAACAATATCTTTGGGCAGGCCAAAGATTTGTTTGAGGTTCCTTTGGAAAACAAAGTGAAGAACGTTAGTGATGAACCATATCGTGGGTATATTGGACCCAACCACCTCATGCCACTATATGAAGGTATCGCCATTGATAAAGTCACATCCCCACAAGAAACTCAGAAGTTCAAAAATCTCATGTGGCCCGATGGAAAGAGCAATTTCTGGTAAGCAATTCTAGTGTTCTTCGTGTTGTACATGGTTAAATTTTGTTTTTTTAAAAAAAAAAGCTCTCTTGCCAAATTGTCTACATTCTAAACTGTGAATCTGTTGATCCTGTTGATTATTATCTAGATGATGATCTAATTCCTAGTCTACCAACATAAATAAATTATTTTCTTGTTTCTAAAGTCAATTTTAGGATTGCTTTAGAAGAAATAAAGAGGCTTTCCTGACGGCGAAAACATTTGCGAGTGCAACTTTCAGAAAAACATAAAAATAATTTTTGCTTGTAAAAGCGCTTTTTGAAGTTGCTTATTTAATTAACAAACACTTCAATTGTTTTCCTAAACAACACTTCTAATAAAAGCGCTCATGAGCATAAGTTTTACTTACAGAAGCAGTGTCGAACATGTCTAAAAAGAGAACACAACCCATTTAACATAAATCAAACGTTGAATTTCATAATGTATTATACATAGTTATAATTTTTTTTTCATGTTTTACTCCAGTGAAACTACAGATTCATTTGCCCAATTATTATCAGAGTTGGAGCACAAAGTGGAACAAATGCTATTCGAAAGCTACGGAGCAGAAAAGCAGTACGAATCTGTTGCTAGTGCCAACAGCCACCTTCTTAGATTCCTCAAGTATAATAAACCAGAGGAAGCTGATCGTGCTGCCTTGAGATTTGCGAGCCATACAGACAAGAACTTCACCACCATCGTCGTTCAACACGACGTCGGTGGTTTGGAGGTTAAAACCAAGTATGGTAACTGGATTAACATTGAGTCCGTACCTTCACAGTTCTTATTCATGGCTGGTGATGGATTGCAGGTTTGTTCTCATTCCCATATAATTAAATACCATCAAGTACTTAGTTTTCAATTACTATATACTAGTGCTACTTAGCTCAGCTAACTCCCTATTAATTTTTTAATTATTTTATTATTTCTAAATTTTGTCGTCGACAATATATACTTGATCTATTAACATATGGATCAGAATCCTCTCCTGATCTTTGTATGGGGATCCTCATAACTAAGAAGTGTGGGCCGCTGGATGAAAATCTAATGGCTACAAACAGGGGGTTTCTTTAAAGTTATAATAATTATAGCCGTTGAATTTTCATCCAATGGTCCACACTTCTTGATCATGAGGATCCCCATACAAAGATCAGGAGAGGATCCTGATCCTTCACACCTTCTTTATATACAAATGTGAGGAAAATACAAAAATGTCAGCCAGTTATGTGGTAATACACTAGTTTACGCATTGTTTGACGTGGACGTGCTACAAATAGTAACAATTTTTGTTTGTTATTTGACTTGGTTTGATTAGGTATGGAGTAATGACAGAATAAAAGCTTGTGATCATCGAGTGAAGCATTGTGGAGACAAGACGAGGTACTCACTTGGGTTGTTTACATTCAATAACGGAAAAATACAAGTACCAGAAGAACTGGTGGACGAGACGCACCCACTGCTCTATAACCCATTGGATAGTCTTGAGTATATAAGGTTTCACAGTAGGGGTGAGGCCAGGAATTTAGTCTCTCCTGTCAAGACCTTTTGCGGTGTTACAAATTCTACAGCCTAATACGCAGGACTGATGAGGCCTCAACCTTGTTGATGGTTAATAATATTATTTTTGTGTTGATTAGTGATAAATGTACTATTAGGAGCAGCAGGAATCTTTCTTTTTAATTATTTAATTTCCAAATGCATGCATTAGCATGTGCTTAATTTGTGGGATTTCATGGCTGCTTCCTTCTTGGAAGGGAGCACTCCAAAATGGTGTATAATAGTTTACATCTATATGTAATAAAGCATTCAACTCACCGTTCCCGTGACTATGGGTAATAAAGCATTCATCTTGGGAGAAGTTCATAATTAAGTAAAAATACTATGTATATAAATATTTATGGGACGGATTCGTGATATCATTTTTTTCTATATAATTTTTGATACAGGTTTTTGTGAGGCCATTCCGTAATGTATATCGACGATCCGAACCATTTATCTTTTAGAACGTCATTCATAGATCATCCCTTCAAAAATTTGGACAAATCAAAAGTCATAAGACATTCATTCATAGTGAAGAAAATGAATGAATACGTTTCTAAAAGAAACCGTAATAATTTAACGGCCATATGGTATCAGATTTGTGTGATTTTTGTAAACGATCTTTGAATGATTATCTAAGAAATAGATGGTTAGAATTGTTGGAATACATTATGGAGTGGGCTTCATAAAAACTTGTGTTAAAAATTGTGTAAAAAAAATGGTATCACGAACATGCGCCCAATAGATATACAAGCCCTTTATGCAAGGGGATCCCCATTTTTTGGAAAAAAGGGGATTATGTGTGGGGCTCACTCCACATCGAACTTTAACGATCCGAACTGTCTATTTTTTAAGTCTCGTTTCATTGATCATCCTTACAAAAATTCAATTCAATCCGAAACCATTTGCCTATTTAATTATCAAGATAAAATTTTATTGTTTTCTACTTAACAAAGTATTCATTAATTTCATTGAACTCAATTAGATATCTTAAACATTTCCGATTTGGCTAATACTTTGCAAGGATAATTTATGAGATGCAACTTAAAAAATGGACAGTTGGATCGTTAAAGTTAATTTGATGTGGTGTGGATTCCACAACTAATCTCTATTTTTATGAAAACAATATGGTGTGGATTCCACAATTAATTTCTATTTTTATAAAAAAAATTGGGATCCCTTCCCTTAAAGGTTTCCTCTATATATATAGTTGCAAGAATTCTTTTTAGACCGAGATCTTCTAGATGTGTATATGTAATGTCATTCATAAATAAAATATCGTGCTTTTCTTTTTTTTCTTCTTTTTTTTTTTTTTTTTTTTTTAAAAAGGACTTTGACCACAAAAAGATAAGAGAAATTTTATTTGAACCCATATAACTTCTTTCTACACCCAACTTAAATTTTAAATGTGAAGTGTCTTTTTTATCCTATTGCACAATTACCATAAAGTATAAGATAGAATTAACAAGAAAACTAAAATGTATCAATAAACTCACATTCAATAATCAAACCTTACTATTATGCAATCTTTCTCTTATGTCTTATTCTGGCTAAAATCCTAATACACTCTCATAGAGAAAATAAGCTCTTTTTGACAAATAGACAGTGATTTTGAAGTTTTTGAACTTTCAACTAAAGTATGAATCGATTCATGAGTTTTTATTTTAATTATTTTATGAACTCAAAGAAAAAATTCACTCGATGTCCCATCCTTGGCGCATCTCAGGATCTGATTTTCCTGCAGCTACGCAAGTCTTAAGCAGCAAATAATACTCATTGCAACTGAGACAACCTAGACGCTTCATAATCTCACAAAATTTCTCAGCACCATCAACATCTTTCTCATCCTCAAAATACTTGAGAAATGCAATATTGGTAGTTTAGTTAAAAATAATATGGGTATAAAGAGTAAGTTGGATGTAGAAAGAAGTTGCATGGATTCAAATAAAATTTCCCAAAAGATAAAGCACTTAATAAGACAAGGTTTTTGAATTATGAAAGAGAACAAATTTGATCACTACCTTTAGATCATGTAAAAGTTTAGCATTTACAGTTATTATGTACGCATCAAATGATGATAAGAGAAATAACCTTCTTTTTTTTTTTTTTTTTTTTTTTTTTAACAAATGATATTATCTACACTAAGAGAAAAAAGGAATAGGTTTAGCCTCACAATGAGCTAGTAATAATGTGAATCGAACATAAGCCTCTCACTTAAAGGTGAAGATGAATATTACAAATCGTAGTGCTAGCTAAGTGACAGAAATAAGCCATTTAATAATAATAAAAAAACTTATTTACTTTTTAGTTATACCTTTTAAAGGGTAATGTCACTGAAAAGAAAAAAATAATAATCCTATCAAAATTTGGCGTACAATGAAATGACTTGTAAAGGTATGGTTTTTGTTTGAATATATTTGTATCTATTAAGATGGGAAGTGGTGGCCAAAATGATAATCTAATGTGCAAAGAAGATATGGCGGAAGAGCCTGAAGAAGAAGTATTGTACCCATTGCGAACTCTATTTTGCTTAAAGAAGGGATCCTGAAACATCACACATGACCAGTTATAATGATCCACTATGAAACTCGAGGTATGGATATGAATTCAATTACGTGATAAAGATGATTTGAAAAATCCACAACCGATAAATGTGGATTTAAATTTCAAGATTGACTGAACAAGTAAGGGGTGCAAGAGTCGTCAATCAAGAAGGAATTAAATTATAAAATTTCATATTTCATTTTTACTTATGATCTTGTTTTCATGATTGTACCATCTAGGCACAAAGAAGCTTGGACTCCTTGAGTTGAAGAATTTATTTGCCGATCAAGCTTGTCTACTTAATTTTTCGACTCAAGGAGAACTCGAGGTCAAGTTCTTTACAAGTGATAGGGGTGATAGGGGTGATAGGGATGGGAAGCATTAGAGACAGATGTCAAGCATTGAGGTAAAACATAGAGAGGCCACAAAGAGTTCTAAGTGTAGAATATTTGGTCTTGTTGGAGTAGGGATGGGTTCAAAAAATCGAAAATCAAACCGGACCGAGGCTGAAAAAAATTGAACCAAAACTATAAAACCAAACCGAACCAAATCTTGTCAGTTCGGTTTCGGTTTTTGAGGTTCGGAAACCGAAACTGAACCGAAAAAAAATGAACTGAACCAAACCGAAATTTCAATTCAATTTCAGTTTTGGCAAAAAAACTGAACCGTTTCGAACCGAACCCAACCCTACGTTGGAGAGTGGGCTTAACAGTCCTAAAAAAATTGTGATGAAGAAAAATCGATTAATAGCTTGTAAATAATTGGTATGGGGTTTGTGTGTGAGCATATCTTAAGGGCAAGTTAACATGTTAATTAATTCAGTTTCCATGGCATGTGCTACAGTACTAGTTTTATCAAGGTAAAATGATAACATTATTATATATGCTATAGAAAGCCTTCTTTAAAAAAGTTAAAATCGACAATAGACTGATAATCACATGGATAAAAAAGGAGAAAATGAATGTCATCCATTGAACTTTTAGAAATTGGCTTAAATAATTTCAATCAAATTTCAATTGCTAAACAACTAAAATAAAATATTGACAACATAACGATTAAGTATTGATAACACAACAATATATCACAAACATTTATGGTTTGACTAATACTTTGTAAGATTCATCTATATGAACTGAAACTTGAAAAATACACAATACGTATTAGGAGGGTCTGCAGCCATGCATGTGACCCCGCTTCTTGCTAATAATGGCAATCTTGGACATGTCTTGTTGGCCTGATGCACCAGCAGAGCTTCCAAATTGAAGATTCTGACCATAAGGTAGATGTTAATCCGACGCATGCATGTTCAGCCGCAAGAACCTGTTAAACTTCTGTGTGGGGTATGCCCCACACATTGTCCGCATTTTTTTTTTGCAAGGATCCTGTAATTAAGCAATGTATTTAATAAGTGTGTGTGTAAAAACTTCTTGATCCCATTTTACCATAGTAAAAACTGGAGGGAGGGACAAGACCATTATGTAGGTCCTCTTATTCACTATTTTTCTAAGAAAGACGAGGATCATATGTATACAATAAATACACGGTTCATACAAGGTTCTATTGTCCCATTTTCGTAATAGTGGTTTATCTTAATGATCCCAAACTGTTATTTTTTTAATTAGGTGCTCCCCTAAGGATGTTGCACATCAAAAACATAGACAAACAATCAGAAATATCAACGTTGGATGAAATGGAAATATACCCAGATATTTGCAATTATTATTTATATATGTATTCATTTTAATTAGGTACTCCTTTAAGAACTATCTGAAAACACATTTTTACTTCAAATAATGACGATTTTGACTTGAAATGGATGGAGACTATGTAGAAAGTTCTTTAAACCCTAGACTTGCCATTCAGGAAACGAACACTGAGACTGAGAGATTGATAGTTGACCTAGTTGGCAAAAATCAAGAAATGCACTTTGAACTGCTTATACCGCGTCGAGTTTCCACATCAATGTCATTTATAATTATGTTAACACTCACTGCACTCCAAAGTCTTCGAAGGATTGGTGGCAAAGTTGACCATGGCGATCGATAAGAGAAAGGGTGTGTTGATAAAGCATGCACAGTAAGTAATAATCAGCTACGTTGGATTAGTGTTGAGGACTTTCTTGGCCTTGAAAATGAAAGACAAAGGTCACTCACAGGTTACTTTTCTTATAGTTGGTTAGGTCTTTAATTCATGGGGTGCCATCAAGGAGGAATGTTCATTAATCCACCGTCCAAAATGAACCTAGCTAGCACTTTGGAAAGACTAGTTGTGTTCTTTTTCCCATCAAATCAAAAACTCTTTCACTATGGTTTGGAGAGGTTTCAATTGTTAAACCAATGCCTATTTAATTGACTACTCGAGGGTTCAATATTGGCCACATTATCGAAACTCCTCGTGAAGGAGTGGTTAAGAATATTCAATAATGTATCAAATTTAGTGCTCAATTTTCACGGCCTTTATTATTGTTTAGATAATAATAGAATCGTAACTCCTTTGAATTGACGGAATAGGTTTGATTTCACAAACCGAACTACTTCAAATCACACAAAGGGGCTTTGATTTGGTTCACAAATTTTAAAATTTCGGTCGTTCCCTATAAACTCTGTGTGGCTTGTTAAATTGTGATTGAATATGTTTGTATCTCTTTAGTGAATCGCCATAAAAGAAAAAGAAAAGGATGCAAAGCAAGCTTTTTCATTGGATTTAAGTTTGGTGGTACTACAATCTAGTGATATTTTTTTGAGAAGTCTCAAGTTGGAGTGCTAGGTTTGACTAGTTGGTTTCATCACAACATACAGTATGTTGGCAAATGACAGAATGCATCGAGTACTGCTAAACATGGGGGACTTGAAGATTACTGAGTACTGAACCCAAGTTAGGGCTCTACCATTCAAAATTTAGGTCAATTAAATTTGTATTGTAGGGTCTTAGACCAATGAAATGTATTTTGCACAACTTCGTACGTCTTGAATAATCGACAGATTTCCAAAGCAATGCTGCTTTTGCTTTCGATCGGGTCGGTATCACGGGAATTGAAAAGCTGCATTAGAGCTTAATTTCCATGTTTGCTACACAGTCTAGACTTATGGTATTAGGGAATTAACTACATTGAAAAAAAGCAAATAACGATGAAAATTTGAGAAAGCTGAAGAACAGAGAAAAATAAAGAAGAAAGAAGTGCTTTTCTATATTGATTGAATGATTCTTGGTTACAACAGATAGCTCATAAGCTATTTATACAAAACAAACTACTAACAAACTAGTTTACGATTTCTACTAACAACCTAATGCGCCAGATAATGTCACATGTCACTAAATCAAACATTGAAGAAGTTGAGGTTCCACCATAAAACCAATTGATAATATAGGGAGTAGCCCAACCTCTTATAAGTCTTTGCAAGGTTTCTCCTCCATCAATGTGAGATTCATTCTCAACACACTCCTCACGTGTGACGAATATTTAAGCCTAACACGTGGACAATATAACAGGGTGACATGGAGCGTGTGTGGCCGTTTGACTTCACACGTGTGACAACCTGCTCTGATATCATGAAGAAGTTGAGGTTCCACCATAAAACCAATTTGGCAATATAGAGAGTAACCCAACCTCTTTTAAAGCTTTTGTAGGGTTTCTCCTACCATCAATATGAATTTTATTCTCAACACGATCACATATTGATATCACTTTATAATAGCTTCTATACAAACAATATCTCTCATCTTTGGTGACACGTATCCTTTTATCTCCATTTATGTGTTGGCAATCTCAAGACAGCCAAGTATAACTACTAGTTTCGCTTGCTAATATTTGTTTCACAGGATAAAAAGACGAACAATAATAAATATCATTTAGTTTGATGACATTTAGGTTTTACTGAATCTCATGCATGATAATTGTTGAATAAAATAAAAAATGTACGTTGTATTACGGGATTCAAATCCCATATTTGATGTGAGGGTAGATCATCAATGGTGAAAGTTGAATTATGCAATGGCAACGCTAGAGTACCTAGCTAGCGTGTGAAACAAGAAAACCATATGTTGAAAATAAGAAAATTTTAATAAAAAGTAGCACTCTTACACAATCATACAAGACAATCTGAAATATGTAAAAACTCTAGCACACATGAAAGTAAGTATATTACCCTGGAATCCAATTCCAGTGCCTACTTCTTAACCACACCCGTATACAAGGCAATGCATAAGATCATAATATATAGTACTAATTATTGGCCAAGAGAGCTTCCGATTGCTTTTCGTAGCGGAAACCAAGTTTCTTGGAATCATCAGCTGACCAAACAAAGATTCCACCGAGTTTTCCCTCACTCCTGAGCCTCTGGCAGGCTTTAAAAAACCCGTTCTCCGGTGACAATCCGCCACTCCCATCACTGATAAAGCTTGCCAAGACCTGTCCGCCATTGTAATTGGAGCTCTGAGTGTTGAAATAGTTGATGAACTGAGACACCGTGGTGCTCTGATCGTAGGCATAAAATTGGAAATTGACATAGTCAATCAAATGGCCATAGCTCTTCCACAAGGCCAAGTAGTGGCTCTGAACTTCATCGTCGTCAAACGGAGCAATAGATGCAAATGAGATCACTCCATTGTTCTTTAGGGTTGTTATAAGCCTTCCAATGCACTCGGAAAATGTATCGGGGTCTGCTTGAAAGTGCTCGTAATCAATGTCGATTCCGTCCAAGTTGTACTGCTGGATGATGCTTGTGAGTGAAGAAACAGCATTCGAAACCCACGAATCAATTGAGGAAGGTTTGAAGTAGGCAGAGCCACTACTGACACTATCTCCTCCTAAGCTCAAGGCAACTTTGACATTAGAATGTTGGTTTTTGATGGAGGAAACTTGGGAAGGGCTGAGGTTGTCGGAGTCCCAAAAGACATTGAATTTTCCGTTGGTGGGAGAGGAGCCTGAGGGGTCATAGTCTATGGCGAAGGCGAGAATGAAGTGGAATTCTACATTAGGGTTTATGGGGACATCCGAAAACTTGACGTTATTGAATTCGGCTCCTATGTATTCGCGAAAGAGATCGGAGTTTCCCGGGCCGGCTTGGATATGGGAAGTGAGGAGGGCTTGCAGAAAGAAAAGGGTGATGACGAGCTTAAGCATTGGAACTGCCATTGCTAATATTCAAGAGTAGTGCTAGAATATGTTTTTGTGTGTGGCTATGAGTCACGTTATGTTCCAGTTTTATAGTGCATTAGTTACTCAATGTGAAGATGTTTTTGTGCATGAAGTGCCGTTGCAGTAGTTGTGTTTTTTGTGTTGAGCTTTGTCTCGGCCGAATTGCACAGGACAAAATTGTGGCAATCATCTAGATTGTGTCTAATATCAAAATTTTATAATATTTCTGGCCCGGATAGTCCACTAATAAGGCCCAAATTTGTTTGTTGAAATCCCAAAATATACAAAGTAAAGTGTAACAAGGCCCAAAATTGTTAGATAAATGCCTAAATTTTACCTCATAGCTAGGGATATGTACTTTCAAAATAGTTTACAAATATTGTAAGACCTGGTTTGGTACTGAGGTAATTCTGAAAAAAGCTAGTATCAAAAAAAGCTGGGAGCTATTTTTGTGTTTGGTAAACATTCAGCTTCAGCTTTTTTTCACAGTTTTGGGTGAAAAAAAGCCAAAAACAAGAAGCTGCAAAACCCAGCTTTGAAAAACTGGTTTTTTTTCATATCTGTTTTACATAAAAGTTTACCAAACACTATAATACTGCTTTTTTTTTTCAAAAGCACTTTTACAAAAAAGTTTATCAAACGCTCTGCTGCTTTATTTCACAGCTGCTTATTCTCACAGTACAGCAGAAGCAGCTTTTTTTCAAAGCACAGCAATACCAAACCACCCCTAACTCAATTGCTTAAAGTCGTTCACTCTTACACCTGATATTCAGAGTTCGATTTCTACCTCCTTTAATATCACTCGTTAAAAAATGGATTAATAAATGGTCAGATGTATTAGAAGTTCACATAGTCAATGACAACGAGCTATACATCCTACATTAGGAATGCTTTGAAAACATCGACCAGGATCTCGCTTTCTAAATTTTAAGTTGTCTCAAAGTCTTTTGAATTATTAATCTCACATTCAAACCTACTATTCATAGTTAAGTAACTTAAGTTCATCAAAACAGATTCAGTAGTCAGGAAAGTATAACTAATCATACTATCCTATATCTGTAAGTAAAGCTTGGGTTTGGTGTACTGGCACGTGGAGAAGAGAATAAAGGGATGCATGGCAGAAAGTGCACATGCATTGACAGCCTTGCATATTTTTCATGCCTAAGCGCTTTACTTATATGTATACTAATATTGACGACTTGACAACATATATAAATATTATAAATCAACGACATATTGAAAAACTGATCATTTCTGCTATTAAAATTTGAAAATTGATCATTTGGTCAATTTCTCTTAAATTTTTTACACTTCATTTATATTTTTATTTTTACCGGAACTTGAGGAGAAGTTTTCAAGCAGAAGCTAGGGTTGCTTGCTAATAGCAGAAAGAGTTATTGTTGGTGTGCCTTGTTTGATCTGAAACTGTTGACTGAAACCAAGATTTGCCATGAGAAGGCACACATGTGTAAGAAGCTCTCCTCCATGCCTAAGCTGTTGCGCGTGCTCCTTCCAACTGCAATGACTCGCTGCGTAACACAACATCTCTATCCACACTTGGCTTATTATCCCCCATTTTTCTTCATTACTCTTTCCCTCCTCAGTTTCCAATGCCATCAACTGTTTTGCAAGCCTAGACCCATCAAACAACACTGTCTTGCTTCTCTCACCAATCACCATTGCCGGAACTAACTCCGTGTTCACCTCAAGCATAACCTGCCTGGCATGGCCTGCCCCTTTGGTTATGACTTCTCTTCTCTTTTCAAAAAACTCTGCGGCCTCTGCGCACGTGTCACGAAATCTAATCTGCCCAATTCCCTCTGGCAACATGAAGGGGCTGAAGACGAGATTGTGCATCATATAATTTGAGAACAACTTGCTCACCTTGGATTTGGAACTAATTAGAGATGGTTCTTGATTTTTATTTTCAAGATCATTGTTGAAGCATAAATCTGTTGCAATGTGCCATAGAAGAATGCTTTGGTCTAATGAAGCTTCTTCCACACTCCAACCAAACTTTTCTATACAGTTACTCTTTTGAAGAGCATGAGTGCCTCTCCAATCCAAGACTTCACTGGTTGCAACATTTTCTCTTTGAGCATCTTGGAGTTGCGCAACAATAAGCTCTCTCATCTCAGTAGGGACATCCTCCTTGGCTGTGTACCAATATTTCTCTAACAGGCCATAGATGTGAACGAGTTTGAGAATTCTGGCACACTTGGGGGGATTCTCTTTGAAACAAAAATCGATGAGATTGTATTGTGCCACGGATTCAGACCAATTTTTGTCGTAGCCCAAGCTTGATCTAAAGGAAGAGATTGCTTGATAGACACGAGAAGCAAGCGAGTGCGTCTGCTTGCTTAACCAATAGAGTGTCCAATCTGTACAAATTAGTACAATGATGGCGTACAACTCAAGAGCAATGGCTCCGGCAGACAATAAGTAGGTGAGAGTTATATCAACTGTGGAATAAAAATGCTTATCAATAACAAGGGCAAAGACTACAAGTGTGGAAATGGAGCAAAGAAGGTTGATGAAGCGAAAAATGATACCCGGGCGAGAATACACAACAGTTGCCTTTGTGTATAACACATCATAAACAAAACCAAGCTCAACCTCTATTACTTTGAGGACTTCTTTCGGTGAATGACCCTGAAGCATTTCACTGCAGCAATTGCGATCATTGTAGTCCAGGATGAGATCTGCGTAAAGGCGCTTAAAGAGGTCGAACAATTCAAATGCTTCGTGGAGATATCTGGCTTCGGAAATCACAGGATTGATCCGCCCAACACGAAAAATACCTTCCCCACCTGTACTTCCAATTGCAACCTCATCTCCTCGAGCTTTTGTAGCGCTATATTCAGCTGCATAATCGGCATAACCACGACCTGGATTCGGAGCAGGGAGCAAGGAGTCACGCAATCTTCCACTGCTTGCAGACCGCAGGGCCCAAGTCCGCTCTCCATATTTGTTAAGTCCAGCAACAAATACTGGTATTGCTAGCAGTGAGAGGGGGTACGTGCTCGGCGTCCAGTATCTTAAAAAGATGAAAAAAGCCACTTCAACCTGGACAACTAAACCCAGCAGGTGCCTCAACCAAAGCTCATTGTCCTCCAACGCGTAAGCAGTGATGGTGTCTGGACCACCAAGGTGCACGAGAAGAAATGGCGCCCAGAAAGCCATAATGGTATGGCTGTTTGGATGTGGGGAGCTTTCATGATCATCTACTTGGAAGCTGGATATCATTCCAAGCGCGACAGTAGCAACCCAATCCGCTGATAAGTACGCTGTCCAAATGACGATTCTGATCCAGGTTTTAGCACTGTATTTTCTACGGCTTCCAAACACCACTAGGACAGTTTGTAAGCATAGGCTGCAGAGGACCAGGAGTCGAAGGTTCCATTTGTTCCATAGGTTTCCCACACTTTCTGGAATAATTCTAATTTCCACCATTTTTGTAGTTTATGAATGAAATTTAATGCGTAAGATGTGGTAAGAAATGAGAGAACTATAGGGGGAAGAGAACACTGAAATAACATATATTGCATGGTATTACAATTCATTCACAATATAACACCATATCATATGTCATAACATACATGTATTGACTATCTCGTCTACTCATATTATAACACGTGATGTACATCACTTGACGGTATTCCCTCTCAAAATTTCTCGACAACAACCACTAGTACTTGATTTAACAGCTTAGCCGTTGGTGGTACTAAAAATTTATACAAGTTTTAGTAGTAAATTCGTACCCATGTGGTTTGTTCCTTAATTGTGGCATTTTATTTTAAACATCACGTACATTAGTCCTCAACATAATATAAAAAATAGATGTAGCTACCACACTTGCACATACAATGGCGTGGATTGTGGCATTTTATTTTAAACATCATGTACATTAGTCCTCAACTTAATATGAAAAATAGATGTAGCTACCACACTTGCACATATAATAGCGATTAAAATCGAAAGTCTTGTAGGATCTCTTTTTTTTTTTTTTTTTTTTTTTTTTTTTTTTTTTTTTTTTCAAGAAAGAGGACCAACTAGTGGCTTTGCCACAGCAGTACACCCTACAGAGATCAGGAAGACTCAAAGAGACATTTTAACCTCCCCGGCTAGCATCGTGTAATTCACCAGCGCTAGAAATCGAAAGTCTTGCAGGTTTTTCGATCCTCATTATTTTACTAGTTTGCTCCCCACTTACCTTTTTCTCTATACCTACTATTAAGCATTGATATGTGTTGGTCTACATTTTAATACAACCGTTTCTGTGATATACCACCCAAGTCAATGACAAGTTTTAATATTAAACTGTTGACTCTAAAAATTACAAAACCTACGTGGCGCGCAGGCCGAGTAACTAATAAGCTAACTACGTCCTTCGGTTGAATGCGGGGGGGGGTGCCAACTCGTCGGCCGAGCTTGGCCGAGGAGTAAAGTTTGTTGATGTCGCGTTGAGCGCGTCGGTGACTTCTTTATCTTGCGATTGCGACCGAGGAAGGAACACTCTCGGTCTCTGGGTTCTATAGTCTGAAGACAAGACTACTAATTCTGCGGAGTTCACGAATCGTCGGAGCTCGATTCGGTCACTGTGATTATATTCGTGAGAGTATAAGCACGTCGAATCGAGACCAAACTATATGGGCACAGGTACTCAAATGTGATGTATGTCTTGATGGTAAATGTAGTTCGGCCGTCGGAATGCCGAACCCTGAAACTTACTTGCGAGTATCCAATCATAAAAGCACTCGGCGTCCAGTACGCCGAGTAAGACAATTCGTAACACCTGACTATGCCGAGAAGGCTAGCAATGTGACCTCTACCAACAAGGGTTTTCGAACCCTCCTCGGCCAAGACTTAGATAGGTAATCGGCCGGCTTCGACGCAGTGCTGTTTATCCAAACTGAAGGTGCTTCTCGGTCGACTGATTCTGCGGCAGCAGTGCTGTTTATCCAAACTAAAGGTGCTCGCCGGGTGCCTCCACAGTGCCGTTTATCCAAACTGAAGGTGTTTCGGCAAAAAGAGAAAAGGGAAAATCTCAAGGTATTTGATAGGTTTTGCGCAGGGCAATTGTATGCTGAATTGAAGGTCCTTTCTCGTTGCATGATTTCTTGTATTTATAGCACCTCATCCCTTGAATTGCATCCTTATCTGGATTGGGAGTCCTTGTCCCGTTTCAACTCTACCTCGAACAAACCTACTCCCACTAGGCTTTGAACTTTCCCTTTTTCAAGGCTTTATTCTTTGCCGGCCGGGAATCCTGGTCGCTCCAGGACTTCCTCGACCCTTTTATGTTTATCTGGACTACTCCTTTGGATTGCACTCGACTGACCCTACCAACTGGCCCGAGACTTATTTACTCGGCCTATAGCACTTGACACACCTTTGGGCCGAGCACAACCTGCTGCTCGGCCCAACAATATTATTTTGGGCCGAAACATAAACACATAAATCTAGCTACATTTCCAACTGTAGCAAAGACTAGCTAGTAGCAAATGCACATGATAGCTTAGGTGGTTATTTTTAAAATTATGCTGTTAATCACTTGCTCATAGCACAAGAAAACGAATACGTCTCCGTCTTCGACCCTTTCGTCACCTAACGGACTGGTGGTTGGCAGTGGCACACATCTTATCATCTAATTAAGCAACAAGCACAACAAGAGTTCAACTTTCGTCCTTTCATTTCGTAGTGAAAAATAAGGAAAATGAAGTTACAGGATCGAACCGAAAGCGCTAAATCTCATGTTGTATACTGTATTCCTTTGTGCTTGAGGCCAAGGGGATTAGAATTATTGCCTTCAGACATGAGGGGTATAATGGTCTTACTACTACTGGAGTAGAATACGTGAAACCGGGACTTAATACATCACACAAATTAGAGAGGCAGTACAAATGTGATAAGTGTAGCATTACTCACATGAGTCACGTTTCCATCCTACAATATGAGAACTTATATGATGCAAGGCTCCAAATCCGAGTACAAATGATGAGTAGAAGTATGAATTTACCATTCTTATGTTCGTAATTCGAGCATTCCGAGGTTCTCTGTTTCCAAACAAGACTAGACACTTTTGTTTCTTTACCTAGTGAACATTTTGATACGTGAAGAATGCCGAGCAAATGGGTCTCAGAAACTTCACAAAGAAAACTGTGCTACTTTAACCAATTTTAGCATGAAGGGGGTTGAGCTGATTTGCCTTTGCATTCACCGCACGGTCATGGGGCCATCTTGTTTCATCTTGATGAGATTGTTTTCAATGTTTCGTAACACTGGTTTATAGCTGCAACTCGTCGGATGAAATTCATGTTAGCACGAAACTTATAAGAAGAAAACGGAGGGGGAAAAAAAGGGAGAGGGAGCTTACAGGCGTGCAAGCCCATTGTATGCTTGGGTAGCTTGTTGGAGTCGTGCGGAAAGCTGCAATACTTCAGCTGACAACGCCTCTGCTCTGCTCTGTTCTTTCGCAAGTTGATCCTACAAATAAAAGCATGGACGAAACTCAAAAAAATGATGCCAATTAATGAAGGCTAAATAACCCCCATCCTGAATCCTTATTCAATGCACCATGGAAAGTTCAAATATAGTTTTTTTTTTTTCATATAAAAAAAAGGAAAGAATAAAACTTCTTTCTGCTAGCTGACTAACCTTGATGGAGAGAACTTCGGTTGCATACGCAGCTGAACCAGTCTCATTGGGCCCGCCTTCATGGGATTCTAGCAACCCCTTGGACTGGTTGGTTCTCAACTTATCTATAGTTGCACGGAGCTCTTCATTATGCTTAAGACAGTCTTTCACCTGCACATTCACATGCCAAAAATTAAGACACTTCACAAAAATACAAAAGCTGCAAACATGAACCAGATTAGCTAGATTCACTAGTCAAGCATAGTAAATGGTAAGTTCTCCATATCCAGTTGGCAATTGTTTAATGAGAAACCAAAGCAAGACATATTATTAGAAAAAATAATACCGGATAATTTTACATATAGCCGACATTCTGTCAATCTCTGTTATTAGCTAAGCCATTTACAATTACCTGATTCTCCCAGTGCCCTGATATGCTCATCGCTTGCTGATAAGAATTCGAGAGATCAGAATTTTCCTCGAAAAGCCTTTCTATCTCTGAAGATTGGGAATCAATCTGCCACCAAGTACAAAAAGTGAGTTTTCTGCCAAAAGACAAATATACCACCAAAAATAAAACGGGTTCCTATTTGGAATTATAAAAGAGAAAACTGTTGCAAGGATAACCTCTATCAAAAGTTTTTGTCTACTACTTTCCAATCTCTCAATCACTACCGCCATGTCATGCAACTGCTTCTCAAGTTTCTCCTTGTCTTCCTGTTCATTAATGCATTGACCCGTAAATTTAATCATTTATTAAGGAACAACGGGAAGAGAAGAGAGGACACTCATATTATGGTAATAGTACAGCGTCTCCTGAGAGGAACTCATTAAATTCTCGCCTCCTTGTTTTCCTCCCTGTTTTCTTTGGCATATAATCACTGACCTGACAACTGTAAAATTTCTAGGTCATCACGAAATGGACTTACGAGTGAAAATTCCTTGCCAGCCACTTTCTCTGAGACTTCTGCAGTGCATGAACCACGGGCAATAACAACATTCATAAGATCCAACTTTTTTGTAAAATGCCACTATGCAGCAAAAAAATCATGGAAGGCCAATAGAACAACAAAATTGACAGAAGCGTAAACGGGATATGGGGAATCATAACACCATAGATGGTATTCAAGACTAAACAATTTTACTTGAAATTTAGAACTGAGAAGCCAAAAGGGTTTCCAGTTGCGACTCCAACTACACTGAACCCATGAGCCGCCATGGATTTCCATTTATAAATCTTAAATTAGATAAAGAGTAAGTATGAATATAGTGCTGAATATGCAAACAAGAAGAAGAAAAAACTACTAAGAGGAAAAATTCAGGCCAATAACGGTCAATTTGTTTGACTTTTCTAGACCAACAATGTTTATGTACATTTGTTCCTTAGTCTCTTTCACATCAGACTGTGCGGCCCCCAAGATTTAGAGGAGGCTTCCTAAAGTCCTCTCCATTTTATAACTTGAACATCTGAAAGGAGATTTTCTGAAATTCTTTATGGTGTAGAAATGTACATTTGGATGGTTTTGGTACCTGAAGCCTTTCTAGACATAGCTGCAAGCTTTTCCTCCAATTCCTGCTTTACAGATGTAAGGGTGGATGCCCGGGCTTGCTCCTCTGCTAATTGTTGTCTCTCTTGCTGCCTCAAGTGTGACTCTTGCTACAAGAAATTTACCACTGTTGGACACCTATAGACAATACACCAGTTGGGAAATTGGGAAACTACAAATATTCCAACAAACAAATTATCACCTGTAACGCAGATTTTAAGCTAGCCAGCTCCTTTTCTAACATTTGTATTTGATCTGGTGAATTAGAAGTTGAGTTCATTGCACTAAGTGAACCACTCATTGCTTGTTGCTGTAACATATTCAGTTCAGCTCTCAAAGCGGCTGCATCTTCCTCAGCCTGTTGCAAGACAACAAGTGAGAAAAGCATAGAAAGATACCGTTCCAAAGGGATTTAATAGAGAAACTAATTGCATACTCGATATTGTTCTTCTTCTGCATCCTTTAACCGTTTCTTGAGTGTACGAAGCTGGGCTGAAAGATCCTCCTACATTAAGAAATCAAATTGTGAGAGTGAAACAAAACAGAATGAACCAAGTGAGATGAAACACCAACTAAAATATAGATGGTCAGTACCCGTGCAACAACTGCCGCATCTTTCTCCATTGCAACATCCTTGAGAGCTTTTCTCAAAGACGGTACAGTGTTTTTCTCCTGCAATTTACACAAAGTATTAGATGAGAATAGGCTGAAAAAGTTAACAAGGAATGCCCTTTTTTCTTTCCTATAGCTGCACATTCATGTTTCTACGGACCATGAAACGAAGACAAGGCATAAACTACGGATAGATAGAGTTGAGAATACATTAATGCATAAAAAGACATACTCTTTACTGGCAAAAAATGTAATGATATTTAAAGGTGTTACATTTACCAGATCATTCAAACGTTTCTGCAGCACATCGCCCCCGGCTTCCTTTGTTTCAAGCTGAAATATCAAGAGGGCAAAATAATTGCACATCAAAAAATTGATCGTGAACGAAAACCAATACCCTCGCAAAATGGAAACTAAGAATCAAACAAGCAAACCCCAGAAACAATAGTCTTACCAAGGAAGCCAAGCTTTTGTTTTGCTCCTCCAATTCCGCATTTTTCTTCTCTAAGTCTTTTATCTGGGCAACCAAAACACTAACGTCGCTCTGCACCAGCAATCACATATACATGGGAATTAAAAATGAAACTTTCTCAGCAACCAAACATAAAAATCGAAAAACAAAATCCCGAAAATTTTCTTTTCTCAACAGATAATAATTGCAGAAATCAGCTCCTACCTCAGAGAGCCGATTCGCGCTCTCCGATTTTCGCATTCCTCCATTATCTGCGCAATCAAAAACTTCAGCGAAAATACAACACTATTAATTTAACAAAAAAAAAAAAAAAAAAAATTGCGAACCGATTGGAATCGAGATTTTGCTGAGATCGGGTCCCGACGAAGTTTTGCTCAACTTTTCTGCGGCTCGCTTTTGGCGAATTTCTTCCAACTGATAAAAATTCAAATAAAATGAACAAAATTGAAGGAGAATTACGTATTTTCAAATGCAAATCTTCAATGAGAAAAGGAAAATAGACGATGGCGATGAGATCCGTACCGTTCGTCGGCCGAGAGTTGCGTGGCGGGAGTCCATGGCGGTGGAGCGAAGGCGAGGTAAGGACGGTCGTTTCCGTCTCGGTCGCTCTCGCTGCAGCCTCTGCACGGCGGTTTCTCTCGGTGATGGTTTCGATCCGGTACACAGAGAGAAGGCGGTGGCTGGCTGTGGAGAAAACGTTTCTAACGGTCTGTAGGCCCAAATGAAAGAGACAATTGTTTCAAAACTTTTGAAGAGTTTCACGGTTTGCGGGCCGGGCCTAAGCCCATTCCGTTATTTCCGTTACTTGACTCCTCAAGGATTGAGGAGGAATTAAAGTACTTTGTAGCTTATTCACAAAATTTTCGTATTTATAAATGAAATTGTTTATTTTATAAATTATTTTATAAATATGTTTTATAAAAAGTTAATTAAAATTAAGATTGTTAAGTCATAAGCTATATACTTAAAATACACAGACAAATAAAAAAAATATGTTCACAAAAATTTGGAGAATAACAATAATTGGCCGAACTAACTCTACAACTCCATTTGGAAGGTTGGATGAGATAGATTGTGATCAATTAAAAAAGATTTGAATTCAGTCCAGGCCCTTGTTTGTTGTGTCAACAATGTGAGATGAATATGACTTAACATGATGGATTATGGATCCACAGTAGAGTGAATTATCTAATGTATCCTTTTGCATAGGTTACAAGTCATATCTTATAAGTTTTTTTTAATCAAATAATATTCCTAAGTGGGCTAAAAACAAAAAATCATATCTTAAGATCCAATGTTATTCAGTCCTCCAAATGGGCCTAAATGGCTGTCAAAAGAATTAATAAATGATCGTTAACGTCAAAGCTGAATGCCGTTGCCCCACGGATTGATGAGAGATGAGAGAACGTGTGGGACTTGGATCACAAATGACGAGCGAGTATCCATGTATGCAAAAACCCTAATCATTTCTCTTCCTATTGATTTCATCCCTTGAGAGAGAGAACTTAGGGATCGCAAATCCGAAGTTTGTCTATGAAAAGTAGATTTAATTATATTAGTGTCTATAATTGATTTCTTCTCTGTAATACTAATTGATAGGGTCTCATTAGTAAGTGCTACGAGCTCTCGTACATTGGAACCCATGGTTATGGATCCGAATCCATTAAGTGAAATCCCCCATCAAAATCTCTACTTGTCTCTCCTCAGATTCTCAGGTACTCCTCCATCGTTCCCAATTGAGCTCTCTTCCTCCGTTTTGTTTTTGGGTTTTTGGATTCTTTGGTTTGCGTTTTCAAGTTGTTTTTTTAATCTTTGTATTGATTTTTATTATATGGTTGTATTGGTTTAATGGTAGTTTATGGAATTTGATAATTTGGGTCTGTTAGTTTATATATGGGTCTGTTGCAAAGTTGGATGCTTGGCGTTGAACTGTGATTTTATGATTGATTCTTTCGAATCAGAAAGCTACCCAGATTTCGAGTTTTCGGGTTCTTGATGCAGCACATAGAGGCATGAGCTTGTAGGGAAAAAAAAAAAAATAAGTATTACCATTTAAGGTGGCTCTTGATGAAAATCCAAGATTTTTCATTTCCTACGAAGAATGGAACGATAATGTTCTTCGTTCATTCAATAACTAAATGTGTAACAGTCGTACACACATGGTTGCACACGCAGTGAAACCAAGTTGACCGAACCACGAGAATTTCCATCTAAGCTTAACAAATCCGTACTAGTAACTATTCTCACAGAATTTAGCTAAAGCTTGATCAACATTAAAGTTGTTGCATGAGTTATAGTTGCCCAATGCCAAACAGCTTTCTGCTGATTTGGTCCTTGAGCTGGAATATGACTTGGTTCTGAGTAGCAGCTGTGTGATAGCTCGGTTTTCTGTGTGCTCGCTTGCACAGCTGCGCTGTTTTGCTGTGCAGCAACCTGCCTTTCCTCACTTTATATTCCGACCTTGCTTAATATACGGAATTAGGCCGCGATTTGGCTATAAAACTGAGGTGCTTCACTTGCTCTTCTTTTTTAAGAAATTAACACCATCACTTTTCTGAAGCAGATGGAACATGAGAAGGTACCCTTTACGAGAACAGAGTCTCAGGAAATTGAGATCGCAATGGTCTCTAAAGGCATTGATACTCTTCCTCTGCCACCGCAGTTGCGTCCCTCCTTGTGTGTCTGTGTTTTCTCCAAAAACGAGCATTGTAGTTTGGATTCAAAACAGCGGTCAAAGTCTGCTACAAAACTCTCTGGACTCGTTGTCGCCTCTCTCTTGTTTATGGTTGTTGAAATTATTGGTGGTGTCAAAGCCAACAGCCTAGCAGTACTCACAGATGCAGCCCACTTGCTTACTGATGTTATTGGATTCTCCATTGCTCTTTTCACAGTAATGGCTTCAGGTTGGGAGGCAACATCGTACCAGTCTTTCGGATATCACCGTCTTGAGGTTTTGAGTGCCCTTTTCTCTGTGCAGCTCGTATGGCTGGTCTCTGGGATCTTGATCTATGAAGCAGTCGACAGGATCCTTCACAACAAGGAAAAGGTGAATGGGCTACTCATGTTTTCAGTCGCAGCATTTGGGTTTCTTGTCAACCTTATCATGGTCGTGTGGCTTGGTCACGATCACACCCATCACGCATGTGGAGGCTTAGGTCAAGATCATCTCCATGATCACAATCACGATCATCATCATGGTCATAATCACGATCATCATCATCATCATGGTCATAGTCACGATCATAACCATGGTCATAATCACGATCATCATAAGGAGGAAGAAAGTGCAATACTTGAAGAGGACAAAACAAGTCTGGTGTCAAATTCTGTGGAGAAGACTAAAATATTAAACATAAATATCCAAGGAGCTTACTTGCATGTCATCGCCGATATGATTCAGTCCGTTGGGGTGATGATTGCTGGAGGCATCATATGGGCAAGGCCAGATTGGTTAGTAGTTGATCTTATCTGCACACTCATATTTTCTGTTTTTGCTGTTAGCACAACTGTATCGATGCTCAAAAATATATATGGCATATTGATGGAGAGAACGCCAAGCGAGATTGATATCATCGGGCTAGAAAAAGGCATTAAGTGCATCAAGGGGGTTCAGGATATTCACGACCTACACGTTTGGGCGCTAACGGTAGGAAAAACAGTTTTGTCTTGCCATGTAACGGCTGAGCCTGCAGTAAGTTCTAGTAAGATAATTGACGAGATTAGGGATTACTGTGAAAGTACTTGCAGAATACATCATGTA
Organism: Pyrus x bretschneideri; assembly: GCF_019419815.1. Classification (NCBI taxonomy): domain Eukaryota; kingdom Viridiplantae; phylum Streptophyta; class Magnoliopsida; order Rosales; family Rosaceae; genus Pyrus; species Pyrus x bretschneideri. The sequence continues at coordinate 2,808,880 of NW_025999712.1, read as the reverse complement.
ACTATACAGATTGAATAGCAGACTGCAGATTGCCAGATTCAACTATCATTTTGTTATCAAATCCCACCATTTCCCCTTTAAAGTTTACCACCAATTATGTTGACTTCTTGGGCAAGCAATTGAAATGTACACGTCCGGATGTCCCAAAGAATTCAAAAACCCTAGTCCTTCTCGATTCGCCATGAAACTGCCACCACCATTGTATGCCACAAGCAATCGATCGCAAGAGCGAAGGCAGCAGAAAGAAAAAGGCTGAAGAAATAGTCTCGAATGATATGACAAAGCGGTATTGAAGCGTTTGTTAGAATGGAAGAAGCAACTGAGAAACGAAACCCGAAGGATTAAAACTTTGAACACACAAGGTTCCTTCTCCATTGATTCTTTAATTTGAGATGCCGAGTTCCACCAGACATTCCAAATTTCAGTAGTTACACCTTATAAAAAGCAACATATAACAAAATGGTGCATCGGATGTAAAAGCAGGCCCTCAAAATGTACCGATACTACTGTCATTATAATTTTCACAAAGCTTCCTTACCACAAATCGTCGAAGTAAAACTGTATTCTACATGCTTCCCTGTCACCAGAAAAAAGAAACTAAAAAGAGAAAAATCAAAAGAGCTGGCATCCAGCAAAATATTTCCCCTCCTTCCCCCTACGTGTGTCATCTTTTATGTCGAGCAGCAACCTCTCTTGTTTGTATTCCCAGAAGCATCACTAACGTCGATGGTGGTTCCTTGACCAGGTAGGGTAGTTGAGACTGCTTCTTGAGCTGCCAGTGCTTTTTTGCTGACAATATGGTAGATCTCGGTTAGAATAGTTTGAAATGCCTTCTCAACGTTGGTTGCTTCCAGTGCTGATGTCTCGAGAAATGAGAGACCTTCCCTCTCAGCCAAGGACTGACCATCATCCTCTGAAACAGCTCGGAGATTGATCAAGTCAGACTTGTTTCCAGTCATCATGATAACAATGTTCGAATCTGCATGGTCCCTCAACTCACGGAGCCACCTTTGGACATTCTCAAAAGTTGGCCGCTTGGTTATGTCATAGACAAGGAGAGCACCCACTGCCCCTCTATAGTATGCACTGGTTATAGCACGGTATCGCTCCTGGCCTGCTGTATCCCAGATCTGTGCCTTCACAGTCTTTCCCTCAACCTGTAAATTTCAGACACGGAAGAGTTTAAGCTAGATCAGATTGTAAGCCATAATTCGCAAGCCCAATTGTTGTATAAACAGACTTCTTCCTACTCATCAACATATTGAACGGTACGCTACATGTATGTTAGAAACTCATAAATATGCTCTGGGACCAGTGGTCCAGTAGACACATTTCATGTTTATAGAGTAACTTCACATTCAATTGAGCCATGATGTTTCAATTCTCACTTGCATGTACAACAGGGGAAGAAATTCTAGTTCTCTCTTCAACTATGTCATATTCATATAGTTGCCTATATATAAAAAATCCAACAAAAGGCAGTATGACCCACAAAACAAACCTAACGAACCAACAGTCTTTCAAATGAAAGATATTGGGCAGTTATTTAGCGTATCATACTCGTTTATTATGCGCTAAATACAAAGGATAGAGAAACCGAGACACGAGTTTCCGCATATACTTCCACAACATTATACAAAATTGGCTCTAATTAAGAATCAAACTTAGGCATCCACCTGTAAGTGCTCATAAATCAACTCCTCTTTGCAAATCATCCATAGTGTGTTAAACAAACTTAAAGATCAACAACAGGTAAATGCTCAAATGGTTAAACTCCTGGAAATAAAATTCGGAGTAGGATTCTTTCCCCGCTGTTTTTCCCTCCCCTTCCCTCCCCTCCTATTTGAACGGTCATGGTTAAGCCACGTCAATATCTTATATTAACTTTTTATAAAAAGAGAAAGACAAAATAGAGAATGTGAGAGGAGGGGATGGAAGGGGATGGAAGGAGGAGAGGAGAGAATCCTAGTCCATAAAATTCAACCGGACAGCTTTAATGTAAAGTAAATCCCGGCTTCTATCAAACAAAAAGACGGGTGTTTATCCCACTGGTTTATTTAACCATTGGCAACCGTATCCACAAGAAGCAATCCATCTAAAAACACAGCACTAAAAAGCCAATCCAAACCCGTTTCACCAAGTTATTAATAACAAATTTTCTGATGGACACCAATCAAACACAGTAAATCCCTAAACAAAATCCAAACAATAATCACAATCTCCAAGCCACCCAAACAAAACTTCAACCAAAATAATTCAAACTCCGAAACCTCCCAAAAATTAACCACATAACATCGAATCTATCACAAACAAATATATCGACAACGCTGACAAAATCAAACAATTGAAGCACAAATCAACTTTCACACCAAGATTAAATACCAAACAGACTAATCAAACTTCTAAAAACGAAGAACAAAGCTCAGTAGGCGAACTTGCCTGGAGAGTTCGGGTGGCGAACTCGACTCCGATGGTGGATTTGGAGTCCAAGCAGAACTCATTCCTGGTAAACCTAGAGAGAATGTTAGATTTGCCCACACCAGAGTCACCGATCAACACGATCTTGAACAGGTAGTCGTACTCGTGGTCTACTCTACTCGCCATGCCGCCGTCTCCCCTCTCCGATCTCCACAACCTACACATACACACAAAAATTCAAACCCATCAAAAATCACACACATACACACAAATCTCTCTTTCTCTGCAACCTATACATACACAAACAGTTGTATCTCTAGATCTCGCTTACCCGGAGGCGAATCGACAGAGGAGAGAACGCGATCGGAGTGTTCGATCGGAGGAACCGAAGGAATTGGGGCGGAGAGCACTGTGGGGAGTTTTGGGGAAGGAGAAAATGGGAACAAAGGGAGGCAACGATGACGAAAGAGAGAGGGCTTTTGAAAGTTGAAACGGCAAATAAATAGATTCTTTGTTTGGTGGTCGAAACGGTGCCGTTTTTTGGCGACAACTGGGGATCTTTGATTCGATGAATTGGGAGAGAGAGTGAGACAGTAGGCAGCCTGGCCTAGATGGTTGGTGCCAGAGGGATGTTTTTATTTTTTTAAATTTAAAAATTTTGTAGTGTTTTCCCACGCCGTAATTAATTAATTTAGATTTGGCTGCGGTTTGGACAGTCGCCAGAGCTATGGACGGCTGATTATTTTTAAACGTGTAGGAAATTATGCGTGAGCGGCTTATACTAGTTGTTGGTAATTTACTTTTTTTTGTAATAACGTTGACGACGATTATTATCAACGTCGAAGCATGAATTAGGGTTGATTGATGTTCGGTTTTGTTCGATTAGGCTTCAAATTGCACATTTTTATTTGTAACATCGTGATTCAGATTTATTCATCTTAAGCTCAAGTTATTTGTTTAAATGAACCAAATTACAACCTCATTACTGGCTTATTTGGAATTAGTTGCAAGGGTACAAAACTTCTGCTTTGAAAAATTAAATACAACTTATATTAAGTGGTTCTACTTACACCAAATTGAGTTTTTACACTGCATTACATAATAATTTCACTTAGTGTCGATACAAAACACGTGTTTGCTGACATATTTGGCACCATGGTTTGTTTGAACCAAATGGCCCTCAAATTGAATTGTATTCACTAGTATTTGTTTTGTCAACTTTTGTAATTGAGAGTTACTATTGTTTATCACTTATTGTATTTTTAAAAGTTTAGTAACCAACCTGAGACAGAAAAAACAAAGGGTAAAGTACAAAAAACTACCTCAATTATTGGTGTCATGACACTTTCATACCTATTAAAAAAATAAAAAATCATTTAATATTTTTAAATATTAAAATAATAATAAAAAGTTGAAACAAAAAAAAATCAAAACCTTCCCATCCACCCCCCCTCCCCCCTTCTCTCTCTCCCCATCTTCTTCTTCCCTGCGTGATTCAACCAAAAAAAAATAAAAATTTGCCCCAACCCCCCCCCCCCCCCGAAGAAGAAGAAGAAGAAGAAGAAGAAGAAGAAGGAAAAAAAAAAACCCAACCCAGTTCGTCCCTCTCCCCAAAAAAAAACAAACCCAGTTCGTCCCCCCCCCCAACCCCAAAAAAAACAAATCCAACACCCTGCCAAACCAGAAAGCAAAAGAAGGAGGAAGAAGAAGAAGAAGAAGAAGAAGAAGAAGGAAAAAAAAACCTAGATCCCGTTCGCCGATTCCACGAGGGGTGGGTGCGAGGTTGGGTGGGTGTAAGGATGGGTGCGGAGGGTGGATGCGAGGGGAAGACGAACTGAGAATTTTATTTTTGGGTTGCAGGTAAGGGCTCGGGTGGGGGAGAAGAGGGGGTGGGGGGGATGGGGGAGAAGAAAGAAGGATGCGGGGTGGGGGGGAGGGTGGGAAGGGATAAAGAGCTTTTTTTTTTTTTTTTTTTTTTTTCTTCTTCTTCTTCTTTTGTTTTCTGGGTTGCAGGCTTGCAGCAGGGGGGGATGGGGGAGAAGAAAGAAGGATTTTTTTTGGGGGGGGGGGGGGGTGGGGAAGGGATGAAGGTTTGTTTGTTTTTTTTCTTCTTCTTCTTCTTCTTCTTCTTCATTTGTTTTCTGGGTTGGAGTTTTGCAAGGGGAGGGATGGAGGGAGGGAAAGAGTTGTTTCGTTTTCCCTTTTTTTTTTTTTAACTTTTTTTTATTATTTTAATATTTAAAAAATATTAACTAATTTTTTTTAGTTTTAATAGTATTTTATTAATTTTTTTTTAATAGAAAGTGGGCCCTGAATCATGCCACGTCAGCATTTAATTGAGAAATTCACGCCAAGCTAACGGAATGTATAACATTGGCACAAATTCGTAAGATGAGGTATGACATTATCAATTTTAAAAGATGAGGTATGAAGTGTCGGAATACCAATAGTTAATGTAGTTTTTTGTACTTTATCTAAAAACAAATTGAGGATCAAAGTGGAACAACCAATAAAATGGAGGGAGAGATTTTGTAATTATCTAAGTTGCTAATAGAAACCGATTCCTACGGTGCTAGCCGCGACCAGAATCCATCTCTATCATATAAATACACGACTTTCTTCCTCCTAAACGCACTGACTCACTGAGTTCATAACGCGGTTCCCTTCCGTACAATTCAGTCGAATCTCAATCGGCTTCTACCGCAAAGATGAAGAAGGAAGACACAGTGAAGCTGATCAGCGCCGAGGGGTTTGAGTTCGTGATCCATAAAGACGCCGCCATGGTCTCTCAGACCATCCGCAACATGCTCACTTCTCCAGGTATTAGGGTTTGAAATTGATTTCAGTGAGTGCAGCAATTTGGGGATTAGGGTTTGAAATTGATTTGAGTTAGAGAAGCAATTTGGGGATTAGGGTTTCAAATTGCAAGGTGAAATCTTTTTTTTTGTTGGTAGGGGGTTTTGCTGAGACGGAGCACGGCGAGGTGACGTTCCCGGAGATCAGCACCACCATTCTTGAGAAGATCTGCAAGTACTTTTACTGGAACCTTCAATTTGCAAGGTTTAGACTCTGTCTCTATCAGTTTTTTATTTTATTTTTTATTTTTACTTATTTTAGTTTTAAATTTGTAATCTTTTGGTTGTAATATTTGAGGTTTTTACATGTCAATGCTTAGAAGATTGATGGGTTTCTTCTGAATTGGAATTTATATCGATCAATGTGTAAAGTTAGTGGGGATAATGTTCTTTAGACTTTCTTATTGCTAGGCTGTCATTGCAGACCATACATTCGAACAAAGATCCGTTCACCCAATCAATCGTTTTTCGATCAACCGCCCAATCATTGGTTAAAGATTAATACTTTGACATCGTCTGTTCTATAGCAGACTAGGTTGCTAGACAGTTTGTATACTGTTACATTTTTGGTTGGTAGTCAGTCTAGCATAATACGGAGCAGTCTACCATAGTATTGGATAGTTTAGATTATTTTTCAGATTATCGTTCTTATAACTTGATTTCTTATTTCTAATACTGGATAGATATTAAACCAAATATGGAGGTCTTAGGACATAACTCAGGGAATATACAAAGCCCAAAACAGAGGACAAAAGCGTTATAAGAAGTACACTTTCTAGGTCCATATACTTTTCTATGTGGTATTAGGTTTACAGGTTTTGATTGAATGGTTTTTCTTGTTTAATAATGATCTTGGAGAGGTTACAATCATAATAGTTTGCGTATTTTCTGTTGCCCAAATTTTTAGTGTGGGATTCTTTTCAAGATATTGATGGAAGCTTGAATTATCCATGGTTGCTTGTTGGAACTAATCAAAATCCGAGAACTTGATCAGAAGGCCAGTTTTCATTTACTCTCGTTTCCCTATTACTGACTTGTAATTCAACTCTTTTTGACAGCGGGAAGCAGACGGAGTTTCATATTGAACCTGAATTGGTTCTGGAATTGATGATGGCAGCCAATTATCTCCATACATAATTGCAAGATCTCTTTCTTGGGCGACCAAATCATAATTAACATGTAAGAAAACTCTGTGGAATCTCCTCCAGACATACACATATATGCTTAGATGTTTTTTGATTATTTTTTCAGTTTATGTGGGTTTAAATCAAATTTGTTTCTGTTCATGTATTCGGTTGCCTCTAGTGGTTGCCCAAAAGGATGTGCGAGGATGATTGTTACCCGAGATTCTGAAAGGGCTTGAGAGCATACGAAATCTGCATTGTTGTCAAGCTCTGGAATCTGCAAATGTAGTTATATATATATGTGACACTATTGTAGTCAAATTCATGCAGTTGTAACTTACAAGATATTGTAATCTTACTTTCGAAAAACGGTAATCTCAATTAGAGAAACCCAAGTCGAATAGTATTTACAAGTTCTTTCTGTGTTTACAGTATTCTCAGAGCTCATGTAAGTTATTTATGCTTGTCGATGAACGACATAGCAATCAACTTCCTCTCGAATAACAACCCGTCATCATATTCACTACTGCTTTACACATTTATCGTTGATTTGTCCAACCTCTATTTTGCTCGCACATTCACGCAGACATCTTGCCTGCATCCCCCATATCTCCTGTAAATTGGTTTAAATTTCATGGAGTCCGTGGACATTTGGTCGATACTCGGAAAGAAGGGGAGGTGGTAGTTGCGCAGAGACTTGGAAAGAAAGGGAAGTGATTGTCGCACCACCTTTGGTCGACTTCAACGGGCAAAAACAAGGGCAAAGTGTAAAGGAGAAATTAGGAGTACGAAAATCACTACTCAGAAAGAATCCCTCGTGCATGATATGCCTTTCGAAGCACAAAAACTCGAAGATAAAAAAGGGGCTTAAAAAAACCCCGTAGAAGAGTGAACAAACACTTCGAAGAAGACACAATTTGAACAAACACTTGGGTAATTTTAATGTACCATGCATGATTTATAGGGCGGAAATACTGGATTTAAGCAATGTTAGTCGAAGCTTTGAAGTTTTCGTTAGTAAAGTACTGTCTTGTTGCACGTCAGATTTTGCAAATACGGTTGCTTGGACGGTGATCCTGTTAAGGGAAAGATGTAGGCAATGCCGAATGCGGGGATACAACAGCATATGATGCCGGTGCACTTGGTTCAATTGTACGTAATGACAACTCAGACGATCTTTCATAAAGGTATAGGTTTCCTGTCGCCTTACGGTATATCTTTCATAAAATTTCATAGATACGGAAATAACAATTGTAGTATGATGTTTCTCAGCCGGATATTAGTGCCCCAGGGGCCGAATTTGGCTGCATATTCACAGATTCACCTATTGCTTCGATCACACAGTTGGAAGAAGGCAAGAAGCGTGTAAAATACAATATGTTATCTGGAACCTCCGTATCTTATCCTCGTGCTGCTGCTGCAGCTGAATACATGTTGAAGCATTCCTGATTGGTCTCTCACCGCCATCAAACCATCTCTTATGACGACTGGTATATATTTTTATGACAAAAGCAATTGCTTCATTTGTCACATTATAAACATAAAGCATGATACCAACAACAACATTTCCGCTGGTGCATTTGCTAATGAATCGGGATGTATCAATCCTGTAAAAGCTGTAAACCCGGGGGCTTGTGTATGAAGCTTCTGAAGAAGATTACATAAAGTTGCTATGCACAATGTCTGATGAAGGCAACGTTAGACGCAAATCAGAAGATAACAGCACTTGCCCTGAAGGATCAGGAAAAGATATGCAAAGGATCATAATTACCCTTCAATGGGAGATAAAGTTGCAGAAAAGGAATCTTTTACAGTTAAATTTCATAGAAGAGTTAAAAATGTTGGCCTCCCAAACTCTACCTACAAGGCCAAAATCTCTTTGAACTCCAAAGTTGACATCAAAGTGGTTCTTGAAGTTCGTTCGTTCGAGTTGAACGAGGAGAAGACTTTTGATGTGATCGTCGTAGGAAGAGATTTACCAAAGGGATTACAAGTGTCTGGATCGCTGGTTTGGTCTGATGGTGTTCACAACTTTAGAAGTCCAATTGTTGTTTAACATTGAAGTGTGTGCTGGCGAATTTGGTCTGATGGGTTTCTTGTTGCAAGTTCTTCTCCTATGTTACCCTCTAACCAGAAAGCAAATTGCAAGAGGTTAGTATTAATAAAGAAGAGATCATCTTAAGAATATTTGAGTCCAAGAGTTCTGGCCTAACTTGGCTAAACTAATGTCTGCATAAAAATTAAAAACTAAAAATAAAATGGTTATTAACGGTTCATCTGTTGATTAAATTTTCAGGCTTCCGCTTTCAAGTGCTAATAGAGAGGCAGGGGTTTATTCCCAGTTACCTATGTAAACTCTCCCCTTGTATTTACAACAAACAACAACAAAACCTTCTCTCATTAAGTGGGGTCGATTGTATGAATTCTAGGATATCACGATGCTTGATTTTGCACCAAGCCTTCCCGTTAGCTCCAAGTACTCCATGTCTTTTCTTAAAGTCTCTTCCCATCTTCCGAAGTCTTCCTTTGCCCTTTTTGCCCTAAGCTTTTGTCTCATAACCTCATTTTCTAACTGAAACATTTGTAGACCTTCGATTCACATTTCCAATCTACCTTAGCCGATTTTCTCTCATATTTGCACACTTTAATTTGACAATGGGTTTCTTATTGCAAAAGGCAAAGCCCAAGTATTGTTACAGCTCGTGCTAATGTGTTTAGCGTAATAAATGCTGGTTGCTGCCGTTACTGAATCCCTCTCTGCATGTTTTCCATGGGTAGCCAAATCCAAGCTTTTCTGAAAGGAAACTTATCCGGGGTTTTTCTTGAAAGGAAACTTGTCTGGAGTTTTTCATGAAAGGAAAATTTGCTGGTCCCTTAATAAAAGAAAATCTGGGTGCATTAAGTAGTCCCACTATATATATTACTCTTCACGCATGAAGTTAACTTGGAGCACAGAAAAATGGCTAAGAATGCAGCTCTTCTTCTTTCTTATGCTTTCTCCATTTTTATCCTGAGTACGAGCTTATTATGCAAGGCGATCGATGAGGATAGAAAGGTATGAGTTATTTGTGCAGCAAAACAATTGTCCCCTGACTAGCTGTTTCCTTTATTTTGAATTAATATTCTGGGGGAGGGAGGCTAGATGCTTTGCACTCGCATGAACTCTTCCGAGGAGCTAATCTGAGGATTTAATCTCGATTAATCCTTTTTCTATTTATTAAAAGAAAAAACAATAGTCTTTTACCACTAATAATAAAACGTTTCCGTTTCATGAGAAATCCTTGAACAATAGTGATTTTCTTTGGGAATTTCAATGATGACGATGCAGGTTCATATCGTGTACTTGGGGTCTCTTCCTGACAGGGAGTTCTCGCCCTTGAATCACCACCATAGTATTCTGCAGAGAGTTGTTCAGACCAGGTAGTCTATCTAGAACGTTAGGTATTTACATTAAATTTTCTTTTGGTCTTTTTAGTCACAAACCTAGTCCTTATAGTCCTTTCTGTTGGAAATTCAAATAAAAACAGGTTGTAAAAGGTTGCTGCTAGTTGTTAGTTTCTTTACAGGTTGTATCCACACATGCTGCAACTACAAAGTCTAAAGTTTCCTCTATGTGCTAGCTGAAATGGTGATGAAAGACAGCAAGTGTGCTGCCATGTGATGTGCTAGCAGGAAGACAGCAGTGTTTCTCCATGTGTTAGCCGAAAGGAAGGTATTACAACCTGCCATGATGCAATGCATGTGTATGCCAACTATCAAAGTTGCTGCATGTGTTTGAAAGGGTGTAAAGATGTGGAACACCATCATTCATTATATGTATTGTTGGATTGTTTATTTTTTCTGTTTTTGTATAAATAGGCCATCTTGCTAAGCCTTAGATAATATCATCCAAATCCCATTTCCATTCTCATTTTCAGCTTGTAAGCTTTAAGAGTTGTAAACTCTTCTAATATTTCAAAGTGTTTGTTATCACCAAGCTTGCTACTTCTTTCATATATCAAAGTCCAAGTGTTTTACCAAAGCTTGTTGCTTCCCTCCTTTCTCTATTTCTTTGTCCAATTTTATTGAGAGTGGAAGTGAGAAGTGTGATAGAGTTTGTAAACTTATCACCCACATATTTTGGTATTGAGTTAGTAAACTCTTGTGAATACCAACACTTTCTTGCCCTCCCAGTTCACCGGAAAATTTATTGGTACGAAGTTACAAAAGGAGTTTCAATGGGTTTGCTGCCAAACTCACTGACAAGGAAAGAGAGAAACTTGCTAGTGAGTGTTGTGAGATACTTTCTTATGTCATCTGAAAAGAGTAAAATGGATTGGCTTGAAAATTTAGTATGTTTATAAACTGTGAATTGCAGGCATGAAAGAAGTTGTGTCTGTCTTTCCAAGCACAACATTCCAACTTCACAAGACGAGATCTTGGGACTTTATGGGTTTAGATGAGAAAACCAGTCGAAAGTCTCTGTTGAAAGTGATATAATTGTGGGGGTTATTGACAGTGGAATATGGCCGGAATCTGAGAGCTTTAAAGACGAAGGTTTTGGTCCTCCTCCCAAGAGGTGGAAAGGTGCTTGTGAAGGTGGAAAAAATTTCACTTGCAACAAGTAGGTTCCCTCGCTTCTCATCACTGACTTAGTGATATTGTAATTGTTTGTGAAAAGTGCCAAATTTTTTTCAATATTTAATTTGTAGCAAGCTCATTGGAGCTTGGTTCTATGATACGGAGTCAGCAAGGGATGAAGATGGCCATGGAACTCACGTTGCCTCAATCGCAGCAGGCAACGCTGTTAAGGACGTAAGCTTTTATGAACTAGCAAATGGTACTGCAAGAGGAGGTGTTCCTTCTGCAAGAATAGCAGCATACAAAGTCTGTGCTAATACATGCAGAATAGAGAGTATCTTGGCTGCCTTTGATGATGCTGTTGCCGATGGAGTTGATGTCATTATGATTCAAATGGGAGCTGATTCGGGAATTCGATTTGATGAGGATCCTATGTTAATTGGTGCTTTTCATGCAATGAAGAAAGGGATACTGACCACACAGTCGGCAGGCAATGAAGGTCCCGGACCCGCTACTTTGTCAGATTTTGCACCATGGGTATTGCTCGTTGCAGCTAGTACCATAGATCGCCATATCATTGACAAGGTTGTTCTTGCAAACGGAAAGACACTTGTTGTAAGTATCATCAACTTCTTTCATCCTTGAAATACTTTTATTGCGTACTTGTATATTCTACTTGATTTCCGATGAACTTTACCAAACAGGGGAATTCCGTTAACACTTACGCATCAAATGGAACAAGTTTTCCTCTAATATATGGAAAAGATGCTGCAACGAAAAATTGCACTCAACTAGATGCGGGGTGATTCTTGTTCCCATTTCTTTTTAACTTGAAATGATAATTTAATTATTCTGTAGCTAAACCACTGACTTGTTGCACATCAGACTTTGTCGTGAAGGTTGCCTGGACAGTGATTCTGCAAAGGGAAAGATAGTAGTATGCGATGCTGACTACGGAGATTACATGGCTTACCAAGCCAATGCATTTGGTTCACTTCTACATGAAAACGACAGAACAGCGTTTAATGTTCCCCTAATCCCTTCAACCGTGTTAATGGATGAAGACCATGATGCGGTCAAGTCCTACATGAACTCCACCAGGTATACACTTTTTTGAATACTGCTGATGAAGTTACCATCTCTCATCATGAATTCTCTATTTATATTTTTATTTGCTTCTCTTATTTTATAGAAACCCTCGGGCGAACATACTTAGAAGCGAAGTCATAAAAGACCCTTCTGCACCTACTGTTGCTTCCTACTCTTCACGTGGACCGAATCGATTTTTTCCTGATATTATTAAGGTATATGTTTCTTCTCACATTCTAATATCTGTTAGATAAATTTAGATACGGTAATAACAATTGTAGTCTAATGTTTTTCAGCCAGATATTAGTGCACCGGGTTCTGAAATTTTGGCTGCATATTCACCTATTGCCTCTATCTCAGAATATGATGAAGACACGAGGCGTGTAAAATACAACTTGCTATCTGGAACCTCCATGTCTAGCCCACATGCAGCCGGTGCAGCCGCATATGTCAAAGCATTCCACCCTGATTGGTCTCCCGCGGCCATCAAATCATCTCTTATGACAACTGGTATATATTTTCATGACAATAGCAACTGCTTCATTTGTCACAAGTTAATCATTAAAATCTGATATATATTTTCATGACAATAGCAACTGCTTCATGACAATAGCAACTGGTATATATTTTTTGTGTGCATGTAGCTTGGACCATGAATAGTACCAACAATTCTACCAGTGAATTTGCTTATGGATCTGGACATATCAATCCTGTAGAAGCTGTAAACCTGGGGCTTGTGTACGAAGCTTCGGAAGAAGATTATATAAAGTTGTTGTGCACTGTGTTTGACGAAGGCAAAGTTCGACTCATATCAGGAGATAACAGCACGTGCCCCAAAGGTTCGGAAAAAGGGTATGCAAGGGATCTTAATTACCCTTCAATGGGAGCTAAAGTTGCAGAAATGGAGCCTTTTACAGTGAATTTTCATAGAAGGGTTAATAATGTTGGCCTCCCAAACTCTACTTACAAGGCCAGAACCTCCTCGAACTCCAAAGTTGATATCAAAGTGGTTCCCGAAGTTCTTTCGTTCGAGTCTTTGAACGAGGAGAGGACTTTTGATGTGATTGTCACTGGAAGCGGTTTGCCAGATCAATCTCAAGTGTCAGGATCGCTGGTTTGGACTGATGGTGTTCACAGCGTTAGAAGTCCAATTGTTGTTTATGTGTTCAATGTCAAATGATGTATGCATGTTGGAAAAATGTGGCCATAGGCTGTATAAAGCTCTTAGACTCGTACATTCTTTAAATAAACTCTTGTTTCGAATTTTATGGGAAAAGAAATTGTCCGTAATCATCTTCGGGATGAACTTCTGCTCTTGTTTCGCATTCTGATCCTCCTCTTTCTTGTTCTTTGTTTGTTGTTTGTATACTTCCTTCGTCGCATTGAGGTTCATGTTTTATTTACTATATATCCTTCGTTTTACTCTTGTTTAGTTATCGGAATTTGTTTTCAGGTACGAGCCTTCTACAGCTGGTATTTATGTTAAAGTTTTAGACAGATAGGCCGCGGTCCACCACTAATAGCATCGATATTTTCCCCACTTAATCACTTGTGCAATCAATAGGTGTGGGGTTTTTATGCAAAAGGTCTCGATCCAATTAGAAGTGAAACCGTTTGATATGAGTTGTGATTTGTTTTGTGAGATAACCGATGTGTAACTTTTTGCTTTATTCAACAATTTATGGGATGGATTTTTATGTTGTCTTGGAGTGTCCGGGTTATCGTGTGGGCTGGCGTCGTAGGTGCCAGTCCTCTGTTGGGATCCAGCACCGGGTCACGAAGGAGGATGCCAAGAAGTGGTTCCAGCAAATAGCAGCTGCTTAATTAGGGTCAGGAATTACGTTAAATTTTTGTGAGCGCAGGGCAACTAGATGTGCCAGTCCTCTGTTGGGATCCAGCACCGGGTCATCCCACATACTAAATACACCCCCACTTTTACTTTTTCAACCAAAATTTGTCTTAGTACACTCCACATACTTTCCTATACTACCCTCACACCCTAAACTTTCTACATACACCCCCACATTCTTCAGATACATTCAACATTCTTTCATTCTCACCACACCTCTAAATTTCAAGACTCTCACTAAACATGTAAATGCTAATTATGAGGTTGAATAAATGACATTCGATTGTTGGTTTATTTTATTGGTAGAGCATAAATCCAAAATTTGTACCCCTCTCTATTACTCTTCTAGAGTCAATCTCATAAAATTTTGACCCAAAAAAGAATGATAGGACATAGGTGAATGTTTTTTTTTTCTTTTCAAAATTATAACAGGCTCAATTTTTTTACTGTACAAAACTTAAAAAAAAGTAGTACCAACTGCCAAGCTTACCACTTAGAGAAAAATTTATTACCACTTAGAGAAAAATTTATTTATATTATAATGATTTTTTTTTTGTTTGAGAAATTGAAAATTTGTTTTGGAGTAGTTATAGATTTTGATAACAAAAAGATGTTGTAGTTCTTACAAAATCCATAATGAAGTACGTCTGGTTATGAATTCATAACAGTTTTTTTTTACTGTTAGGGTTTAGGTTTCTAACAATTTGGGGGGTTTTGTCAATTAAGGGTTTTAGGATTTTAGGGTTGGGGTTTAGACAACCAATTTAGAGTTAGGGTTCATATTAGTAAATAATTTGTGTATTCAATTTCTTTTAAATTTGTTGGGGCTAAATAGTCATTTCATGTTAAATACATGAGTGATTTTATAATACATATTTATGTAAGTGTATTCAACAATATGTGAGATACTAATAAAAAAACCCATATGAAATCCGCTAGTGTAAAAAATTAAGGGCCACGAGCTATATTCATTTTTTTAAAACGGGTGCAAAAGTCTTTTCGAACATTTGAAATTGGTTTTTTTTTAATTTTATTTTTTATTTATTATTTTATTTTTTAAATTTCCCGTATTACTGGGAGCCAAAGGTCCAAAAATCCTGTGCTATATATAAAGAACACTCGTACCCCACAGTTCCAAAAATTTCATAAATCCTGTTAGCAAGCATCATGACAGCTCTTTGTTTGATGAGAAATCCTGATGGAAACGAGATTGTTGATATAGTTTGCTCTTGTTTATTGGAAGGCAAATAGGAAATTATGAGCTTCATATGAAGGAATTGGATTCAACTTTGATGCTCAAGAAATTAATATCTTTTACGAGAACACTAAGCCGTGTGTGGTAATTTTATTTTTATATAGTGTTATTTAATTATAAAAATTGAATATCGGTGTGCAAAGACGGCAATTGGGTGTAAACATAACCACTCTTATTTGAACTAGCTCATCGAAAGAAAATTTTTTGGAAGCTATTTATGGCGTGCACATCAAACTTGGGGTGACTACTGCTCTAACCAACTTGGTTATACCAGGTTTCCACATGGATTGCTATTCTGGCCAAATATTTTGCAGGCTTTTCCAGTAACTTTAAATGGAAGGCACTCAGAGAATCTGGGCAGTGCCAATACCAATTAGACTACATAAATTGAAGGCTCAGTAAATCCTATAAATTTATTACTATATCTTGGAGGAATGCAAGAAAAATCTGGGTGTTTTAATACAGATGACAGTTTGTCATTAATTAGTCCACCTATATAAAGCACTCACCACCCATATGAAGTCTTTGAGCATTGAACAATGGCTAAGCATGGAGCTTTTCTGTGTTATTATCCTTTCTTCACTCTCTTCTTACTCACAGTGATCTTGTTCTGCAAGGCCGCTGACGAGGAAAGAAAGGTACTTTTCTTTTGCCATTAATAACAGAAAGATGCCGTCTTTGACAAATAGTAATTTCTTTTACATAGAATGCAGTGATAACAATGTCGATGATGTAGGTCCATATCGTGTACATGGGGTCGCTTCCTGATGGGAATCCGGCATACTCACCGTTGTCTCACCACCTTAGTATTCTACACAGAGTTGTGCAGGGAAGGTAGTCTATCTAGACCTTCAAGGTTGCCCTTTTCTTTTCGTCTTTAGAGTCACAAGCGAGTTCTTATCCTCGCTATCTCTCTTTCTCTCAGTTTGGCAGAAACTTTATTGGTCAGAAGTTATAAAAGGAGTTTCAATGGATTTGCAGCCAACCTCACTGACCAAGAAAGGGAGAAAATTGAGAGTGAGTCCTCTGAGATACTTTTTTATGAACTAGAAAAAAGTTATATCGTTCACTGGTATGGTTTGAGAATTTATCAAGTTTGTACATTGCAGGCATGGAAGAAATAGTCTCTGTCTTTCCAAGCATAAGATTGGAACCTCAAACAACAAGATCTTGGGACTTCATGGGTTTTGATGAGAAAGTCAGTCGAAATGCCACAACTGAAAGTGATATCATTGTTGGTGTGATTGACACTGGAATTTGGCCTGAAGCTGAGGGCTTTAAAGATGAAGGTTTCGGTCCTCCTCCTAAGAAGTGGAAAGGTGTTTGTGAAGGCGGCAAAAATTTCACCTGCAACAAGTATGTCTCTCAATATTTACATGCATAAAGTTATCAATTATACGAATTAAAACTTTTGCTTAAGTTTATTCATTTCAAAATTTCATAATTAAACTACTCTTGTAATGGTTTTGCCTTTGTACTTTGCATTGCAACATTTAGTCAACATTAAGAAATGTTTGTTTTGCAGAAAGATCGTTGGTGCTCGATATTACTTAACAGACTCTGCAAGGGATTTCCGGGGTCATGGAACGCACTGTGCATCAATTGTAGCCGGAAGTCCTGTAAAGGATGTAAGCTTTTACGGACTAGCAAATGGTACTGCAAGAGGAGGTGTACCTGCTGCGAGAATCGCAGCATATAAAGTCTGTGATCTTGATTTCGGGTGTAGTGCTGACGGTATCTTGGCTGCTTTTGATGATGCAATTGCTGATGGAGTTGACATCATTTCAATTTCACTTAATGGATTTTTTCGTTCTGAACCTCATTTTTATATTGACCCGATTGCAATTGGTGCCTTTCATGCCATGAAGAAAGGGATACTAACTTCACAGTCTGCCGGAATCATATTTAATAGTTATATGGTTGGTCCTGTGTCAAGTGTAGCACCATGGATATTCACAGTTGCAGCTAGTACCACAGATCGCCGGATTATTGACAGCACTGTTCTTGCAAACGGAAAGAAACTAGTCGTATGTCTCATCCACTTCCTTTTTCAACAAAATAAAAACATTTTATGAATACTTGTATATACTGTGGCTCAGATTGTTTTCAATACAATACTTTTTAATGCTCTTAACACAAACAGGGGCACTCTACGAACACATTCACATTAAACGGAACAAATTTTCCTCTCATATATGGAAAAGATGCTTCAAGAACAAATTGCTCTCAAATATTAGCTAGGTAATTCAAGTGCCCGTTTCACTTTTACTGCATACAATATAAGGAATAAAAATGAAACTATAATACTGACTTCTTGTTGCATTTTAGTATATGTTGGGAAGGTTGCCTGGACCCTGATTTAGTTAAGGGAAAGATAGTTGTATGTGAGAAGAACACTGGAATTCCTGGGGCTTACAGATCTGGTGCAGTTGGGATAATTTTTGTTAATTTTATGAACGAAACTTTTTCTCAAGTTCTCCCATTTCCTGGAGTGAATTTAATCACAGAAGATCTTAATGTGGTCAAGTCCTACATGAACTCCACCAGGTATAGATTCATTTCAATACTGTTAAGGTTTGCAATTTTCGATCAGGTTGCTTTTTAAATTCTTGAAAGCTTCTACAGGGTCCCTCAAGCGACGATATTACAAAGTGAAGTCATAAAAGATGTTGCCGCACCTTTTGTTTCTATCACGTCTGCGAATGGACCAAATTTAGTTGTACCCGATATTATTAAGGTATATGTTTCTTGTCATATACAGCTTAATGTCATATACATGTAGTAACATTTATTCTTTAATGTGCTTCAGCCAGATATAAGTGCCCCAGGCGTAGAAATTTTGGCTGCATATTCAACTTTTGCTACTGCCAGCGAATATCCAGAAGACAATAGGCATGTAAAGTACAATATACTAAGTGGAACCTCCGTATCTTGCCCCCACGTTGCTGGGGCAGCTGCATATGTTAAATCATTCCACCCTGATTGGTCTCCGGCCGCCATCAAATCATCTCTTATGACTACCGTGTCTTCATAAGACCTAATGCTTAATTCATTTGGCATTCTAAAATATCATATATAATGATACCAAATTTGTTTTTTTCCTACTTGCAAGTTGCAGCTTGGCCTATGAATGATACGTTGCCCACAAATGATACGTCCAACAATTTTAGTGGTGTATTTGCTTATGGATCCGGACATATCGATCCTGTAAAGGCTATAAACCCTGGCCTTGTATACGAAACTTCTGAAGATGATCATATAAAGTTGCTATGCACAATCTATGATGAAGGAAAAGTGAGGCTCATAACAGGAGAAAATATCACATGCCCTAAAGATCCTGCGAAATGGTCTCCACGGGATCATAATTACCCTTCAATGGGAGCTAAAGTTGAGCCAACTAAACCTTTTACGGTTCAATTTCATAGAACAGTTAAAAATGTTGGCCTCGCGAACTCCACATATAGGGCTAAAATCTTATCAAACTCAAAACTTGATATCCAAGTGGTGCCTGAAGTTCTTTCGTTCAAGTCCTTGAATAAGCAGATGGATTTTGACGTGACTGTTGGTGGAAGCGATTTGCAAGATCGATCACAACTATCTGGGTCACTGGTCTGGTCTGATGGTATTCATAGCGTTAGAAGTCCAATCCTGGTTTATGCATATGTTCCAAATGAGCTCCAGAACATAGTTACATGAGTAACGAGCAAGAAGATGTACGTTTTCAATTTGTTTTAATGAATAAAAAGTAGAAAAAATACAGCTCAAAAGTTTTTTGTATGGTTTTTACTGTTTTCTGTTCTTAAAAACTAGCTCAGAAATAAGAAATAAGATGGAGACTAACAATCAACTATCACCAAGTCTGAACCTGTTGAACCCAAGTTTTCCAGATTAGCCTTACGAACATCTTGTCCATTGCTTTTTAATTTATGGCAAATCAAAGCCAAGTTTCCAGATTAGCTAAATCCAGCCGTAATAATTGCTGCCTGCTTTCATTGAATTCACTTGCTTTCCAGATTAGCCAAATCCAGGTTTTTGAAACAATATCTGGCCTGAATTAATGCGAATTTTTGCATACGAACGAAAGAAAATCCGGATGCTTCTATAGAGTTGAGAGTCTGTGTCATTAATTAGGTCTTAGTATATAAAGTAATCATCACCGTTCAAGTTCTTGAGCATTTTTTAAGACATGGACAAGAATAGAGTTATTCTGTTGCATTATACTTTCTCCATTTGTATTCTGAGCTTGAACTTATTATGCAAGGCCACTAATGAGGATAGGAAGGTAAGAGTCAGTTGTTTAGGAAAACAAGTGTCTTCCTTTTTTTTTTTTTTTCGTGTTAAAATAGTTCAATTCTATATAGATGATAAAAAGATGAAATCGTATGAGGAAATCTATGAGCAATTATAATCTCTTCTTCTGGATTTAGCCTAATCCAGAATTTTGCACCAACTTTAAGTTACCTGGCGCGGTGCGCTTGAGTTGATTCTAATCGCAAGCTGACTACACCAATGGAATGAGTTCGAAGGAAAATATTTTGAAGTCTTTATTGAAAGAATGAAGATTAAATCCAACTGTTTATGTGCATTTAAAATCATACAATGTCTTTTCATTTTTATATTCACTTTCTACACAATAAAGAATTTAGATTGAATTTAAAAGACTTACTTGCACATAAATCCTTGTTTTTTAAGAGGGGAGTTACTGCGGTTTCTTGTTCCAGGTTAGCCAAGGACCAAAACTTCCCCTAATCAAACCGCAAGAGCTTCAGAACCCAGAAAAAGGGTTTTCTGAATTTTCCAGAGAAGCCTTAGTTGTGTATTAGCTGTATATCTAAGATAAGGTAAATTAAAGTACCATTTCTTTCATGGAATAATAATTTTTCTTGTCCTGGTGTACATGAACATCACCTTTTGGTGTGCACATACAGAATTTGTAACGTTTTCTAAATGTTTGAAAAAATTTATCGTATTACATAGAAAGAAATACTACAAAACGACACGCAAGAATGCGTTGGACACAATGATGGCTTCTTGACAAATCGATTCAACCCAAATGAGTTGTTCTTATACTGCTGTTATTGTAGTGGCAACAATTTAATGCTCTTGCTAACTTGTTTTCAGTTATAGACAGAATAGCATTCTATGAATTTAGATTTGTTGATGAGGAATGATTGGTGTGAGTTATATGTAATTCCAAAAATGCATCAAAACGAAAGGAAACAAATCTGGATGCTTAGTGGAGATGATTAAATATGCCATCCTTAATCCCCGTATAAAGTAATCTTCACCTGGTTCTAAAGTTTTTGAGAATTTAACAATGGCTAAGCATGGAGCACTTCTGTTTTATCTTACCTTTCCCATTCTCATCCTAACGATGAGTTTATTGTGCATAGCCACTTCTGAGGATAGAGAGGTAGGAGTCATCTTTGTTTTAATAGTAGTCTGCTCGATCTTTCGCTATGGTCAATATTGATTAATAAGATCGCAAGGCTACTCATTTTGAGATTGACAAGAGATAAAAAAGTTTGAAATGCTATTTTATGAGGAACTAGTAAGCTTTATTTTTACTTGACCGTGAATGTATGATGCAGGTTTCTATTGTGTACTTGGGATCACTTCCTGATGGGGTGTTCTCTCCATTATCTCAGCACCATAGTATTCTGCAGACAGTTGTCGAGGGAAGGTAATCAATCCAGATCTTCAATGTTACCTTTTTTTTTTCGTTGAATTTATAAGCTAGTTCTTATGTCTTGTTTTTATTCTCTCTCTCTCTCTCTCTCTCTCTCTCTCTCTCTCTCTCCATCTATCAGTTCCCTTGAAAATATATTTGCGAGAAGTTACAGTAGGAGTTTCAATGGATTTGCTGCGAAGCTCACAAACTAGGAAAGAGAAAAGCTTGCGAGTAAGGCCTCTATGACGATTTTGTTTTGATTACAAAGGAGATATTATTTGGCTTGAGAATTTATCATGATGTTTAAAAACTATGCACTGCAGATATGAAAGAAATAGTCTCCGTCTTTCCAAGCAGAACTTACGAACTTCAAACAACAAGATCTTGGGACTTTATGGGCTTCCATGAGAAAATCAATGGGAGTTTTAACGAAAAGTCCATGGTACTGTTCACTTTAATGAAAAACCATATTTTTACACTAAAAAGTCAAACTTGGTATTATTCACTTTACCCTTTATTTTGTCCTTACCATTAAAACTCAAAGTTTTTAAATCCTTTTCATTAGTTTTCCTAAAATCAATAGAAGTGCTGCTGTTGAGAATGATATTGTTGTTGGTGTCATTGACAGTGGGATTGCGCAGGAATCTGACAGTTTTGGAGACGAAGGTTTTGGACCTCCTCCCAAGAGGTGGAAAGGTGCTTGTAGGGGCGGACACAATTTTACGTGCAACAAGTAGGTGCCCTCAATTCATTATCTTCAATATTCACTCTATGAATTGTTGCAAAAACAATACTGCGTAAAATCATTTGACAAAACTGAAGAAATAAGGGAAGATAGAAACGGAGTGAAAACACAAATTTAAATTGTTCAAATACCTTGTGTTATGTCAATGGGAAATAGAGCTTTACAATCAACTATCCACCAACGATTACATGTACTGTGCACAACTCACATTTCACTCAAGCTCTCAACTTTCCATTTGCCCCTCTTTCATTGTCACCCTCTCAAAGTATTGGCCCAATTTTGCATTGACACTCGAATCTCGATCCTCCTTGGTGTAACCATCAATCCTCCTCGACTCTAATTGCAGGTGTATCTTTTACCAGACTAGCTATGATCCTGGGCCTTTCGACATGGACACAATATTGTTGCTTCAAGCATACCTAATTCTTTAATAAAAAGATTTACACAAACTGTGCTATTGAATTGAAAGCATGTCAAACTACAAATCCAACCATCCAATTTTTATAAACTGACAACAATATGCATAGACCAAATTCCTAATTTCATATTATTTTTGTTTTCGTAGTAGGAAACTTAATCATAGACCTGCTTTATGATAATACATGTACCTTTATATATTCAGTTTCGTAATTCTTTTATAACGGTTTTTCTTGTAAGACTTGTTAAGTTCTTCTCCCTCAATAAAAAAAAAAGTAATGCTATCTTTGTAGCAAACTCATTGGAGCTCGATTTTACACAGAAGACTCTGCAAGGGATGGCATCAGGCCATGGAACCCACACTGCCTCAACGGCAGCTGGAAATGCTGTAAAGGATGTAAGCTTTTATGGGCTAGCACAAGGAACTGCAAGAGGAGGGGTTCCTGCTGCAAGAATTGCAGCATTTAAAGTCTGCACTGCTCGAGGGTGTAAGGCACACGATATTTTGGCTGCTTTTGACGATGCTATTGCTGATGGAGTCAACACCATTACAATTTCTATTTCGGTTGGTTCTGTACAAGAGTTTTATGGGGATCCTGTTGCCATTGGTGCTTTCCATGCAATGGAGAAAGGGATACTAACCTCAAACTCTGCAGGCAACACTGGTCCTTCAGCTAATACTGTATCAAGTCTGGCTCCGTGGATACTGACAGTCGCAGCAAGTAGAATAGATCGATGGATCATCGACAAGGTTGTTTTTGGAAATGGAACAACAGTACTCGTGTCATCAATTTCCCTCATCCGATACAATATAATGTCGGGAACCTCCATGTCTTGCCCACACACTGCTGGTGTAGCTGCTTATGTTAAAAGCTTCCACCCTGATTGGTCTCCGGCAGCCATCAAATCATCTCTTATGACTACCGTTATTTACTATTTCTTGATTAATCACTAATCACATTGTTTGTGTACGTTTTAAATCATCCCATTCCTAGCTGAGTTGGTTTTCAGCAATAAGAGTTGCAACTCTTCAATATATCAGAAAGCTTAATTCATACTGATGTCAAATCTTTTCTGTGGTTGTAGCTTTGCCCGTGAACGATACCAACACCAATGTTCCGAGTGGTGAATTTGGTTATGCATCTGGACATATCAATCCTGTAAGCAAAATAGACCCGGGGCTAGTGTATGACGCTTTTAAAGAAGATTACATAAACTTGCTATGCTCAATCTATGATGAAGGCAAAGTTAGACTCGTATCAGGTGACAACAGCACATGCCCTACAGGCGATAAGGGATCGCCAAAGGATCATAATTACCCTTCAATTGCGGACCCCTTTTGAATAACACACGAGGCCCTTAAAAATAATGTACTTAATGATTTAGGATGTGACATAATTTTATGATATAGAACTATAGAAGACAACTGATAATCTGTTACTTTAAGATCTTTGTTTAAAGTACTCTTCTTCTCAATGTAATAAATTCGAAAACAATTGCTATTCTCATGGCAATTTCAGAGCATTTGGAGCGCTTAACATCCAGTCCTGAAAGATGTAACTCTTATGTTTTGATAATTATTCTCACTACTACAGAAAAGTGTGTTCCCGACGAAATCCTATTCGTCGCACAAAGAGAAAATGTGTCACGTAAAAGTTTGGACGACGAAAACTTCGAGAAGCAAACATTTGCTCGATAAATCCAATACTTTAGGGAAAGGATGTCACAACGAAGAATCAAGTAGATAGAGCATGGCAAGTGGATAAATGAGCATTTCAGATTTTATTAGAAAACAATCAGCAAAAGTCCACCGAACATCAAGGAGGATGTTTATTGGAAGAAGCACATGGGTGTACAGACAGCACAGCACAGCAAGCATACAGTAAGGGTGTGCACTCAAAGCACATGGGTGTACAGACAGCACAGCACAGCAAGACAGCAAGGGTGTAAAGCTTTCAGCTTGCTTTGTTGCTGACTCGTGGACATGGGTGTACAGACAGCACAGCACATGCAATTCCTTTCCCTGCTGTCCATGAGTCAGCAACAAAGAAAGCTGAAAGCTTTACACCCTTGCTGTCCTTTACACCCTTGCTGTCTTGCTGTGCTGTGCTGTCTGCTTTGAGTGCACACCCTTGCTGTATGCTTGCTGTGCTGTGCTGTCTGTACACCCATGTGCTTCTTCCAATAAATCCCTAACTGTAACATTCATATAATTATTCGTAACTGGTACACCAGCCCAACCATATCAATGATCCTTAATTATTATTATAGAAAAACCAAACTGTTTATTCAAGTGCCCCAAGATAAAAATGTAAATTCCTAGCAGTCGTAAGCTCTTCACCCACTCAAAGAATGAAATAAAGAACCACCAATAAATCCACAGCCAAAACAAGATTCATATAATACTCTGATAATAGCATTGTCCAATCAAATATTCAGCATCAGCATCTGGCAATGCCATGGGAAGAATATAGAACCACTCAGTAGTTTTAGAACTCTAATTAACTGCACAAACCTAGGCTGCAACACATACAATTTCAGCAATGTTCTTTTCAGTGCATAAGGGGTAGGACAAATATCGCACACAAAATATTCCAATGTATCGGCCTCGATTATGGAATAACATTAATGCTTATAACCCAAACCAAACCCTTAAATTTCTAAAGAGAACCGAATTGAGGTTAGGATTTCAATATTCTTCCCTATATATGCAACCGATCATGTCTACCCGGTTCCGATTCAACTCCTAAACAATACAACAAGCATCATCTCAAATATGCATCCAAAATATCGAATTAAAATTCAAAACCTTGAATTGACCCCAAAACTAAAAGTTAAAACCTTGGGAAAATACTTACGCTAGAGGAGACCCCACGAGGGAGGATCATTATTTTCACTTGGGTCGAGGCCAGATTCCAGCGGGATTGCCCGAAATCAGAGAAAAGTCGCTGGAACACGTGAATATGTTTGGACCTCGTTTTCTTTATACAAGGGTTTTCAAAAGGACCGTAGATTGTCTGCCTCTCATTACCACGCCCTTTCCATTCTCTCTTACATTGTGCGATCACGGTTAAGTCACGTTAATATTTTATATTAATATTTTTATTAAAATAATAAGACAAAAAGTAATAGGAATATAAAATGTTGATGTTATTTAACCGTGACAGTACAAATAGAAGGAGACGGAAAGAGCATTATAAAATGAGAGCAGACAATCTGCCTCCTTTTCAAAGGGTGGGTATGGTAAGATTGAAGATAACTTCGCTACGAAACTATAGCTTCCGACCTCATGTGATTTCGTTATCGTATGAGGAAATTATGATGAAAATAGTTTGAAAGGGATCCCGTGAGTGCTGGAGCAAGAAGAAGAAAATGTTCTTTTCCCCCCTTCTCCCTTTTTACCCTTCTTTCCTTCTTCCCGATCCTTCCCCACCTCTCTCTTTTCTTCTTTCTTTATTATTTTATTCTATCATTAATATTTTATATCTAGTGCTATTATCTTTCCCACTACTTTAAATGAAATGATTTATACGTGTTTCGTGAAATATTTCTAGTTCTAATTTTCGTTATATTTATAATCAATCGTTCATAATAGTAAGTGCTGCAAAATATACTAATTAATATGTCACACGTGTCCTGATCAGTAAGTCAATGAAAATTGACACATACCCTCTAAGGGCATTTTGATCGTTTCACATTTTAAAAAAATAAATAAAAGGGTTAATCTCAGTTTACTATTTTGAAGTTTTGTGGTTTTCAACATTTGGTACATGAAGTTTTTTTCATCCCAAAGTTATAACTCAAGTCTTAATTTTAGGACAGTTTTATACATACGTTAATTTTTCCGTTAGAACTTCTGTTAATTGATGACATGACGCCCATATAAACAATAACTGAGCGTCACATGTCAATATGGCCCACTTCAAATATTAAAAAAATTAAAAAAAAAAAAAGCAGCCCCACCCGTCTTCTACCTCCCTCAAACCCCTGCAACCCACACCCAACCCCCTTTGCAACCTGCACCCAACCTCATCCTTTCCGTCTTCTACGCCATCGTTTCAGTTGCTGGCGACCCCCGCAACAAGAAGCAGAAGACCAAAACCCTCGTCATGAAGCCCTCTCTCTCTCTCTAGGCAACCTGCAATATGAAGTGCAGGAACCAATTCAGATCCAAGCTAATTTACCACGACAATTCAGATCCAACCCTGTGCGATGGCAGCCGTCTCATCATGACTTTGACAAAGCATTTACCGCAACAATCATCATTGTCGTATAAAATCACACCTCCACACCAGCCAATTTACGCACCAAAAAAAAAAAAAAAAAAAAAAAAAAACCCATAAAAGAAAAAAGGAAAAACAGATTTTTTTTTTGGTGGGGTTTTAAGCTTGATCTAAAGGGTCGAAGGAAGTTTAATTTTTATGGTTTTGACTGGTTTTTTCTAGGTTTTTGTAGACGAGATGGCATATTATATTAAAAATAAAAAAAACAAAAAAACAAACCCAGAACCCCTTTCCTCCATCCCCACCCGACACACCTCCATCCCCTCTACCCCCTCCACCCGTGCACCCCTCCACCCCTTTTGTCTTCTCCACCCGAGCACCCCCTTCTTCCATCCCCCTTCATCCACCCTTTG
This sequence comes from Pyrus x bretschneideri, assembly GCF_019419815.1. Lineage (NCBI taxonomy): Eukaryota > Viridiplantae > Streptophyta > Magnoliopsida > Rosales > Rosaceae > Pyrus > Pyrus x bretschneideri. The sequence goes on along the minus strand of NW_025999712.1, from coordinate 2,782,261 downwards.
CCTACCCGAGCCACCCTTTCTCCGTCCACTCCTCCCTCTGGTACTTGCTGCATCTGAAACCCGAAAGAATCCTAGCGATCGACGCGGCCTTCAACAAGACCTTCGACAAGGCCTTCACCAAGAATCCCAACAATCGTCTATCATGCTTTTTTGAATGCTAAGTATGGATGGGTTAATTGGTACCTTGTGGGTAATCTCCAAGTTTAGGAGGCTGCAGTAATACGATACGGAATAAGGTTTTATGGGATGGACAAGCCTCGGATCCCATGGAGGTGGCCCAGCGTACTCTCAGCTGGCTGCAGGAGTTTAGGCAGGCTCATCTACAGCCCAGTCATGTAAAGCTGCCCAAGCAACTGCGATGGGTGGCCCCTAGCGATGGATGGTTTCAATTAAATGTCGATGGGGTGGGGCTGCGAAGGTGAAGGAGGATGTCGGTGGAGCTGGAAGAGTGATCCGAGGTATAAATGGGGCGTTCATTGTTGCTGGAATCTGGCGGCTTCGGTGTTGTTTCTTGGTGAAACAGGTTGAGCTGCTGGCAATCCTAGGCGCTGCGTTTTGGTTTCTTGAGAGTGCAGGTGGAGATGGATTCCCTCGAAGCTGTGGAGGCGTGCAAGGGTGTTCTCGTAGAGCTCTCTAATATTGGCTTCATAGTCTCTGATATTCAAGAGCTTCTGGTGGAGTTCTTGGAGTGCACAATATTGTATATTCCCCGTGAATCTAATAGTGTGGCTCATTGCCTCGCTAAATCAAGTTTAGTAGGAGGTGTCTCAGTAAGTTGGTTTTGAAGAACCTCTTGATATTGATGTCATTAGGGAGCTTCTTGATCATGAAATGTATTCTCATTAAGTTCTATTTCAATAAAATTATAGGTTAAAGTACAAAAAACTACCTCGATTATTGGTGTCATGACATTTTCATACCTCATCTTTTAAAATTGACAATGTCATACCTCATCTTACGAATTTGTGCCAATGTCAGATCTCCGTCAGTTTTTTTGTTAATTTCTCTGTTAAATGCTGACGTAGCCCGACACGTGTCCTACTCAATAATCCAATTGGATTAAAAAATAATAAAATGTATTTTTAATAATTAAATATTCAAAAATTAAAAAAAAAATTATATATATATATACATATATATTAAATCTCTCTCATTCTCTCCTCTCTCCCCCCCCCCTTTCTCGCCTCTTACCTCTGCAACCCAAAACCCTTTCCCACCCGTCCTCCACCACCCCTTTCTCCATCATCACCATTGCCGTCACCTCAACCACCACGAATTGCCGCCACGCTGTCATCAAGTCATCCGCAAGCTCCGAAATCGACATGGTGCAAAACAAGAAGGGCATATACATGCTGAAGCAGAAGAAAGTTGTGATCTTGTGGGACTTGGACAATAAACCCCTTCGCAGGCCCCTGTACCAGGCGACGATGGCGTTGAAACAGCTAGCCCAACGCTTCAGCGAGGTTTTGAGTTTTGGGTTTGGGGAAGACGGGAGGGGGAATAAAGGGTGAGGGGTACCAGGATTGACTTTTTAGTGTAAAAATATAGTTTTTAGGGCATATACATGCTGAAGCAGAAGAAAGTTGTGATCTTGTGGGACTTGGACAATAAACCCCTTCGCAGGCCCCTGTACCAGGCGACGATGGCGTTGAAACAGCTAGCCCAACGCTTCAGCGAGGTTTTGAGTTTTGGGTTTGGGGAAGACGGGAGGGGGAATAAAGGGTGAGGGGTACCAGGATTGACTTTTTAGTGTAAAAATATAGTTTTTCATTAAAGTGAACAGTACCGTAGGTTTTTGGTTAAAAACTCCCAAGATTTAAAGAATTTTAAAGAATTTTAAAGATGATAGATTTGATAGGATTTTGAGAGGATTAAAAACTCCTACAAAATTCATATGGATTTTAAAGAATTTGAATGGATAGTGGTGGAAGAATTTGAAATCCTAGAGGATGAGGTTGGATTCTTTTTAGTCTTGGTTATATCTACTTTTTTCTCTCAAATCCTACAAAAGCCACAACTTATTGAAATCCTTCAAAATCTTAATTTTTTTAATACAATTAGATTTGGATAGATTCTAAAATCCTTTAAAATCTTTTAATTGATTACACTAAGATTTTAAAGTCTTTTAAAATCTTCTCAAATCTGAGTTTAACTACACCCCTCTAAGTTTAGTGGTATTAGTAGGGACTCGCCTCATCTAAATCCCTCGCTAATAGATCTTAACGAGACCCGCGATTCAAAGAGAACTGCTAAGCCACCTTCTAATCCCGTCATGTTCCTTCTTCTTCGCACCTTCACACATCAAACGCATCCTAATATATCCATCCGTGCCTAGTACCACCCAAAAAGCACAGAAATATTAATATGTTCAAGAAAAAATTGAGTCCGTAAGTTTTATGTGGCTCCCTAAATTGGCTGTCTTTTCAATCAAAACTGCAGATTATGTGGACCATCTCCTCTTACACGTGGCCTATTTGAGACCAATAACTTTTATGTTTTAGCTCAAGCAATTTGTATGAACAAGAAAATGCTTACGGATATCGTTTGAAAACTTCCAAATACATATGCAATGTTGTAAAATATTTGTTATTATCTTAAATTCTAGAATATTAATATATTTGTTATTATCTTAAATTTTCAAAAAGGTTACAATAATAGTTCGTTATTACGCGAAGTTTTTCCAAAGAAGCGATTGCTTCACATTTTATTTTATTATAGATATAGTTTTATATGAAGAGTATTTTGTGTGTAATTGCAAAGTACACATTTTATTTTTTTATGGTATCAAAGTAAATTGCCTTATGTGTAAAATCTAACAACCACACATGCTTCACATCACTTAATTTGTGTTAGCACGTATTTAGCTTGAAAATTCGTTACAAAAAATAAAAAGATGTGAAAGTAAAAAGTCACACATGCTCACTCGTTCCATTGTATACTGGGATAACCTTGACTTATATAAACACAGAAACGAAGACCACACAACACACATTTTCTTTTCCAAGATAGGGTAGAAGGAACAACTATGATGATGGTGAGTGAAACCTCCTCTTTTTTGCAACCTTTGGCCTTCACTCTGCTGGCCATTTTCCTCATCCTCCTATACAGATGGTACTCCTCCGCTACAACCACCAACAAAACCCCTTCACCACCTTCTCCACCGAAGCTCCCAATCATTGGGAACTTGCACCAAGTAGGGTTGCACCCTCATCGCTCGTTTCAAGCCTTATCTCAACGCCATGGCCCTCTCATGCTTCTCCACTTTGGAAGTGTCCCAGTCCTAGTTGTATCTTCAGCTGAGGCTGCCCGTGAGATCATGAAAACCCATGACCTCACATTTTCTAACCGTCCCAAGTCCACCATTTTTGGGAAGCTTCTATACAACTACAACGACGTTGCATCTGCTCCTTATGGTGAGTACTGGAGGTCGGTAAAAAGTATATGCGTCTTAAATCTTTTGAGCAACAAAAGAGTTCGGTCTTTTCGCTCCGTGAGAGAAGAGGAAACCATGTCCATGATCAGTAAGATAAAGCATTCGTCATCATCCCTTCTGAATTTAAGCGAAATTTTTGTGAGGCTTACTAATGATGTGGTATGTAGAGTGGCTCTGGGGAGGACGTACAATGGTGGAGAAGATGGGAGGATGTTTACGGAGCTTTTGAGGGAGTTCGCAGAATTATTGGGAATTATCGACATCGGAGACTATATCCCGTGGCTTTCTTGGTTGCGCCATGTCAATGGTTTGGTGGCCAAGGCAGACAAGGTGGCTAAGCAGCTTGATGACTTTATAGGTGGAGTTATTCAAGAGCATATGAACTGTAGTTCAAAGAGTGAAGATGATGACAGGAATGATTTTGTCAACGTTTTGCTTGCAGTTCAGAGAGAAAACTTGGCTGGTTTTCCAATTGATACAGTTACTATAAAAGCTCTCATCTTGGTAACCCTCTCTCTCTCTCTCTCTCTCTCTCTCTCTCTCTCTCTCTACTTTAGAAGTTAGAGGCTAATGTCTTAATCAACACATTTCATTCTTGTAGGATATGTTTGCTGCTGGTACGGATACATCATCTACATTACTAGAGTGGGCAATGACTGAGCTTTTAAGGAATCCAAGGGTCATGAACAAATTGCAGAAAGAAGTAAGGGGAATAGTCGGAAGAAAAACAGACGAACTCACGGAGGATGATTTGGTCGAAATGCACTACCTGAAGGCGGTGATAAAGGAAACTCTTCGATTACATCCACCACTTCCAGTACTAGTGCCCAGGTTGTCGACCCAAGACGTGGAAATAAATGGTTACAACATCAAAGCCAAGACACAAGTTATGATCAATGCATGGCACATTGGAAGGGATCCCAAGGTCTATGAAAAACCAGAAGATTTCGAGCCAGAACGGTTCTTGAATAGCGAGATAGATTATAAAGGGACTGACTTTCAGTTGATTCCGTTCGGAGCTGGTAGGAGGATCTGCCCGGGAATTCATTTTGCGATTGCTATTAATGAGATCGCCTTAGCAAGTACTGTGCACAAGTACGATTGGGAATTGCCAAGCGGAGCAAGTGTGGAGGATTTAGACATGACTGAATCTACTGGTTTAACCGTACGTATAAAAAATCCTCTCAAAGCTGTTGCTATTCCATATTCACGTTGAATGATGGATATAAGAATATGATATTCATAGTCCTTCGTATATGCTTTATTTATCAAAATAAAATTAGCGATCCTCAAGTTACCTACTAGATATTTGATTTAGTTTATAGCTGTGGATTGTATCAGTCACTTTATCAATGTACAACATATACCATTTTAAGGAAAATTAACGAAAAGTCCAAAAAACACTTTAGTTTTAATGAAAAATGACAAATAAAGGTGTAGTGAATAGTACTAGAGAAATGTAAAATGTGATTTTTCATTAAAAATAAACAGTACTGAGAATATTTCGTTAAAACTTCCTAAGAGGCAATGGACTTGTAACTAAACCAACACCAATTCCCCTACATCCTCCGCACCCTCCACCACCGCTGCTCATCAGCCCCTTTACTCTCTGCTCCCCGATTTTGTGAAGAAAACAGCACAATAGTTTACCTTCTTAAACCTTTACCACTGAACATGAAGTTGAGCAATGACTCCATTCCTTCTCAACGGAGGATATAGGAGAGGAGGAGATGGATGGAAGCAGGTGCTGTGTGATGAGAGTGGGGATTCCACCATAAAACTAATTGACAATATGGGAAGTAGCCCAAGACCATATAAGCACGCAATTCTTGTCCCTCATCAACATGGGACAACTCTCAACAATATGAGTGGGTTCAAAGAAGGCAAAGATTGGAGGAGGAGAGAAGGTGGGTTCGACAGAGGTAGAAGTTGGAGGAGGATAGGGTTGGCCAGATTTGTAACAGAAGAGGTAATAGAGGAAGAAGATGGTGAATAAACACACAAGTGCAGCAGACACGCAATTTCTTTTTCTTTTTCTATTTTATTTTATTTTTATTACTCAGGACTATGATACCAATGAACAAAATATTATTTTTCTTTTTCTATTTTATTTTATTTTTATTACTCAGGACTATGATGCCAATGAACAAAATATCCTGGTTTTCGCAACCTTTGGCCTTCGCACATATAGCTGCCGATTTTCCTAATCGGAGCATTTGTGGTGTGGGAACTGTTTCTTATGCGGAACTGAGTTGGTCAATGACTAATAAAATACAACTTCCTCCCTAACACTACATGAACTAGCCCTCTTTCGAGCGAGGATCCTCAGCCGGATCATTTTTGTGAGGATTCCGAAGATTCTCAAATCACATCTTTTCATCGTGCGATAAAAAATCATTGTAAATTTTTTATTTAAAATTAAATATAAACCATACCTAATGAAAATTGACCGTATAATATACGATAAACGAATGTGATTAGAAAATTCCCGATACCACACAAAGAGGATCCGGCGAGAATCTGACGAGAATTCTCTCTCTCATCTTTCCCCGAAATACCACTAATTTAATTTCATTCGATGAAGTACAATATGAATGGTAAGTTAAGGGTGCTTTGGGTTAAAAATGACTAAAGCCAGCATATTTCTAAAGTAAAACCATTTTCAGTTGGTGAGTTTGTAGGAGGAGTCTCTTTTTGCTCACTTCTAATGCAAGATAACCCTTATCTCCCTCTAAAATTGTGTCACAAGTATGATTATCTATCTCCCTCAGATTTACTAACTATGATTATCTATCATTTAATTTAGTCTTATGAAAAAGAAAAATAATTAAAATATTGGGGAATACAAATAGGAAAATTCAACAATTGTTTAATTGATAGGATATCCAAAAAGGAATAAATGGTAATTTTGTTGTGAATCATTTAGATGTTATTCTTTTCTTTAAAGATTTAATTAAATGTATAAGTAAACTTAGTACTTAAGCAAATTCGTTACAAGATTTTAGAGAGGATATAACGGTTATCTGAAATTAGAAAGGTGAGCAAAATGCACTCTTGTTAAAAAAAAACCAAAACAAATTTCAATCTATAAAAAATTTATCGTGCACTTCAAACTTTCTAAATTAAAAAATATATATATATTTATAACAAGTGTATAATACGAAATTGAGAATGTTGGATTGGCAATAACATACTTAGGATTTTTTAATTTTATTCTCTTTTCGGGGACACGAAAACATACGAAGGTTTCTATCTACGACCGTAAAGCCCTACGCCAAACCCCCAATGCCCCGTTCCCCTTGTTTCATCTGGAGCAGCAGTAGCTTCTCATTTCCCAAACAAAACCTGCATCAGTCTCACTGACCAACTCGTTCCCTTCATCACCCTCACTGCGGATCACCAACTCGTCCCCTTCATCACACCTCCAATGGCAATGGCGACTCGTGCATTTTCGCGGTCAAAGTTTGCATTTTTCTCTTCAATACTCCTTCAAAACCTGAAAACAACGCCCATCAAGTCGACCCTAATGCTTCTAAAATCCACAGAACTTGAACTCGAGTCCTGGAGATCCATTATTGGGCTGAGGCTGTATCACGACGGGTGGCCCAGAGGACCGCTCTGGAGGGGCAAAAGCTGATCGTCAAAGAAGCGCTTTTCGTAATCTCGGGTTTAAAGCGGTTCGAGGACGACGAAGAGAAGCTCGGGAAGTTTGTAAATACGCACGTTTTTTGAGACTGTTGAAGATGGATATGATTGCTGTTCTCACTGAGCTCGAGCGCCAGGAAGAAGTCTATTTGGCAATTAAGGTATCGAATTTCTGAGATTAAATTTTGTGAATGTTTTGCATTTGATCTTCTGGGTTGTTCTGAAATTTTGTACTTTTGGTGTTGAAGTTGTGCTCTGTGGATCCACTTATGTGTTGTTAGTTTACAGTCGTTGAGAAATGGGGCTCCGTGGGTTGCACGCTATGTATTTGGTTGAATGCCTGACTCAATGTGTGATTTTGGGCACCTTTAGTAATGCTTTGTCAATATGTTTAACAGTATGAGAAGCAATGCTTAGCTTTAGTATAAGTGTCTGGGTATTCCTGTTAGTAGTGCAGGTTCATGGTGTATGATAAAGCGCGATCGGAGTGACGTGGTTTTCGTGGCCGAATCCATCTTTGACTCGAGACGGGCATTTTTTCACTTGTAGTTATAGGTGCGAGGATAGCTCTTTGGATTTTGAAATAGCTAGTAATGGTGAAATGTTGAAATCTCATTCACGAGAGTCAAGACGACCATATCAACACTCACTGCCATATATCCCATTTGAATTTACGAGAAACCAGACTAGTTTGATTTTGAATTGCGGATTTATTATTTCCTTCAAGAAGTCAGGTTGATACCCAACTCTTCAAATACACAATGGTGTTTTCCTTATTCATTGTTTCCTGTGTTAAATGCGGAACCACATTACAGGTATGCTGTGGTTTTGTAGACTTGTTTTTCAGAGTACATTTAGACCATTATTTGGAATGAATTCCTTCTAGACTGCACATCTTTATTTCTGTTTAACTACATATGCAATGAAGTTATGTCTTTGTTTATTGGAATTACAAGCGCCTCAGTGAATTTTCAGGTATTTAATGTTATTCGAAAGCAAGACTGGTACAAATTGGATGTCTATCTGTATAAGGACTTAATTATTGCATTAGCAAGATCTAAGAAAATGGAGGACGTTATGCTACTGTGGGACAGCATGAAAAAGGAGGATCTGTTTCCTGATTCTCAAACATATACAGAAGTTATCAGGGGTTTTTTGAACTCTGGTTGTCCTGCAGATGCACGGAACATTTATGAGGACATAAAGCAGTCTCCAGATCCGCCGGAGGAGCTACCATTCCGGATTTTGTTGAAGGGACTTCTGCCACACCCCCTTTTGAGAAACAGAGTCAAGCAAGACCTTGAGGAGCTGTTTCCGGAACAGCATGTGTACGATCCTCCGGAAGAGATATTTGGCATGCGCGGCTGAGGTCTGTATTCTATGCTTTGCTCCTACTTCAATCTGTTGTAGAAATTGGCATGCGCTTCTCTCCACATAGATGTTATATTGATTTCGTAGCCGGATTGAAAGTTATATGGTTTCAGGGCTTTAATCTCTCTTTTCATTGGAGGGCTTCGTTGTATCTCAACTGATTATAGGGTAATGGATTGCCTGCTAAAACCTTTAGGTAGTTTATCCTATACATGTATATCTTTAGATAGTTAAGTCTTAAGCCAGCTTAGCCCGTAAAGCTAGTCAAATTTGAAATAATTTGATGCAACAAATGCATCCTAATAGATCTATGCGTGCCTAGTACCACCCAAAAAGCTCATAAATATGGATATGGTTAAGAAAAAAAAGGGCATTTTGATATAGACGCCTCGCTTTAAATGTCATAGACATTTATTGCTTTTGCAAATTTGATTAAACGTTTTCTCTACAATTTTGGCAGTTTAATTTTATTTCATTAGAAGTCTATTCATGTTAGCATTCCTTTTTTTTCCTCTTATTTTTATGCATCTCTTATTATGATGATTGAAGATTTTTTTATTTTTTATTAAAATATTTATTTTAGTAAATTAAATTGAATGTACAAAACTCGTTAGGTACATTTGATTGTAATGGTACAATTAGTGACTTGGTACATTTGAATTTTTGGTCCATTTGACTTTTTGGTACATTTGAATTTTTGATCTATTTGACTTTTTGGTACATTTGAATTTTTGATCTATTTGACTTCTTGGTATATTTGAATTTTTGGTACATTTAGTTTCTGGTATATTTGAATTTTTAGTACATTTGTTTTCAAAACATAAGTTTTATTACTTTTTGTCCTAATAATGAGGAATTACTTTCATTAAATTTTTTTTTATATAGAAAGAGTCACTAATCAACGGACAATAATTTTTTTATTAATTCAAAATTATATGATTTATTATTATTATTTAGAATTATCTACAACAGTAAGGATTTATCTTCGATCAACTAAAAGTTGTTTCGCAGACTCATCTACCAAAAAACAAGACTATCTAGAGCATTGTGTATTAATCAAACATATTTTTAAACATTCCAAAAAGATGAATATTCATTTTAATATAGTTTATAATTGGGTACGTTTTAATTCGGGGTTGGTACATTTTCGTTTAACGTTGGTACGTTTTCATTTAATGTTGGTACGTTTCCATTTGGTGTGGGTGTACATTTAAATTTGAAAAGTTTAAAATTTTAGACTTATATATAGTTGAAATTATTTTAAAAAATATAGCAAATATTTAAATGTAAATTAATTTTAATTAATCTGAAATGTTTCAAGTCTGAGTATTTTAATCAAATGTTTTAAAACTTCATCAAAAACTCAAAAAGCATAAATATTTAATCTATAAAAATCTAAAATAAGACATCTAATTCTAATTTTCGGAAGAAAAATTTGAGTCCGTTAAGTTTTATGTGGCTCCCCATATTGGCTGTCTTTTCATTCAAAGCTGCATATTATGTGACCATCTCTTACACGTGGCCTAAGTGAGACCAAGAACTTTTATGTTTTGGCTCGTCGTATGTACCATGAAGCAATTTGTATGAACAAGAATAAGCTTACAGATATCGTTTGAAAACTTCCAAATATATATATGTAAGCTTCTTTAGCAATTTGGTTTTTTTTTTTTTTTGTCCTTGTAGAATCATGGGTGATTTTTATAAAGAAAGTTGAACTATGAAATTAATTGGTAATATTGAAAGTAGCTTAACTTATTTATAAGTTCATGTAAGTTTAAGGTTTCTTCTTCTATTAACGTGAGATTCATTCTCAACGTGTGTGAGGATGTTTCTCCTTCTATAAATGTGAAATTCATTCTCAATGTATACAAGGATGTGAAGGTAAAAAAGTTCCACCTAATAAAAGAAGACTAATTTATTTATAAGCCCATAAAGTCCCTCATCTAATCAAGGTGAGAATCATGGGTGATTTTTATAAAAAAAGTTGAGTTATGAAATTAATTGAGAATATTAAGAGTAGCTTAACTTATTTATAAGTCCACGCAAGTTCAAAGTTTCTTCTTCTATTAATGTGAGATTCATTCTCAACGTGTGTGAGGATATGAAGGTAAAAAAGTTCAACCTAATAAAAGGAGATTAATTTATTTATAAGCCCATAATGTCCCTCATCTGATTAATGTGAAATTCATTCTCAACGCGTATTAAAATTTTGATCAAATTCTCTCGAAATTTCATGGGAATATGTGAGATTTGTGGATACTTAAAATACACTACAAAATCTTTCTAATTCCCTCTAATTTCTTAATTTTTTTTCAAATTCTTTAAAATCAATGACAAAAAAAAATTCTTTAAAATCAAATTCTAATTGAATACACCTGGAATATTATAAACTTCTTTAAAATTCTAATTGAATATACCTGGAATATTTTAATTAACTATATTAAAATTTTAATTGAATACAAATTGAATTTTAAATAATCACTTAAAATCCTAATTAAATACCCCTAGATTTCATTAAAGGAATTAAAATCCCTTAAAATCTTAATTGAATACTTCTCTCTTAGATTTTGCTTCATTTGAAATTTACAACTCTAATTGGGGTTGGACTTTCGGAATATCTTCCGTTTCCCTTTTTTCGTGTTGAATTTCAATGAATTTTTGTCATATTTTGGGAAATTTCCTTTAGATTTGGGAAAGTTTCATCTTGTCATTGGTTTCTTTGATCTTTGAAGGTTTTTTTTTTAATTTTTTTTTTATTAGTTTTATTTCCTGATATGATGCTGATTTGAATCTTTGAAGCATAATAGTTTGTGTGAATTCATTGATTTTGATGTTGAAAGAAATCTTAGAAGGATTTTTAACATACTTATGCTGCTTTTTTGGTAAGAGGAAATTTGTACTTCTGATATGGTAGATACATACTTATGCTGGCATTCAATTAACATAATCATATTATTTGCTGTTTGTTTGTGTACAATGTGAAAAATATGTTTAGGTTTCGATCTGACCGATACATACATATGCAGGCTCTTTATATAAAAAGATATTTTTTAAAAAAAATAGAGATTAGATATAGAGCTCACTCCACATCGAATTTCAAATCGTATATTTTGTTAGTCTCGATATACCATGTTGTTGTATGAAATTTCTTTGTTGTGATTGTTCAAGTCCATTTTTTACTAATTTTTATTATCCTGCTTCTTAGTCTGACACTACATTAAACGCTTTACTAAATCAATCCAGTTTAACTTAAACAATTTAGTTTCTAAAGTTAATCTATTCTAAAATAATTCGGTATAGCAAACGCATCCTGATAGATCTATCAGCGCCTAATACCACCCAAAAAGCTCAGAAATATGGATATGTTTAAGAAAAAATTGAGTCCTTTAAGTTTTATGTGGCTCCCCAAATTGGTCGTCTTTTCAATCAAAGCTGCAGATTATGTGACCATCTCCTCTTACACGTGGCCTTTTTGAGACCAAAAACTTTTATGTTTTAGCTCGTCATATGTACAAGAAACAATTTGTATGAACAAGAAAAAGCTTACAGATATCGTTTGAAAACTTCCAAAAATATATGTCAGCTTCAGCAATTAGTTTTTTTTTTTTCCTTATAGAATCATGGGTGATTTTTAGAAAGAAAGTTGAATCATGAAATTAATTGGTAATATTGTGAGTAGCTTAACTTATTTATAATTCATGCAAATTTAAGGTTTTTTCTTCTATTAATGTGGAATTCATTCTCAACGTGTGTAATAATATGAAGGTAAAAAAGTTCAACCCAATAAAAAGAGATCAATTTATTTATAAGCCCTAAACTCCCTCATTTGATCAAGGTGAGATTCATTGTACGAGGATATGAAGGTAAAATAATTCAACAACTGTGAAATGAGAAACCTTGCAAAGACTTATAAAAGGTTGGGCTACTTCTCATATTACCAATTTGTTTTATGATGGAACCTTAACTTTTTTCACAGTATCAGAGTAAGTTGCCCTATGTGTAAAGTTCAACAACCACACATGTTTTACGTCACTGAATTCGTGTTAGCACGTACTTGACTTGAAAATTTGTCATATATAAAAAAGAATGGAAAAATATGAAGGTAAAAGAGTCACATGCTCACTCTTTACATTGTATACTGGGATGACCCTACCTTTTATAAACACAAAAACGAAGACCACACGACATACATTTTCTTTTCCTAGATAGGGTAGAGGAAGAACTACGATGCTGGTGAGTGAAACCTCTTTTTTGCAACCTTTGGCCTTCACTCTGCTGGCCATTTTCCTCATCCTCCTATACAGATGGTACTCCTCCTCTACAACCACCAACAAAACCCCTTCACCACCTTCTCCACCGAAGCTCCCAATCATTGGGAACTTGCACCAAGTAGGGTTGCACCCTCATCGCTCGTTTCAAGCCTTATCTCAACGCCATGGGCCCCCTCATGCTTCTTCACTTAGGAAGTGTCCCAGTCCTAGTTGTATCCTCAGCTGAGGCTGCCCGTGAGATCATGAAAGCCCATGACCTCACATTTTCTAACCGTCCCAAGTCCACCATCGTTGAGAAGCTTCTGTACAACTACAACCACGTTACATTTGCTCCTTATGGTGAGTACTGGAAGCAGGTAAAAAGTATATGCGTCTTAAATCTTTTGACCAACAAAAGAGTTCGGTCTTTTCGATCAGTGAGAGAAGAGGAAACCATATTCATGATCAGAAATATAAAGCAATCGTCATCATCACTTGATGACAAGATGGTGGAGAAGGTGGGAGGAGATGATGACAAGAATGATTTTGTCGATGTTTTGCTTGCAGTTCAGAAAGAAAACTTGTCTGGTATTCCTATTGATACAGTTACTATAAAAGCTCTCATCCTGGTAACCCTCTCTCTCTCTCTCTCTCTCTCTCTCTCTCTCTCTCTACCTACTTTATAAGTTAGAGGCTAATGTCTTAGTCAACACATTTCATTCTTGTAGGATATGTTTGCTGCTGGTACGGATACATCCTTTGCATTCCTAGAGTGGGCAATGACTGAGCTTTTAAGGCATCCAAGGGTAATGAACAAATTGCAGAAAGAAGTAAGGGGAATAGTCGGAAGCAAAACAGACGTACTCACGGAGGATGATTTGGTCGAAATGCACTACTTGAAGGCGGTGATAAAGGAAACTCTTCGATTACATACACCACTTCCATTACTAGTGCCCAGGTTGTCGACCCAAGACGTGGAAATAAATGGTTACAACATCAAGGCCAAGACACAAGTCATCATCAACGCATGGCACATTGGAAGGGATCCCAAGGTCTATGACGTTGGTATGTTTTCATTTAATGCTGCTACGTTTTAATTTGATGTGAGTGTACATTTAGATTTGAAAAGTTTGAATTTTAAACTTAAATATAGTTGAAATTATTTAAAATATATAGTAGATATTTAAATATAAATTAATTTTAATTAATCTGAAGTAGTTCAAGTTTGAGTATCTTCATTAAATGTTTCAAAGTTTAATTAAAAACTCAAAAAAAATATTTAGTCTATCAAAATCTAAAATGAAACATCTAATTCTAATTTTCTCAAGAAAAAATTGAGTCCGTTAAGTTTTATGTGGCTCCCCATATTGGCTGTCTTTTCATTCAATGCTGCATATTATGTGACCACCTCTTACACGTGGCCTATTTGAGACCAAGAACTTTTATGTTTTAAATCGTCGTATGTACTATGAAGCAATTTGTATGAACAAGAATAGGCTTACATATCGTTTGAAAACTTCCAAATATATATGTCAGCTTCTTTAGCAATTAGTTTATTTTTATTTTTATTTTTTTTTCTCCTCATAGAACGAATCATGGGTGATCTTTATAAAATAAAAATAAAAAAATAAAATTTCACTATAAAATTAATTAATAATATTAAAAGTAACTTAACTTATTTATAAGTCCACGCTAGTCTAAGGTTTCTCCTTTTATTAACGTGAGACTCGTTCTCAACGTGCGTAAGATTGTTTCTCCTTCTATTAACGTGAAATTCATTCTCAACATATGTAAGGATGTGAAGGTAAAAATGTTCCACCCAATAAAAGAGACTAATTTATTTCTAAGTCTATAAAGTCCCTCATCTGATCAAGGTGAGAATCATGGGTGATTTTTATAAAGAAAGTTGAATTATGAAATTAATTGATAATATTAAGAGTAGCTTAACTTATTTATAAGTCCACGCAAGTTCAAGGTTTCTTCTTCTATTAACGTGGGATTCATTCTCAATGTGTGTGAGGATGTAAAGGTAAAAAAGTTCAACCCAATAAAAGGAGATCAATTTATTTATAAGCCCATCCTTATTTGATAAAGGTGAGATTCGTGTTAAAAATTTGATCAAATTCTCTTGAAATTTTATGGGAATATATGAGATTTGTGGATACTTAAAATACACTACAAAATCTCTCTAATTCCCTCTAATTTCTTAATTTTTTCAAATTCTTTAAAATCAATGACAAAAAAAAAAAAATTCTTTAAAATCAAATTCTAATTGAATACACCTGAAATATTATAAACTTCTTTAAAATTCTAATTGAATATACCTGAAATATTTTAATTAACCATATTAAAATTATAACTGAATACACATTGAATTTTAAAGAATCACTTAAAATTCTGATTAAATATCTCTAAATTTCATTAAAAGAATTAAAATCCCTTAAAATCCTAATTGAATACTTCTCTCTTAGATTTTGCTTCATTTGAAATTTACAACTGTCATTGGGGTTGGGTTTTCGGAATATCTTCCATTTCCTTTTTTTCGTGTTGAATTTCAGTGAAATTCCGACATATTTTGGGAAATTTCCTTCAGATTTGGGAAATTTTCATCTTGTCATTGATTTCTTTGATCTTTCAAGGTTTTTTATTTTTTATTTTTAATTATTTTTATTTCCTGATATGATGCTGATTTGAATCTTTGAAGCATAATAGTTTGTGTGAATTCATTGATTTTGATGTTGAAATAAATCTTTGAAGGATTTTTAACATACTTATGTTGCTTTTTTGGTAAGAGCAAATTTGTAATTCTGATCTGATAGATACATACTTATGCTAGCATTCAATTAACATAATCATATTATTTGCTGTGTGTTTGTCTACAATGTGAAAAATATATTTAGGTTTCGATTTGATCAATACATACATATGCAGGTTCTTTATACAAAAAGATTTTTTTTTTATTTTTTAAATAGAGATTAGATGTGGAGCCTACTCCACATCGAATTTCGAATCGTATATTTTGTTAGTCTCGATATACCATGTTGTTATATGAAATTCCTTTGTTGTGATTGGTCAAGTCCATTTTTTACTAATTTTTATTATCCTGCTTCTTAGTCTGACACTGCATCAAACGCTTTACTAAATTAATTCAGCTTAATTTAGACAATTTAGTTCCTGAAGTTAATCTATTCTAAAATAATTCGGTTTAACAAACTGTTGATCCTAAAAACTACCAGGCCTACGTGGCGCGCATGCTGAGTAATTAATAAGCTAGTTACGTCCTTCAATTGTATGCGGGGGGTGCCAACTCGTCGGCTAAGCTCGACTGATGAGTAAAATGTGTTGATGTTTCATTGAGCGTGCTGCTGACTTCTTGATCTTGCGATTGCAACCGAGGAAGGAATACGCCTCGGCCTTCGAGTTCTAGAGCTTGAAGAGAAGGCGGCTAGTTCTGCGAAGTTCAATATCAAATTCGGCTTTCAATGTGCCGAATGTAGTAATCTGTAACACCTCACTTTGCCGAGATGGCTGATGAGATGACATCTGCCAATAAGGATTCGAAAATCCTTCTCGACCGAGACTTGGATAGATAACCAGTCGATCTCGACGTAATGTTGTTTATCCAAACTGAAGGTGCTACAGGAACGGCTGATTCTGCGGCAACAATGTTGTTTATCTAAAACTGAAGATGCCACCGGTTGCATGCACGGTGCTGTTTATACAAACTGAAGATGTCACCGGTTGCCTTCACAGTGCTGTTTATCCAAACTGAAAGTGTGTTGGCGGAAAAAGAAAATAAAAAAATCTCAAGACGTTTGAGAGGTTTGCACAGGGTATTTTGTGTGTTGACTTGAAGAGGTCCTTCTCGTTGCTACTGCCTTTGTATTTATAAGGCTGATGTACTTGCTTGGCACGGCCAGATAATTTTGTAGTCCAATTGCAACTCTATTTCGCAAAATCGAAATTAATCCGCGTCAGAGACCAAGGCATATCCTTTATATAGATGTTCGTGATTTTCCAAACCTCATAAAAGCCTATCCAAATAAAAAGTTCTTATCATCACATCCTAGCCTACCTAGGCTTGTCATCATTATCCAAGACCATTATTTTCTTTTTAATTAGCCCCAGATCTTACTGAGTGCAGCCATGCATGCCACATGCTTTCTTCTAACTTAGAGAAACTCTAGCATGAGAGCCCTCCCCTCAGGCTATTCACTATTTAATCCACCCAGTGAACAGTAACTGCCCTTAATGAACAGTAGCTGTCTTTTGCATCTTCAACGTTGCACTTGAATAGTCCTGGCAATAGACAATAAAATATTAGTTTTTTTTTAAATAATACAAAATAATTTGATTTATAATATCGGATAGGATTTTTAATCGATCTCATTATACCATTTTCTATTAAAAAATTATTTTTATTATTTTTACTTTTTCTTTTCACAAGGTGCAGCACACCATTCCAAAATCTTTTTTTTTTATTTTTTTTTTCTTCTTTTCACATGGTGCCGATGCACCATTATTTTTCTTCTTCTTTTCACATCCAAAAGCAACCAAACCCGGTCAGTTTTTGTTTCCCCAGAAATGCAGAGGGAGAGAAAGAGGATGACAACAAATCAAAACCCCCCTATGATTCGACCTCTCCCACTCCGATTCCTTGTGGGTTTTTTCCTACTTCCCTCACAACCCCGCCGATCGATCTGCTCCCGGCGAAAAATCAGCCGCCGCCACTGCCATGTTTCTGTTCGACTGGTTCTATGGCGTCCTCACCTTCCTCGGGTTGTGGCAGGAGGCCAAGATTCTGTTTCTGGGCCTCGACAATTCCGGCAAGACGACCCTCATCCACATGCTGAAGGACGAGGTTTGACTCTCTTTCTCTCCCTCCTCGAATCGAATAGTACCCGGAAGAGTTCGAGAAATGCAGAGGAGATGATGGCTGACGTCAGCCTTGCGTCACATGCCCTTCGGGCTGGCAACTCATACCAGGCCTCTCCCTCGGACCCGCTTGGGCTCCATCGCCAGCACACAATGGACCAAGTTGCTCGGGCTTCTGGCACTGTTTGAGAGCCAGTCCACCCGGCTATTGCCCACGGTGGAACTGCTCTTACACGCAATCCATGCAAATTTTATCACCCATTTACTGGAATATGCCGTTGCATGCAGCCTCCTTCATTATCTGATTAGTCGCCAAACTTGATAATCATCCTGCCATACCCTAACTCCTTTCATGACAGTCATGCTATCTTTCCACGAAATTGCAGCAGTATTAAACCACATGGTATTGTATCATAATGACTTTATCACCCAAATGTGTTTTCGATAATTCAACATATTATTAAGAGATAATTATTATGATAAAAATCATAATATTATTCCATAATAATAATTAAAATTATCTTGACGTAGTCACCTAATGGTTTAGAATTTCGTTCACTTAACAATTTCGATCGTTCGGACCAATTGTGTAATTTTGGATCCGCACACAAATGCATCCTAATAGATCTATCGGTGCCTAGCACCACCCAAAAAGCTCAAAAATATGGATATGTTTGAGAAAAAATTGAGTCCGTTAAGTTTTATGTGGCTCCCCAAATTCGTCGTCTTTTCAATCAAAGCTGCAGATAATGTGACCATCTCCTCTTACACGTGGTCTATTTGAGACCAAAACTTTTATGTTTTAGCTCGTCATATGTACATGAAGCAATATGTATGAACAAGAAAAAGCTTACAGATATCGTTTCAAAACTTCCAAATATATATGTAAGCTTCTTTAGCAATTAGTTTTTTTTTCTTTTCCTTATAGAGTCATGGGTGATTTTTATGAAGAAAGTTGAACCATGAAATTAATATTGGTAATATTAAGAATAGCTTAACTTATTTATAAATTCATGCAAGTTTAAGGTTTCTTCTTCTATGAACGTGAGATTTATTCTTAACGTATGTGAGGATGTAAAGGTAAAAATGTTTAACCCAATAAAAAGAGATCAATTTATTTATAAGCCCATAAAGTCCCTCATCTGATCAAGATGAGATTCATTCTCAACGCGTGTGAGGATCTGAAGGTAAAATAATTCAACAACTATGAAAAGAGAAACCTTGCAAGGACTTATAAGAGATTGGGTTACTTCTTATATTACCAATTGGTTTTATGGTGGAACCTTAACTTTCTTTATAGTATCAGAGTAAGTTGCCTCATGTGTAAAGTCCAACAGCCACACATGCTCTACGTCACTTAATTCGTGTCAGCACGAACTTAACTTGAAAATTCGTCACAGATAAAAGAAAATGGAAAGATACGAAGGTAAAGGAGTATCACATGCTCGCTCTATACATTGTATACAGGGATGACCCTACCTTCTATAAACACAGAAACGAAGACCACACGACGTACATTTTCTTTTCCTGGATAGGGTAGAGGAAGAACTATGATGCTGGTGAGTGAAACCTCTGTTTTGCAACCTTTGGCCTTCACTCTGCTAGCCATTTTCCTCATTCTCCTATACAGATGGTACTCCTCCGCTACAACCACCAACAAAACCCCTTCACCACCTTCTCCACCGAAGCTCCCAATCATTGGGAACTTGCACCAAGTAGGGTTGCACCCTCATCGCTCTTTTCAAGCCTTGTCTCAACGCCATGGCCCCCTCATGCTTCTTCACTTTGGAAGTGTCCCAGTCCTAGTTGTATCCTCAGCTGAGGCTGCCCGTGAGATCATGAAAGCCCATGACATCACATTTTCTAACCGTCCCAAGTCCATCATCGTTGAGAAGCTTCTGTACAACTACAACGACGTTACATTTGCTCCTTATGGTGAGTACTGGAGGCAGGTAAAAAGTATATGCGTCTTAAATCTTTTGACCAACAAAAGAGTTCGGTCTTTTCGCTCGGTGAGAGAAGAGGAAACCATATCCATGATCAGAAATATAAAGCAATCGTCATCATCACTTCAGAATTTAAGCGAAATGTTTGTCAGGCTTACTAATGATGTCGTATGTAGAGTGGCTCTGGGAAGGACGCACAATGGTGGAGAAGGTGGGAGGATGTTTACGGAGCTTTTGGGGGAGTTTATAGAATTATTGGGAATTATCGACATCGGGGACTATATCCCGTGGCTTTCTTGGTTGCGCCATGTAAATGGTTTGGTGGCCAAGGTAGACAAGGTAGCTAAGCAGTTTGATGACTTCGTAGTTGGAGTTATTCAAGAGCATATGAGATGTAGTTCAAAGAGTGAAGATGATGAGAAGAATGATTTTGTCGACGTTTTGCTTGCAGTTCAGAAAGAAAACTTGTCTGGTATTCCTATTGATACAGTTACTATAAAAGCTCTCATCCTGGTAACCCTCTCTCTCTCTCTCTCTCTCTCTCTCTCTCTCTCTCTCTCTCTCTCTCTCTCTACCTACTTTATAAGTTAGAGGCTAATGTCTTAGTCAACACATTTCATTCTTGTAGGATATGTTTGCTGCTGGTACGGATACATCCTTTGCATTCCTAGAGTGGGCAATGACTGAGCTTTTAAGGCATCCAAGGGTCATGAACAAATTGCAGAAAGAAGTAAGGGGAATAGTCGGAAGCAAAACAGACGTACTCACGGAGGATGATTTGGTCGAAATGCACTACTTGAAGGCGGTGATAAAGGAAACTCTTCGATTACATCCACCACTTCCATTACTAGTGCCCAGGTTGTCGACCCAAGACGTGGAAATAAATGGTTACAACATCAAAGCCAAGACACAAGTCATCATCAACGCATGGCACATTGGAAGGGATCCCAAGGTCTATGACAAACCAGAAGATTTCGAGCCAGAAAGGTTCTTGAATAGCGAGATAAATTATAAAGGGACTGACTTTCAGTTGATTCCCTTCGGAGCTGGTAGGAGGATGTGCCCTGGAATTCAGTTTGCCATGGCAATTAATGAGATTGCCTTGGCAAGTGTTGTGCACAAGTACGATTGGGAATTGCCTAGCGGAGCAAGTGTGGAGGATTTAGACATGACTGAATCTACTGGTTTAACCGTACATTTAAAAAATCCTCTCAAAGCTGTTGCTATTCCATATTCATCTTGAAAGATGGATATAAGAAAATGAAATTCATAGTCCTCCGTATATGTTTGTTATCAAAATAAAATTGGCGATCCTCAAGTTTAACTACCAGATATTCTGGGTTGTTCTGAAATTTTTGTACTTTGGGTGTTGAAGTTGTGCTGTGTGAATCCACTTATGTGTTGTTAGTTTACAGTCGTTGCGAAATGGGGCTCCGTGGGTTGCACGCTATGTATTTGGTTGAATGCCTGACTCAATGTGTGATCTTAGGCACCTTCAGTAATGCTTTGTCAATATGTTTAACAGTATTAGAAGCAATGCTTAGCTTTAGTGTAAGAGTTTCTGGGTCTTCCTCTTAGTAGTGCAGGTTCATGGTGTATGGTAAAGCGCAATCGGAGTGCCGTGGTTGTCATGGACGAATCCATCTTTGGCTCAAGACGAGCATTTTTTCACTTGTAGTTATGGGTGCGAGGACAGCTCTTTGGGTTTTGAAATAGCTAGTAATGGTGAAATGTTGAATTCTCATATCAACACTCACTGCCATATTTCCCATTTGAATCTAGGAGAAACCAGACTAGTTTGATTTTGAATTGCGGATTTATTATTTCCTTCATGAGGTCAGGTTGAAACCCAACTCTTCAAATACACAATGGTGTTTTCCTTATTCATTGTTTCCTGTGTTAAATGCCGAACCACATTACAGGTATGCTGTGGTTTTGCAGGCTTGTTTATCAGAGTACATTTAGACCATTATTTGGAATGAATTCCTTCTAGACTGCACATCTTTATTTCTGTTTAACTACGTATGCAATGAACATATGTCTTTGTTTATTGGAATTACAAGCGACTCGGTGAATTTTCAGGTATTTAATGTTATTCGAAAGCAAGACTGGTACAAACCGGATGTCTATCTGTATAAGGACTTAATTATTGCATTAGCAAGATCTAAGAAAATGCAGGATGTTATGCGACGGAAGTTATCAGGGGTTTTTCCTTCATGAAAAAGGAGGATCTGTTTCCTGATTCTCAAACATATACGGAAGTTATCAGGGGTTTTTTGAACTCTGGTTGTCCTGCAGATGCAATGAACATCTGTGAGGACATGAAGCAGTCTCCAGATCCGCCGGAGGAGCTGCCATTCCGGATTTTGTTGAAGGGACTTCTGCCACACCCCCTTTGTAGAAACAGAGTCGAGCAAGACTTTGAGGAGCTGTTTCCCGAACAGCATGTGTACGATCCTCCGGAAGAGATATTTGGCATGCGCAGCTGAGGTCTGCATTCTATGCTTTTCTCCTACTTCAATCTGTTGTAGAATTTAGCATGCGCTTCTCGCCACACAGATGTTATATTGATTTCATCGGGCTTCAATCTCTCTCTTCATTGGAGGGGTTCGTTGTATCCCAACTGATTATAGGGTCATGGATTGCCTGCTAGTCGGCCAACATATAAACAATCGACAACGGACCTGTCTTGCTGGAGATGGTCTTCGTTTGGTGCTTTCTGCCGTGTCGTGAAATCGGAGTCCTAGCAGTTGAAGGAAAAGAAGACGAACAAGTTTGCCTTGGATTTGGGTGTCCTAGCTTTCTGATTTCTAAATTCATTTGGGTTTTCTCGTCTTTCATGTCGATCTCTGTTGAATTGTTGTTGGGTTAATTTTCATTTGATGGGTTAGTGTATTGGATTGCCATCTTAAACCCTAGATTTTGCTTCATTTGAAATTTACAACTCTAATTGGGGTTGGATTTTCGGAATATCTTCCATTTCTGTTTTTTTGCGCTGAATTTCAGTAATTTTCCTTCATATTTTGGGAAATTTCCTTGAGATTTGGGAAATTTTCATCTTGTCATTTGTTTCTTTGATCTTTGAAGGGTTTTTTTTTTTTTTTTTTTTTTTCCTGATATGAATTTTTGAAGCATAAAAGTCTCTGTGAATTCATTGATTTTGATGTTGAAATAAATCTTTGAAGTATTTTTTCTGATAACATATCTATGCTGGTTATATGGTAAAAGCAAATTCGTAATTCTGATCTGGTCGATACATACTTATGCTGGCATTCAATTAACATAATCATATTATTTGCTGTGTGTTTGTGTACAATGTGAAGAATATATTTAGGTTTTGATCTTACTGATTCAACAAATGCATCCTAATAGATTTATCCGTGCCTAGTACCATCCAAAAAGCTCAGAAATATGGATACGCTGAAGAAAAAATTGAGTCCGTTAAGTTTTATATGGGGAGGAGAATTCTCTACTCTTCTATTCTCTTCCCCTTCTATCCTCTTATCTCACACATTAATTTTTATCTTATTATTTTTATAAAAAAATTAATATAAGATGTTGACGTACTTAATCATAACCGTTCCAATAAAAGAGCATGGAAGAGTAAAGAGATTAGGATGATAGAGAATCATCCTCTTTTACGTGTGCCTCTCCATATTGGCTGTCTTTTCAATCAAAGCTCAGATTACGTGGACCATCTCCTCTTACACGTGGCCTATTTGAGACCAAGAACTTTTATGTTTTAGCTTGTCATATGTACCACGAAGCAATTTGTATGAACAAGAAGACTTCCAAATATGTATGTAATGTTGTAAAAGTAGTGGGATGAAAGCCCACATGAGAAGACTTTAGGATAGTAATGTATTTGTTTTTATCTTAAGTTTTGAAAAATGCTAGCGTAGTAGTTTGTTATTATGCGAAGATTTTCAAAGAAGCAATCACTTTATATTGTACTTTGTCGTAGATGTAACCTTATATAAAGAGTATTTCGTGTGTAATTGCAACACACAGCTAAGAAAAGAAGCAAGGCAATAATATCAGTATCCCTCATTTCCTCATTCCTGCAATCTTTTGTGTTATAGTTACGAAACTAAATAGTGCGATATCTAGCATAGGGATAGGCAAAATACCCTTGGGTTTAAGTAACCGCAGTTGCCTGCCTATTTAAAATTCACGGTTACGGTTATGAGTAACTATTTAGACAAACAAACGGTTATGGGTATAACCGTTTATCTGTGAAATTTAAATGGACGATTATGGGTATCACCCGTGGTTATAACGGATATCAATCGGTTATGGTTAATACTCGCAGTTATAACGAGTATCTATTTACTTATTTATTTTTGTTTTTTACTTTGAAGTTTATTTTTTTTATTTTTTTTTTACTGAGGATAGTGTGCATAATGAGCCTCGATAAAAACCTTACCGGGGATTTCAACCTATTATTGGTGATTCTAATTCAATTTATGCATATGGGTGTGTGAAAAATCATGAAATGTAAACATTCTGTTTATGCATATTGATGAATGGTGATACTAACTCAATTGATTTGGTACTCCGTTTTTGTTTGCTTTTGTTTGCCTTTCTTTTTTCATTTTTTTCTGATAACTAAGTGTACAATGTAAACCTTCTGCAGTCACTTACCTCTGTTAGATTCATGCCAATTGATGTCGATGTTCCTTAATGGGATACTAATTCAATTTATACATTCAATTTATACATTTCTTTTATAGGCCTCTTTTGGCGACAACGAGTCGATGAGACTTTGTGATTGAATGTGCTAAAACATTAGTATTCGAAAGTGTTTAGTTTCGGAATATTTTGGAGCTTTGAATCATCTAGTATTCAAGATAATGACTACTTTTTGTTTTTAGAAGCTTGTAATCATATAGATTATAATTAAAGACCTACTTAGGTGTAGTAGAAAAATATCGTTCATAAACTATTATTTCAATTATTGGAATTGTATGAGAACTTAAATGATTAAAATAGGGAAATGCATGCTAAAATGGACTTATAACGGTGTTTAATTGCCAGAAATCGAAAATTATGACAAAATTTTCTTTTGTAATTTTCAAGTTGTTAGGAAAAAAAAAACCATGTGGGCGGGTGAAAAAATGTGTAAATGGGGAAAAAAAAGGATAAATTCAAAATTGAGTAAATGGTTATGGTTAAATGGGTAAACGGTTATGATTAAATGGTTACACGGTTATGGGTATGCTTAATCGTTTATAAACGGTTATGGGTATGGGTATAACCATTTATGCAATTATCCAACAGGTAAACAGTTATGCAGGTATAAACATAAACAATTATGGGTAAATAACCGCGGTACCTGCCCGTCATAACCGTTGCATATCCCAAATCTAGCACCCACTTCTCTTCTGTCCCTGGTAAATGTTATGTCTCTAACTTTTCCCTATTTATAACATGTAAGCTTCTTTAGCAATTAGTATTTGTTTTTGCCTTATAGAATCATGGGTGATTTTTATAAAGAAAGTTGAAGTTTCACTATGAAATTATTTGGTAATATTGGGAATAACTTGATTTATTTATAAGTCTACGCATGTTCAAAGTTTCTTCTTCTATTAACATGGGATTCATTCTGAACTGTGTGAAGATGTGAAGGTAAAAAAGTTTCATCCAATAAAAGGAGACCAATTTATTTATAAGCCCATAAAGTCTCTCATCTGATCAAGGTGAGATTCGTTCTCAACACATGTGAGGATATAAAAGTAAAATAATCCAACAGCGATGAAAGGAGAAACCTTGCAAGGACTTATAAAACATTGATATTGCCAATTGGTTTTATGGTAGAACCTCAACTTTCTTCATGGTATCAGAGTAGATTGCCCCATGTGTAAAGCCCAATAGCCACATATGCTCCACGTCACTTAATTCGTGTTAGCACGTAGTTGGCTTCAAAATTCAGAACACATGAGAAATAATGAAAGGATATGAAGCTAAAAGAGTGCCACGTCCTCACCCTTTACATTGTATACTGGGATGAACTTACCTTATATAAACACAGAAACGAAGACCGCACAACACACATTTTCTTTTCCAAGATAGGGAAGAAGTAAGAACTATGATGCTGGTGAGTGAAACCTCCTCTTTTTTGCAACCTTTGTTCTTCACTCCGCTGGCCATTTTCCTCATCCTCCTTTACAGATGGTACTCCTCCGCTACAACCACCAACAAGACCCCTTCACCACCTTCCCCACCAAAGCTCCCAATCATTGGGAACTTGCACCAAGTAGGGTTGTACCCTTACCGCTCCTTTCAAGCCTTATCTCAACGCCATGGCCCTCTCATGCTTCTCCACTTTGGAAGAGTCCCAGTCCTAGTTGTATCTTCAGCTGAGGCTGCCCGTGAGATCATGAAAACCCATGACCACACATTTTCTAATCGTCCCAAGTCCACCATCGTTGAGAAGCTTCTGTACAACCACAAAGACGTTGCATTTGCTCCTTATGGTGCGTACTGGAGGCAGGTAAAAAGTATATGCGTCTTAAATCTTTTGACCAACAAAAGAGTTCGGTCTTTTCGCTCAGTGAGAGAAGAGGAAACCAAATCCATGATCAGCAAGATAAAGCATTCGTCATCATCGCTTCTGAATTTAAGCGAAATGTTTGTAAGGCTTGCTAATGATGTGGTATGTAGAGTGGCGCTGGGGAGGACGCACAATGGTGGAGAAGATGGGAGGATGTTTACAGAGCTTTTAAGGGAGTCCATAGAATTATTGGGAATTATCGACATCGGGGACTATATCCCGTGGCTTTCTTGGTTGCGCCATGTCAATGGTTTGGTGGCCAAGGTAGACAAGGTGGCTAAGCAGTTTGATGACTTTATAGGTGGAGTTATTCAAGAGCATATGAACTGTAGTTCAAAGAGTGAAGATGATGACCGGAATGATTTTGTCAAAGTTTTGCTTGCAGTTCAGAAAGAAAACTTGGCTGGTTTTCCTATTGATATAGCTACTGTAAAAGCTCTCATCTTGGTAACCCTCTCTCTCTTTCTCTCTCTCTCTCTCTCTCTCTCTCTCTCTCTCTCTCTCTCTCTCTCTCTCTCAACTTTAGAAGTTAGAGGCTTATGTCTTAATGAACACATTTCATTCTTGTAGGATATGTTTGCTGCTGGTACGGATACATCATCTACATTCCTAGAGTGGGCAATGACTGAGCTTTTAAGGCATCCAAGGGTCATGAACAAATTGCAGAAAGAAGTAAGGGGAATAGTCGGAAGCAAAACAGACGTACTCACGGAGGATGATTTGGTCGAAATGCCCTACTTGAAGGCGGTGATAAAGGAAACTCTTCGATTACATCCACCACTTCCATTACTATTGCCCAGGTTGTCGACCCAAGACGTGGAAATAAATGGTTACAACATCAAAGCCAAGACACAAGTCATCATCAACGCATGGCACATTGGAAGGGATCCCAAGGTCTATGACAAACCAGAAGATTTCGAGCCAGAAAGGTTCTTGAATAGCGAGATAGATTATAAGGGGACTAACTTTCAGTTGATTCCGTTCGGAGCTGGTAGGAGGATCTGCCCTGGAATTCATTTTGCCATGGCAATTAATGAGATTGCCTTAGCAAGTGTTGTGTACAATTACGATTGGGAATTGCCTAGCGGAGCAAGTGTGGAGGATTTAGACATGACTGAATCTCCTGGTTTAACCGTACATAGAAAAAATCCTCTCAAAGCTGTTGCTATTCCATATTCATATTGAAAGATGGATATAAGAAAATGAAATTCATAGTCCTCCGTATATGTTTATTTATCAAAATAAAATTAGCGATCCTCAAGTTTAACTACCAGATATTTGATTTAGTTTATAGCTGTGGATTGCGTCAGTCACTTTACCAATGTAGAACGTATATCTTTTAAGAAAAACTAATGAAAAGAGTTTGAAAAGTTTTAGTTTTAATAAAAAATCATGTTATAAGTTTTGTTTAATGATTAGTATAAGACTCATATTAAAGTAGTCCAACTAAAAATGGCTAAACTATAATAAATTATGATTTGTCGATTTTAACCCTAACAGTTTTTAGGTTGAGTTGCAAATTTTCGTCGTTAATGGAGTTCATCATTGTTTTGCAGACCTTCTTCTTTTTCTTTGAAACAAATATATAGATCCTCGTGTTATTTAATTTATATTTTGTATTATTTCATAGTGTATTCGAGATACTGTTTTTCAAATTTTCATCGTTAGTGGAGTTCATCGTTTGTTTCTTCAGAAAATAAATTTGAGATCTGCATGCTATTCAATAATAATGACGTGTCACTGTTTCTGGACTGTAAAAATAAACTGTTTCTAGATTTTAAGTAATATTGTTTCTTAAATCTAAGCCACTGTTTCTGGAATTTAAGTCATTGTTTCTGAATTCAAATGAAATAGACACACTGTATCTTAAACGTAAGCTAGAAAAGAAATAGTGAAATTTACTGTATTTAGATTCAAAGCAAAATATGCATCATGTTTCTTAAATATAATCAACTGATGCATGAAAGAAAAGAAACAATCAAAGGTTAAAACATAGACTGTTTCTGGAATTTGAGTCACTGTTTCTGGAATTTAAGTCACTATTTCTGGATTTTGATTCTTTTCTTTCTAGATATAATGTTTGTTTGTGCACAGACAAAACAAACACTGTATCTGATTTTTTTTTCGATGAATGCTTCATTTTTCAACTTTGATTTGAACTTTAATTTGGTTGTTTTTGAAATGGGGGAAATCGATTTGATAGGAAGACAGTGAGTTATTATTGCGGTTTCATGCTGGGGTGAGGTTGGTGAAAAGTCAAGACATATTAAATCATTTAGGGATATTTACAGAAGTGTAGATTTGTAGTGGGTTAAGCTTGTAAGTTTAACTCGTGAACAATAGTTTTGGATGGTTTTTTATTGAACTTTGAGCCATTTTGGTTAAATAACATTTTGGGATGATTTTTGGTTAAATATTTGTTGTCCCAAGCTGTTTTCATTAAATCTCCCTATCTTTTAATGAAGAGGTTATGGACTTGCACCTAAACCACAACACAAATTCCCCCACATCCTCTGCACCCTCCACCACCGCTGCTTCTCAATTTTGTGAAGAAAACAGCACAATGCTTAACCTTCTTGAACCTCTACCACTGAACATGAAGTCAAGCAATGACTCCATTCCTTCTCGATGGAGGATATAGGAGGAGGAGACGGGGATAGGTTCGACGGAAGCAGATGTTGTGGGTGGGTTCAAAGAAGGCAAAGATTGAAGGAGGAGAGAAGGTGGGTTCGACGAAGGCAAAAGTTGGAGGAGGATAGGGTTAGCCAGATTTGTAACTGAAGAGGTAATAGAGGAAGAAGATGGTGAATAAACACACAAGCACATAAGACGCACAAGTGCAGCAGACACGCAATTTCTCCTCTTTCTTCTTCTTTTTTTTTTTTTTTTTTTTTTTAATTTTTTTTTTTTTTAAACAGGACTATGATGCCGATGAACAAAACATCCTGGTCTTCGCAACCTTTGGCCTTCGCATATATAGCTGCCGATTTTCCTAATCGGAGCATTTGTGTATGTCTGTAATGTTTCTTTTGCGGAACTTAGTTGGTCAATGACTAATAAAATACAGCGTCCTCCCAAACACTATACGAACTAGCCCTCTTTCGAGGGATTCCTACTGGATCCTTTTTGTGAGAATTCCGGAAATCCTCAAATCACATCTATTTTTTATTTAAAATTAAATATAAATAGTATCTGAAAAAAAAAAACTGACCGCACGATATACGATGAACGAATCTGATTAGAGAATTTCCTGAATCCTCATAAAAAGGATAATGATCCTCTCTCCCCTCTTTCCCCAAAATACCACTAATTTAATTTCTTTCCATGAAGTACAATATGAATAGTAAGTTAAGGGTGCTTTGGGTTAAAAATGACTCAAGAGAGTGTATTTCTATATTAAAACCATTTTCAGTTGGCGAGTTTGTAGAAGAAGTCTGTTTGTTTCGCTCCCGACGCAAGATACTGTTATCTCTAAAATCATGTCATGAGTTTATTTACTAACTATAATTTAATTTAGTCTTTATGAAAAAAGAAAAATAATTAAAATATTGGGGAATACAATTAGGAAAATTTCAACAATTGTTTAATTGATAGGATATCGAGAAAGAAATAAATGGTAATTTTATTATGAATCATTTAGCTATTATTCTTTTCTTTAAAGATTTAATTAAATGTATAAGTAACCTTAGTTACAAGATTTTAGAGAAGAGATAACGGTTATCTGAGATTAGAAAGATGAGCAAAATGCGCTCTTGTAAAAAAAATTATTGTTCTAAAAATCTTTGTTTAATGTCGCCTAGGCCCCGCCTAAGCGCTAGACGATTGGTCACTACCCCGATTAATCCTTAGGAGTTTAAAAATTAAGAAATGACACCTAGACCTACTAAGGGTTGGTTTGTATTGCTGTGCTTTGAAAAAAAGCTGCTTCTGCTGTGCTGTGAGAATAAGCAGCTGTGAAATAAAGCAGCAGAGTGTTTGGTAAACTTTTTTGTAAAAGAGCTTTTGAAAAAAAAAAAAAAAAAAAGGTAGTATTATAGTGTTTGGTAAACTTTTATGCAAAACAGATGTGAAAAAAAGCCGGTTTTTCAAAGCTGGGTTTTGCAGCTTCTTGTTTTTGGTTTTTTTTTCACCCAAAACTGTGAAAAAAAAACTAAGGCTGAATGTTTACCAAACACAAAAACAGCTTCCAGCTTTTTTTGATACTAGCTTTTTTCAGAATCACCTCAGTACCCAACCAGGCCTAAGACCTCCCCTAGATTGCTTAGGCAGCTGCCTAGCTCACCAAGACCCGCCTAGGTTGCGACTCACTTGGACAGAAAATAGATAACTTTTATTTTGCATTTTATTCTTTTCAATAAATTGTAAGAGATTTGTTAAATACTTAAATGAACACATATTATATGCTTGTTTCCTATGTTTTCATTATGTTCCAATAGCTCAAAATATATATGTCATTCTATTTTGTAGTTTATGATAAAATTATATATATTTTAAGTTTAAATAGACACTTATTTACACAAAAATCTACATAATCGTCTAAACACTAGGCCCCAGTCCACACCGCTTAACTAACACCTAACGTCTTTTAGGGCCTTAAAAAAACAACTAAAGCCAATTTCAATCTATGAAAAATTTATCATGCACTTTATAGTTTCTAAATTAAAAAAATATATTTATAACAAGTGTATAAATATCACCGACCAACTCGTTCCCTTCATCACCCTCACTGCGGATCACCAACTCGTCCCCTTTACCAAACCTCCAATGGCGACTCGTGCATTTTGGCGATCAAAGTTCGCATTTTTCTCTTCAATACTCCTTCAAAACCTGAAAACGACGCCCATCAAGTCGACCCCAATGCTTCTAAAATCCACGGAACTTGAACTCGAGTCCTGGAGATCCATTCGTGGGCTGAGGCTGTATCACGACGGGAGCCCCAGAGGACCGCTCTGGAGGGGCAAAAAGCTGATCGGCAAAGAAGCGCTTTTCGTAATCTCGGGTTTGAAGCGGTTCGAGGACGACGAAGAGAAGCTCGAGAAGTTTGTAAATGCCCGCGTTTTGAGACTGTTGAAGATGGATATGATTGCTGTTCTCACTGAGCTCGAGCGCCAGGAAGAAGTCGCTTTGGCAATTAAGGTATCGAATTTCTGTGATTAAATTTTGTGAATTTTTTGCATTTGATCTTCTGGGTTGTTCTGAAAGTTTTGTACTTTGGGTGTTGGAGTTGTGCTGTGTGAATCCACTTATGTGTTAGTTTACAGTCGTTGCGAAATGAGGCTCCGTGGGTTGCACGCTATATATTTGGTTAAATGCCTGACTCAATGTGTGATCTTGGGCACCTTCAGTAATGCTTTGTCAATATGTTTAACAGTATTAGAAGCAACGCTTAGCTTTATTGTAAGTGTTTCTGGCTCTTCCTGTTAGTAGTGCAGGTTCATGGTGTATGGTAAAGGGTGATCGGAGTGACGTGGCTTTCTTGGCCAAATCCATCTTTGACTGAAGACGGGCATTTTTTCACTTGTAGTTATAGGTGCCAGGACAGTTCTTTGGATTTTGCAATAGCTAGTAATGGTGAATTGTTGAAATCTCATTCATGAGAGTCAAGACGACCATATCAATACTCACTGCCATATTTCCCATTTGAATCTACGAGAAACAAGATTAGTTTGATTTTGAATTGCGGATCTATTATTTCCTTCAAGAAGTTAGGTTGAAACCCAACTCTTCAAATACACAATGGTGTCTTCCTTATTCATTGTTTCCTGTGTTAAATGCCAAACAACATTACAGGTATGCTGTGGTTTTGTAGACTTGTTTATCCGAGTACATTTAGACCATTATTTGGAATGAATTCCTTATAGACTGCACATCTTTATTTCTGTTTAACTACATATGCAATGAACATGTGTCTTTGTTTATTGGAATTACAAGCAACTTGGTAAATTTTCAGGTATTTAATGTTATTCGGAAGCAAGACTGGTACAAACCGAATGTCTATCTGTATAAGGACTTAATTATTGCATTAGAAAGATCTAAGAAAATGGAGGATGTTATGCTACCGTGGGACAGCATGAAAAAGGAGGATCTGTTTCCTGATTCTCAAACATATACGGAAGTTATCAGGGATTTTTTGAACTGTGGTTGTCCTGCAGATGCAATGAACATTTATGAGGACATGAATCAGTCTCCAGATCCGCCGGAGGAGCTGGCATTCCGGATTTTGTTGAAGGGCCTTCTGCCACATCCCCTTTTGAGAAACAGAGTCAAGCAAGACTTTGAGGAGCTGTTTCCCGAACAGCATGTTTACTATCCTCCGGAAGAGATATTTGGCATGCGTGGCTGAGGTCTGCATCTATGCTTTGCTCCTACTTCAATCTGTTGTAGAAATTAGCATGCGCTTCTCTCCACACAGATGTTATATTGATTTCATCGCCGGATTAAAAGTTATATGGTTTCAGGGCTTAAATCTCTCTTTTCATTGGAGGGCTTCGTTGTATCCCAACTGATTATAGGGTAATGGATTGCCTGCTAAAACCTTTAGGTGGTTTATCCCATACATGTAAAATTGTTATCCTTCTTTAGAGCATCAAAGATCGGAGTTCTTGGAACGTAACTTGTCATATTTTGTACATGTTCTTGTAGGCATGTAAACTTTTGACCTGACTATGTTGACAAAGATGAGCACATATGATTGATTGTTGTTTTTGTACCCTTTGTATCTTGGTACTGCTAATCTCCAAGTTTAGAAGGCTGCAGTAATACTTGGGATGCAATGCAGTTGAGGGGCTTTTATGTAAGGAGAAATAGAAAGAACTATAACTTGGTTTTGGGACGGGTTTAAATTGGATTGGGCCTGACTGAATTTGAATTGGGCTGTCTAAGATAGAAAATTGTCCAGTAACAGTGCTTTGCTAAGAAAATCATTGATTAACAAATTTTTGAAGAAGAATGTTCCGTCTCATTTGAACTTTCTTGTTCTATTTATTTGGCTCTCTTTCTCATTCGACAATGTTGCATGATGGGTTACACCGTTATTTTCTAGGTCGCCCTTGAAAGACCAACTCTGGTAGAAATCAACCAATTCCAAATTCATTTAGTCATCTAAGATATAGATCAATGTTATGGAAACACTTAAATCTTAACAATATTAAATGATCAATTAATGATTTTTTATTTGATTGATTGTCAACAAAGTTGATCTTTAAAGGTTGAACTAGAAAAGAGACAATTCCGGTCATTATGCAACATTGCATAATGAAAAAGAGAACCGAAAATACAAAATGAGAAGATTCGATCGAGATCCTAAGAAAGTCTGATGTAATTTTTTTTATATTCTCAAGTACCCTTATTTTATATTATTTTTAATAAAAAAAGGTTCCCCAAGCCTTATTACTCAAAAACCAAGAATAACCAATCACATTTTACTTTCATGTGAATCCTACGCGAATTCCAACTGTCTTTTGATTCTTTTAGTGCAAGTAGACATTCGAATGAGAATAATTCGTATTTCTTGCCTTTCCATTCAAAGTAAAGTGAAAATACTACTTTTCTTTTACACTTTTACTCATTTAGTTTTAAATCGTTAAATTTTTATTTTTTATTTTTTGGTTGAAAACGGGGCATAAATCCAAAAGATAAGGAAAGACTATATAAACATATTACGAGGCCACGAAATTCCAGTTATATCTACAATCGACGACAACAAGAAGGATGAGCTTGCTAAAAAAGACCGGACCCAAACTGCATGACAAACCCAAACAAGCCAAATCATCAGCAACAAAATTATTTTCATGGTAAATACGTCAAATTTCACAAGACCAACTTGGTGCATAAGTGCATGACAATTCAATACCAAACTTCTTAGAAGGTGATTATCTACTTATGCATTTAAAATCAATTGTAGGGCAAGTGCAGCATCCGATTCAACTATAATCTTCTTAATTCTAGTATTCTACGCAAGCTGCAACCCAATAAAAACACCCCAAACTTCAGCACTTAAAATCTCACCTCGACCAAGATTAGCACAAAAACTAAAGGCCCACATCCCCAACGCGTTTCCAAGGACACCGCCAACACCAATGAAATTGGCCACCCCCTTATGACACCATGAACATTAAGCTTTAGCCAACCCTCAAGAGGAGGTTCCCAATGAAGAAAAGTGTGTGTTCGAATGGACTTTATGGAGGAAACCATATTTGCCTGAAGCCAATCTTTCAAGTAGACAATAATAACGGATTTGGGATCATTACGGAGAGCAAAATCCTGTTCAAAAATACTCTTGTTTCTCCAGTGCCACAAGAACCCGCACACTTGTAAATCCTAGTAAATTATGTGTAGGAATCCTATGAGATTAAGAAGATATTTCCTTGTACAACTTGTATTACTTGAAAAGAAAATTTCTCTCTCATTTGTTAATATAAATAAAGATACAAGATATGAAGAATATCACACTCAAGAATTCCTCAAGCACTTCTCTTCTCTCTGAGCGATCTTCCTCTCTCTTCCCTCACTAAATTCATACTCGAACCGTATTTTTCACACTGAAGGACCAAAGCATGGGAATTTTTTGCTGAAGAAATCCAACTGACCTATATAGTAAGCAAAAGTGACACATCCAGCTTTAAAATTAATCACCAAAACCTATACATATTCTTTCAAACCAAATAATTGTACCAACTTTGTCGTAAGCAATCCACTTAGTACAAGAAGTCCCACTTCAAACCAAAACCCATATCCAAACAAAATTACATTCATAATACCATGTTCACACAATCTGCATTTTTCCTATTCATGACATCTCAGGGTTTTGGAATATCTTTCCAATGCAGTACAAGATAGGAATATGATTCCAATCCTCATAAGAACGTCAGATGGAAGCTTGTGTGGAGGTTGGACGCGGCAAGTGGATAATATGTTCTGATATCATTTTAGGATATGAGCATCTACTCTAAAGTTTTTACACAATGAGTGCGAAGATTCAAGATCGTTTAGACACTTGTTGCAAGCCCTTCATCTCCCATTGTGAAAACAAAATCACATTATTCATACAAACGGCGAAAATCTAGAACGAACCAGGTTGAACAATTGAATATACAATCAAAGATCCAAATTCAACTGCCAAAGATACCAGTACATAAAATACTCCGATTTGCACTTATAACACCACAAAGTTTTAACTAAGATTTTTCTACATGTTCATGAGCTATGGTCCTACATAACACTGGTGGGTTTATTCATGAATCGTGCCTTGATATCAATAGCAAGAGAATGTTGGACCATGAAGCATATCGGACAAAGCAAGGCTTATCTAATTATCCACTTGGTGGGATCAGAAGCTTTCAGATTCATTTCTCCTATCCCTCACTTGAAGTCATCGACTCATATATCCCACAAAATATAATCGAACAATGGGGGCCATTGGGGGAGAGGAATTAAAAGTCGAGTCCAGGCCTAGAGTGCTCGAGAGAGATGAGATGAGGATACCCCACAGTATCAATACAGAAATTGTCATAGTTAGTATGAAAGTTCGGGATTCGATCTATATTTTAAATCAAATTTCGTAAATCAAATGATGTGATTGCTAATGATTGAATTATTAGTTAAATGTTGATTCGCATACTTATTTCATATTGATGACACGCAATTTGGTTTAAAATTTTGATCTTCCTAGCATTACTCTCGAAATAATATGGCACTACCGTACATCCACTTGGCAAAGGAGTGGAGCCCACGTGGCACCTATCCATTATGTTTGTGGGGAAAAGATGATTACAGTGTTCAACTAAAAAAAAAAAAAAGATGATTATAGTGAGGAAAACAGAAGGGCAAGTTCCAAATCATTTTTGATGAGGAGAAACAAATCTTTGGTTGCATGAAAACGGAAGAGCGTTTCTTTTTCTTGGGGTGATGATGGCACATGAGCGGCACTACATGCAGTACCGTCTTTTATACAGCAAGTGCCTATATAAATTTTGAGTTTTGGATACTCTGTGTGTCATCATCTTCACCCCGTGCTCTCTCTCAACTTTCTGTCTGATTTCTTTCTTCCTCTGCAAATCTTACCTGCTTTGTTTCTTCAACTGGGTTTTTTTCTTGGAAGCTGCTTTTTTGGAAAGTGTTTTTTTATTCTGGAGTTGGCTCTTCTGGTTGACTTAGAGAAAGAGAGGAAGTAAAAAATGGAG
Organism: Pyrus x bretschneideri; assembly: GCF_019419815.1. Classification (NCBI taxonomy): domain Eukaryota; kingdom Viridiplantae; phylum Streptophyta; class Magnoliopsida; order Rosales; family Rosaceae; genus Pyrus; species Pyrus x bretschneideri. The sequence continues at coordinate 2,746,007 of NW_025999712.1, read as the reverse complement.
AGTAACAATAAGAAGCCGGGCAATTCATGTTCCTCATTGACTGCTGATCTTTTTGGTACCAAGGAATCTCCTCCCAAGTCTTCTACTGGGATTTTTGCTTCCATTTTCCCACCTCCATCACAGGTAGTTATGATTCTTCTACTGCGTTCATATTTATGCTTTCTGTCTTTTTTTTTTTTTTTTTTTTTTTTTTTTTTTTTTTACTTGAGCAATACTGGAAAGGGAGATTCAAATTTGAATACTAAGAGCACACCGCTCCAGTTAATTTGCCTAAGCCCGAGGAGGATTCAGGGTTGATTTAAAATTGAAAGCAGATAAATTGGGAAAGGATGAACTTTATTCATTGGGTGCATATATATGCTTCTTGTTATAATTTTTTATATAATTTCTGAACTTTATGTATAATAGTGAATTGAAAATTGCTTAGAAAGGAAATGCGAAATATTGCAGAGAAATACCAAAAGGGGAAATGAAAAAGTTTTTTGGGTTGTTTAAGCAAAACATGATTTGGGTTCTTAGTGGATTTGTTGGTTAGGTTTTTGTGATAAGGGGGAAAGCTGACAACCCAAAAGAAAAAAGCACTATTTTTCCTCATGGTACTCATAGCTCTTTGTATGGCATTATTCTCTAGCTTAGTGGATGGAAAAGTGAGGGGCTTGTGAATAGAGGTGCACAACTGGTCGTCTTTAAGCGGGCTGGTCTTTTGAAGGATCCAGGGCGGTCCGGCCCATTGTACACCTCTGCTTGCTAGTGTTCCATCCACTGAAAGTGTCTTTGGCCACTACTAGATCTTGTGTTGAATATATGCTCTAGTATCTGACATTTTTTACCTGATTTAATTTTAAGGTGGTTGGGAGGAACTCTTCAAGCTCTGAGCTGACAGAATATTGGCAGCAGCAGTCCTTGAGAAATCATGCACGGAACACCAAGCAAGGTACTGCAGGTTTGTATCATGTTGATTTTAGTTTCTTTGTTTTCTGTTCTTACCTTTTTAAAAGCAGTCCTACTGTTGATATTCTACCATGTCTAAAGTTTCCGATTAACGAACTTTATTGGATCATTTATGCCTAATTAATGTAGAATTTCTTGTATTACTCCTAACTGGAAGAAATCTTGTTTGATAGGCAACATTTCTACTTTGATAGATGTTTAAGTTCTTAGAACCGTACTGTTTAATCTCTGCTACGATTATGTTCCATCGTCATCAGATTCCCTGCATTCTCTAACACTAGCCCCTTGGCACACACGCTACTTTTATAGGTAACAAATTATAACTCACTTTTTGTATGATTAAAACAACCCGACTTTAAGTTACTTGCTTGACTGCCTAATTCTTTTCGACGCTTTCTGGACATATTTTTGTTTTCGTTTTTCAATTTAAGAGTTTGTTAATGTGATATTATATCCATATATGATGAAGGGTTTTCTCTTTTAGCATTTTCATTAACAAAAAGGGCATTTGATGGATTTTTGAATGTTTAACCTTTAACGCTTTCTTTATGTATAAGTATACGGATTATCGTATGTTAGTTTTGCAATTCTCTACAACCTCTTGATGTTGGATATTGAACTTTGTTTTTAAAGCTTATTGCCTCGGCCTTTGCATTTTTCTCGAACTATATAGCTATAAGTAGCGAAGGTGCACGCTATAGCATACCCAACAAGGACCGGAGTTCAGTCCTTCAGGAAGAAAGAGCAGAACCATGTTATCTAAGTTCATCTATTTACTATGGTGGGCAAGAGGTGTATTCCCAGTCCCCAAGGACCCATGCCTCTGGATCCTATCCTATAGTGAGTCTTGATGAGTTGATCACATAATATACAGACTTGTACCGTAATATTAACGCTATCAACATGATTAACGGATAAAAGGATATGAAAAACTTATTCTGTTTGTTACTCTGTGTGAATTAGTTCAAGAAAGATGCGGGAGAAGATGATCCAAATGGAACCAACTCGAACAGTGCCGCCCGAGGAAATTGGTGGCAAGGTACTGATATTGGAGATGACATTAGTAGTATTAATAATTTAGAGCTACATTGTAGAGGAGATCAGCGTATGAACTTCTGACTTGCGTTTCTGCAGGTTCGCTCTATTATTAGGATTTTCCCTTCACTGTCCATATGAATTCTTCATCTATTTTTCAAGGTATATTCATTCACTCTTAGATCAATTTCTCGAAATAAATTCTCTTATTACTTCAACAATTTAATAAGATCAGAACGTCTCTTAGCATTGCGTTTTCTCCCTTTCACAAGATAAATAGTCACAATATATTGTCCTCTTTTCAATTTATATGAATTCATGAAGCCTGGCATACTGTAAAGATATCACGTAAGGGGCTGATGTAAGAAGATTTTATGTTTTGCAGGAATTCACTGGGCCTGGGGTTTAAGTATGCAAGTGTAATATAAATAAGTGGCTGATGTGCGCATTGGTTGCAAAAGATGCTGGACAGGAAGTGCAAGCTTTTATGTCGGTATGGTCAACTGTTTCATTGGACTTTTTATCAAGAAGATGGTTTTCCGAAAATGTAGTGTTCTTACCACCCTCCGCCGAACTATGTTCTGTGTGTAGTTTGAAAGTTGTTTATCCTGTTAAATTAAAGCCCGTGGAGGACTCACGGGCGAATGATATGAGCCCCTTGCTCTTTCATTGTGAACATATATGCTTGAAGTGACTACGGTTTCTTATGAAATGTGTTTTGTATTATGACGCGTTTACGGTTTGTTGAAGAGTAATGCATTTCCATTAGATTAATGCTCATAGTTGCTGGCTAAGCAAAACTAGAACCTTGTTCGTTCGAAAGGCAGAACTAGAAGCCACCATGGAATCTGATATTGGCTAAGCAAAACTAGAACCTTGTTCGTTTGTCTCTGCCTTGCTGCCTGGCCTTTCTGCTTCAAATCTCATCTGCCATCACTCCAAACTCTATAGAGGATCTTCTTTAGTGAAGCTCTGGCAAGCTTTGTTGCCGTTACTGGCTTCCCTGAGAGCATTGCTTCCAACAATGTACGATGCAATCCCTGACACGAAGAGTCAGATTCACAAAAAATATCAACTGCTCAATTGCGTTGTAGAACTCAGTAAGCTGAGCTTGTTCCAGTGGCCCCAAAACAAGTATATTCGTTCCAAGATCTCTGTACCTTGCACCCCAAGGACCATTCCCGTCAACCAGAACAACAACAGTTTGCCTAAATGCATCATTTTCTTTGAGAATTTGCTTCAACGCTTCGAACATCAGCAGATGCCCTTCATCCCTCATCAACCTCCCAGCCATTCCCAGAACTAGTCTTAGATTCCGGCACCCCAAACTTTCTCCTAAAATCCTTTCTCATGGCAATGTCCCGCTTGAAAACCTCCTCATCAACCCCGTTAAGAATGATGTGAACGTGATCATCGGGGATCATGTAAATCCTCTTGAGTACATCTCCAACATGGTCACGGGTAGCAACATGGCGAGCGTAACTAGGGAAAATCATTACCTCTTCAACAACCTTCATAACTTTTTCAGTCCGTGCATACCCTTGTGGTTTTTCATGGCTCCATAGAAGTTCTTGTATGATGTCGGAATGAATGGGGTTTTGTATGCAATCCCATGCCAAGAAACAGCAAGGTTCGTCTGGTTACGCGCTCAAGTATGCAAGAGGCCAACACTTTTGGTGTGGATCACATCGAAAGGCCTTACTGTAGGGTTTTGAGATTGAAGCATCTTCCAAATCAGAGCTTGGTCCAGATAGCCCGCAGCTGTTGGTTTCGAAAGGTGAAAGTACAAATTGGGCGTCGGGTAGCTTGAACAAGAGGAATTTGGAGAAAGCGATGTGGTAAAGATGTGAAGCTCCTGACCTCTTTTGGCAAGGGCAAGGTGGAGGTCAAGGCATGCCGTTCCATGCCCATTTGAGATCTATGAGGCCATTTCTTGACAAACAGAGCAATTTTACGAAGCCTCGAAGGCGGCATTGAGGAAAAAGCAAGCTGGTTCCATGCTGAAGGGAATGCAAGTAGGTTATTGATTTGGTAGCATGGACTATATATGGTAATTGTACCAGTACATGAATGAGATAAATGAACAGACACAAAAAAACCAAAACCACGCAGCAAAGACGGCGAAAATTGAGCAGAGTAACTGAATCCTTTGCCATGGAAGAAGTATGCAAGAAAAACAACTATACCAAAATTTGGAAAGTGATGAAATGAGACTCAGTTTCTGATTCAAATGGTACTTGCACGTGGGGGATCTACAAAGAACAAGTTCAACAGAAGCAGTTCCTGTAGAATTGGCAATCTCGATAGATTGCTTATGAAGAATTAACGAACCTTGTAATTCTCCTTAATATTAGCCTACTTACAAGAATTAACGAACCTTGCAATTCTCCTGAACATCCTTTGATTTCATAAATTAATATTAGCCTACTTACAAAAATTTCAGTCAGGAGTAAATTCATTTAAACACAAGTAATTCTCCTTAATATGTTATGAACAAGTAATTCTCCAAGACTGACGATTGATTCTCTAAATTATTCAATGAGCATGGCATCTATTTGCACATTCTCTCTATGGCTATAGATGAAATTAAACAAGTAAGAACTCATTAAATTCTATGTAAATCGTTGAACAATCAAACAAACCTTACTTGCATGGCATTTACAATTAGGAGTTCTTCAGCATGACATAAACTCTAGCTGGCATCAAATCAACTCAATTAAAACGTAGATTATGATCAAGCATCTAAATAATCAAACCTAAAATCCCCATTTAAATTAGACTTAAACTTTAGGATTCTAATCTCGAATTTGCTCACAACTTAGTACTTAGAGAGCCTAAGCAAGTGGTCATTTACCATAGTGGTGGAGAGGAGTGTTGCCTTTGCATCAGGGCGTGGGTTTAAACCACGTTGGCTTCCTATTCTAACATCTAATCTAACAGATCTATCGTCTAATTAAAAAAAAAAAGTACGTAGAGCCTAAAATAGAAACTCTAAAGGAAGATACTACACCATAAATAATCAAACCTATCAATTTATCAAAGCTTAACATGATCGATCACTAGGGACAGTAAATTGGTACACATTTAATTAAATGGAGATCCATTTAAGTGTACTTATGTGTTAACTGTGGTGATGAGTGGTGATATTTGTGCTTGTAATGGCAACGATGTTGATATATGGAGCATCCATTAACCATCTCTATCAAGGACAAGTGAAATTTATTCAAACTACGTCCTATATACTGAATTTATATACATATAATTTATATTAAGATGCAAAGAAGATGCACAAATTTAACATTTCTTTTGATTAATCATACGTTTCTATCTCGTAAAAGGATGTAGCACAAGAAAAACATAGATAAAAAGAGCTAGAGGAACCAAAGTCACCAGAGGACCAATTGCAGCCAAAGTGTAAAGACTCCCACAACCCAATCTCCCCAATTTGATCTGAACCAAGTCCACCAGCGCCATCATCAAAAAGCCACATCCCAAAACAGACCCGAAAGCCGAAACCAGCGTCCCGACCCGCAAAGCTACCCGGTTCACATGACCCACGTGCGAACCGGAGTCACCGCCATTTTGAACCACAATGTCTCTGCTGATCTTGATGGCTTGCTTGAGGGCCAAGGCAACGAGGCTGGAGAAGAGGAAGGAGCTGAAGGAGTACACGTGGAAGGCGATGAGGCCCTCTGCGGAGGAGACCCCAGCGGCGCAGGCCACGTCGGAGCCAATGAGCATGGCGGCAGGATCGGTGGTGGGGTAAAACGTGAGGCCGACGAAGAGCGCGAAAGAGAAGAGTGAGTTGACGTTGACGATTCCGTCCAAGGCCATTATGTGGATTCGAGTGGTGGATATTGGAAGGCACCGTGACGCAGCGGACATTTCCGGTTTCTTGGTTTTGGTGGCGGTGTAGGTGGTGGAAAAGAAAACGGAAAAAAACATATTTTTGTGATTTAATGGGAGTGTCTTTTTTTCTTTTTTTTGCTTTGTACGGTGATAGTGGTGGAGTGGCTTTGAAGCTTGAAATTTGGAATCAAGGGTTTGCGTGTGTGTTTTTATGGGTAACGTGTTTTTACAGGCAAGGAACTGAGAGGAAGGGGAAGAAGCAAGAGACTAGTGAGAGTTCGCAAGGTGTGAAAGTAAAAAAAATAATGTTTGGAAAAGCAAAACATTACGCCGTTGCCGGGGATCGAACCCGGGTCACCCGCGTGACAGGCGGGAATACTTACCACTATACTACAACGACTTGTTGAGATGATACTAACATGATATATTTATATTGTAAGAAGCTAATCACCAGTTTATTGTAATTCGAGACCAGCTTTTTTAAGGCAAATGTTTGAAACAACTCTGAAGTTTGTCAAGTTTACACCTAGTATAACCCCTTGGCCTGTGAAAGTACCCCGAATGCTTAGGTCGACTATAAGGTCGACACCAGAAAATTTATCGCTCATTAAGCGAGGTCATTTGGTATAATTCCCCTACTTGTTTCTCTAAGTAAAATGATGCCACCATATGAGGTTTTACAATAACGTTTTACGATATGATTTTGATTTTCAATCCTAATATAGTGTGCAATATTGAGTGCCACATAGTTGGAGAAAATAAAAGTTGAGAGAGAAAAGGAATATTAGGTTTTGAGAATTTTGAACTTGTACAAACGTCAAGAGGATTCTTTATCAATTCAGCTAAAAGAAAATGCAAATTGGGAGCTACATGATTCAAGTTCATTATTCAAACTGATACAACAGGAGTAGTTTCATACAAACAAAGATTAAATTATTGAGTACATATATGCAAACTGGGAGGCACATAATTCAAGTTCATTAACTTTAGCAACAAGCAGTACAACATCCATTTATCTCCCCTCATCAAGCTCGTTTTAGAGGTACAGAATCTAAATCAGGCAATATGATCCTTGACAATGGTAACAGGGCAGATTGCATTTGCCATAACGTAGCTGGACACACTTCCTAGCAGCACCCTAAAATATATTCAACAAAATATCCAAGAATTATACTGTGAATTGTAATATGTAGCACAAGTGTTCGATGTATTAAGTTTGGGTTCTTCTTTTATTTACCTTTGAATGGAACCAAGGCCCCTGCTGCCAAGGACCAAGCAGTCGAGTTTTAGTTCTTCAGCTGCTCCACAAAGTTTCTCTCTTGCATCTCCCCAGTAGATCTTTGCCACCACCGTCGCCTATAACCATCGAAAATGTTCTTGTCAGACAGTTTCTATCATGTCAAACCATCAACCAACATCATTGATTAATTGAATTTTCGTTTTTAGGTTTGATAACAAATTAACAGTCTAACAACACAATGTATTTGATATCTAATCACGTTTCAAATTTATACTTTCAGACAAATAAATATATTGTCGAATCACAAATTTAAACAAGAATTAATTAATTAGCATAATTAATAGTTCATCAAGTTCATGGGCAAAAAAAAAAATTTCTGAACCTACAAATTACATAAACTGGGGATGAATACAAAAACTACACATACATGTTTCTGCCTCGACACTGTGTCAAGCAAATCCAAGACCTCTGCATCAACCTTGACGTCGTACTTCTCCATCACCAATTTTTCACGGAACTCCGTGAATGGAATCAGAGCTGCATAATCAAACATCCAAATCACAAGCTCAAAAAAATCAAAATCATCAGACAGAAAATACGATATATGCAATAAAACTTGATGAATAAATAGGATGAAATTTTGAAGAAGCAATAAGATAATGAAAATTAAAGTACAGTACGTGATCCGGTGGAAGACCAAAGAGTGCTGCGACTCTCATCGCCCTGAGAGGGCTTGACATGGATGACATACAAGGTGTCACCCTTTTCGTGGATCAGATTATCGATGGCCCATTTTAGAGCAAGCTTGCATCCTTTGGAGAAATCAACGGCTACCCCGATTTTCCTATCCCTTGTCATGGTATCGAAACACACCAAAACCAATTAGCGTGAATTACAGAACAAATGCTTGAGGGCCTTGAAATTGAACAACTTAATGGCAGTACTGAGTTATACAGTAGAAAAAAACTAGTAGTTAGATCTGAGCGTTGAACTTTTGGTAGCTAGGCTTTGCATTCAAAGTCAACAGAGCCTGATATTTTGATGTATATCTGTAATCCATGTCACAATCCACATGTGCAAATTTTTTTTTTTTTTTGTTTGAGCATGTGTAAAAAGTCTAACTATGCGGTTTGATTGCTTACCACTTAGTAAATAGAGTTGTGAATAATTTGCGCATCGAATGGGAATTGTGGCTTGGTTTGGTTCATTTCTACATCTTGGGAACGTGGCTCGATTTTCATCTTGAGAGAACAAGGACAAAACAATTGTCTTAATGTCTATTTGGCCACGCCTCGACACATGATATTAGAGCTCATGTATTATAGAACTTAGTACTCTATATTGAAGTATAAATTCATCGTTTTCTTAATATTATATTATATGACATGAATTTATAGCGTGAATCATAACTCGTCGATGTATTGAGGACTGTTTGTTGGCGGGTCCAACTTGGCAACTTGTATTATGTAAGGTATATGATCTATTCCTTAACGATAATGATTAAGAGAGCGGACTTTTGATTGAATATTGAACAAGACATCTCAGCAAGCAGTCCACTAGCGGAAGAAACTGCGAGTATATTAGTATATTACAATTCGTGTGGAGATTGAAGGTAAATGAGAAGAATCTCCCGGAAGGTTTGAAACTTTGAAACCAAGCAGGCACCTTATTTTTTTGTAAGACTTTTCTTGGTACTTTTATACTTTTGATTAATCAACGACTTTAAAACCATGTCTTTTGCTTACTTTTGCAATGCTCACGAGAAAGGCTTTTCTAACCGCCTTCATATAACATTTTGTTTTTAAACTGTGCTCAATCTCTTGGAATTTGAAAAATTTTCACCTGAACATAGGCTAAATGTTATTACCAACTGAAAATTGGCATTCACAGTAGGCATATATAGTATTAGGGCATGTTTACTTACAAGGAATATAAATTAGAATATTTTGGTTCTTGAGTTCTCCGCATTTTTACTAATATATGGGTAAATGAATGATTTCAATTTTTGCGCCCGGTTTGATTAAACGGCCCTTACACACCTCTCACCTAGAGAAATTCTCTAAGTTGTGCATGATCCGTATTGACAATGTATCCCCACAATATAATGACAATATAATATCTATATATTATCAACATAATGGCTATACATTGTTAATACACTACACTATTAGTGTGTCATGCACAATCATGCACACAAACCCCTTCCTAATACCTCTCGCTGTAGAAACTCCAATGGTTTAATAGTGACACCAATGGCATTTAAGACTTTAGGCTTTGACATGAGAGAGCCCAACGATGAAAGTTATTGGGTTGGGCAAGGCAACTTGGTAGCTAGATCTACTTAATTATATATATAGGAATTCTAATTTTCTCTTATATATATATATCTGCTCCAATGAAATGGACTCTTTACTTGATATGATATTACATCCAAAGTTAAGGTAGTGGGAACCATGACCTAATGGATTGTTGAATAATCGCCAATTATGAAGACTAGAAAGTACTGATTCATGTAGTGCGGCAGAAGTGGGCTAATTCACAAATCAAAAGGTCGAGCTACCGCAAAAGTCGCTATACCTTTACTTATTACATGCAATTGTTGAACCGTACTTGTCGTGTGCATGGCAAGCAACAGAACAAAAGTCAGAGGAAAACACAGAGGAAAAACAAATGAAAAGAATGTTGCGGTGGCTAAATAATAGAAATAGTCAACACTGAAGCAACATCAACCCTCAACCATATATATTGGTTGTAATGAAAGACCAACCCTAACCATTTCTAACAACGCTAATAAAAGAAATAGAATAAGAATTTGTTTCCCAGTTATCATCACTTTGAAGAAAGAATTGTCAAGAAACAGTTTACTGAATAAGAACATGACAACAATACATTATCATTATTAAATTTATAAAAACTTAATAAGTAAACAAATGCGTATTAAAAAGAAGTATCAGAAAAATTGTGCCAAATCATTTGCAAAGTTATGTGCAATAAGTATAGGTGTGAAAATTTTGTAACAAGAACCATTATGTGATTTTCAGCAGCATTCTCGCTTATTTATCTAAACTACATCGAGAAAAATTTGAAAAATGCACCCTATCTTTTAAACTCAAAACTATTTAAAAGCTTTTATGCGTTCTTGATTAATTAGTATTTATGGTGCCTATCTATCTTGAGAGAGTGAAGCACACTGCTCTGCTTAAAAAATCAATTGTTTTTGTTTTTTCGATAAGCTTAATAAACAGTACAATGAGATTAGGTTTACGGTGGGTTCGGTGGATATAGATATAGGGCACCGCAAAATATATCTAACGAATGGAAGGAGCATACATAGCACAGCTGGGCAAACGGTCCAACTACCGAGCCCTAACCCTTCTAAATTTCAACACCAACACACCAAACAAGTCATCCAGCTACTGTATGACACTGGACCCACTTACTTAGCTTCTGGGTCCCACCCAAACTCCTTTTAAAAACACCTTGCAAACAATTTGACCCCTACTCCATCTTTCTCGAGCTGCTCTTTGATCATATAATTACCTTGATCTTTGTTCTTTCTTCTCCAATAAAACCCACCTGATCAGTTCTTCTGCTCCATCATCTTTTGTTCAAGTTAATTAGCATTACTGCTAGTTAGTTAAAACAAAAGTTGATTAGTACGTAATTAACATGATGGATTTTGTGTGCTCCAAACCAGATGCCAAAGTCTGGGATATTTGTGAAGCAGCTGCTAACTATAATTACAAAGGGTTTATTAGGTCATCAGATTTGAGTTCTCCTTCTTCATCTTCAGCACTTGAGGATTCTGAACTTGTTTCATCTGATCAGTCGACAGAGACTACTACTGTTGAGGACGACGATTACATTGCCGAGTTGACACGCCAGATGACTCACTACATGCTTCAAGATGATCACGAGAAAACCAATACTACTAGCTCTCAGAAAAACCAAGAGGTAAACCCATGATTAAAAATTAATACTTATATATGTATATATATGCACAAGGGTAGAGGGGGAATTCAAGCTTGGATGCAGCAAATGTCTACTAATTGTTGATAATATTATGTGGTTAATTAATGAGTTTTCTTCTTTTTCAGTTTTTGGGTTCCTTTGGTTGGCCACAGTACTCAGTGTGGTCACCGTTGGGGTCTAGCCATGGCAGCTCAGAAGGGTCATCTCTTGAACCAACGCCACCAGAAACACCAGGCAAAGGCAAAGTTAGGAACAGCTGTACCTACGCCGACGTTTTGAGAAAGTTGGACAAGTTAGATACAAGAACAACCAACGAAGGGTTAAATCATCATCGGCGAATAGACCCAAGTACAAAAGTAGACCCAGGGGTTGGATTTTTCTCAAAGCAAGATCTATCTTGCGGTCAAAGCCAAGATTTCCAGGTAAGAACTGAATTCTAATTTTTTGGTAGTTTTTATTACTGTTAATAAGTTTCTCGAGTGATTGACTGGTACCAATCTAAGTTAGATGTATGATGCACTTGTTATTGTGTTTATCAAGTTTCTAGAATGATTAGCTGGTAACGAGTGCCGATGAATTGTACACGAGCCATTATCGTTGATATTTTACTGATTTAGTAGTAACAAAGTATTTATTTTCCCCTTCCAAATACATATATTTATCTGACTCATATATGTCATACTTTTGACAGAAACTTGAGGCTTATTATAAGGTAAAGCAAGAGGACATTTCAAAGAAACAAGGATCATCAGCAAACGGAGGGAGACAAGCCAAGATTTGCCATGAGCAATTTGAGCCTAATAATTATCAGCACTTGAATAAAGGAGGATCTTGTATTGGGTCTATTAATGGAGGAAGGTCAAAGTCTCCAACACAAATTGGATTGCCTGGTTCGAACCCATGGTTGAACCAGCAAGCAGGACCCGGTATGAGGGCTGTTTTCCTTGGCGGGTCGTGTTCGAAAATTGGGTCATCTTCTGGGACAGGAGTATTTTTGCCTTGTGTTATTGGTAGCACTTCACAGTCACCCAAGAAAAGAGGTATACATATAATAAGTTAAATCTTTAATTTCTCAATTTGGTGTCGCATTCGAGTGTTAGGGTTTTAAGCGTGATGGGAGCAACTTTTGTGGTTTCCTAGTCGTTGGAGTGGTTGGGTTGGAAGTGGAATATCACCTATCCCATTTACAAGAAATATTATTCATAATATTCGGATTGCTTATGTGTGTTGCATCTTTTGGTGTTTGACTTTGGATCTAGAAAAGGCGTCCTTATTATAAATTAATTAAAGATTCTTTTTGATCCCTAGTCTCAAATTGTGAAGAGGTTTTTCTTTTCCTCTTTCGTAAATAAAACTATATTTGAGTTTTCACTAGTATGTAATATTTTTTTTCATATATGTACTGAACTCAACAACTACAAAAATCAAACTTCAAATATTTCACTTATTAATAAAGCAAAATAACATCACAAAAATTGAGTGGGGGGTTTCTGTGTTCTAAATATTCCTTTTAGTCCCCGATCTCAAATTAGGATGTCTGGTTATTTATTCTGAAGATTCCTTTTTAGCTCCCAATCTAAAATTGGGTAGTGGCCAAAATTTTTGTTAGCTAGTTACTGGTGTGAAAGGGAATCTTTATATGGTCCACTAATTGGTGTTTTTTTTTTTGTGGTCAAAGTCCACTAATTGATTGGGGTTTGGTCTTTTGGCAAACTCTCTTTTTTGGTTTAGGAAAGGGATCCTCTCTAGATCATTTTCATCTAATCCTCCTCATCAAACAATTCGGACTCTGAAAATTTGATACAACGGCTAAAGTCATTATAACTTTTAAAGTGAGCTCATGTTTTTAGCCGTTAGATCAAATTTCAAGGATCCAAATGGTTTGATGAAGAGGATTAGATGGAAGGGATTCAAAGATGATCCCTTTCCTTTGGTGTATTGTTAATTTCTTAAGTAAGCTTAAGAGATAAAGAAAACAATTAATCCGGCAACTTCTCCTTATCAATTAGAACACTCAAAAAATTAACAAGTATTCTTTATATTTATATTGAATTGATTCTTCTCATACTGTAACATGTTATATTATCAAATTATCATGGTAAGGTTATGAATTAAACTGTTTGATATATTGGAAGAACCAAATACCGTCATAAGCTTTCTAAACTAACATTTCGGCTCTTTTTATTGTCAACGTATAGGATGTCCCCCGGTTCTTATACCCGCAAAGGTCGTGCAAGCCTTGAAAGTTCACTTTGACAGAGTTGGTGACCTACCTCGACCTAATGCTTATGGTACCTCTACACAAAATGGTACATATGTCAACACAGATCTATTCGTATTACTCTTTGCTTGAAAAAGATTTTTACACGAATAAAAATTTGCACAGTATGTTATTTTGTCAATTTCAATCGTTGATTAAACAAAATATTATTAAAAAAAGATTCAGATTGATAATTTAATAAATAACGATGCATGTAAAATATCTCAAATAAACATGCACCAAACGTTAGGATACAGTATATATGTTAAGTTTGGTCATGGATTTTGGGCTTACTCTCTAACTTCTTTTCTTCTTCTTTTTTTTTTTTTTTTTTTCTTGTTAAAGATGCTTTGAAGGGTGGTAGGGCAAACACGCATTCAACTAATAAACGTCACCCGCGGACGGTACCGGACATGAACACTAAGGAGATCGGTCTGCCTCAAGAATGGACATATTGACGCGCAGTTAGCACATCACATGCAATGCCTAAATATTCATCACCACCACCGATATTGTTAGTATCGCTCTCAGATGTGGTTGCGTGTTTTGGCATTTTATTCTTAGAAAAGAAGAAAAAGTCCAAGAAAAGAATAAAGAAGAAAATGACGGACAGAAGAATTTCGGAATCTTAAGATAGGTAGATTAGGACAAACAAATACAGATTTAAGTATATCATCCCTTTTTTTCATATACAATTTTTGAATAAACAACAAGTTTGAATAATGTATACAGCAGGAAGCTCTTGACCGGTAATGCAACTACTTGTGCCAACCCCTACTTGTGATGTAAAAGGATGTATTTTGAAAATCCTAGTGCCAATTCTGCTTTCATCATGTGGGGTAACTGAACTTCTGCTTGTTTTTCAAGCATTGGTTTCTTCATAATTTAGGCGTTTAATTTGTCCTTGAATAGCCTTTGGAGCTCTCTATCTAGTTCATGCTTATAGGTGGAAGCTCTTGTAGAAAGAGTTAACAACACATACATTTGTTTCCCATGCCAATTCATTAAACAACAGGAAAACCCAAATGCAATGAGGTCTGACTTTTGGAGCCGAATATTTAAGCTTTCCAAAATTTAGAATTTGGACCTAAAGTTGTTTTTGAGTGTGTTTGAAAGTGCCTTTAAAATGACTGAAAACTAGTAAAAATATTAGTGAATCTTAGAAAAACACTTAAGTCCTCGAAGAAGCAATAATAGGTGCTTTTTCCAAAATTCACTTCAAGTGCTTTTGAAATTCAAAAGTACTTTCACCAAAAGTGCTTATTTCAATCATTTTAAGGGCTGGTTTGGTATTGCTGTGCTTTGAAAAAAAGCTGCTTCTGCTGTGCTGTGAGAATAAGCAGCTGTGAAATAAAGCAGCAGAGTGTTTGGTAAACTTTTTTGTAAAAGTGCTTTTGAAAAAAAAAAGCAGTATTAGAGTGTTTGGTAAACTTTTATGTAAAACAGATGTGAAAAAAAGCTGGTTTTTCAAAGCTAGGTTTTGCAGCTTCTTGTTTTTGGCTTTTTTTCATCCAAAACTGTGAAAAAAAACTGAAGCTAAGTGTTTACCAAACACAAAAACAGCTCCCAACTTTTTTTGATAGCAGCTTTTTTCAGAATCACCTCAGTACCAAACCAGGTCTAAAAGCTCTTCAATCCCAAGTGTAACATTTGGCTAGAAAAAAAATTGTCAAGCAATAGCTTTATTTTTTACGAGCTTTAATTAAAGGCCTAATTGGATTATTAGTCCCTATGGTGATACGCTAGTTGGAAGATAACATATGTGGTTAAAAAAAAAAAATACCTAGAATTTAAGCTCATGCGGTGAAATTTTTAGAATTTATACCCAAAATTAAATTCATCAATTCTCTGTTAATTATTAGTACGTAAGCCACATATATTAAGCTAAAACGGAACTTTCCGTTAATGGTTAGCATGTGGGGCTTACATGTAGGCTAACTTTATATTTTTAGTCTCAAATGTGAGCCTCATATGCTAACAATTAATGGAAAGTTCATAAAATTTTTAATTTTGTGCTTAAATCCTAATAACTTTACCACAGGGGTTTATATCCTAATTTTTTTACCACATGACTATCTTCTAACTACTCTATCATCACAAGTACTATTAATCTAATTAAGCATTAATTAAATGGACTTCATCAAACTTTTTCTTAACAAAAAAACACTATGAAATCTTTATTTAATAAAAAAGACACAAATTATGCACTTACTCAACTTTTATTAACAATAAGAACAAAAAAAAAATATTAATAAAATAATTTAAAAAAAAAAACATGGCGCAGACGCAGTCAGACCATGAGTGGGTCTCTTACCCAAAAGTTTGATTTTAGTTCAAAATGATCAATACATAGAATCAGAACAGGTCACGGGAGCACAGTTGAGGCACATACCAACCACATATGATTCACGCACTCTTTCTTTCGCTCATCCCATCGTTTCTCTATCTCACTCTCACACATGTATGGGTTTTTGTTTTTTTTTTTTTTTACCTCTCTCACTCACCAGTCTCCACCTCTGTTCCTTGTCCAATTTTCTTGGTTTTTGTTTTGGCTCATCCAGTCTCTCTCTCCTCCCTCCTCGCGCCCGGACCATGAGTGGGTAAATGTACTTTGTCCGACGAAAGTTGGTTTGTCGGGCAAAATTGCATATGGCAAATCGTAATTTTAGTGTGAGAGAGAGAAGGAGAGAGAGAGAAATTTGATAGGATGGGTGAAAGAAGAGAGAGATAGGTGCATCTGTACTATTATTAAGATAATCATTATTGTTAACATTTTGTCTTTTTTTTTTTATTTTAACCTCATTTTTTATACACAATGTTTACATAAGGAGGGCAAAATAATAATTTTATATCTTTTGAAAATTTTGTCCTTTTTTTCCTATTTTGCCCTCACTTTTAATACACAGTATTTACATAAGGAGGGCAAAATAGTAATTTTGTATCTTTTGAGAAAATGACGATCATATCCCTATTTTTCCAATTTTACCCACCATCATTTTTTCATACTGGTAAGTGAAATCATGATTTTTATTTTGATAGTTTGAATCAACTGAAGCGGTTGCGCTTCAAGAGAACGTGGGAGGAGGTAGGCGGTTGAAGAAACTTTAATTTTGTACTTTTTGACAAAATGACAATCATATCCCTATTTTTCTTATTTTACCCTCATTTTTTTGAGAAAATGACAATCATATACCTATTTTTTCTATTTTACCCTCACTTTTAATACACAATATTTACATAAGGACAAAACAATAATTATAAAGAAAAAAAATATGCACTTATTAAGAGAAATTGTCTCATCATCATTATTTCATACTCTTTTAAAAAATTTAAAAACTAATCACACTCCTTAATCAATAACAAAAACTAAAATGAAATTATTCATACACACAAAATAAAATAATAAGTAGAAATAGACTGAAAGTCTAAAATGCATTTTCTCTTTGTCCCTTTATAACAAAAAGAATTGGTTGTAATCTTGCCCCTGGTTTTACCAAAATGCATTTTCAATTTGTCCCTCAAATGTCAAGACTGTGTTGGTTGACTTTACAACCATGGCTCGTGGCTTGCATGCATCCAAAGTGCAACCTAAGCTTTTTGTAGGTTCCAGGAGACTCACTACTATATCTTTGCTTGTTCTTAAGATCTCAAAATCAGGTCAAAAGTTTACTACTAATCATACTAATATTGTCTCAATTTATTATTTATACAACTCGACACATGTTAGGTTTTATAAAAGACAAAAACTTGATATTATATCTAATTTTATAATATAATAATGAATTGTGAAACCATTCATTTATCTGTGAACAATTTCATTTTAGTTTTTGTTATTGATTAAGGTGTGTGATTAGTTTTTAAAAATTTTAAAGAGTATGGAATAATGATGATGAGACGAGTTCTCTTATAATTATTGTTTTGTCCTCCTTATGTAAATATTGTGTATCAAAAATAAGGATAAAATAGAAAAAATAGGTATATGATTGTCATTTTCTCAAAAGATACAAAATTAAAGCCTCTTCAACCACCCACATCCTCCCACGTTATCATGAAGTGCAACTGTTTCAGTTCATCCAAACTACCCAAAAAACATCATGATTTCACTTATCTGTATGAAAAAATGATGCTGTGACAATTTCTCTTTATCTGATGTAAATATTATGTATCAAAAGTGAGGGTAAAATAGGAAAAATAGGGATATGATTGTCATTTTCTCAAAAGATACAAAATTACTATTTTACCCTCCTTCTAATTGTAGCATGGTGATCCCAAAATACATCAGAGTCATCAGAATTCTCATAGTCTTCGGAAAACTGTGGCTAAACCATAATATGAACAATTAATACTAGATATATGATGATTAAAGTTTAAACCAACCAGTAATGCATAACCAAAATTGTATTCTGAGCTTTAAGAAAGAAAACACACCTCACCAGACTTCCCATTCGCGACAGCGGCCGAATCTGCCTCATCATCATCTATCTGCAAGTTACAACCAATGACCTCGTCCTTAATTCAGTTTACTAGGATTTACACACTGGCCAGACGGGATCCAGATAGATTAATGTCAAATTGAACACATAAAATGCAAATAAAGGTAAGTAGTACTTTCACATAAGTATATAAAAAAAAGAGACTAAACCTTTATTTTTGCATTGCTCACATGATATCATTCGGGGTTTAGAACGGGAATGTCCCTATGATGGTAGTTTAAACCAATCACGTACTATCATTAGTTTTATTTCCTCGCTGAAAAATACATTATTGGCATGAGATAAAACTACAGTGGCAACCCCGTTATGGTAAGTTTCTCCCCAAGTGATCATGCTAAGTCTGCATAACAATTGGAAGAGGGTTCAATGTTTGTAGCCTTGCCATCAGATCGGCCAACTCATATTCAATGCACATTTTCGATGTAATTGTAAATAACAAAGAAAAATAAAGGCAAAAATGCTTGCACCCTTTAAAACATTATGTTGATGTCAGGATCATCTATGAGATTTGCGGAGTTATATGCGAAATTTATAAAAAGGCTCTTCTTTAAGATGGTTTTAAAATAAAATAAAAAAAAGGACAAAACAAACACTTAAACCAAAACAAACCTTAGCACTCATTGATTGCAAGTTTATAAATGCCATTTATAATAAGTAAAAAGAACTACAAACATAGCCTTCACTAAATAATCAAAATTAGTTCAATATTCAACAACCAAACAAGAAAAAAAAAATTTCAAAACTCTAACTTTATTAAAATTTCACTTAAACATATAACATTATATAAATAAAATTGAAAAAAAAAATCATTTTTTGGGGTGTTATCATTAGCACTCAAAATATATCATTATACTCCGTATTTTTATATGTAGAAAGAAAACATTACGCTTATAAAGAGTGCATAATGACATTTTTTTTATTTTATTTTTTAACAAACGATATTATCTACAATAAGGGGTGGTGAAATGGGCTAAGCCTTACAATGGACCAGCCAAAATAATGTGGTTCAAATTCATCTTTGATGAGAATCGAATCTAAAATCTCTCACTTACAAGTAAAGAGAAATGCCAAAAATTTCAAGGACCGTCAAATTTGGGGCCCTATGCGCATACAAATATAGTAATATTATTTAGACACATCAAAATCAAATAGTATAATCGAACCTGGTTCATCTTACTTAGCACAACAAACCAAATCAATTAGTTGCCCACACGCATCATTTTCGGCTTAATTTTTTACATGAGATCACTTTCATGTCACTAATTAAACACAATCACCAACTTTTTGTTTTTTGGTTACAAACAACTAATCCAAGTGAAAGCCTTTTTGTTTTAATATAAATCTCAAGGCTCAAAGCATAAGATTTAACCTTTTATACTAATCTACACTAATAAATGGAGGAGAGTGCGTGGAAGGCAAGGAGTTGAAAAAAAAAAACTAAAAACTTTAACTACCAAGACAATTCACAATTTGTAAGATTGATCTGGGATACAACAGGAGCAAACATATGAAAAATATTTCTCTTTAGTTATTTAGTTTAGAGTATATTTCGATCTCTACTAATTATAATACAATTAGTTGCTAATAGTAGTTATACGTAAATGGCCACTCCACCAGTTTTAATTTGGAAGTGTCCCAAAACTGAAAAAAATAAAAAAAATCAAGTGGATGGAGAGAAAGGAGTAGGATTCTTTTCCGTCTTTTTTTCCCTCCCCTTCCCTCCCCTCCTATTTGAACGGTCACGGTTAAGCAACGTCAACATCTTATATTAATTTTTTTATAGAAAAAGAAAAACAAAATAAAGAATGTGAGAGGAGGGGATGGAAGCGGATGGAAAGAGGAGGGGAGAGAATCCTAATCTGAAGAGAAGAGAAAAGCTTATTAACTGACAAGTGATAATGTATTCATGTGGTTGTGGTTGTGGTTGGCTGTCAGCTGTGTGCGAACCTCATTAGTTAAATTGGAGATGGGCGGTTAAAGAGGCTTTAATCTTGTACATTTTGATAAAATGACAATCATATCCCTATTTTTCTTATTTTACCCTTATTTTTTGAGAAAATGACAATCATATACCTATTTTTCCTATTTTACCCTCATCTTTTATACACAATATTTACATCAGGAAGACAAAATAGTAATTATAAAAAAAAATATGCACTTATTAAGAAAAATTATCTCATCATCATTATTTCAGACTCTTTTTAAAATTTCAAAAACTAATAACACTCTTTAATTAATAACCAAAACTAAAATGAACTCTGTGTGCTCATCTGCTAGTTCTCTTTTAAAATTTGGATATCGTTGTCGATTTGCAAATAGCATGAAGTTTCAGGATCAAAAGATAAATAAAATAAAATGGGATGCTGAATTTTCAAGGTAAAGTTGGCGAAAGGACGGTGTAGGGGAACAGGGAACTGTAGCCACGTGTTCACTTTTGTAGGCCACTTTCGGTTAATTTGCTAACGTGACGGCAAGTCGGCCATGTCGTCCTTCGAGAATCGTCTTTTGATTGTGACGTGATGCGTCAATGTAACGGACAACATCTACATTTTTTCGGAAGATGATTCTCTACCCTCATATTCTCATCTCATTTCATCTTTTCCTCTTACATATTATTTTTTGTATTATTATTTTTATAAAAAAAATTAATATAAGATATTAACATAGTTTAATCGTGATCATTTAAATAATAAAATATAGAAAAGTAAAGAGATTAAAAGGGTATAGAATCATACTCCATTGTGTTTAAGTCATTTCGAGGTATTTGATTACTTTTTTATTGAAAAGATGTTTTATTTTTATTTTTTGTTGAAAGAAATATTTTTTCTTAAATATTATAAGATAGTACAAAACCTAAATATAAATTTCAAGAATTAAAAGTTGTATTTAAAAAACATATGTTGCCTAACAATAGTATCATAGGGTATAGGAAACAAAATATACATTACAATTTTCAGCCTTATCACTAAAATACAAAACCCTCCAGAATTCTTTACTTCACTCAAAGATTTGCACATTATTGATGTGGGTCTTGTTAAGAACTTTTTTGAAGAAAATTACGTCGGATAAAATTTCGAGCTAAGGAAAAAGAATAGCGAACGTTAGTCAATTTGAATTAACAGATATCACAATTCAAAATTACAATTCATCGCTAATTCTGCAAATATAGTTTTGATTTGGATTAGAAAACACAATGATCCAAGCTCGAATCAAAACTGACATCACAACTCAAATTCACAAATTAACTACTTTTCAATTGGTTCGAGCTACGAATCTGGCAAAAACACAAGTGATTCTCTTATTAAAAGTTTTGGAAGAACGTATGTCATTTGAGTGTGGCTAGAGATGGGCTGAAATATCTTTAGCCTTATGAGCCTTGCTTGGAGATTAGTCTTATCATCAGGGTGTGAGATACCTCAGACTTGAACAAAAAAACATTCCTATTGACTAATCACTTATCCTTTTTTGTTGTTGTTGTTGTTGTGTGTGTGTGTTTTTTTTTTTTTTTGGAAATAAAAAAATGACAATACTTGCATTATTTAACGGGATAAATTTTAACACACATGGATTCGAACAAGCCACTTGCAATTTCTCACACACTCCTCCTAATTTATTATTTGATAAGGTCTCTTAAGTCACCATATGTAGAAATATTACTCATTGTATTGTTGTTTTGTACAAAGTTTATAATAGGCTTTTTAGCCAAGATGGTCATTGAGATTTGCATAATACATTACTTTAGTCCCTGAGATTGTCCATCATCCATTATTTTGGTCCGTCCATTAAAAACTCCGTTAAGTGATCCCGGAGCTTATACCAGAAACTGAGATTTTTTGGCCGAAAGTTTGGACAATTTTCAAAGCTTCGTAACTCAATCGTTTCTTAACCAAATTCGACCCATAATAGATCAAAATGAAGATAAGGAAAATGTTGAACAAGATTATACCATTTGGAA
Source organism: Pyrus x bretschneideri (assembly GCF_019419815.1). Taxonomy (NCBI): domain Eukaryota; kingdom Viridiplantae; phylum Streptophyta; class Magnoliopsida; order Rosales; family Rosaceae; genus Pyrus; species Pyrus x bretschneideri. The sequence continues at coordinate 2,724,252 of NW_025999712.1, read as the reverse complement.
GCCCAACGGTTGCCGAAGATGGTCGAAAAATAGCCTGAAAGGTGACTAGTCCGCGGGAAAACTAGAAAACTCGCCAAAAATTGGGTAAACTTTAAACGTTCATAACTTCTTCAATACTCAACGAAATCGAATGATTGAAAATCGAAAAACATACACCTCGACAAGAAAAAAAGAATGGTAGCTTTCTCGAAGGTTAACTCGTCGTGTTTTAGCTGGAAAATGGTTTGAAATTGGTTGTCTTGGTCTCATCGAGTTAGCCACTTTCGAGCTGTTTTTCAGCCAAACCACTATGATTAGCCATCGAAAGAGATACCATTCTCTTCGTCTGGTTGAGAAGTATGATTTTTGTTTTTGAATCACTTGATTTCGTTGAGTATCGAAGAAGTTATGAATATTTAAATTTTACCCAGTTTTCGACGAGTTTTCCAGTTTTCCTGCGGACCAATCACCTTTCAGGCTATTTTTGGGTCATTGCCAACAACCATTGGGCTTCCAAGTAGGTATAATCTTGTTCAACACTTTCCTATCTTCATTTTGATATATTATAGGTCGAATTTGGTTAAGAAACGATTGAGTTATGAAATTTTGAAAATTGCCCAAACTTCTAGCCAAAAATCTTAATTTCCAGTATGAGCTCCTGGACCACTTAACGGAGTTTTTAACAGAATGACCAAAATAATGGATAGTGGACAATCTCAAGGACCATTTCTATTGATTTTCAATCTCTGAGATTAAAGTGATGTGTTATGCAAATCTTAGGGACCATTTTGGCTAAAAAGTCGTTTATAATATATATATATATATGGGGTTATGTCAATCCCTATTTAGAAAGGAATCTTACACTAATTACAGTTGAGAAGTACACTACTAATACAAAGAATAATTATGGAGATGATTCCATATTAATTCTCTTATTTAACAACACCATTACCACCACCACATTCTGCAAACATGACGAGCCTAATCGAACAAGTTTGGAGCATATAACACCATCTCGGGTTGATGATGAAGAGCCTTGGAAAGAAGGTCAACAAGCTGATCAATGGAAGTAATATAACAAGCTCAATGACTACCAAGTGCCACCTTTTCACGAACAAAGTGATAGTCAAGTTTAACATGGTGTGTGCAAGCATGATTAAACAGATTAAATGCGAGGTAAGTAACACTAAGATTATCACAGTGCAAGAGAACATGGAAAGATAACCGAACACCAAGCTCATGTAGAAGGAAAATACCTAAGTGGTTTCGGCACATGCATGAGCAAGGGCATGGTATTCCGCCTCTGCACTAAAAGAGACAGTCGGCTACTTCTTGGAGTACCAAGAGATGAGATTAGAACCAAGATAAATAAGATAGCCAATGGTGGAATGGTGAGTGTTAGGACAACCAACCCAATTAACATCGGAGTAAGCAGATACGTAGCAAAAGTAAGTGAGGGATCAATATGATGCCGAAATCCATTAATCCATTATACATTCGACATAACGGAGAATCCGTTTGGCGACAATTATATGAGTAGTGCAAGGTGAGCTCGTATACTGTGCAACAATATTGACAGCAAAAGAAATATCAAGGCGAGTGAGCCAACCAACTTGCGTTACAGTGTAAGAGAAGCCAGGACAGACCCACCAAAATTGGTGAGGGAAATTTTAACGTCAAGTGGCGTAGAAGCAAGTTTGCACGTGAGCATGTCGAATTCTTGAAGAGGATCATGACCATACTTAAGTTGAAATGTGAAATGTGAAGTCTAATAGAATCATGTGTAATCTGTAAGCCCAGGAAATAACTAAGGGGACCCAAATTAATCTTTGATGTCAAATTGCTGGCCAAAAAGAGTAGTAAACTAAGAGAGAATATCATCAGAAGTGCCACTGGTACCAATATCACCAAGATGGAGTAAAAAATAAATGGACAATGAGGCTTTCGAAAAATAAACAGGGAAGAATTAGGTTGACTTTGGTTTTCTATGAAGTCGAAACAAAAATGAAATTATTCGGTGGAACCACACATGAGGTGTTTGTTTGAGGCCATATAAGGATTCCTAAAGATGAGCTACATAATGTGGATGAGCAGGATCAATAACCCCGTATGTTGAGATATATAAACATCTTACTGAAGAAACCCATGTACGAATGCATTTTCACATCTAATTGGCGAAGTGGCTATGCACGGGAAATAGCAAGACTCAACACAGTGTGAATAGTGGTCGGTTTTACAACTGAGCTAAATATTTCCGGATAGCCAATATCTAAACGTTCATGAAAACCTTTAGACACAAGACGAGCCTTTTAGTGTTTGAAAAAGCCCTACGGATTGTGCTTGATACGGAAAAGCCACTTGCACCCAACAATATTCTGACCAAGACTAGGAAGAACAAGGGACCATGTCTAATTTGGGAGCAAGGCATTAATTTCCTCATGCGTGGCAAGGCATGGCGCCATCCCGGATGCTTGACGTCCTAAGAGAAACAAGTAGATTCACCAGAATCAATAGATGGTAAAAGAGCATGAGAAAGAGGATACCGAATAGTGCCACAAGTGCGAATTTTGAGTTGAAAATGCCGTCACGAAGGCGAGTCACCATAGGATGAGTTCATTGCGTGAGGGAAGGAGCAACATGAGAAGTGGGCTGCTGTTGTTGGAGTGAAGGCGCGGCAGTGACAAGTGGCAGAGGCTGCCGGTGTTGCTGGAGTACAGATGCAGAGACAGGAGACGTTGGAATGGACTGCAGGCCAAGAGCCGCTGGACCAGACTGGGTGCACACGTGGTCAACAGAGGTAGAAGGGCCTACGGGGCTCACTGAAGCAGAAAGGAGAGCGGATGCACTCTGGGACTCAGAGAGCTGGGGATTTGGGTTTGGCAGCTGGGCCCTGAGTGGCGATTCATAAACACGAGGGAGGACCAAGTCAGGAGCGGGCTGGATTGGAGGTGTATTGGCTAAGATGTTGCCAAAACGGACATTACAATAATTCGGTGAAGAAAGTGATTGATTGGGAAGCTCCGTGCAAATCATTGAGTGACAGAAACGCTACCAGTATGGATAATATCCATTGCATCGTCATTACACAAGTAAATCGGTCGGGTCATTGTAAGATTGAATAGTGGAAAAGAGGAAATGAAATATGATTGTCCAGGAAGACCCGCCTCACTATATTATTTGTTCAATTTATATGCTTGCGAAATTTAAATTTGTGTTTAAATTTGTTATTCAATTAACTGTGTAAATAATCACAACATCCATGTTCGGTAAGTTCATGGAAATGTCGGGAGAAAAAAATAAATGCAAATAAAAGAAAGAAGAAAATGATTTTCTATGAATCCATTTTCGGATACTAACACAAACTTAAATTATAATTAATCTTAGATTCCAAAATTATTTTTATAACATGAAGAATTAGCATATATCTATTTGATGTTCGAATCTCAAATTCGAATGCAGTTTTGAATTCCTACAACATAATTTAAATGAATTTAAAGTATCTCTAAAGAAGATGTCAAAATCAGCAATAACAGTAAAAAAAGAAAGCTACAATGTTTTCCAATCGATAAGCCAAATCTGATGTGACATGACATGGAATAACAATTTTCCTCCTTACTGTCAAATTTGACAATAATGTCAAATATTTTTTTATTAATTTTTTGGGAAAATTTGAAATAGGTCCAATTTTATAGACTACCTTTTAAAATAGGTCCAATTTTTAATGATTTTTAACTTTTGAAATAAATTTAATTTTTAGTTACTTTCCACCCATTTCAAAAAATCCCTAATTTTTTTAATCAGATCTACAACTCTCTTCGTCAACACCCCCTACCCTGTTCGGCCGAGCGTGTCATCGTCGACGCCGGCTCCAACTTCACCTTCTTCTTCCCACGCCTCGGTTGTCCGGAAGAGGCTGGTGGGTCTGCAATGAGTTCCCGCCACACTACCGCTGCTGATTTTATGCTGCTTTCTTTGCTGGTGGATGCTGCCCTTCTTGCTCACCAATCTCTTCTTTTACTGATTTTTCAGGTACTCATCACTGAATCCCTAATTACTATTTTTTTTTAATTATTTTCTCTAATTTTGATTTACAGTTTGCTGATAATCGCCTGCAATTAGCTTATAATTTGATGCAATTTAGTAATGATGAATTTCATTTCTTGCCTGGGCTCATTATTCAACCCCAAATGATTTTTTCTGTGATTCTGAATTTGAATCCGCAACACCCAAAAGGAAAAGACCGCGACCCAAGTATGAAGACGACAACCCATCAGTTTTTGCAGTTCAAAACAGTCCCATTTCGTCTACGGCCAAAGTGGTGACTGATCAGCCTTCAATGGTTGAGACCCAAAAAATAATAGTTTAATAAAATGAAAAGAAAAGAAAATAGTGTAATAAAATAATATTTAATTTGATATAGCGGGTGAAGAGCAAAATTTTGAAAAATGTTATAATGTAACAGGCTGTCAAATTCAAGTTTTATGTTTAAAATTTGATATCTCCTTTAGAGATGTTCTTAGTGTTAAATATCTGTTATGACCTAATTATTACGCTTTTTTTAATCAGACCCAATTATTATCCTTAAAACTTGCACTTTTCACCCTTGGTCAAATTCAAAATATAGAGGAATGAAATGTTATTATTCTTATTTCTCAGAAAAAATAAAATTAAATAAAAACCCAGCTAATGAAATTGGGTCGTTAATTGATGAAGAACTTGACTTGCAGTTGCATACAAAGGCCTTCACAACAACACATATAAAACCTAACTTAACGAAATAATTGTACCCTTTTCAGAGTCTTTGACAAGAAAGATAGAGATAATTCTGCTAAAAATCTGAACCTAACAATAACTTGTTTTCAAGTTCACCAAACAATATTCATATCATGATCTAAATAAATAAATAAAAAATAAAAAAAGCACATACAAGTCAAGAATCAAAACCCAAAATGCCCCAGTTAATTCCAGATAAGTATTATACATAATCAACAACACATTGGAGGAAGATCAGAACCCTTATCATCAACATCCGATTTCTTCTTAAAAACCCTACTCCCAAAAAGCAAGAACCCAACAGCATGCCCAGCCACCGCCACAAGAAACACCCCAGCATTAAACGACATGACGGCCAACATGACCAAATAAGCTAACCCAACCCTAATTGCATGCAAAAGAGTCTGAGTCACTCCACAAACGACGTCGCTTGCGCCGGCCCTGATCAGACGGCAGTAGGAGAGCCACTCGACGAGGACAGCTAGGGCAAATACAAAGAGTAGGGATACGTAATACATGCCCGTGTTTGTGCCTGGCCATTTGGAGAAGAGTAATTCCTCCGTTGTGCCCCAAAAGAAGGTCAAGTGCATCATCGTGCCGTCCATCATGGATGATGATGGTGATGATGCCATGCCAGTGCCCATGCCATGGCCGTGATCCATACCATCCATTTCTCTCTCAAAAAATTTCTCGTGTTTCTCTCTCTAAAATTTCTTCTATGGGGGTGTTGAAATGAGTGAGGGCTCTCTCGTCTGCATTTACTTTTGGTATTTGTAGGTTGTTTGGGTATTTCCATTTCTAATGAGTCTCTGATAGTACATTGGGGCTGGTACTATGTAGTACGAAGGTAAATCTGAACATTGCCGTCTGGAGTCGTGTGCGAAAATTTCAAATAGAGCCTTGTAAAGTAATCTTTTAAGAAAATGCTTTCTTGAAAAAAAAAAAAGTTCTAATTTTTGTTTTAGACATTGCACAAGGGAAATGATAAACAGACTCTTTTTAGGGTCTCATGACACTTATGTTAAATCTTGCTTGTTATAACTATTTGATTTATTTAATTTGATGACAAAAAAGAGATGGTTGAGAAGATAAAAATAGTGTGTGAAAATCACATGTCAATAAACTAATATATTGTTAAAACTAATACAAATTTAAAAATTAAAACTCATGATCAATTAAGAAACAGTGAAGGAAAATTCCTAATAGCAGTAAAAACATAAAACTCCTAAATTTACTATGTCAATAAAATTAAAAAACAATCGTATTATAATATATGTGAAATGTCTTATATGAATCTAATTGTTAGCACTTCAATCCAAGTAATTGAATGATCTCATGACAATATCAATATGGGAAGTAGCCTAACTTACTTATAACTCCATACAAGGTCCCTCCACCTATTAATGTGAGATTCATCCTTTCATCCTCAACAAGCAGTATTATGAGTTATGGAATTATGAGAGAAAAATAATTCAATATGTTTTTCTCTATTACACTCTTTTCTATTTATTTATTGTTGAAGATTTATTTTGAGATGCATCTCTTCATCCTCAACAAGCAGTATTATGAGTTATGTAATTATGAGAAAAAAAAATAATTCAATATGTTTTTTCTCTGTTACACTATTTTCTATTTATTTATTGTTGAAGATTTTTTTTTTTCAAATACAAATTATTATCTGCACTAAGTGGATGAGGGAGTGAGTTAATCTCACAATGGGCTAGCAATAATGTGAGTCAAATTCACCTTTGACGAGACCTCTCACTTATAAGTGAAAAGGAATACCACTAGACTGTAATACTAAATGGTATTGTTGAAAAATTATATATCAAGTAATACATTTATGGGGAGCAAAAACATTGAGGGGCCTGGGCAATGGCTCGTACTGCTCCCTCTCAAAGCCGGTACTGTCTCAACTAGGAAAATCAGGATTTTGGTAAATTACACTGCAACTATAGCAAATTAAACAAGGGAGTTTTAACGAAAAACCCATGATACTGTTCACTTTAATGAAAAATCATATTTTTATACTAAAAAGTCAAACCTGGTACTATTCACTTTATCCTTTATTTTGTCCTTATCGTTAAAATTCAAAGTTTTCAAGTCATTTTCATTAGTTTTCCTATTAAACAAGTGAATGAAAAAAAAAATATGAAAATTCATTATTCAAAAAAATTATACACGAATTCAATTTTAGCAATTTTCGCACTCCTAATTTTCTTATATGTACTACTTTTCTTGGTATTATATTATTTGATTGACATTTTATTTACTCAAATAAAAAGTACAAAAAGAAGAGGAGAAAGAATGTAAATTTGAGAAAAATTAGAGAGATAAAATTTTCACCCTATCATAATAATCAAATTTCACTAAACAATTTCTTATTTATTCAAAGTTCAAACATAATCACCTACTTATCAATTTTAGCAATTTTATACTCGACATAAGAAATTTGTTTAACTATGTTTGACTTTGGGTATTTATAGGTTGTTTGAGTATCGTATTTCTACGAGTCTCTGATAGTACATTGGGGCTCGTACTATGTAGTACGAAGGTCAATCTGAACTAGGAATATTAGGATTTTGGTAAACTACAGTGCATCCACAGCAAATCAAACAAGTGAATGAAAGAAAAAAAATTATTTAAAAAAATTATACACGAATTCAATTTTAGCAATTTTTGCACTCCAATTTTTCTTGTCTGTGCTACTTTTCTTGGTATTAGATGTTTTGATTGTCATTTTATTTACTCAATTAAAAAGTACAAAACAAGAAGAAGAATGCAAATGAAGAAAAATTAGAGTGATAAACACTAAAAAAAAGACATACTTTCTAGATGAAATCCTTTCGTCGGGCAAAATAAAGTTTTCGTCACCTAATGTTTTAGCTAACTGAAATTCTTCGAACAAAAATAGACTGGCAAAAATCGTAGCTGAAATTTTTATATAATAACACATGATGTACTACTCATGTTTCAAACACAATAAAAAAAATCTCTTGCTTAAGCGGAATGAGGATCATCTCCAGATCCTCTTTGTGAGGTTCTTGAGATCCTCTGATCACATATGTTCATTGTACATTATGCGGTTAGTTTTCGTCAGGTAATGTTAATTTTAAAGAAAAAGATTTACAATGATTCTGATCGCATGATATACGATGAACGAAAATAAATAAAAGATCTTCGAAATCCTCACAAAAAGATTCTGAAGAAGTGAGGGTGCGGTAGTGACAAGTGGCAGAGGCTGCTGGTGTTGCTGGAGTGAAGGAGCGCTGGGGCGCGTGTCAAAGGTGAAAGGCGGGGTGGAACTAGCTGCGGGGCTGGGCTGGGCTGATTGCGGACGTGGTCAGCTGAGATAGATGGGCCTGCGGGGCTCACTGAAGCAGAAAAGGGAGCAGAAGCAGTCTGGGATTAGGTGAGTTGGGAAGTTGGGTCTGCCAGCAGCTGGGCCCTGGGTGGCGACTCATAAACACCAGGCCGGACCACGTTAGGAGCGGGCTGGATGTTTGGCGTATTGGTTATGTGCCGAGGTTGCCGAAATAAACACAGACCGCATAAAAAAAGTTGTTGATGTTGACATCCCCCAAACCTAAATTAGAACATAAACGAGACATGGTTGTCGACGAAGGATGACTGAGTCTTTGGTGCCAAGTGGACGATGAAATAGCAGCAAAGGCGTGAGGGATATCAGAGACAGTAGACGACAGGGATAATGGATAAAGTCCATCCTTACAGGAGCCTTGAAAGAGCAAGAAACTAGTATATAAGTCATAGATTTGATAGAAGTTAGGAACGAAAACAAAAGAAACAAGATTTTCGTAATAGCGAACAATAGAGAGAAGAGTTTTTCGAAGTTCGAGAATAAATTTTTTCGAAGTTCAAGAATAAATTATGAAGATGAAATTTAGTAGGACCAAGAGTGACAAGAACGGTACTAGTATGCTTAATATTCATTGCATCACTTGAACTAAATAAAGAAGCGGAAAAAAGGGAAGATTTTCCAGTCATATGATGAGTGGCAATGGTATCAAAATAATAGTTTGGATCAAGCGGGTGAGAAAATTGGGCGTCAACTAAGAGATAAGGCGAGTTGGGCCCATGAAACCGATGCGGGCAGAAGGCTTGTGTGGTCTTAGGACTGTAACACCATAGATATCTGGAATGCCAGAGATTATGAAAGAAACTCTTGTTTTCTAAATTTTCATTGAATGATAGATGCTCAATACAAGCCCTAAAAGTAGTTTATATAATTTTGCAAAACCCTAACGACAAAGGAAAACAGAACGGGAAATAATGAAAATTATAAAACAACTGTAAATATAAGACAATCGCAGTTTTGACCATCCAAGTTTTCAAACGCCTGAAATCCATCTCAGGTCACAGTGAAGCTTGTGTGTTTGATTCGTCTCATCGTTTTCCTTCAATCAATCTTATAGTCATGGACCAAAATAAGGAGTTATGACAATTTCAATGACTATTTTGACTAATTTTTTTTTTTTTCTGCATTTAGTATAGCTGACTGGGTCTATATCAAAAGACCCCAAAAAAAATCAGGGACAAAAGACAAGCTACGCGGTTGTAGAAAGAAATAGGGCAATGCTAGTTGCATACAAGAATCAAGCATTTTTGTTATGATTATGGGGGAATTTGGATAAGATTGTATATTGAATTGACCAAAATCTTTATGTAAGCTAACTTCAAGAATAAAGTCTTGATTTTCCTAAGAGGTGCATTAATTTGAGAAGCGGATGACTGAGAGTGAATTTCAAAACCTTAAGCTCACTACTTATAGAGTACAACAACCATAATTCATCACGATCCTTCATCCAGTGTCGTGTTCTTCCTTTGTATTTATTTATTACTGTTTGGTTTTGTTTAGTTTCTATTGTTTGCTTCATTTTATAAAATAGATTCATCTATAGCATGCATTCTTAAGCTTGGTTGTTACTTTTACTTTAATTAATTATGTCTTTTGTAGAATCGATCCTTGCTCATCACTAAATAATCACAACATTCATGTTCGGTGAGTTCATGGAAATGTTGGAAGAAAAAAAAAAGATTTTCCATGAATCTATTGCCGGATACCAAACACAACTTAAATTTAAATGAAAAAATAGCATATCTTGTCGATGTTAGAACTCAAATTCGAGTGCCTCGAGTTTCAATTCCCCTACATGTATTCAAACTCCTACATGTAATATTAGAAGAGTAATGCTAGGAATCAATTAAACTTACACTTTTCACTTTTGTCAAATTCAAAGAATAATAATAGATAGATTAATTTTTTAAACCATATTTGTGTCATTAATAAAATATAAATACGTTAATTTAATACTTAAATAATAATTCAATCATAACAATCACGTTGTATGATTTATAAAAATATAATTGCCTCCCTACCATTATTCAATTTCAAAATATTTGAAGTCATTATTGATGACACATGGGTAGATCCGTAGATGACTTGCCTTGCTGTTAGGACATCTTTAAAAGAGACGTCAAATTCAAAGCATCAAATTTCTTTGATGGCTTACTTGTCAATTTGACATACGTTAGTATTTTCATTGCACCATATATGCCAAAATTTATTACTTCATGTATGTTTATTTTAAATAAAAATAATAAAAGTTAGGTTGTTATTTGTTTAAAAATAATAAAATAATATTTAAATGTGCTAGCATTTAAGATGAGGTAAGTGGAATGCCTTTGAAAATAGCAAAATCATATTTGAAAGCAGCTTCAAATTTGACATTTTTTTATCCATGTTAGCTTAGTCTTCTTTTACATGTTAGATTTGATATCTCAGTTGAAGAAAACGATATGTTATTTGTTACTGTTATATATCCATGTAGTGTTTTTGACATCTTCTTTAAAGATGGGTCTTATATGGTCCTGCCTCATAAAAAATAAAAATAAAAACCCAGCTAATGAAATTGTGGGTCATTAATTGATGAAGGACTTGACTAGTTGACTTGCTGCTACATGGGCAAATGACTGTAAAAGCTCAACGTACCCCTTCACAATCACAACCACACATATGAAACCTAACTTAAGGAAATAATTAATAACCTTTTCAGAGTCTTTGACCAAAAAAATAAGGATATTTCTGCCAAAATTTTGAACCTAACAATGAATTATTTTCAGGGTCACCACACAAAATTCATATCATAATCTGGAAAACAATTTAATTCAAGTAAAAAAATTCAAAACCCAATATGCCCTAATTAATTCCATAAATAAAATACATAATCAACAACTCATTGGAGGAAGATCAGAACCCTTATCATCAACATCCGATTTCTTCTTAAAAACCCTACTCCCAAAAAGCAAAAACCCGACAGTATGCCCGGCCACCGCCACAAGAAACACCCCAGCATTAAACGACATGACCGCCAACATCACCAAATAAGCCAACCCAACCCTAACTGCATGCAAAAGAGTCTGAGCCAGTCCACAAACGACGTCGCTTCCGCCGGCCCTGATCAGACGGCAGTGGGAGAGCCACTCGACGAGGACCGCTAGGGCAAAGACAAAGAGTAGGGATACGTAATACATACCAGTGTTTGTGCCTGGCCATTTGGAGAAGAGGACTTCCGCCTTTGTGCCCCAAAAGAAGGTCATGTGCATCATCATCGTGCCGTTCGTCATGGATGACGATAGTGGCGGCGGTGATTCCATGCCACCCATGCCATGGCCGTGATCCATACCATTCATCTCTCTCTCTCTCTCTCTCTCTCTCTCTCTCTCTCTCTCTCTCTCTCTCTCTCTCTCTCTGAAAATTCTCTCTCTAAAATTTGCTTCTGTTGGGGTGTTGAAATGAGTGAGGGCTCTCTCGTCGGCATTCACTTTGGGTATTTCTATTTCTGATGAGTCTCTGATAGTACATTGGACCTTGTACTATGTAGTACAAAGGTAAAACTGAACCGGGAAAATTAGGATTTTGGTAAATTACAGTGCAACCATAGCAAATTAACAAGTGAATGAAAATAATATTAAAAATTATTATTTAAAAAATATACACGAATTCAATTTTAGCAATTTTTGCACCCATATTTTTCATGTCTGTAATACTTTCCATGGTATTATATGTTTTAATTCTGATTTTATTTACTCAATTAAAAGGTACAAAAAGAAGAAGAAAGAATGCAAATGGAGAAAAATTAGAGTGATAAAATTGTCACCGTTTCATAATATCACTAAGCAGTTTATTATTTATTCAACGTTCAAACGTATTTATCTTATCATTTATGTATTATCTGGACATTATATTATACATGGCCCCAGGTTCAAGTGAACATCATCAGTGATTGTTGCCGTTTGAATAGCCAATTTTTCTTTCTTTCTTTCTTTGTGTTTTTATTCTTCCTTATCTTGGTTTGGGAATTGTCAATTACTTGTATTAGTAATCTGGGCAATATAAATCTACATGGTCCCAGAGTCACCTGAAAAGCCATCGGTGGAAGGTGATTCATTGCTACATTTTTTTAATTTTTTTTACAGATGATAAAATTATTATTATACCAAATTCATATAAATCGAAAAAGAATTCGAACTACGGTATAAAAAATGTACCACATTGACGCATTGTTTTGGCTAAAAGTATTTTTGTTGAAATTGATTCTGAAAATGCTTTTAAAATAACTAAACAAGCTATCGTTTGAAATTACTTTTAAAATAACTGAAAGCGTTTTGGTGAAATTGATTTTGAGTTTTAAAAGCATTTTAAATATTTTTTAAAAGAAGCACCAGATATGTGAAGCACTTCAATTCTTTCTTTATGATCTAATTAGATTTTTACTAATTAAGGATTGATTTTAAAAGTATTTTCACTGAAATTTTTTTTAACCATTTTTAATAGCACTTCTAAATAAGTTCTAAATTTCATCAACAACTGCTACTGTTTAATTTTTAAAAGAAAAAAAAAATCAACATTTGAATTGCCATTTTCCTTTATCTGTTTTTTTTTTTTTTTTTTTTTAATTATTTAATTTCTTTCCTATGAGATTGGAACGACATGTGGCTCACGGCGCTGCATGCATTGGGCAAATAAGATAATGCTGTCTAAGTATCTTTGGCGCATCCAGCGGTGTTAGATGATACAAAGTACACGGCCAACATATGAAGGTGAAGAGTGCAGTAGTAGTGAGATGTGTTTGACATGGTTAAATTAATAAGTGTTTAACTAATTAATTTTGACCAAAATAAACAATTAACACAATTGGGTAACATTTTTTTAGGAAAAATTAAGTAATTGTGTGTTATTTAATCTATTTAATTAGTTAAGTTGGTCCTTGAAATTGGCATAACTCATCACTTCCGCCTTTAAGATTTGAAATCAATATAAGTGGTTCCTGAATTTGTCTACCATCAATCATTTTAGTCATTTCGTAAAAAATATTCTTTAAATAAGGAAGAAAATTATAAAAATATCTTCAATTTTTGTCAAATCATTTTGGTCAATTTGTTAATTAAATTGAGGGTATTTTGTCATTTTACCTTTATTTAACAGAACTTTTCACGAAATTACCAAAATGATTACTATGGTGGCCAAACTTAGGGACCACTTCTAACGATTTCAAATTTCAGGAACCAAAGTGAGGAGTTATTTTAATCTCAGGGACTAATTTTGCTAAAAAGCCTTTATTTTTCATAAACATTGGATAATTACAAGAAAGATATGTAAGGTTTGCTCGACAAAAAGAGAGTAACACCGTTATCTATTTATGCTATTAGGTGTGGACATAAAAATCACGAAACTGGAGAATTGAATCGAATAGTAAAAGATATATGTGGAGCTAAAAAATAACTCCAAAAATCCTGGAGACGACACATGAACTTTTTTCTCAATAAAAACAAGATCGCACCCAATGGGAAGGGCACAAATATTCTCATCCACAGCTCAGCATCCCTAGAAGTTCAAGCAGTAGACGACGATTGCTCAAAGCTCTCATACTCATGGCATGGAAAAGTCAAATGTATTAAAGATAGGGTTAATTGCTAAATCCTATTTTTAATACGTTCTCAATTGAAAATCAACTCAATAAGTAAGAAATCCTTATTTACAATCAATTTGGGATACTTTCACTATTATCCCAAAATATGTTCTCCTAATTCATATCTTGGAAATATTCTTTCATCATTCTTCCAACAGATGACACACATTGGCTAATAGGATGCCTCCAAGTGTAGGGCAAAACCCAAACCCCATGGCCGGGCATCGAAGATCCATTGACCAAACCCTATTCCCCACCTTGTAGCGCGTGTGGCTTTGGCATTTGATCAAGGATATTGGTTATTTTGTAGGTACAAATTCGTCAAGATTTAAGATGGCATATTTTTGCTATTACAAACAGATTGGTGCTTTTGTTGAGATCTTCATTCAAACGCTCGAAGAAGGTTCTCGCATTCACGTTTCGAATTTTACTCTTTTTTACATAAATTTTCCCATACATTCCAATTCCTAGACTTTTTTTTTTATAACCCTAGAGGAATAGCCCTCGCGAAGAAATACGATGGCAGAAATGAAACCATGACGAACGGAATTCAAGGACTTAGACCAGAGAATGGAGGGAAAGACATAGCCCCACGTCGACAATTCTCGAGGCCCAATGCGACGGCAGGAAGAGCCACACCGTCGCAGAGCACGACCATCACCAGTGCCATTGCTCACCAGCCACCACGTGGCCATAAAGTAGCAATCCACACTGTCGTTGCAGTTGCAACCCATGAGCAGGAGGCCTAGGGTAGAGGCCCAAATAACAACCAAGAGGCCCAAGCCATAGTCAAGAGACATAGACTAGGAATTGGTTTAAAAAATTAGAAAAATAAAAAACCGAACTTCGGTTCGGTTTCAATTTTAGCAAAAAACCTAACTGTTTGAAACCAAACCCACCCCTAGCGCAAACCCAAGATGCCCAGCAAGTTGCCCATGTCGAGATAATAAATAATAAATAGAAGAATTGATGTGAGATATAATACAATTCAATCATTTTTTGCAATATTTTCCGTGAGATTTTCTGTGGAAACAAACAGATAATAAATAGAAGAATTGATGTGGGATGTAATACAATTCAATCATTTTATGCGATATTTTCCACGAGATTTTCTGACGAAACAAACAGATAATAAATAGAAGAATTGATGTGAAAACTGACCTGACTAATGAAAGAAGATGCCGGAGAAGGGAAAATGAAGGGGAAAAAAAAAAGGAAATCTCAGGGACATAAAAATGGAGAGAACATTGTGCTTATGAACACTATCTCAGTTCATTCTGAGTTTTAGCATATGTTAAAAATTTTCAGTACTTTTATTTACTTCTTTCTCTCATTTTGCCAATTCATTTCTTCTTTGTGTTATACTAAAATGAAAGACAAAATTATTATTAAAGGGATACCTAATAAGAACATGAAAAGTGAATTATTATAAGAGAAATGGTGACTCTCTTAAAAATGAATTCTCTATGAACGCTCTGTCACCTCATAATTTAACCTTTTTTTTTTTTTTTAACGTGGCAATATTAAAAATATTATACCAAATATAAAGTAACAAAGAATTCATAAAGTTCTACTGTTGAGAAAGTCTTAGCATTTCTCTTATTATAAAACAAACACAGTATCCCGTAGGCTGGAATAGATTTTCAAGTTTCAACCACTTCTTTATGCATGAGAATGAGAAATCATACCCTATCTTAATCCAAGAAGACGTGGACTGATAAACACATCTGGCCGCTATATAGAAGGTCATGCATGACAAATACATGCACAATACGAACATTTTGAATAGACACGCGATATAACATTTGATTAAGAATATAAACAACCTATGCTGAGAACCACATGCTTATGTACTAAAGAATTTAAGAAAATAGACAACATTATTAATTAATTGGCCTACCTAATGAGAAGGACTAGAGCAAAATTAAAAAACTAGCCTTTTTAACACATTACGGCCTCATTTTGTTAGATGGGATTGACTTGTACATCACTAGTCACTTTGAAGCAAGAAATGAATGACAATTATTACTTTTTGTTTAAATTGAAGTTTACACACTAATAAAAGATATCCTTACTAATTATCATAAAAATCGTAGGATTAAAAGGATTTTTTGTTTATAATCATGACATTCAACTTGGATAGAAAACAAAAAATTATCGTCCATTTCTTCCAAATTTCTTCAATATAATGAATAATCTTATCTAAACCAATTTTCTCTAACAAACCAGGCCTAAGGATTTTAGCATGTCTTCATTTTCTTAAGATTTTAGAAAGATTATAAGTCTCTACATTTGGACTTCGTGTATTTACCCGTATTTTGCTACATCTCAGCCATTCTCATAATCTAACGACAAAATATGACACATCTAATTTAATAGTTAACTTCAATTTAATTCTGTTAAGCCTACATAAAAGATAAAAAATAAATAAAACCCTGTAATTCGCAAAATTCGCCTTTTTCAAAGTCTGCATAAAAATCTGGCATCTCTGTAGTATATTATGAACAAGATAAAATTCTACCTCAAAAATTCAGTCAGCAACATCTTATCGAAGTGTGTAAAGCATGTGTGCCAAATAGAAAAAACTAAAACTACTTTTTAACAAATTAATTGCAAGAATAGGTTTTTGACTGCCGCCGGTGGGGTGGGGTGGACTGGGTAATGGGTCATGTCGACCCCCCGCCGGGGGGGGGGGTGTGGAGGAAGAGGATCTTCTCCGGACACAATCCCACCGGATCCTCCTTTTTCTTCATTTTTCTCTTCAGTTTTTCTTCTGCTTCCTCACCTCCTTCAATTCTTCTTCTTCAACAATCTTCTTCAATTTTGAGTCTTCTTCTTCACTCTTTTGTTTGTTTATGGGAAACTTTAGAACGACGAGTCGACTCACCACTTTTACGACGTTGTCGACAACTAGCTCCGGGGAGGCCACGAAGCCGACTTCGGCCGATGCCGACTCAGGGAAAGCACGACGCCGACTCCGACTCGGCCCTTAAAGAAGAAGGATCCGGAGGATCCGGTGGGATTGGGTCCGGAGAGGATCATCTCTCATGTCGGGGTGTGGCTTTTGATAGGTTTTTTACTGTTTTTGTTTTTTTACTTTTATTTTATTTAGACTTAACAGTGTTAAATTGAAAGTAGCTATTAAATTTGCTGTGCCATGTCTTGCGCTGTTAGATTACGAGAATAGTTAAGATGTAACAAAATACGGTTAATGCACGAAACCTAAATACAGAGTCTCATGATTTGTTTTGAAAATATATATAGCTAGTCGGGGCTTCCTCAGGGATCTTCCGCTAGCACCCCACTCGAGAATGATAGAGACCCCTCCGGTGGTTAAAATAAAGTCTAAACAATTCGGCCAAAGGTCTGAAATTTCTAGAAGTTGGCTACTTTTCGAAATTTCTCTGAAATAGAGCAGTAATCTTTATTGCATACTTATATAAGAAAGTCGAGCAATAAGCGGTTGCCCCAGCTGCAAGATGTTTGAGTGTGCCTAGCTATGTGTAAGTGAGAGAGAGCTAGAGGGAAAGATTAAGGGAGGGAAATGGAAAAGAAAACGCAGAGGAGTCAAAGGACGCTGGTGTTAGTCCCAGCTCCTTACCAAGGTCACATAAATCCAATGCTTCAGCTGGGTGCCTTCCTCCACTCAAAGGGCTTTTCCATTACAGTTGTTCACACCCACTTCAACTCTCCAAACCCTTCAAACCACCATAACTTCACCTTTCTTTCAATACCAGATGGCTTAACTGCAGGCCATATTTCGTCTGGGAATCCAATAGGCATTCTATTAGCTATTAATGCCAATTGCAAAGAAAGCTTCCAACAATGCCTGACTCAATTGATGAAGCAAGAAGCGCGGAACGACATCACCTGCATCATCCATGACGAACTCGTGTACTTTCCGGAACCTGTGGCCAATAATCTAAGCATCCCAAGCCTTATCTTACGGCCTAATAGCGCTACCAATTTCATTGCTCGCAGTGCTCTCCTACGACTCCATTCAAAGGGTTATATTCCTTTCCCACTTCCAGGTTCGTACCTTCCTTTTCCCTCCATTTTTAAGAAATGTTATGACAAAATTGACGGAAGAAATTTAATTCCCATGCTCAAAAATAGTAGTAGACCTAAATATTGTTGGAATATAAAAAGGGTAAATTACACTTTCAAACTTCAGGTTTGGGGTCTATTTCAATTCCTTACAACATCTTTAAAACATTTCACTTTCATATCTTAAGTATTATTTTATTTCAAAATAATATCTCCGTTACATTTTCCATTCATTGATCTGTTAAGTGCTGACGTGGCTACCAAATGCCTGCCAAGTGACAAAAAAAATGATTTTTATTTTTAAAAAATCTGAATTTTCTCAAAAAAAAAAAAAAAAAAAATTTGAAACCCATCCCTAAAGGGAGGAAAAAATAAAAAAATTGATTGAAACCCATCCCATCCTATCTCCCCGCAACCACCCCCATCCCTAAACCTGCAACAACAACACAAGACGAAGAAGAAGAAGAAGAAGAAGAAGCCATCCTATCTCCCCGCAACCACCCCCATCCCTAAACCTGCAACAACAACAACAAGACGAAGAAGAAGAAGAAGAAGAAGAAGAAGAAGAAGAAGAAGAAGAAGAAGAAGAAGAAGAAGAAGACCAAACCCAGTTCATCCCCCCATGCCCACCGCCAAAAAGAAGAAGAGGAGGAGGAGGAGGTAAAAAAAAAAAAAAAACCCCACCCACCCCCTTTCTCCCATCCATCATCACTCACCCCAAAATCCCACCTGAGCCACCCCTTTCTTCCATCCCCCATCACCCCTCCCAAAAATCCCCCATCACCCACCCCCAAAAATCCCACATGAGATTAGATGGATCTACCACAAAATTAATCCAACAATCATCTCAAACTCAAACTCCCAATCTCAATGTATTTTCGAAACTTACCCGCAGTGAAAATCTCAAAAATATAGAGGTCATTGGGGTTGGGGTGGGGGGGGGGGGGAGAAGGCAGGTGCGTCCCGCAGGGGGGTGGTGTTCCCACACCTGCTCCTTCTTCTTCTTCTTCTTCTTCTTCTTCTCCTTCTTCTTGCAGGTTTTAGGGGACAGGGGGTGCCAGGTTTAGGGATGGGTTTCAATTTTTTTTTTAATTCAGATTTTTTAAAAAGAAACTAAAAAATCATTTTTTTGCCACGTGGCAGACATTTGTCAGCCACGTCGCATATATGTGGCAGCCACGTCAGCATTTAACGGATCAATAGACGGAAAATGTAATGGAGGTCTTATTTTGAAATAAAATAGTACTTAAGGTATGAAAGTGAAATGTTTTGAAGATGTTGTAAAGAATTGAAATAGACCTCAAACCTGAGGTATGAAAGTGTAATTTACCCATATAAAAAAGAAAGTATTTTAGGATTTGATTTAATTAGTGATTTGGTTTAATTAGCATTTTGACATGATTTGATTTGATTTAGGTTTCCTTGTCTTTTAGACAAAAGATTATTTTGATTTATTTCCTAGTATTGCTCATTTGTAATCTTATAAATATTTCGGAGAAGAATAAAGAATTGAAGTTGTATTTGAGAATTGTGTGATTGTAGAGAATTCTAAATTTATTCTAAACCTTTTATTTTCAACTTAGTATCAAAGTAAAGTTCGATTCTTAGTTGAACTTTGATGTGAGCGTTCACCTGTAGGTGCACAAAGCTAATTTTCTTTGTGCACCCACAAACCATGAACCTGAAGATGAAGATTATGTACGATTGTCTGAAAAAGATAAATTTCCACCCATGAAAAAGAAAAAAGGGAAGAAAAAGTATGTGGTTTTTGATGCCTTGAAGGAAAGAGAATAGGAAAATAAAAACCTTCATGGTAGGATATGTGTCCTGTCATGTTGTTTTTTGTGTTTATTTTATTTTTTCTTATGAGTTTAGTTTGATTTTGTAGTTTGAGGGAAAAAAACAAAAACAAGAAGAACGAAAATAAAAAATTAAAGGAAAAATGAGATTTGGTGATTGGGGCTTCTAAAAAAAAGTGTTAGGATTAGTTGAGCTTTAAAAAAGATTAGCGTTTGTTTCAATGTGATTTTCAAAAAGAGACGTTAGCTCTAACATATCAAGAGATGTTAGTATTAGTTGGGTTTTTAAAAAAATTAGCATTTGTTTCAATGTGACTTTCAAAAAGAAGCGTTAGTTCCAACATATCAAGAGATTTATTTATCAAAATTTTGAAAAAAAACACGTTAGTTCTAATTGAAATTTCAAAAAGATTAGCGTTTAGTTCTAATTAAGCTTTGAAAAAGAGGTATTAGTTTTGAAGATTATGATTTGTTAGTCGTCTTCAAAAAAACATGTTTGTTTTAGTTAGGCTTTCGAAAAATTGAGGTAGTTCTAGCTGGAAGTTCAAAAAAATGCTAGTTCTGACAGATTATGATTTGTTTAGTTTTTGAAAAGATTTGCGTTGGTTTCAGCGTATCAATTAAGATTTCTTACACGTTTGGCTCACTTCATGCGTGGTCCCATGAAGGGCTATTGAATTAAATCTTAATTCCTTCTTGGCAAACTCAAGATTTCACATCATCAGTTTGAAGCAGTGTTCTGAAAATCGCTCTAGGCGGTGCTTAATCGCTGGACGGTGGAGGCTTGAGGTGATTTGGGGCAAATCGTTTACAGAAATCGGGAGGGAGCTAGGCGCTCTAAGCGGTGCGGCATGTCTAGGCGGATTGAATCTTGTTTTCCTCCGCCGCTGGTTCTGCAACTTTCGTTTCAAACTCTCTTTTTCGGCTCTATGCACAGCTCTTGTCATCGTCTTCTGCACTGCTCTAAATCATGCTATCTGGTTTAAGCAGACTTGCATCTGCAACTCATGCTCTCGCGAAGCTAGACTCGAAGAAGAACGAAATTTACAGAGGAAAGAGAAGGAAGACGAAACAGAAAAATAACCAAATAGGAGAGAAGATGTGAGAGAGGAGGAGGAAGAGGAAACAGAATGAAAAACCCAAAATAAAGGGCCTTCCGTTTTCCCAAGTGTCAAAATGGTCTTGTAATGCGCACCACTTTCTGCATTTACTGCCATTGCCCACCACTAACCTTATCATTAAAAATTATAATTGATTTTTTTAATATTTTTGGCACTATAAAATCTTTGACATGGGATTGAGACATTGGGTAATGTGAGAGAGGTAGAACGAATCTTTTGATATGGGTTCCACCGATTGGAATGATGTGGGAGAGGTGGAGGGCTCGTGGGGTTTTTTTTCTTTCTTTTATTTTTTATTTTTTATGGTTGTATTATTTTTTTAAACACCAAACCATATTATATACTAAAAATCTTAAGTTACAAAATTACATACATATATATATATTATTCTTTTTAAAAATTAACATATCTCAATATTTAGCTATATATTTATGTTAAATTTACTAAATCTGCCTAAGTCCCGCCTAGGCGATAAGTCTCAGTCTACCGCCCGATTAACGTCTAGTATTTTTTAGAACCATGGTTTGAAGGGGATGGTTTGGAAAATAAATAGAAAGTATTTTAGGATTTGATTTAATTTTATATGATTTCATTAGGGTTTTGATATGATTTGATTTGGTCTAGATTTCCTTGTCTTGTTGACAAATGATTGTTTTGATTTATTTCCTAATATTGCTCATTTGTAATCTTATAAATACCTTTTTATAGAGAAGAATAAAAAATTAAAGTTATATTTGAAAATTGTGAGATTGTAGAGAATTCTATATTTATCCTAAACCTTTTATTTTCAACTAATGTTTTTGTGACAATGAGGGAAGAACCTAATCCATATGTCTTATTACTTATGTGTTAGGTTAGTTTTTATTACTTGTAACTATGACAAACTCTGGATCACAGACTCATTGTCACTGAAACCGGTGCCTGAGCTTCATCCCCTCAGATTCAAGGATCTGCCCATCTCCACTTTTGACACGCTTGAAAATTATTCGAAACTAATGGTGAATGCACAAAATGTGAGGACATCCTCAGCCATCATTTGGAACACCCCGGACTGCCTTGAACAATCATCACTAGAACAGATCCAGCAGCAATGCCAAGTTCCAATCTTCTCTATAGGTCCTCTTCACAAGATTGCAACAGCAGCCTCTAGTAGTTTACTAGAAGAAGACACCAGCTGCATTGAGTGGCTTGACAAGCAATCTCATAACTCAGTAATCTATGTAAGCCTGGGGAGTCTAGCCTCCATCGCTAAGAAAGATCTAGATGAAATGGCTTGGGGATTAGCTAACAGCGAGCAACCATTCTTGTGGGTGATAAGACCTGGCTCAGTTTGTGGTTCCGATTGGATCGATCTATTGCCTCAAGGTTTCAAAAAAGCTATAGGAGAAAGAGGCTGCATTGTGCAATGGGCACCGCAGAAGGAAATTCTGGCTCATGACGCAGTTGGCGGGTTTTGGAGCCATTGTGGTTGGAACTCAACCCTGGAAAGTATATCTGAGGGAGTTCCAATGATATGCAAGCCGTTTTCCTACGATCAGAAGGTACATGCAAGGTATCTCAGCCAAGTATGGAAAATAGGCTTACAATTGGAGAATGAGATAGAGAGAGGAGAGACAGAGAGAGCAGTTAGAAAACTTATGGTAGATATTGAGGGGAAGGAAATGAGGGTGAGAGCCTTGGAATTGAAGGAGAAAATAGAAGCGAGTTTTAAGAGCGGCTCTCTTTATGGTTCCTTGAATGATCTTGTAGATCTTATTAGGTCATTCTAAGAATCTAATTGCAGCCAACTGGTTTTTGTATGCATATAAGATTTCGTAATAAGGCTTCCTGCATCTAATGGAATAAAACTTTGTATCCTAATGCATTAATCTATAAAATTTTGGTCAATCACTGTAATGTAGTTGATACAAACATGGACTATGCTGACTGACAAACATATATAGTAAATCATTTGAACAAAACATTGGCTTTCTGTTCTTTCATTTTGGGGGTTTCACTTGTTTAACCCTACAAGTTCCTTAATGGAGTGATGAAATCAACGTTTCTCAAAGGAAAAAAAGGGCAGAAAAACAATGTGTTACATGAAAAATAAAACAAAAATGGTTTCATAAAAGCCAAAAAGATAAGATGGAGCCGTGAAAATAAACACACACCCACCAAAGCCTTACTATTTGGTTGTGGATGTTGAATGGTCATGACTAATGTCGAGTAGGCCTTTTCGTGATCTTGATTTGTGAACGAACAGTGAGGCATGTCAAATCATGTAAGAGTTGACATCGTTCGTTTGGTGACCCTTTCTTTTCTATTACTAGTTGAAGACTGAATTGTTTGAGAGGAGGAACAAGCGTTGAGGTAGGGAGAAGGAGAAACAAAAGCATGAAAATAAAAATTACTTGAAGTTGGTATTAATTTTGAGTCCTCAGATTAATAGGGCACACGCCCGCACACTCACTTTGGACAGATGCGTAGTAAATCACAATTTCTCAAATTATAGAAAAGAACAATTAGGTTTCAATCCCTTATGATGACATTTCTTGATTAAAACCTTTTGTCTTTTAAACTTTTGATTGATGTCCTATGAATTATTTCCATATTAACATTTTATATTATTTTATTACAAATAGGAATTTAATTGAGTACTAACTATCATTTTAACTAAATTACTTTTTTAATACAGCGAAATTTTTTTTTTCCTTTTGACATATGCGTAGCAAATTACAATTTCTCAAATTATAAAAAAGAAGCTTCGTTTGTCTTTGATAAAAATCGAACCTAAGACCTCTCACTTATAAGTGAAAAGGAATATCAGTACATCGTAGTACTAAGTGGTAATACAATGAAATTCTTCACTCTTTTGTTTATTGGATCTACCAGAAAAAAATTAAAATAAGTGAGAAAAATATATTTTATATTATATATGTATCCATATATTAAGAACAATATTTTTTTTGTTCATATTATGTACCCATGTCTATAAGGGGACAATATTCTATGTTTATATTATTGACATACCCCGACCTAAATCAAGGACATGACGGCTAGCATGCCCTGATTTAGGTCATGGTATATCAATTATGCACTCATATTACTTACTCGTAGATTTTCTTCTTTCATAGAATGTACCCACACCACATGACAATAAATTAGTTTGTACCTGCATAGAATATGTATGTATGTATGTATGTATGTATGATTAAAACACTGGATCAGTTTGTGGTTCAGATTGGATTGAGCTATTGCCTCAAGTCAAGGTTTCACAAAAGTTATAGGAGAAAGTGGTTGCATTGTGAAATGGGCACTGCAGAAGGAAATTCTGGCTCACGACGCAGTTGGAGGTTTTTGGAGCCATTGTGATCGGAACTCAACCCTTGAATGTATATCTGAGGGGGTTCCAATGATATGCAAGCCGTTTTCTGTCGATCAGAAGGTACATGCAATGTATCTCAGCCAAGTAAGGAAAATAGGCATACAATTGGAGAATGAGATAGAGAGAGGGGAGATAGAGAGGGCTGTCAGAAAACTAATGGTAGGTTTTGAGGAGAAGGAAATGAGGGTGAAGACCATGGAACTGAAGGAGAACATAGAAGTGGGTGTTAAGAGTGGTTCTCTTTATGATTCCTTGAACGATCTTGCAGATCTTATTGGTTGCAACCAGCAGGTTTTTGTTTGCTAATAAATTTAATTTGTATTAAGACTTCATGTGTCTGATGCAATAAACTTTTGTACGCTAATGCATTAGTCCAAACCGCTTATCCTGACAACAAACATAGACAACTCGGTCTCTTGTGATATCATATATGGTAAGATATATTTTTGTGCACATGCTGTGATATCATCATATAGGTATTGTTCTACATAAACCCTTAATTTAGAAGTTTGAAGCGACGCGACTTGGAAATTTATGCAAAGTATTAGAAAACGTGTGTTTTTGGTGACACTTTCGTTTTCTTTTTGTAGTTAAAGATGAAGATCGAAATGTGTGGAAGGGAGAATTGAGGGAGGGAGAAAAGGAAGAAATAAAGGGGAAATGAAGAAGTAGAATGTTTGAATAAAAAACTTGACAATGAAAAACTATAATCTTATCACGATATGTGGTCGTCTACTACAAATTAAATATCCTTGTAGTGCCAATAAAACTATTTGATATTGCTTTTAGTTTTTATGGTACTGTTTCATACACGTTTTGTTCCTGGCCCATTTGCCACCATTTACTACAAAAAACATTTTGCGACAAAAGATAGTTCATGGGGCAAAATTTCAGCCTTCGTCACATAAAGGTGCTTTAGCTGTCTCAAAAAATTGGTCTTTGCAACAACTCGATGTGCGCAATGCCTTCTTAAAATACGATTTTGGAAGAGGAAGTTTACATGAAACAACCACCTAGCTTTGTTGATCCGTAACGATCACAGCATGTTTGTCGGCTTCGTAAAGCCTGATGGTTGGAACTAAGCCCCTCAAACTTGGTTCTAACTCAATACATTCTTGTGTGGCCAATGCTTTTCCCACAACAAATCTGATGGTTCTTTGTTTAGCAATCACTCATCTACATATTTATTATGTTTCAGTTGTCATTCACAAGTCTATCGATCTATTGTGTGCTACTTTTGCTAGTCGTAAGCTAGAGGTTCTTAAAAATTTTATTTGGAATGGAGGTCACAAGAACAACTAGCCATCTTTTACTCTCTCAGACTCGCTATGCTTCTATCGTGTTAAAGAAATTCAAAATGAAACTGTGCAAGCCAAGTTCCACTCCATACCCTTCCTCCACGCACTTGTCGGCGAGTGAAGGTGCTGTCATTTCTGATCGGAAGACTGATCGCAGTATGGTTTGTGGGCTCAAATATTTAACTTTGTCCCCAACATTGCCTGTGCAGTTAATCAAGTATTTCAATTCATGCATAATATGAAGACCATTCATCTCCAAGCAGTCAAGTGTATCTATCGTTCTATCAAGGCACCATCGAGCATGGCGTACTCTTCCACTCCTCTTAGGACTACTCTCTTCGAGGATTTTTTTACGCTGATTGGGCGGGTTGCAGCAGTAATGATCCCAGGTCTACTAGTGGTGCATGTATTTTTATGGGTACAAATCTCCTTACTTGGATAGCTAAGAAGCAAACTACTGTATCTCATTCTAGTTCTGAAGTTGAATACCGTGCTCTTGCCACCACAACCGCTGAACTACGATGGTTTTGTTATATTTTTCATGAACTTGGATTTCCTATTCGTACCTCACCTTGCATTGCAAAACCGGTCTTCCATGCTCGAACTTGTCACATTGATAGCGCGTTTACTAATCCGTAATCAAATTGAAATGAATTAAATTGAGGAGGAATTCGATTGAGAATGAATTGAAATGAGGTGGAATTAGAATCATATTCTTGTTGAAGTTGTTTACTAAAACTATCCGGAATCGGAATACAATTCCATAAAACTGTTTACTAATTTAGCAGAATCGGAATATAAACCAATATGATTACTAAAATGTCTTTGTCTCAAATCAAATATTTTATATACTTTTTTTAATAAAATTTGATATAGTATATAATAGTAAGAAAAAATTAAATTGCTTTTTTATTTCATAGACATACTACAATGCTTTTGTTTATTTTATTTATAAATTTAAGTATTGACTTTAATATCTAAATTTTCTCGCTCAAGTTGTAGTTTTTCTCTTCGGCGTATGTATGAAGTTGTGCATAATGTGAATGAGCATAGAATTATGCTTAATGAGCTAGAAGGACATGGAAAGAAATTGTTAGGAGCATTTTCAGAAAAATAAGTCTAGGGTTAAAAGGATAATCTTGGAAATAATGAAAGTAAGTGAGGGCATAAGGGAAAAAAAATTATTATTCCGATTGCTTGGGCAATCCGGAATCCAAATTCCTTGTATATGTTGGGAATCCAAATCCTCCAATTTCAGGAATAGGATTTCATTTTTTGTGTGGGCCCCACGCACTTTTGATTCCTCCCAATTTTAGTAAACACATGTATAATCCGTAATCGGAATTGGATTCCTTATTCTCATTCCGATTACGGGTTAGTAAACGAGCTATGAAATTGACTATCATTTTAATCATTTATCAAGGAATTGGTTGCCAAGGAGTTCTTGCTACTCAATATATCTCATCTCACCACCAAAGTGCCAATGTCTTCACCAAAGGCCTTTCACGTGAATGATTCTCTTTCTTCACTTCCAAGCTTAACCTCTACTTTGTCTCGTTTCGCTTTATTGGATGTAAAAAGTATCATGAATCTTGATCACATACTATGAATCTAGACCGTTCAGAAGATTCATAAATCACTTATATTTATTGTTTTATTACTTTTTTTAATTAGTTGTACAAAGTCAACTTGTAATATGTAAAAATTCAGAGCCATGTGAATACACAAACCATTATGTTATTCTCCCAAAATGCAGGCCTCCTTCTTGTCTCCACTAATGCTCTCTATGTACTGGTTCTCTACGCTCTACCAATTTCTATTTTTTTTTTTAAAATTTAGCATGCTAATGCATTCCTTAATGTAATCCAAAGCGTATTATCACATTGCACCAACTCATTGATGAAAACTGGTTTTCTGCACTCCGTTCATAATTAGGCCATGCTTTGATTCCTAATGCTCTTTAGGAAGATTTTGTAATGTGGGTGTCGTAGTTTTTTTTTTTTTTTTTTCCTTCGTTTAGGGGTTTTTTCACTAGGTTTTTTCCGGACAAGGTTTTACAAAGACTATTATGACCCAAACTTGCGTAACCTCCAT
Organism: Pyrus x bretschneideri; assembly: GCF_019419815.1. Taxonomy (NCBI): domain Eukaryota; kingdom Viridiplantae; phylum Streptophyta; class Magnoliopsida; order Rosales; family Rosaceae; genus Pyrus; species Pyrus x bretschneideri. Next base: position 2,696,784 of record NW_025999712.1, on the reverse strand, counting down.
TTCAATAACGGAGTTACATAATCAATTGACACATGAGAATCTCTCCCCTACAAATCATAGATGATAGAGAAGAACATCGCTCGTACAAATCAAAGATGCTTGTTTGCTATTTTTCATTGATTCATTCGACCAAACTTTAGGGCGTACGTGGTTGGTCCAGTAAGATACTTAAAGGGTCCAACTAGATTTGTGCTTTAATTTAGTTAGGTATGCTATATGCACAGCCCAAACAATTGTACCCAAACATCACATATGGCCGTGAGGAGAACAACGTGAGTTGCCTCAGTTCAGAACCCTCACAACAGATTGCGTAACTGAATAAACAAAAAAAAATTAATGAAAAAAGTTTAAAAACTTTGAGTTTTAACTATAAGGATAAAATAAAGGGTAAAGTGAATAGTATCATGATTAACTTTTTAATGTAAAAATGTGATTTTTCGTTAAAATAAACAGTACCAAAAGTTTTTTGTTAAAGTTTTCCTAAACAAAGCACTCTCTTCGCACTTGTCTTACCCACCAATTATAGCGTGGCAGCTCTACTATCTGCCCGCACACACAAAGCACACTCTGCATTTTGATCCCACCCATCCACCAATCAAAATGTGGCAGCTCGACGAAAGTTTCTATTTTTTTTTGCAGTGAGTCAAAGGTGGCCCTAACACTTGTCTTTCTTGCATTGAACTGGCTGTATTCTACCTTTGACTTATATGTTTATTGAGTTACATTTTAAGGCACAATAAGTGACCAAGCAAACCCTTAATCCTTCAAAATTAAGACACAATAAATTAAGCCAATTGTCTACCTACGAAATTTCCTTCCCAGTAGGATTTTCCCAAATCATACCCCCGAAGTCTTCTATGTTATTTTAATATAAGGACTAACTAAACGTTATGCAATTTCCAGGACATGTAGTTAATATCCTAATATCCAACTTATCTAAAGTACTCCCTTGTGGTTACACAAATCTTAAGAACAATGGAAAAACAACTTACGAGCCGCAGATTAGTGCTGGTTCCATGCCCGTTCCAAGGGCACATAACTCTGATGCTTCAACTGGGCGTTATCCTTCACTCCAAGGGCTTCGACATCACAGTCGCTCACACTGACTTCAACTTTCCTGACCCATCAAACTACCTTGATTTTGAATTCTTAGAGATGTCAAATGGCTTATGCGAGCAAAACATCTCGTCCCACAACTTCATAGCTGTGATATCAGGCTTTAACGTCAACGACAAATCCCCACTCCAGGAGTCATTGGCTTGGAAGATGAAGAAAGAGGACCAAAATAGTAAGATTTCATGCATCATTTATGATGAGTACATGTATTTCTCAGAAGAGGTGGCTAATCATCTAGGTTTGCGTAGTATCATATTGACTACTAGCAGTGCAACAAACATGCTGACTCACCAAGCAATTCCCACGCTCGTAAAACATGATCACATTCCAATTCAATGTAACAATCAGACATCTCAAATTTTTGGAATTCGGTCCTTCGCATGTTAACTATGAGATGTATATACATCAAGTTGATCAATTAGTTGATTACAATTTTAACCATTACATGGGAAATAAAACTCGATGAGACTATGGTTTTCGTAACTGTTGCCAATGTCTGAGCTAACCTTAAGATTTCTGATGTTTGACCCATCTGAGTACAGATTCTATGATGCTGGAACTGGTACCAGGACTTCAGCCACTAAGATTTAAAGATCTACCCATTAGCAACTTTAGAGGTTTGGATGACTTACTGCAACTAATAGCAAAAGCACACGATTCAAGGTCATCTTCAGAATGAGTACCAAATTCCATTGTTTCCTATTGGTCCTCTGCACAAAACTGTTCCATCCCAGCCTATAAGCTTGTTGAAAGAGGACCAGAGTTGTATGTCATGTCTCGATAAAAAAGCACACAACTCTGTCATCTATATAAGCTTAGGAAGGATAGCATTTATGGACAGTAAAGAACTAGAGGAAATGGCGTGGGGTCTGGCCAACAGTGAGCAGCCTTTCTTGTGGGTGGTTCGAATGGACTCCGTATCATTGCCAGAAGGTTTCCAAGAAATTGTGGGAGAAAGGGGTCACATAGTGAAGTGGACACCACAAAAGAATGTCCTTACACACAGCGCAGTGGGAGGGTTTTAGAGTCATTGTGGTTGGAATTTAACCGTAGAGGGTATCTCCGAAGGAGTCCCGTTGATATGTCAACCATATTTTAGGGACCAGAGAGTGAACTCGAGGTATTTGAGTCAAAGTATGGGGAGTAGGTCTGGAATGGGAGAATGATATGAACAGAGGACCAATAGGGAAAGCGATAAGAACACTGATGGTAGGCAAAGAAGGGGAACCAACAAGGCAAAGAGCAAAAGATTTGAAGGTGAAAATTGAGTTTTCCATGAAGCAAGGCAGCTCTTCCTACAATTCCTTGAATGAATTAGTTGACCTTATCTTATCATTCTAATAATATACATATTTTGTTTTGACATGCGATATTATACACTACTTTCATTTACGGAAATAAGAATTTGAACTTGGTTGCAAAGGAACGGATACACTACTATAACCACTGGAGAGAAAAGCCTCAACTTAACAGTGGTGAGAAAAGAGTTCAACACAGTATCATGACAACTCCTAGAGTTCTTGAAGATCCGATTGTTCTTTTCATCCCATAGACCATAAACAGTAGCAGCCAAATACAACTTCTTCACCGTAGGAGCTAACAAATTTCCTTTCCAATGAAAAGTTGCCCAATCTAAGTACAGAGGTCATGGAGTATTTAACCAAGGCAAGTCACAAGCAACTAAAACGACACGCCAAATCAGCATATTAAAAGGGTCGCTAAAAAAAAAGATGAGCATGGGATTCAAACCCACTCCCACAGAAGGAGCAAGAAGGATTTACCCTGATCAAGTGTAGAAAATTTGCCCATAATAGCTAGCCATAAAACGAAGCTAGCTCTAGGAATACATTGACCGTGCCAAACCAAACTAGACCAAGTTACCCTAGGACCCGAAGGTCAACCTTATCAATCACAAATCGACCAACTCCACATATTATCAATCACAAATCGAACTAAGCAAAGCATCATTTGGGAGTCCAGAATTGATAATAAAATAATTGTCCCACATCAAACTAAGAGGGTCATGGGGTGTCAGTTGTCATGCAAAAAAAAATATAGAGTTTCCATCACCAATTATATGCCTAAAGAGTTTCCATCACACAATAACAAATTCATTTAAGCATAGAAATTGGAAATTTGAAAGTGTCTAAAAGAAATTCCCAATCCAGAGTATCATAAGCCTTCATAATGTCCACCATGTGAAGTACTCCCTTATCGCTACACAAATCTTAAGGGGCAATGGAAACACAACGTACGAGCCGTAGGTTAGTGTTGGTTCCATGCCCATTCCAAGGGCATATAACTCTCATACTTCAACTGGGCACTATCCTTCAATCCGAGAGCTTCTACATCATAGTCACTCACACCAACTTCAACTTTCTTTCGAACTACCCTGATTTCGATTTTTTAGAGATGTTTGATGGCTTATATGAGCAAAATATCTCATCCCACAATTTTATTGCTGCGATATTAGGTTTTAATGTCTAACTGCAAATCCCCACTCCAAGATTTCGTGCATCATCTATGATGAGTACAGAAGAGGTGGCTAATCATCTACGATTGCCTAGCATTATACTGACTACTAGCAGTGCAGCAAATATGATCTTACCAAGCAATCCTTAGAAGATGGTTACTTTCCAATTCAAGGTAACAATAAGACACATCAAATTTTTCGAATTGTATCTTGACTTATTAACTATGAGATGTAAATGCAACAAATTGATCAATTATTTGATTGATTTTAACCTTTTTACAGGAAATAAGACTCGATGGCTCTATGGTTTTTATAACTTTTGCAAATGTCTGCACTGACCTTAAGATCTCTGATGCTTGACCATTCTGAGTACAGATTCTATAATGCTGGAACTGGCATTAGGACTCTAACCACTAAGATGTCAGAGGCTTAGTCTGCTTACTGCAACTACTAGTGAAAGCACATGATTCAAGGTCATCTTCGGCCGTCATTTCATTTAGAACACCGGGATGGCCTTGAACAATCATCGCTGGCACGACTTCAGAAAGAGTACAAAACTGTTTCATCCCCGTCTACAAGCTTGGTGAAAGAGGACCAGAGTTGTATGTCATGGCTTCATGAACAAGCACACAACTCTGTCATCTATGTAAGCTTAGGAAGTACAGCATTCATGGACAGTAAAAACTAGCTAAAATGGCATGGGGTCTGGCCAACAGCAAGCAGCCTTTCTTGTGGGTGATTTGGATGATGAACAGTTATTTGGAGCACTCGCTCGTCCTCAAGCGAGATGAGTACATCCTCGTTGGAGAACGCTAACAACATCTTCGTGAGGACGTGGGCATTTCGGGTCTCTCGCTGCGTGAGCAAAGTAACGAATGTAAAATGCACGCTCATTCTCAATCATTATAAGTGTCTTAATAACTCACCAAGCATATTACTTGTTGCACCATAACCTTGCTCCCTAGCCTTGACATGCTTAATCCATGGATAGAAAAGAAATCATCAATAGCCACCTTAAGTGAGTCAGCAGTATTATCAGTGGCTTGTACAACGCATAAAAAAGGCTCGATCACATGACCTTTATCCACAAAACATATTACAATAGCCAATTGCTTAATTGAAGACATGTCATGAAGCTCATCGATAGGAACGGAAAAGTGTGAACCACCAATATCTTTAACGATTGCATTGATGATTTCCATTGAAAAAACAGTTATGACGTCCTGAGTATCAGGTGAAGTCAACTTTAGACCTAAGGAAGGATTTCTCAATGTGATGGCTTTTAACTCCTCGTGATGATCACATTGGAAGTTCCAGAGTCCAAGAAAAACTCCTTCGTTGTTTGAACCTTAATATTCATCATCTTTGCAATATATAAGGCCTTGATGCCCTTGATGCAAAAGAAACCTCATACAAAACATCCAAAAGAGTGTTACATTCCTTTAGTGCTTGGTGTTGCTTTAATAAAGCATCATAGGTTCTCCAAGCTTGGTTGAGGGCGCTATTCCGTCCTCCAACATGACCCTGCAACCTTTCCTTCTTTCAATTAGAAAACCCTTTACTAACAAAGCAATCACCGCAGGCTTGCTCTCCCGTATTTAGCTTAAACAGATAACAACATAGACAATACAAAGCATCTTTTACTATAGTATATTCCAACCAAGTTGGAAGCTCATTAAACCAAGCAGAAATAAACCTTCTCGGACCCCCACTAATACTCTTGTTGGGAAAGTCATGGTCTCGAGTCAGAAAATGACCCTTTTGTATATATGCTCTTCGAACTTAGGATGGTAATCCCAAATTCGAGTGCGCAGCAAGGGACTCTTCCAAGTTGATTTCGACGCAAGCTTGTTTTGAGCTTTTGTTGTTCTCTTTTGGAGACGATGACAACTCCATTGACTGATCAGATGATTTTCTTTTCAAGCACCTTCCATGGCCGCTCTACTTCAAAATTTTGGGTCTTTTAGCACATATATCATACGAACCAGAAATTCTTCAAAATCCTAATAATTATTCCAGTATCATCCAACAATCAGAAATACTACAAAAGTCTTCTTGTATTACTGCAAGGGTACAAAAAAAATCCATTGGATTAAATTTACTGAGGAAGCAAAGAGTGAGAGAGAGAGGGAGTTTTTGAGTCCTCAAACGTCTGAGAGAGAGAGAGAGAGGGAAACAAGGGCGAGGAAGGAACTTTGTAGGCAGCGACAGGGTAGGGGGCACTTTGGGCTTAAAGGCATTTTCGTGTTTTTGTTCAACCGAAAAAAAAAAAAAAAACATTTTTTTGTTTTTCTTTAATACAATTATATATTTACATAAACTCGTTACTCCTAAAGATTCGTACCTAAGAATGAATACTATTAAATCGCAATACTAAATGTCAATTGTTAAACAATGATATATTTACACAAACTCAAAATGGACCGGACTAAAGAGTATAAGAGAGGGTCGAGTTGGCCACTTCATAGACAACAAAATTTATTTCAAGATAGAGATGTTGGATACTACAATTCCAGTCACATTATAAATATATAATATCAATAGTATTTGTAGTTTGATATAAATATTTAGACAATCAAAATTTGTCATTTGGTCAAATAGTGCTAAATAGATAAATTAAGGTCAAATGTGAAATTTTCAGAAAGACGCTGACAAATGCTCATTTCTTACTTAGGATGAAAAGGTAGAGGAAAATATTGTTAGCCAATGAAAGAGAGAATCAAAGAGTGGAGGAGGAACTATTTTGCGATTCATACGTGTAATCCTAGCGTAGAAATCACACTAATCTTCTCTGTATCGTTCTAATTTTATGAGATGTCCATGAAGGAGATTTCATGGCGTTTTGCTCATAGCGAATTTAAGAGAACATTGATGCTCGAACGATGAAGATTTTGGTTGTCAAATTGGGCTCTTATTTTCTAGGGAGTTTAGGTTTCAATTTGAGCTTTTGAAGGGCGACACAGAAGGGGTGATTGATTAATTACGATCTCTAACGAAATCCAACACAAAGCAGCATGATGGCGTAATCAATGCTCCAAAACTTGATAATTCTAAGATACAATCCAATTGTAGTATGAAAAAAATTCACATTGTGGTATTTTGGATGTTGGAATCGGAACAATCGATTCACTAAAACAATATTTATAAAAGAAAAAGACAAGGATTGAGCTTTCTAGGTTCTTTTTCTTTGCGATGGTGGCTCCACAAGTCAAGCCGATACCGAGCTCTGCAATGGTGGGCTCTGCAAATCATGGTTGCCATATTGCAAAATCCATCAAAAACATTCTCAGGGAAAACGTTCATATGACCTAGCATCTTAATATTTTCTTGTAGTGCTCATCAATATGATCGCGTGAGCATAAGCAGAACGAATTTTAGAACTAAAATAAAGATTCCATGGCACTACAAAGTTTAAGGATAGTATAATAATTTTGTATTACCATGATTGATTACCTTATGCTGTCAGTTTACCTTTATTTTTCATTTCTATTTCAAATTATTTTATTTCTTTTCCTTTTCATTTTGTTTCTTTTTATTTAGATGTGTATTAAAAGTGAAAAAAAATTAATGATATTCTTCTTTATTCGTAACTTGTACGCGGAAAATCTTATATTCGATTATCATTACATGCGAATTTGAATTATATTACATCTAGCCATTATTATTATTATCAAAACATGTTCTGTCTCATCTCACATACCAAACGTACTTTTGATGATAGATAATATCGTTTATTCTAAAAAAGGGGAAAAGAATTAAGATGTAAATAGTGGGAGAAACCCATTTTCTTTCCTCCTCCGGTATCCTCCCTCCTTCTCTTTTGCGCTGCAACAGGAGCCCCATTAAACAGCAAGCCGACGACTGCCGAGTGCCGACGCAACAGCTCTGTCGTCCACGGGTCACCAAAGGCTCTCAAACTACACATCCAGAATGCTCTTGCCGTCCTTTATCCAATCCCCAAGTTAGTTTCTATAAGTTCGTAGGCGATTTTCCTCAACTTCAAATTTAAGAAACGGTGACCCAGGGTTTTCCGGCCAACTTCCGGCCAATATCACCTGAATTTGACCTCGACCCAAGAGGTAGAAATGATCCTCTTCTCGTGGGCTGTTCTCCAATGTAAGTTCTTCTTCCAAATTTTCAACTTTCAGTTTTGGGATTGATTCTTGATTTCGAATTTTATTCGATTTGTGTGTGAATGTCGGAGATGAGACTTGTGGTAATTGTTGTATCTGTGAAGTTGTTGAAATCCCTAACGATTACGTTCCCGGTTGATAGTTGAAGCATGTCTATAGCATGATGTGGGATTGAACTCTTTTGCGTAGGAATTATAAAATTCATGGAAAGAATGTGAAAATGTGGCACGAAATTAGAAAATGGGGGCCAAAATCATGTTATGATGAAGGCAATAGCTTAGCCTGATTCCTTGTTTATTGTAGTTGTATTCAACAGCTTGCTTTGGTTTTGAATTGCCCGCTGTCCAGTAGATGTTTAAGACTTAATGTGGAGGAAATTCTCTCTTGAAGTTGCTTGAACTTACCTATTTGGTAGACAAGGCTACTCAAGGGAGAGCTAGCCTGAGGTGTGAGTGGACATTTATTTAAGAAATGTTTTTTCTTTATCAAATATTAAGCATGCCTAGATAAATATGATTTCCGTTACGTTTAGGAGAAAACCAGATTTTATGAATTAATAGCGGACCTTGTAGTGTATGTTCATATTATTCAGCTTTCATTAGTTACGGCTAGCTAGTGTATCATAATATTGTTCAACTTATATGTAATGTAAGTGATCAACATTACAGTATATTCAGCTTTCCATTCTACAGACATGTCATTCAACTTACACATGTATGGTATCACGGAATTTTTAGCATTATGAATTGAAATGCAAATATTGGTAGCTAGAGACAACATTTCCAAATTATCATTATAAATGGCAATACAAGAACTCGAGCACAAATAAGCAAAACACAAATGATGCGAATTTAGAAACAAACAGTAATAATCGCAATCGAAATTTATGGTACATAAAATAAGCAACATAAATAGTATTTTTGGAATGAAATTCTGGTGCAACAAATGTCCTTTTATTGGTTTGTACATATGATATAGTAAACGAATTGCTGTAGCCACAACGTTCTTTAAACTCTTTTCCTGCATGCATTGGAGAATATTAGAAATCACTGAAATTGGAATAAGTTGAAACGCTTATGCTTATTGTATATGTGTTTCCAAAAATAGCGGGTTAAGGACTCAATTAATTTTTAAGCCACTTAGCACTACGGTTATGTTTATTGTATATGTGTTTCTGATAAAGGTTTCTCTTGAGGCAGTTGGTAATCTGAAATGCTTCTTCCTCACACCTTAACTGCTATTAGCTACCTCGGAAAAATGAATCAGGTAGCAGATTGTGGTTTTAGATCCAAACTGTTCAATTTTTCAAGTGCTATACATGTATGTATATATTATATAAAACATCGTAGAATATTTTTTGAGTGCTATATAGATAAGTTGGAGATGGAAACATGCTAACCTTTGTGCTTGATCAATCAATTGTGTTCGTCATTCCTGTTGGTTTCGTCATTTTCATCCTTGCCTTCGATTTCGTCATCGTCATCCTCATTGTCGATTTCGTCATCTTCATACTTACTGTATTAGAAATAAAAGACGATGTTTTCTTGAGATATAATTGACTTTTCTAAAATATATACATATATATATATACACACACACGCATATACATTAATATATGTATGCTATTATATAGTCTTCTGTAAAAACTTTAGAAATTCCACGTATACATCAAGATTTAAAAGAGAGATGTTAAAAAAAAAATCATCTTTAAATACGAACACATAAGTAATTGAAAATTAGAAACTTTAAAGTAAAGCATATCAGTGGTTGTATATTGATGATGCGGTCTTCCAGGTGGACACAAAAGTGATTACAAATTAGAAACATTAATCTAAAGCATACACACACACACACATATACATTAATATATGTATGCTATTATATAGTCTTCTGTAAAAACTTTAGAAATTCCACGTATACATCAAGATTTAAAAGTGAGATGTTAAAAAAAAAAAAAAATCATCTTTAAATACGCACACATAAGTGATTGAAAATTAGAAACTTTAAAGTAAAGCATATCAGTGGTTGTATATTGATGATGCGGTCTTCCAGGTGGACACAAAAGTGATTGCAAATTAGAAACATTAATCTAAAGCATACCTTGTCCATTCCTGTCGAAATGCGGGTTTTACTTGCAATCGGGGATTATGCGTGTCAACAAGCTTAGAATCAAATGGCCTTAAGTCTTGCACATTAATAACCTCCAATAACTCCAAAGACGGCAACTTCAAAGTGTAAGCTTCGCAACAAAAATACTTGAGTTTTGGCAGACTTTTAAGCCAGATGGACTTCACTTTAGGTAATGTAATTATTTCCCCTGTTTCTTCTTCTTCTGCGGCAACGATTTCTTCCATCTGCTCGCACCTATCAACTTTTATGTCCTCTACACTCACAAGAAGTTTGACTATGGACGAAGAAAACAAGTATTTCAACCGGTCGCAACATTGGACATCCAGCGATTTCAAGTTTCCAAAACTGCTTCCTGCGAACATCGGTTGTGAACTACCTGTCTCCCAAACACGCGTTAAACTTGGCAGCTTCTGTAACTCGAAGGACCTCAATTTATTGAATGCTTCAACGGAGTGACTACTTTCTTCAAGCTTCGGTCCCTTTAGTTGGAAAATCACTTCCATTGATTTACAGTCACTTACAGTGAGATTTTCGAGATTATCATCATCATTTGAGTCCTCAAGATTAGTTGGTGCAACCTAGAAAATTAAACACGATCAACAAGATGATATAAAAGTTGTACTTATAGGGGTTAATTGAACCTAATTTAAAAGCTTACCTCCGAATTAATTGGACGTGGCAATATTTCAATAGAGCGGTGGGCGTTAGGTCTTGAATATGGTGTGCATCCACATCCAGCTGGGCACCAATTTGATGAACGTGTTGGAGAAGTGCTGAAATCATGACTTGTTGAATCCTTCTCAGACTTATTCGCTAACTTCTTTCTTTGTGGAATTACAGCACCCAATGTCTTCAATTTGTCACATGTTTCCACGTGCATATTTTTTGTGGATGACCGTAGAAATGTAGATCCCGCTGGACAAAGACTTGTGAGACGAGGCAGGTATTTTAGTTCAAATGTGTTCAGTTTCCTCGGATACAAAATCATGTCTTTTGTCGCCTCTTCTTCATTTTCCTCTGTGATTCTGACTATAGTTTCCATGTCTGTACATCGAGCTATCTTTACCTCTTCAAGATTCAAAAGTTCTCGGGCAATTAAATGCGAGAACACATAATTTATTCCAGAACAATATGTCAATTTCAAATATCTCAAATTTTGGAAGCCCTGGAATCCAGACGGAATGTTTTTCCACAAGTATGTAAACGAACAATCGTATATCTTCAACTTACGTAACTGGGGACATGTTGGAGCTGTCTGCCCATCCATAACCATATGGATTTTCAGATCAAATAGCACGCCTTCAAACTCCATATATTTCAATACTACCTCTTCTAAACTTGGAAACCATGAAATGCACTTTGATGGAAATATTGCTTTTTCAAATATTCCTGCAGATTGATGCTCAACCCTTGGCGTTGTTTCCTGAAAAAGAAAAATCATTATCGGTTAAACAATTTCAAATTTCCACATATCGGCTACCTCCTCATATCATAGAGATTGGAGAGTGGGACATACCTCTTGGTTGGAGTATAGCTTGTTAGCTTGGAAGAAACCAGCCAAACTCTGTAGATACCCGAGATTCAAATTGGTTAATTTATGGAAAGATATCATATCGGCTTCCTCATCGTGTTCCCTCCCCTGCTTCGACACAATTTCTTCCATTTGATCACATCCACGAATATCTAATTCCTCGAGTTGTACCAAGTTTCTCACTACTGATAGTGAAAAGGCATACTTTAAGACACCACAATCTGACAATCGAAGGAATCTTAGGTTGGTCAAAAAGCTATTCGGAAGCTGACTAGCTGATTGTATGCGAGGAAAGAGTGCACTTGTTCCATTTACAAGATACTCGATATTTGGACAATCATCAAGATACAAAACTTTCAGATCTTGAAATCCCTCTTCGTCTAAATCAGTGAGGGCAGAGAAATTCTTAACATTGCGCAAAGCTAATTTTTTAGATTTTTTCAACATAAGTCCAACTGCTTGACTCTCCATCAACTCCCTTGCATCACTTTCAACAATCACCAAACAATTTTCGAACGCATAAGTTGTCATCATCATCAACTTCCTTGCATCACTTTCAGCATATCTATCGATCATCTGACAAAATCCCTTCGCCCCAGTTCCCAAGCATATACGGAATTTTATTGTTGGGTTTTTCAAGACTATGTCTTTTGGCAACAAGTGGATGACATTTATGGATAGAACCTTCAAATGATGAGACAGAGACATCACCTCAGAAATGCTTGCCATCCTCTTATCTTCTCTTCCTGTTCCAAGGTCCCATTTATCAAAGCTACCCATCATATACAACTCTTCAAGTCTACATAAGCTGGAGAAGATACCATGTGGAATCACCTTAAGATTCTTGCAGTTTGTCGTATCTAACAACCTCAACTGTTTAAGTCGTCCAATTTCGCTCGGCAACTCACGCATGTAATAACAATCCCGAAAGCTGAGGATTTCTAAATTCTCCAAAGGCCCAATAACATCAGTAGACATGCCATCAAAGTCAGACCCATCTAGGATCAAGGTCCGCAGGTTCTTCAGTACTCCTGGTGATCTTGATGAGCCTAGGTCTTCCATTGCCATTCCCACCAAAGCTAAAACCTTCAGTTCTTTCATCGCATCACAAATGATGTCCATGCTACCTTTTGAAAAACGTCCATTCATTGTCTGTAGAAGCTCAAGTTTTGGGCAACCAACTGGAATCTCCAGATCGCCAACTAGTGAGATTGTGTCATATGTAGCTAAATTTGGCCACTCTTTATTTTCAGCATGACTTCTTACCAGAAATCGATGTGGATCTCTTGAAGCAATCGATATGGCAACATCGCGAACTATGTCATGCACTTTTGTAGTCTCACTCCTGCCACCATCTAGTAACAAAAACCTTCTTTTTAGTTGGTCAACCAAAGAATGCACTCTATTTCTTGCATCTTCCAAAGTAACGATGCTGCTAAAATATCCTCGACCCCACCCATATCGAACCAAATACTCAATTCGAATATTATAATCTTCTGGAAATAAACAACAAAGTAAAAGGCATGACCTTGCTTCATCACTCTCCAAGCCATCAAAACTCAATTTTATGCTAGAATAAACTTTGCTGTCCACTCCAGGGATGTTCACTGGGTTAGAATTTCGCAGCTGATTAAGGGCATCTTCCCATGCATGCTTCTTTTTGTTTTCTAGGGCTTTTCCAACAGTAACAATAGCAATAGGTAAACCTCCACATTCCTTCACAACATCTTTTGGAGTGGAATGTAAATCAGGATCATCGAAGGATTCACCTACCATTTCTCTAAAGAGCTCCTGTGATTCTTCTGTTGTTAAAGTCCGGACTTCAATAATTTGTTGACTTCTCATCTCGTTGCAGACTTCCAAATTCCGTGATGTCAACAAAATTTTGCACCCTTTATTAGTATGTTCGTAAGGAAGTCCTATAGCCTTAAAATCAAGCTCTGTCCATACATCATCTAATACAATCAGGATCCTTTTTATTTCCGTGAGTCTCCCATATAGCTTTAGTGCTCTTACAGACTCGGGATCCTCATCAAGTTTCAAACCTATTTGGCCTGCAATTTCCGACTGGATCGTCTTAACACTTGGACTTTGAGACATAGTTGCCATTACGATTTCGTCAAACAGGTTCAGTTCTGCCAATCTTGTGATGATTTCTTTCACCATTGTGGTTTTACCCACACCTCCCATTCCACAGATCCCGATCAGTCTTACTTCTTCCCTCTTCAAACCCTCTATCACCTCATTGATCTTTGCCATTCTGGACTTAAAATCTTTAAAACCTTCTTTGAATGTTGACCATATCTTTCGTGGAGGTGCAGGATGGGCCACATTTTCAAACGTTCCTTTGTTTTGGAGCTGAAGAACATGCTGTGTAATCTTATAGGCTTTCCGACTCAAGCTCCATCGATACACACATCGCCTTTTCTTGTTAATTTCATCCTCAAACTGCAACACTTTTTTGACCATGTCGTCGTTCACATTCTTTAGCCAACTCTGAACATCAGGTTTGATGATTTTACCGTTCCTTTTGGCAGCATCTACCAATTTCTGCACTCCATCTTTCTTGTCAAAAAGCTTTTTTATCTCACCCCTAAGACTTTCAAGGTTGGAATGGTAATTAAACAAATAGCCAAACTCTGTTCCTATTGGTGTGACCAAGCACTCTCCAATTTTTGAGCCAATTGCAATTATAATGTCCGTAGCCATTTCCTTCTGAAATCAAAGACTGCGGCTGGAATGCTCCTCTTTGTTGATAGCTTTTGTAAGTCTCGCGCTCAGTGCTCTAATGCCTAAACCAAAGAGGCAACCCAACAGAACATTAATAATCATATATTTTTGTCCTGTTTAAATCTAGATTGTATTATCACTTAATACTACAATCTAGTGGTATTTCTATTCATTTGTAAGTTAGAGATCTTAGGTTCGATTATCGTTAAAAACGAATTTGAACCACATTATTGCAAGCCTATTGTGAGGCTTACATGATATGGTAAGCAACGTGATATATCAGGGTTTTTTCAGTTCTTTTATATCTTTATTTTTTTGTTTTATTGTTTTTTCATTCATTCTCATCCCATTACCATAGACCCCACACCTCCTCTAGTTTTTTATTATTTTTTTATTTTTTAGCAGCCCTCATGGTTTGTTTCAAATTTCAAGCCTCCTTCCTCCACCACATGGACGGAGCTAATGAAGGCTCATTGGGGGCAGATGCCCCCACTTAGGTAATTCGTTTGTTTAGTCGTAAACTACAATTAGATAATATACATGCGTTATTTTTAAAGAAAATATATGTATCTAATATCATACGTTCATACTACTTAAACTTCATATCAAATATTATATGAGCAAAAGTGTTTTGTTCTGTTATTCAAACCGAAAAACCCCTCTCCTGCCTATCATATGTATTGATATTTTCTCATCACTTTGCCACTTTCCGCTACTATATTGAAATTTTTGTAACATTGAAATTGTGATACATCATCATTGAAATCTATCCCTATTATCATATTGGGTATAAACCATAGTATAATAAGATTTTTTTAGTTTTCTTTCGGGTTGTCCCCGCTAGAAAAAATTTCTAACTCCGTTCTGCTCCATCACCCACCATTTATGACAATTTTGAGCCCAGCCGGAAAACTTATCAATTTTTTTTTTCCTATCTTTATCTTTTGTTTGAGTTTTGTGTTGATGTTTGTTAGTTTTCCTCTATGACTCATACCTTAAGGCTTAAGCATCACTTAGCTCAAACCCGTAACGATATGAAGCCTTGCTACAAAGTCCCACCTGATGCTTATCAAATTATCTCTTTGTTATCATTTCTTCGTAAAAAAATATTTTTTTCTCCTAAAATTAAAATATAATTTTACGTTCAAGATAATGAAAATGATGGATGTTTATATTTTTTAAATTATTATGTCTACATTTTATTGAGAGAATTATTTTGTATACATTATTGATACGTTTATTACAGGTTTTCATACTTGATTTTGTTCAAATTATCGATTGGTATGTTTAGTTTTAATTTTTGGTACGTTAAGTTTTGTATATATCGTTGATTGATAAGTTTAGTTTTAGTGTTGGTACGTTTAATTCTAGTTTATGGTACGTTTGATTTTAGTTTTGGTTTGTTTAATTTTAATTTTTGGTACATATCATTGGTTGATAACTTAATAATATGTCTCTTTGTTTTGGATTAATAAAAATAATAAATTTGGTTTGAAAAAGGCTAGATTTCGGAGCAACTTTTTGAATAAATTGGTGGATCAATGACACTTCATGTAATTTTGAATTTTGAAAAAAGGACATTTTAGAAAACGTGGCACCAAAATTGTAGAAAATAGTTTAATAAAAAGTCTAAATGCTAGGGATGTTGCACCTAGATCAAAATTCCCCTTACTTATATCTATATATTTGAAATAATTGTAAATTAAATCTTGAACCAAATCACATTCTTTATCTTTAAGTAGGTAATATAATTTCCCCATACCTATATGTGAAATATAGGTAAAATAAGTCTTGAACCAATTCACATCCATTTTGTTGTAGGTAAATTATTTTGCATGTATTATTACATACATTAACCACATTTTATTGTTATTATATATGTGTGGTAAAATAATTTACCTATATTTATATAGAATATAATTAAATAATTTAAAAAAAAAACAACAACGTTCTTATATTTTGTTGGTAACTAATGCTCACATATTTTGAAAACGGAAAAACTAAACCAAAAAAAAAAAAAAAAAATCCTAATTTACGCAAATTTGAAAAGCAACTAAGGAATTTAAAAAGGAAAAAAATAAAACAAATGAAAACCCTAGCGTCATATCCTTTTGTTATTAATATGCAATGAAATCATGATTTTAAATTTTGTTTTTAATCTGACATAAGTTACTAGGGGTATTTTGGGCATCTAAAAATAGAAAATTGTGTGAAGTCAAAACCTAATCAATAAAATTGTTGAGCTGGAGCCTAGTCATAGTGTTGGAGCTTAGCTGAAATACAATATTCGACGGGCACTAGAATATAAAACTAACACTTTTGTTTCTTGGTCAAGTAGGGTAAAAACAAACGCATGAAACAACAAATATTGGAAAGAAATAGAGTTTTTGAGAAGTACATACGTACCTGTATCGTAAACCAATGCAATGCAATTATCCAGCAGAGTAAAATTGAAATTCTGAAATTTATGCCTTGTTCAACAACAAATCATATGTTTGGTACTGGTAGTGGTGCTTCACGAATTTGCTAGAAAATTTGAATGTTGAATGTTAGCATACACAAGGAGGGCAGACCATGCACAGCAATGCAAATATATGAGCAGATAACTTCTATGGGGAAGAGTTAATAGGAGCTTTCTAACAATATAAACAGGAGAAGCAAAAAAAATATATACATAAAGTCATTGAGTTTTTGCAAGGAAAATATACTATGATGAGTTTTAGTTAAAGGAAATTGAATTTCAAGGGGTAAAGTCATATTTTTAGTTGATGGTTTCAATGCATGTGTATATTTATTTACTCATTATTAATTTACAATATGCAAATTTCGAACAGTTTACAATTCACCACCATATAGTAACGCGATTTTGAACTTTTTGTATTGCAATGAGAAAAATAAAAATTCATTATAAGGGGGGATTAGCTCAATTTCAGTTGACATGGATGAACATCAAAACACAATAACATATAGTACAAACACCTAAAACAACAAATATTGAAAAGAAATGGAGTTTCTAAGAAGCACATACGTACCTGTATCGTAAATCAACCCTACTATCCGGTAGAGAAAAAATGAAATTCTGAAATCTATGCCTTGTTCAACAACAATATGTTTGGTACTGGACCTGGTGCTTCACGAATTTTCTAGAAAATATAATGTAAAATCAACACTTTCGTTTCTTAACACACATGGGTAAAACTAAACACCTAAGAGAACAAATATTGAAAAGAAATAGAGTTTCCAAGATGTACATGATTACCTGTATTGTAAATCAACCCAATGCAACAGTTTGGCAAAGTAAAAGTGAAATTCTGAAATCTATGCCTTATTCAACAACAACTCATGTGCCTGGTACTGGTGTTGGTGTTTCACGAATTTGCTAGAAAATATGAATGTTGAATGGTATCATGCACAAGAAGGACAGATTATGCTACCTCAGCAATGCAAATATATGAGCAGATAATTTCAATGGGGAAGGGTTGATAAGAGTTTTCTACCAATATAACTAGAGAAGCAAACAAATACATTTAACGAGCATTACCTCAAGAGGAGGTGATTCTAAAGTAAGGTATTTTTATACTCTTACAACAAGAAAAAGACAAAGTGAAAGGAATGGGGGTACATTGCTTTCGAACCCATTTTGTATTCTCTTTAACAAGAAAAAAAAAGTGAAAAAGATTTGGATGTTTTGCTTACGAACCATTGGGTATTCTCTTTCACAAGAAAAGGATAAAGTGAAAGAAAATTGGATGTATTGCTTCCCAACCCCAACTTCTCAAAGGACAATACATGGCTTGAGCCATCCTCTTCGTGGCATCACTTTATTTCACAGTACAAACGTTACAATTAGAATTGGTATTCTATTTTGAACAATAGTAGGCTTACTATTAGTCGTAATGTATGAATTTTGTACAGATTTGTTTAAAAATGTTTTTAAATTACCGAAAACGTTTTTAGTAAAAATGTTTTTTTTCTTCCAATTACAATTAAATGAAATATGGACCAGCTTAATCCTATTAACCCATTTCCCAACAAGGTATCATAAGCTGTCAGAATGTCCACCTGCAAGGCACATCTAGGAAGACCATTACTTCTACGGTAATTTTTAAGAAACTCCTTCAAAAGCATAATATTGTCTCCAATTCGCCTGCCTGCGAAGAAAGCAAATTAAGAGTTGCTCACAATAGAGGGAAGGACATCCTTGATCCGATTGGCAAGAAACTTTGCAATAATTTTGTAAATAGCATAAAGAGGAATTTGTAACAATAGTTTCTCAACTTTAACTGAATTGAAACAATGGTTCCTTAACTAAAAATAGTTTCTCAAATTGGAGCCGGTACAGAGAGTTTTTGCTTTGCTTCACTGGTTGGTGAAGGGAGTGGGTTAGTGGCGCATTTATAAGGAGTCAAAGACGTTTCTGGAAAATTCCAAGTACCGAAAAACTAGAATGGGCATGAAACCCTACAGCACAAGGAAGACAAAACTGAAGTTGCTAGAAACTTCCTGAATGAAAAAGAATTGGGCTTCGACCAAAAAGATAAAAAAGGAACTGGGATAGAAGATGGGAAAGAATTCCACCAACCTATCTTTACTGCACGTGAGGCCGTGTGGAAGTTTTTTTCTATTTTCAATTAGGCCTATTAGAGTTCAATTTATTTTTCACACTTGTACTTAATATTTATAAGCTAGAACTTTGATCAACCATTGGTAATTGGTTAGGTATAAGCTAGAACTGAATTTTTTTTTTTTTTTTAACAAAAGTGGCAAAAGAATTAATATCTAAAAAAGAAAGAAACGTAGATAATATCGTTTGTTAAAAAAAAAAAGAGGGTGAAATCCGCCACTTAGTACTATAGTCTAGTAGTAGTACTTCCTTCACTGGTAAGTAAGAAGTTTTAGGTTCAATTTTCGTCAAAGACGAATTTGAACCGCATACTTGCTGACCACCAAGAGAAAGCAGGCATGCCATTCTCAAGTCGGTACAACTCCCATTTTTCATTTTCATCCATTTAGATCATTTTCATTTTCAATTATATAAAATTGAAATATATGAGTTATTTGATGTGTTGGAGGTTTTTAATTGTGTAGATTCAAGGGGACAAAGAGAGTGGTTATGGAGTAGGCGCTCCAAACTATCCTCAAAATGGTCCCTATGGTGGCTCTGCAGCAGGTCGAGGCTCAAACATGATGAGTGGAAATTGCAATCAACAGTATGGTTGGCAGCAGTAAACGTTTGATCTGATCATTATAATTCATCACGATATGCACCTCCTTGGTCCAAGGGACATGAGCTCGATGGTTTAGCGAGTGTGATCCCAAGGGTTCGAATAGAAGCATCATTGAATCGCTGCTAAATAATTTTTACAGGATGTGAATGTGATTGATTCATATGCAAAATATTCTCAAACTAGTGTTACGTTCTAACTTCTACCCATTAATCTGTTACTTAGAAAAAAGATGCAGAAAAGCGGGAAGTTGTCATATGAGTTGTGTTTGGTTTACTTCTGCAAATTTTTTTTAAAAAAAATATATTATAAAAATAAAAAGGAAAAATTGTTAACGGGTGACCAGCCTATTAGCTTTACAGGTTGGTTTGGATGATCCGCTAACTTAATAAGTCAAGTTAAAATCGATCCAAATCCAATAAAACTTATTGATTTACATATTTAATTTATTCATTTGATGTAGATAATATTATGTATTCAAAAAAAAAAAAAAACAAAACAAAATTCTCTAGTACCTCCCTTATCCTCTTTCCCTATTCCCTTTTAAAGCTGCAACAACGGGAGCCCAATAAAGAACAAGCCGAAAACAGCCGACGCAACAGCGCCGTCGTCCACCGGTCACCAACGGCCGTCAAATTACATATCCAGACTCCTCTTTCCGTCCTCTTTCCAACCCCCAAGTTAGTTTCTACAAATTCGTGGCCAAATTTCCTCAATTGAAACGGCGACCGCGGGTTTTCCAGCCAATAATCTCGACCCAAGAGGTATAAATGATCCTCTCCTGGTGGGCTGTCCTCCGATGTAAGTTCTTTTCCAGAATTTCAACTTTCAGTTTTGGGATCGATTCTTGATTTCAAATTTTTATTCGATTTGTGGTAATTGTTCTATCTGTGATATTGTGGAATCCCCTAGATTGAACTCTTTTGCATAGGTATTATAAAATTCATGGAAAGAATGTAAAAATGTGGTAGGAAATTAGAAAATGGGGGCCAAAATCATGTTGCGATGAAGGCAGTTGCGTAGCCTGGTTCCTTGTTTATTCTAGTTGTATACAGCAGCTAACTTTGGTTTGAATTGCCTTCTGTTCAGTACATGTTTAAGACTGGATGTGGATGAAATTTTGTTGCCGCTTTATGCATACGTGTGTGGGTAATTGAGATTCGACTTTCCTAGTTAGTCTTGTGCTTTTTGCTGTTGATAAGGTCCTGAGGTGTATGGGTGTATGGGTGTGTTGGAGATTCCTTGTTTGTTTATAATGCTTGTAGTTGGAGTGATTGCAAGTTTGAGTAGTGTAAAGTTTTTCTTGTTTAATCATATTCATTTATTTTTACATAAGCATTTCTCATTTCTTGGCTCGAATCGGGTTGATTTCAGTAGTTTGCTTTGGTTTTGTCCAGAACCTGTGTTTTGTTTGGGGTAAACGTGCTACAGAATACATATCTTCAGTGAACGTTGCTTGAGGTGTGAGTGGACAAATTTTCTCTTGAAGGTGCTTCAACTTACCTTTTTGGTAGACAAGGCTCCTCAAGGTAGAGCTAGCCAGAGGTGTGAGTTGACATTTATTTCAGAAATTTTTTCTTTGTCAAATATTAAGCATGCATAGATAAATATGATTTCCGTTATGGTTTTTATTCTCACACCTTCAGTTAATCTCTTAATTAACTTTCAATCTAAAACTTGTCAAAGTACAGAATAAAAATAAGTTTGTACCCGTTCATATAATTTATTATACATGCATAAAATAAGCAACATAAGTAGTATTTTTGGAAAGAAAGTCCGGTGCAACAAATGACATTTTATTGGTTTGTACATATGAGATAGTAAAAGAATTGTTGAAGCCACAACCTTCTTTGAATTGTTGTCCTGCATGCATCGGAGAATATTAGAAATCACTGAAATTCAAATAAGTTGAAATGGTTATGCTTATTGTATATGTGTTTCCGAAAATAGCATCTTAAGGACTAAATTCATTTTTTAAGTACTAAACTTGTATATATATATATATTCTATAAAACGTGGTAGAATGATTTTTTGAGTACCATATAGATAATTTTCATCAGTTTTTACTAAACCTAGAAGAAGTTGAAGATGGAGACATGTTAACCTTTGTGCTTGATCAATTAATTGTGTTTGTCCTCCCTGTCGATTTCATCGTCTTCACCCATCCTGTGTTAGGAATAAAAGACAAATGTTTTCTTGAGATATAATTGAGTTTTCAAAAGAAGAAAAACATATCTAAATATACTTTAGTGTGCACATACGCACATTACATGTATACATATATGCGTGTGTATATATAGTATTTGACAAAATTTTGTCAAACTAAATCTGAAGTGTTGATTATGCTTTGCATAAATTTGTCGTCGAAATTTTTGTGGTGTTTGCCATTATGTTTTAGCTCGAAACCAGAACCTACTTATTGGTTGAATAACTAGAAATTTAAGATTAAGCATAATATGCTATCTTTCAGTCCTTCATAAAAACATTAGGAATCCCACTCATACGTCAAGAATTAAAAGACAGCTGTTCTCTTGAGATATAATCGAGTTAAAAAATAGCGTATTTAAATACGCACACATAAGTGACTGAAAATTAGAAACCTTAAATTAAAGCATACCTTAGAGTGGCATTGAGGTCCCCCATCCATTTAGCCCACTCCCAACGCGGTGCGTACTTGCAATCGAGGATGTGTGTCAACATGCTTAGGAGCAAATAGCCTTAAGCTTTGGACCTTCACAACCTCCAATAACTCCAAAGACGGCAATTACAAAGTATAAGCTTCACCACAAAAATACTTAAGTTTTGGCAGACTTCCAAGCTTGATGGACTTCACTTTAGGTAATGTAATTATTTCATCAGTTTCTTCTGCGGCAATGATTTCTTCCATCTGCTCTTACTTCAGAACTTCTATGTCCTCTATACTCGCAAGAAGTTTGACTATGGACGATGAAAACAAGTATTTCAACTGGTTGCAATAATAGACCCGCAGCGATTTCAAGTTTCCGAAGCTGCTTCCTGTCAACATCGGTTGTGAATTACCCGTCTCCCAAACATGCGTTAAACTTGGCAGCTTCTGTAACTCGAAGGACCTCAATTTATTGAATGCTTCAACGGAGTGACTACTTTCTTCATGCTTCGGTCCCTTTAGTTGGAAAATCACTTCCATTGAATTACAGTCACTTACAGTAAGATTCCACGGAACTATAAAGTTTAAGGATAGGATGATAATTTTGTATTACCACGGAAAATCACTTCCATTGAATTACAGTCACTTACAGTAAGATTCCACGGAACTATAAATGAAGATTTCACGGAACTATAAAGTTTAAGGATAGTATGATAATTTTGTATTACCATGGCAGATTACCTTATGCTGCCAGATTACCTTTATTTTTCATTTCTATTTCAAATTATTTTATTTCTTTCCTTTTTATTTTCTCTTTTTATTTAGATGTGTATTAAAAGTGGCAAAAAATTAATGTATTCCTTTTTATTTGTAATTTGTAAGTGAAAGATTTTATGTTCAATTATTATTAAAGACGAATTTAAACTATGTTACTTCTAGTCATTATTATCATCAAAACGTGTTCCGTCCTATTTCACGTACCGAATGCACTTTTAGTGATAAATAATAGAGTTTATTCCATAAAATAAATGTATAAAAGAATTAAGATAAAAAAAGTAGGAGAAACCATTTTCTCTCCTCCTCCGGTATCCTTTCTCCTCTTTTGCGCTGCAACAGAAGCCCCATTAAACAGCAAGCTGACGACTGCCGAGTGCCGACACAAAAGCTCTGTCGTCCACGGGTCACCAAAGGCTCTCAAACTACACATCCAGAATGCTCTTGCCGTCCTTCATCCAATCCCCAAGTTAGTTTCTATAAATTCATAGGCGATTTTCCTCAATTTCTAATTTAAGAAACGGTGACCAAAACCGGCCAACTTCCGGTCAATATCACCGGAATTGGACCTCGACCCAAGAGGTAGAAATGATCCTCTTCTTGTGGGCTGTTCTCCAATGTAAGTTCTTTTTCCAAATTTTCAACTTTCAGTTTTGGGATTGATTCTTGATTTCGAATTTTATTCGATTTTGTGTGTGAATGTCGGAGATGAGACTTATGTTAATTATTGTATCTGTAGAACATGGTGTAGGCTTTAACTCTGTAGAACCTTGTATTGTTGTGAATAGGAATTATAAAATTATAAAATTATAAAATTCATAGGAATTTTATAATTCATTGGAACACTTTTTCATAGGAATTATAAAATTCATGGAAAGAATGTGAAAATGTGGTACGGAATTAGAAAATGGGGGCCAAAATCATGTTATGATGAAGGCAATAGCTTAGCCTGATTCCTTGTTTACTGTAGTTTTCCAAATTATCATAACAAATAAGCAAACTCTAATTTAGAAACAAACAGTTATAATCACAATCGAAATTTATAATACATAAAATAAGCAACATAAATAGTATTTTTGGAATGAAATTCTGGTGCAACAAATGACCTTTTATTGGCTTGTACATATGATATGGTAAACGAATTGCTGAAGCCACAACGTTCTGTAAACTCTTGTCCTGCATGCATTGGAGAATATTAGAAATCACTGAAGTTGGAATAAGTTGAAATGGTAATGCTTATTGTACATGTGTTTCAGAAAATAGCGGTTTAAGGACAAAATTAATTTTCAAGTCACTTAGCACTACAGTTAGTTCATGGATTTTAGAGGTGCTAAAGATCTGTATTAGGGTTTTCTTTATGGGCGAGAAACCTAATACTCTCACCTATAAATATAAGGCTTAGGTCCCACTTTTATACACATTATTCTAGCACAAAACACTACCCCATATAGGAGTGCATAAGGCGTGTAGAGAGAGATGAAGATCTTTGCTTGTTCGTTGCTGATCATGGTTCAATCTTGTTCATATCAATGGCTTCTCAAGGTTAGTACTTTTAGAGTGCATATTATAGATGGAATTGCATTGGGTACCTCAAAAAAAATGAATTAGGTAGCAGAATGTGGTTCGACGATCCTTATTGTTCAATTTTTAAAGTACTATCCATGTATGTATATATTCTATAAAACATGGTAGAATAATTTTTTGAGTACTTTATAGATAATTTCATCAGTTTTTACTAAACCTAAAAGAAGTTGGAGATGGAAACATGCTAACCTTTGTGCTTGATCAATCAATTGTGTTGGTCATCTTCATCCTCCCCATAGAATTCGTAATACTCTCACCTAAAAGACAGATGTTTTCTTGAGATAGAGTTGAGTTTTAAAAAATAAAATTACTTAAAATACACTTTAGTGTGAACATATGCACATTTATATGGTATTTGACTAAATTTTGAGAACACTTTTGTCAAACTAAATATGAACTGTTGATTATGCTTTCCCTAAATTTGTAGTCAAAATTTTGGTGGTGTTTTCCATATTATGCTTGTAGCTCAAAACCAGAACGTATATGTTGGTTGAATAAATAGAAATTTAAGATTGAGCATATATAGCTCACTGACTGTAAATTATCAACCTAGCTATTCTTCAGTCCTTCGTAAAAACATTAAGGATCGAAAGAGTTGGAACAAACAACTTGAAGCATTACTGTTTAGGAGAAAATCTTTGTTGGTTTAGTGGTTGTATATTGATGATGCGGTCTTCCAGGTGGACACAAAAGTGATTGCAAATTAGAAACAAAAGTGAAATGCAAATATTGGTAGCTAGAGACAACATTTCCAAATTATCATTATAAATGGCAATACAAGAACTCGAGCACAAATAAGCAAACACAAATGATGCAAATTTAGAAACAAACAGTAATAATCGCAATCGAAATTTATGGTACATAAAATAAGCAACATAAATAGTATTTTTGGAATGAAATTCTGGTGCAACAAATGTCCTTTTATTGGTTTGTACATATGATATAGTAAACGAATTGCTGTAGCCACAACGTTCTTTAAACTCTTTTCCTGCATGCATTGGAGAATATTAGAATTCACTGAAATTGGAATAAGTTGAAACGCTTATGCTTATTGTATATGTGTTTCCAAAAATAGGGGGTTAAGGACTCAATTTTTAAGCCACTTAGCACTACGGTTATGTTTATTGTATATGTGTTTCTGATAAAGGTTTCTCTTGAGGCAGTTGGTAATCTGAAATGCTTCTTCCTCACACCTGAACTGCTATTAGCTACCTCGGAAAAATGAATCAGGTAGCAGATTGTGGTTTTAGATCCAAACTGTTCAATTTTTCAAGTGCTATACATGTATGTATATATTATATAAAACATGGTAGAATATTTTTTGAGTGCTATATAGATAAGTTGGAGATGGAAACATGCTAACCTTTGTGCTTGATCAATCAATTGTGTTCGTCCTTCCGGTTGGTTTCGTCATTTTCATCCTTGCCTTCGATTTCATCATCGTCATCCTCATTGTTGATTTCGTCATCTTCATCCTCACTGTCTATTTCGTCATCTTCATCCTTACTGTATTAGAAATAAAAGACGATGTTTTCTTGAGATATAATTGACTTTTCTAATACACACACACACACACACACACTTTAGTGCGCACATACTCGCATACACACACATATACATTAATATATGTATGCTATTATATAGTCTTCTGTAAAAACTTTAGAAATTCCACGTATACATCAAGATTTAAAAGAGAGATGTTAAAAAAAAATAAAAATCATCTTTAAATACGCACACATAAGTGATTGAAAATTAGAAACTTTAAAGTAAAGCATATCAGTGGTTGTATATTGATGATGCGGTCTTCCAGGTGGACACAAAAGTGATTGCAAATTAGAAACATTAATCTAAAGCATACCTTGTCCATTCCTGTCGAAATGCGCGTTTTACTTGCAATCGGGGATTATGCGTGTCAACAAGCTTAGAATCAAATGGCCTTAAGTCTTGCACATTAATAACCTTCAATAACTCCAAAGACGGCAACTTCAAAGTATAAGCTTCACCACAAAAATACTTGAGTTTTGGCAGATTTCCAAGCTCGATGGACTTCACTTTAGGTAATGTAATTATTTCCCCTGCTTCTTCTTCTGCCGCAACGATTTCTTCCATCTGTTCGCAGTTATAAACAAGTATGGCCTCTACACTCACAAGAAGTTTGACTATGGACGAAGAAAACAAGTATTTCAACCGGTTGCAATTATAGACCTCCAGCGATTTCAAGTTTCCGAAGCTGCTTCCTGCGAACATCGGTTGTGAACTACCCATCTCCCAAACACGCGTTAAACTTGGCAACTTACGTAACCGCAAGAACCTCAATTTATTGAATGCTTCAAAAGAGTGACTACTTTCTTCATGCTTCGGTCCCTTGAGTTGGAAAATCACTTCCATTGAATTACAGTCAATTACATAAAGATTTTCAAGATTATCATCATCATTTGAGTCCTCCAGATTAGTTGGTGTAACCTAGAAAGTTAAACACGATCAACAAGACGATACAATACTAATTAAAAGTTGTAATTATAGAGGTTAATTGAACCTGATTTAAAAGCTTACCTCCTGATTAATTGGACGTGGCAATATTTCAATGGGGCGTTGGGCGTTTGCTCTTGAATACGGTGCGCATCCACATCCAGCAGGGCACCAATTTGATGAACGTGTTGGAGGAGTGCTGAAATCATGACTTGTTGAATCCTTCTCGGACTTATTCTCCAACTTCTTTCTTTGTGGAATTACAGCACCCAATGTCATCAATTTTTCACATCCGTACACGTGCATATTTTTTGTGGATGACCATCGAAATGTAGATCCCGCTGGACAAAGACTCGTGAGACGATGCAGGTCTACTAGTTCAAATCTGTTCAGTTTCCTCGGATACAAAATCATGTCTTTTGTCGCCTCTTCTTCATTTTCCTCTGTGATTCTGACTATAGTTTCCATGTCCCGACATCCACCTATCTTTACCTCTTCAAGATTCAAAAGTTTTCGGGCAATTAAATGCGAGAACACATATTTTATTCCAGAACAATATGTCAATTTCAAATATCTCAAATTTTGGAAGCCCTGGAATCCAGACGGAATGTTTTTCCACAAGTGTGTAAACTTACACCAGGATATCTCCAACTTACGTAACGGGGGAATTGTTGGAGATGTCTGCCCATCCATAGCCATATGGATTTTCAGATCAAATAGCACGCCTTCAAACTCCATCCAAGACAACTCTACCTCTTCTAAACTTGGAAACCATGAAATGCACTTTGATGGAAATATTGCTTTTTCAAATATTCCTGCAGATTGATGCTCAACCCTTGGCGTTGTTTCCTGAAAAAGAAAAATCATTGTCGGTTAAACAATTTCAAATTTCCACATATCGGCTGCCTCCTCATATCATAGAGATTGGAGAGTGGGACATACCTCTTGGTTGGAGTATAGCTTGTTGGCTTGGAAGAAACCAACCAAACTCCATAGATGCCAGAGACTCAATTTGGTTAATTTATTGAAAGATATTATATCGGCTTCCTTCTCATGTTCCCTCCCCTGCTTCGACACAATTTCTTCCATTTGATGACATCTACCAATATCTAATTCCTCGAGTTGTACCAAGTTTCTCGCTGCTGATAGTGAAAAGGCATATTTTAAGACATTACAATTGAACAATCGAAGGAATCTTAGGTTGGTCAAAAAGCTATTCGGAAGTTGACTAGCTGATTGTATGTGAGGAAATGGTGTCTGCTGGGTCACACTTGTTCCATTTGCAAGATACTCAGTATTTGTACAATGCTCAAGAGTCAAATATTTCAAATCTTGAAATCCCTCTTGGTCTAAATCAGTGAGGACAGAGAAATTCTTAACTTTGCACAAAAACAAATCTTCAGATTTTTTCAACAAGAGCCTAACTGCTTGACTCTCCAACTCCCTTGCATCACCTTCATCAATAAATAGTGAGTTTCTGAATGCATAAGTTGTCATCTCCGAAAACATCTTCGGAAACATATTCGAAAACATGTAGGTACTTCCAATAGCGAATTTTATTGTTGGGCTTTTCAAGACTACGTCTTTTGGCAACAAGTGGATGAAATTGGGGGGTAATTCTATGGATAGAACCTTCAAATGATGAGACAGAGACATCACCTCAGAAATGCTTGCCATCCTCTTCTCTTCTCTTCCTGTTCCAAGGTCCCATTTATCAAAGCTACCCATCATATACAACTCTTCAAGTCTACATAAGCTGGAGAAGATACCATGTGGAATCACCTTAAGATTCTTGCAGTTTGTCGTATCTAACAACCTCAACTGTTTAAGTCGTCCAATTTCGCTCGGCAACTCACGCATGTAATAACAATCCCGAAAACTGAGGATTTCTAAATTCTCCAAAGGCCCAATAACATCAGTAGACATGCCATCAAAGTCAGACCCATCTAGGATCAAGGTCCGCAGGTTCTTCAGTACTCCTGGTGATCTTGATGAGCCTAGGTCTTCCATTTCCATTCCCACCAAAGCTAAAACCTTCAGTTCTTTCATCGCCTTACAAATGATGTCCATGCTACCTTTTGAAAAACGTCCATTCATCGTCTGTAGAAGCTCAAGTTTTGGGCAACCAACTGGAATCTTCAAATCGCCAACCAGTGAGATTGTGTCATATGTAGCTAAATTTGGCCACTCTTTATTTTCAGCATGACTTCTTACCAGAAATCGATGTGGATCTCTAGAAGCAATCGATATGGCAACATCGCGAACTATGTCATGCATTTTTGTAGTCTCACTACTGCCACCATCTAGTAACAAAAACCTTCTTTTTAGTTGGTCAACCAAAGAATGCACTCTATTTCTTGCATCTTCCAAAGTAACGATGCTGCTAAAATATCCTCGACCCCACCCATATCGAACCAAATACTCAATTGGAATATCATAATCTTCTGGAAATAAACAACAAAGTAAAAGACATGACCTGGCTTCATCACTCTCCAATCTATCATAACTCCATTTTATGCTAGAATAAACTTTGTCATTCACTCCAGGGATGTTCACTGGGGTAGAATTTCGCAGCTGATTAAGGGCATCATCCCATTCACGCTTGTTTTTCTTTTCTAGGGCTTTTCCAACAGTTACAATTGCAATAGGTAAATCTCCACATTCCTTCACGACATCTTTTGCAATGGAACGTAAATCAGGATCATGGAATGATTCACCTACCATTTCTCGAAAGAGCTCCTGTGATTCTTCTGTTGTTAAAGTCGGGACTGCAATAATTGGTTGACTTCCCATCCTGTTGCAGACTTCCCAATCTCGTGATGTCAACAAAACTTTGCACCCTTTATGAGCATCTGCAGAAGGGAGTCCAATAGCCTCAAAATCAGGCTCTGTCCAGACATCATCTAATACAATCAGGATCCTTTTTATTTCCATGAGTCTTCCATGTAGCTTTAGTGCTCTTCCGGGCTCGGATTCCTCCTCAAATTTCAAACCTATTTTGTCCGCAATTTCCGACTGGATCGTCCTAATACTTGGACTTTGAGACACAGTTGCCATTACACTTTTATCAAACAAGTTTAGTTTTGCCAATCTTACGATGATTTCTTTCACCATTGTGGTTTTACCCACACCCCCCATTCCACAAATCCCGATCATTCGTACTTCTTCCCTCTTCAAACCCTCCATCACCTCATTCATGTTTGCCATTCTGGACTTAAAATCCTGAAAACCTTTCTTGAATGTTGACCATATCTCTGGTGGAGGTGCAGGATGGGCAACATTTTCATATCTTCCTTCGTTTTGGAGCTGAAGAACATGTTGTGTAATCTTATAGGCTCTCCGACTCAAGCTCCATCGATACACACATCGCCTTTTCTTGCTAATTTCCTCCTCAAACTGCAACACTTTTTTGACCAGGTCGTCGTTCACATTCTTTAGCCAACTCTGAACATCAGGTTTGATGATTTCACCGTTCCTTTTGGCAGCATCTACCAATCGCTGCACTCCATCTCTCTTGTCAAAAAGCTTTTTTTATCTCACCCCTAAGACTTTCAAGGTTGGAACGGTAATGAATCAAATAGCCAAACTCTGTTCCTATTGGTGTGACCAAGCATTCTCCAATTTTTGAGGCAATTGCAATTATAATTTCCATTTCCTTCTGAAATCAAAGACTATGGCTGGAGTGATCCTCTTTGCTGGTGTCTTTTGTATGTCTCGCGCTCAGTTCTCTAATGCCTAAACCAAAGAAGCACCCCAACACAACATTAATAATCATATATTTTTGTCCTGTTTAAATCTAAGTTGTATTTTATTTTTATTTTTATTTTATTAAAGGAGCAGCTGAAATTCGAATTTAGAACCTCTTTCACTACTTAAAAAAATTTCATACTTGACGAACAATTAGCTAGTATCGTTCGAAACGAGTTACAAAGATTTATAAAAGAAATATCCAGGACATGCATAGACTTATGTGACTAATGAACTATTACATGTATGTTTACTTCAGTTATTTAGTACCATATTATTATAGAAGTATTAAATATTGTGCGAGATTGCGTACTTTAGCGTGATATATCGCATCGCGAAAACTGTTTTGCAAGATATCCTATAATATCATGATATCCCAATATTTTAAGATATCATGATATGATAAGTAATTTGATATATCGTAGCGTTATTTTAACTTTTATTTCTTTATATTTTTTTTGTTCTATTGTTTTTTCAATTCTCATGGCGTTACCGTAGACCTCACACCTCCTCAGGATTTTTTAGCAGCCCTCATTGTTCGTTTCAAATTTCAAGCCTACTTCCTCCATCGCCCACTGTTTTTGACAATATAGGCTCAGTTAGAATTAAACGCCTAAAATTTAAGGGTTTTTTTTATTTTTTATTTTTTAATCAAACATTTGTGCCTTTTAGGATTTTTTTTTTTTTTTTTTTTTTTAGGAATCTTTTGATATAGGCGCCTCGGTTTTGAATTTTCTAGATCAAACATCTATGTCTTTTAGTGATTTGATTAAACTTTTTTTGTATTGTAACAAATTTCCTATAATCTAACATTTTGATTACACTCTCCTCCGTTAGAGATAATTGTCAAAAAAAAAAAATGGTTAGATTCAAAATTATTTTCACAATAATGCTACAATTTAGCAATAATTATTTATGATTTGAGATATTTTTTTTCCAAAATAGTTTAAAATATTTATAAATCCTCCAAAATCAAACGTACTGAAATAAGTTTTTCTTTTAGTATGTTAAGAGAAAATAGGCTTGAGAATAATATAAAAGTACCAATACACAGTGTGTACAAAATAAAACGTACCAAAATAAAAATAATGTACCAATATTAACAATATGTATCAAATCAAACGTACCAAAATTGCAAATAAACGTACCAATTAATAATTTTTGTAAATTGAAACGTACTTGCAAATAATATATATGTAATGTATTGTACATAATAATAATTCGTCAACAACTATACTAAAATATATATATATATATAATTTCACAAAAAATTTGAAAAAATTACTTTTATATTGATCACCAACTATTTGAAAACGAAAAAAAAAAAAACATCTACAAAAATAAATAATATTAAATGTTTGCATAACAAAAAACAAAAAAAAAGTGATTGAAAAAACATATTTGGAAGAAGAGAAAATATAGTTTAATTAATAATATCTCCACTAAATAAGGAAAAGTGCATCATGCAGAAAAAATGATAAATTCAAAAATTATTTTAATTTTAAAAAATAGGGGTGACTATTGGTCAAAGTACTTTAATCAAATTTTAAAAAGGCACAAATGTTTAATCTAGGATAATGCTATTCACACACCCCATTTTATCTCTCACGCACCCTTGTTAAATTTTTGTTCATTGATCTTCTTCAATTCATTCTATCCAACGGCCCGAAATTGAGAAGGGTGTGTGAGAGGTAAAAATGGGTGTGTAGATAGCACCACCCTTAATCTAAATAATATAGAAAAACTGTAGAGAATTCTAATTTTCCCTTCTTTTTTTTGGGTATCAAGTATCTGTGCCTTGTAGGATTTTGATTAAAGCACTTACGTGCATTAGACCGCATCATGCATCTCTCCATTTATCAAATTAAAAATTATTATTGTGATCTTCAAAATTAAAATTTTGTATATTGGTTTGTTAATTTGGGCTTCAATTAGTTAAGCGATTTTTTTTTTTTTTGAGATAATCTTGGTTTTTTATTCAAAATATTTATCCAATTATCTCTTTTTTATAATTTTTCCGCACAAAATATTTTTCTCCTAAACTTTAAATATAATTTTACCTTCAAGATAACAAAAATAGTGGATGTTTATATTTTTTTTTAAATTATTCTGTATACATTTTATTGAGAGAACTATTTTGCATACATTATTGGTAGGTTTATTATTGGTTTTCATACTTAATTTTGTTCATATTATCTACTGGTATGTGTAGTTTTAATTTTTGGAACATTTAGGTGTGTACATATCATTGATTGTTATGTTTAGTTTTAGTATTTGGTACAATTTATTTTAGTTGATGGTACGTTTGATTTTAGTTTTTGGTACGCTTAATTTAATTTTTGGTACATATCATTGATGGATAACTTAATAATTATGTCTCTTTATTTTGGAGTAATAATAATAATAATAATAATAATAATAATTTTGGTTTAAAGAAGGCTAGATTTAGGAGCTTTGGGTGTTGTTTCTGGAATAAATTGGTGGATTAATGATAGTTCATGTAATTTTGAATTTTTAAAAAAGGACATTTTAATAAACGTGCCACCAAAATTGTAGAAAGTAGTTTAATAAAAAGTCTAAAAGCTAGGAATGCTGGGTCTATCAAATTCAAAAATCAACTACCTAGATCAAAATTATCTTTTAAAATAAGATCATCACTGTGTAAAATATTTAAATTTGTATTTGTTTATTGTGTTTCTGAACTTGAATTATTTGAAATTGTTGTTGATACATAGGATTCTTTATAAATAGACTCCTGTAATTCTATTTTTTAAACAAAAATCCACCTATATTTAAATATCAAATTGAAACACACCTTTTCTGATTGAAAGTAGCAAGCAACTCCAGTACTGGTACAGAGGCCAGGTGGAAGGTTGTTTTGTCCCGTTGTCCTTTACTTGCTTAGTGGCTTCTGTTTGAGGGCATTTGAAATTGTCTGTTTCGGTATTAACTCTTGTAAACGGAATCTAAATCCATTGACAGGTAGACAAAGAAAATAACCTCTTATTACAAACTATTTACATCCAATGCCAAAACATCTTAATTATATCAACAAACTTTACTAATACCTACAGTAATGATGAAATCCTAAATTTCATCTAGTTTCTTTCCTTATTTGGCAAGCATTTTAGTTGTATAGGATACAATATACATATATATATATATATATATATTCTCCTTTTTATTATTATATAATGATAATCTTCGTAAAAATAAAATCCAGGTTAACAAAATAAAACTACACATGTAGTGGGTAGTTTTTTCTTTTAATTTTTAAAAATAAAAATATAAAAAATATTTAAACAAAAATAATAATAAAATTACAAATAAAAATAACATCTAAAAGTGCAAATTGCCAAACGCGCTAGCGTGTGGTAAAAGGATAGTATCTATATATGTGAAATATAGGTAAATTAAACCTTGAACCAAATCAGGTTCTTTATCTTCAAGTAGATACTTTAATCTAAGTAAAATAATTTACCTATATCTACCTGTGAAATATAGGTAAACTAAATTACATCCTTTCTGTTCAAGGTAAATGGTTTTGCATTTATTATTACATACATTAAGCGCATTTTAGTTTTATTATACATTCAAGAAGGTGCTCAAATGCCTAAAACCAAAGAAGCAATGCCCCAACACAGCATTCACAATCAGATATTTTTGTCCTGTTTAAATCTAAGTTGTATTTTATTTTCATTCTTATTTTATCAAAGGAGGAGTTAGGATAGTATAAACTTATGTGGCAAATGAACTATTACATGTATTTTTACTTCAATTCTTTAGTATTATATTATTACAAAAGTATTCAATATTGAGTGAGATTGCGTGATATATATATATATATATTGTATAATATTACAATGTCCCCAATATTGTATGATACTTACATGATATGATAAGCAACGTGATATATCTAGGTTTTTTTAGTTTTTTAATTTCTTCATGTTTTTTATTTTATTGTTTTTTCATTCATCCTCATCCCGTTATCATAGGCCCCACAACTCCTCCAGGTTTTTTTTTTCAATTTTTTTCCAGCAGCCCTCATGGTTCGTTTCAGATTTCAAGCCTCCTTTCTCCATCACCCATTGTTTTTGACAGTTTTTCAGCCCAGCGAGATAACTTATCAAATTTTATTTTTTTTCAATTTTTTCTCTGTCTTTATCTTTTGTTTGAGTTTTGTGTTGATCTTTGTTAGTTTTCCTCTATAACTCATACCTTAGGGCTTAAGCGTCACTTAGCTCAAACCCGTAAAGATATGAAGCCTTGCTACAAAGTCCCACCGGTTGCTTAGCATTTGAATATAACTTAATTAGATTTAAACGCTTAAAATTTAAAGATTTTATTTTTTATTTTTTATTTTATTTTTTTTATATAACATATGTGCCTTTTAGGATTTTGATCAAAGAACTTATGTACATTAGGTCACATCAATATTTCTCTATTTATCAAATTAAAAATTATTACTGTAATTTTTGAAATTAAAATTTCATATCTCTTTTTTTTTCTTTTCTTTTTGAACAAACGATATTATTTATACTAAAGGGAGAGGAGAGAGTGAGCTTAGTTTCACAATAGGCTAGCAATAATATGATTCAAATTCACCTTTGGTGAGAATTGAACCTAAGACTTCTCACTTACAAGTGAAGAGGAATGTCACTGGACTGTAATACTAAGTGGCAAATTTCATATCTCTTAATTTGTACTTCAATTAGTTGAGCCATTTTTTAGGAGATAATCTTGGTTTTTCGTTCAAAATATTTATCAAATTATCTCTTTGTTATAATTTGTTCATAAAAAATATTTTTTTTTCTCCTAAAATTAAAATATAATTTTAACTTCAAGATAACGAAAATGGTGGATAATTAAAATTTTAAATTATTATGTCTACATTTTATTGAGAGAATTATTTTGTATACATTATTGATACATTTATTATTTGTTTTCATACTTGATTTTGTTCATATTATCGATTGGTACGTTTAGTTTTAATTTTTGGTACGTTTAGTTTTGTATATATCGTTGATTGGCACGTTTAGTTTTAGTGTTGGTACGTTTAATTCTAGTTTACGGTATATTTGATTTTAGTTTTGGTACATTTAATTTTAATTTTTTTGGTACATATCATTGATTGATAACTTAATAATATGTCTCTTTGTTTTGGATTTGGTTTATAGATGGCTAGATTTAGGAGCTTTAAATATTATTTTTTGAATAAATTGGTGGATTAATGGCACTTCATGTAATTTTGAATTTTGGAAAGAGGACATTTTAGAAAAAGTGGCACCAAAATTGTAGAAAGTAGTTTAATAAAAAGTCTAAATGCTAGGGATGTTGCACCTGGTTCAAAATTCCCCGTACTTGTATAATAGCTATATATGTGAAATAATTGTAAATTAAATCTTGAACCAAATCACATTTTTTATCTTTAAGTAGGTACTTTAATCTACATAAAATAATTTACCTATACCCATATGTGAAATAGGTAAAATAAATCTTGAACCAAATCACATCCTTTATATTGTAGATAATTATTTTGCATTTATTATTACATACATTAAGCACATTTTATTGTTATTATATATATATATGTAGTAAAATAATTTACCTATATTTATATAGATTATATGTAAGATCCCACATTACCCAGGGGAGTGATCCTTATATGTATATTCCCATCTCTACCTTGCACGAGGCCTTTTGGGAGCTCACTGGCTTCGGGTTCCGTAGGAACTCCGAAGTTAAGCGAGAAGGAGGCTAGAGCAATCCCATGATGGGTGACCCCACTGGGAAGTTGCTCGTGAGTTCCCAAAAACAAAACCGTGAGGGAATGGTAAGCCCAAAGCGGACAATATCGTGCTATGGTAGTGGAACGGGCCCGGGAAGTGGTCCCTCCCGGGCCGGGATGTGACATTATAATTAAATAATTTTGAAAAAAAAAATTACATTCTTATATTTTGTTGGTAACTAATGCTCACATATTTTGAAAACGGAAAAACTAAACCACAAAAAATCCTAATTTATGCAAATTTGAAAAGCAACTAAGGAATTTAAAAAGGAAAAAAAAAAACAAATGAAAACCCTAGCATCATTTCCTTTTATTATTAATATGCAATGAAATCATGATATTAACATTTGTTTTTAATCTGTCGTAAGGGTATTTTAGGCATCTAAAAGTACAAAACTGTGTGAAGTCAAACCTAATCAATAAAATTGTTGAGCTGGAGCCTAGTTATAGTGTTGGAGCTCAGTTGAAATACAATATTCGGCAGGCACTAGAATGTAAAACTCACACTTTTGTTTTTTTTTTATCAGGCAAGGTAAAAACAAACGCCTAAAACAACAAATATTGGAAAGAAATAGAGTTTTTAAGAAGTACATACGTACCTGTATCGTGAATCAACGCAATGCAACTGTGCAGCAGAGTAAAAGTAAAATTATGAAATATATGTCTTTGTTCAGCAACAAATCATAAGTCTGGTACTGGTAGTGGTGCTTCACGAATTTGCTAGAAAATTTGAATGTTGAATGCTAGCATGCACAAGGAGGGCAGATTATGCACATCAATGCAAATATATGAGGAAGAGTTAATAAGAGCTTTCTAACAATATAGGCAGGAGAAGCAATAAAATATATATGTTAAGTCATTGAGTTTTTGTTAAGAAAATATACTATGATGAGTTTTAGTTAAAGAAAATTGAATTTTAAGGTTGTAAAGTCATATATGATGGTTTCAGTGCATGTGTATATTTATTTACTCATTATTATTTTATAGTATGCAAATTTTAAATAATTTACCTTTCACCACCACATAGCAAACGCGATTTCAAACTTTTTGTATTGCGATGAGAAAATTAAATATTTGATTATAAGGGGGAGTTAGCTCAATTTCAGTTGACGTCGATGGACATCAAAACACAATAACATATAGTGACAAACACCTAAACAACAAATATTCAAAAGAAATGGAGTTTCAAAGAAGCACATACATACCTGTATTGTAAATTAACCCAATGCAACTGTCTGGTAGAGAAAAAAATGAAATTCTGAAATCTATGCCTTGTTCAACAACAATATGTACTGGAACCTGGTGCTTCACGGATTTGCTAGAAATATAATGTAAAACCATCATTTTTGTTTCTTGGTCACACGGGTAAAAATGAACACTTAACACAACAAATATTGAAAAGAAAGAGTTTCCAAGATGCATATATATATATATATATATATGTATGTACCTGTATTGTAAATCAATCCAATGCAACTGTCCGACATAATAAAAGTTCTGAAATCTATGCTTTATTCAGTAACAACTCATGTGTCTGGTACTAGCATTGGTACTCACGAATTTCCTAGAAAATATGAATATTGAATGGTATCAAGAAGGACAGATTATGTTACCTCAGCAATGCAAATATATGAGCAGATAACTTGAATGGGGAAGGGTTAATAAGAAGAGTTTTCCAACAATATAAATAGAGAAACAAAAAAAAAAAAATATTTAACGAGCATTACCTCAAGAGGAGGTGATTCTAAAGTAAGGTATTTTTATTCTCTTTTAACACGAAAAGGACAAAGTGAGAAAATGGGATGCTTTGCTTCCGAACCCATTTTGGAATAAAAAAGTGAAAAAGATTTGGATGCTTTGCTCACGAACCATTTGGTATTCTCTTTAACAAGAAAAAGGATAAAGTGAAAGAAAATTGGATGCATTGCTTCCCAACCCCAAATTCTCAAGGGACAATACATGGCTTGAGCCATCCTCTTCGTGGGGTCACATTATTTCATAGTACAAATGTCACAATTAGAATTGGTAATCTATTTCGAATAATATTAGGCTTACTATTAGTCATGACATATAAATTTTGTACGAATTCGTTTGAAAATGTTTTTAAAATTACTAAAAGTATTTTTTATGAAAAGTATTTTTTATTTATTTATTCCTATTACAATAAATGGAATTAAACAATGAACCAGCCTAATCCTAGTAACCCATTTTCCAACAAGGTATCATAAGCTATCAGAATGTCCACCTGCAAGGCACATCTAGGAAGACCATTATTTCTATGGTAATTTTTCAGAAACTCCTTCAAAAGCATAATATCGTCTCCAATTCGCCTGCCAGCGAAGAAAGCAAATTAAGAGTTGCTCACGATAGAGGGAAGGACATCCTTGATCCGATTGGCAAGAAGCTTAGCGATAATATTGTAAATAGCATAAAGAGGAATTTGTAACAATAATCCCTCAACTTTAATTGAATTGGAATAATAGTTCCTTAACTAAAAATATGTGATCATTGGTCACTTAACTCATCAAAATGTACAGCTGTGATCATTTTCGTCCACTTTGTCAGAACTTACGTCAAAATAAGACACTGGTCATGCACGTAAGGCTGAATCAAAAGGTAAATAAGAAAAATCAAATGAGAAAATTGTTGCAATGGTCCCTCAACTCTAACCCGATTGGAGCAATGACCCCTCAATTTTAATCCAATTAGAGCAATGGTTCTTCAACATTAACCTAATTGTTACAATGGTCATTTAACTATGACTGATTTTGAAGGAAGTTCTGACGGAGTAGACGAAAAAAACCATAGTTGTATATTTTAATGAGTTAAAAGACTAATGGTCACGCGTTTTTAGTTGAGGGACCAACGCTCTAATTGGGTTAACATTGAGGGACCATTGTTACAATTTTGTTGACAAAATGGGGCCAAGGGTTATAGAAGGTAGCGGTAACAAGCAAAAACTATGGTCTTTTCTTTCTGCAGTGAAGAACAATTACTCATAAGTTGTTTGCATAAATGGTCTCTTCTTTTCTGTATGTCGGTACTCTTTAAGGCTATGTAAGATGTAATTCATCTGTTTGAACTTCTTTTATTGAATATTCCATACCCTTGACCAAAAAAAAAAAAAAAAAGTTTCTAAGAAATATGAGTAAGGAAATATATATATATATTTTTTTTTTTCAAACGATAGATTTTGTTAGATTAGCCATCAACAGAATTCGAACTCACATGATCATGCAATGACAACTTCTTTCACTTGTGAAATTATGCGCTATCCCTCTGTTAATAGCATGGACGTACCTTTACATGTGAGTTAAAAATTGCATTTCTTTCCTTTATTCTGTTCATCGTCCCTTTTCACCCTCCCTCTCTACAACTATTTTCCACCGCCAAAGGAAAATCCCAAACTAACAAATCTCAAGGCCATTTCTTTCAAATCTCAATTCAATTGTACGCCATGGGTCTTGCCTAGCTATGGGCAACGGTTATAGCGGATGGGTAACCGCAGTTATTACCCATAACCGTTTAAACTTTTACCCGCATAACCGGTTACCTATTGGGTATTTATATAAACGGATAAACCCATACCAATAACCATACCCATTTACCCATAATCGCGTACCTGTTTACTTTTGTTTATCCGTCTACCTATTTTTTTTAACAACTTAAAAATTAAAAATAAATTTGTCATAATTTTCTTTTTTCTAACTATTAAATACCGTTATAAGTACATTTAACATGTATTTTTATATTAACAGCAATATTATTTATGAATATACATTTAACATGTATTTTTATATTAAGGCAAGACTCTTGCCTTTGCTGCCTAGAAATCCATTTTCCAGTTTTAGAAGCTTGGTTAAAACTTTTCATTCAAACTGATCCAATCAGAGCTTTAAAATCTAAAGCCTCACAAAATTGTTTCGCGGATGGAGAGTGAGACAGAGGAGAGAGAGAAGACGGAATGGAGGTATAGAGAGACGAAGAGGGACAAGTGAGAAAAGGGCTTGGCATGGCATTGCGTGAAAAAATATAGGGTAAAATGACTAGTAATAGAAAAATAACATAACTTTTATATTTGAATATGAAACCTAAAGAACTTTACTAAAAAGTTTAAATCCAAATTTTCACAACAAAAGTTGTCTTCTAATTATTCTATCACTTGAAAATTTTATTATTTTAAAGCACGTACGTAAATCAAAACTAGTATCCACTTAACTACGCACAAGTCATTATTTTAAAAACAATTACACAAAATCACTCTCTTTTTTGGAGAAAAACTTGTGTGGGGCTTGACATGCTACTAGACAATGCTGAGTGGTAGTCCCATACCATTCATAACTTGCCATGTGTTAAATATTGTTGCATTAGTATAATTTCTTATTTTTATTTTATATCATAATTCAAAATTTAATTAATAAAATATATATATATATATATATATATATGGAAAAGTAAATTGTTAGAAGGCTTGAACTTCAAGGACGCCACAATCACACGGTAAGAGAGGAATGCAGATTCGGGTGAAGTGCAGCTACGGAAAGGATTGTCGGGAATGGGCGATGGTGGAATTGCAAGGGGCGGTGGAAATTCACCACAATTTCAAGACCACCTCCTTTTGCAGCACCTGCCCTGGAAAACTGAAGCAGTTTCAACTCTTCCAAGAGTGATGGAATCGAAACAAATGTATTCGAATTTTGAATAATCGAATCTGTTTATGTATGTGACTCATTGCAAACAAACATTAGCTTTCTCATGATTCGCATAAAAAATAATCACAAGCTTATCTCTCTCTCACAGCCTTGCATGGCTGCTGGGAAATTGTGCAGATTTTAGGTAATTACTGGTTCAAAAGTTTATTAATCCATCAAAGCTAGAATAAGTTTCTGACTAACCTCATTATTTCAATTCAATAAAAAAAAAAAAAAAAACTTCTCATTATTTCAATGTATTATCAAATTATTATTAAGGAAGGGCATATAAATTCTGGAGAAGAACCCAATTCTCAAAGCCAACTTTGTCCACCAGTAGTTTGTCGTTTCCAATTTTCAAATATTAATAGACTATAGATGTAAAATTGAACGAGTTATAAGTAATAATTAGAGAGAGTTGAGAGATGGGAGATGAGAGACTTAATAAAGGGAGAGCTTGAAGAGCAAGGAAGAATTGACGGTGTTGTAGATCACCGGTACCGACGAGAGAAAAGAGGAGGGTTCGCAGATGGAGGTAGATTTAACTGGGATTGTGAATTTTGTTTTTACCATTTCAGTTTTTTAAGAAATAATGATTTAAGTTTTTAATTTTATTTTCATATAAAACTAAAAATAAGAAATCATATTTAAGTTTAACACATGGCAATTTATGAGTGGCGTGTAGTGCCGCTTAACATTATCTAGTGGCATGTCAAGCCCCACACAAGTTTTTCTTCTCTTTTTGGCACTCCATTTCATAATGTTATTTCCTAAGTAGACAACATTTCACTATTAATTAACCTCGATTTCAATGGCTTTGACGTCAGGCTTCTTCACCTCCGCCTTTTGTACGGTCACACTCAAAACTCCATTCTCCATGGCAACCTTAATATGATCAACCGTTACATTCTTCGGCAGCTGAAACCTTCCCAAGAACTTGTCGCTGCTCTTCTCCACTATGTGCCACTTGTCATTTTTGTCGTCCTTCTTCATGTTCCTCTCTCTGTTGATCTGAAGCACCATGTTGTCTTCACCTCATCCTTCTTCAGCCCCAGAATGTCCGTCTTGAACACGTGGGCTTCCAGGGTCTCCTTCCAGTCGACCCTAGTGTTCATAAAAGCCGAATTTTCTCGAGAAAATTCAGGAAATGCGGAGAGTGATGAGGAGGAAGGGGATGGGAAATCCTTGAAAGGGTCCCAAAGGTTGAGGCAAAATGGGTCGAAGATGCTACTGCCTCGTCGAGAGTTGGGGATGAGAGACATTTTGGAAAAAACTTGATGCGGTTTTGTTTGGATGCGGAGAAAAGTCCTGGGAATCGAAATTAGAGCCGGTAGAGAGAGTTCTCACTTTGCTTCACTGGTTGGTGAAGGAAGTGGGTTAGTGGCATATTTATAAGGAGTCAAAGACGTTTCTAGAAAATTCCAGGTACTGGAAAACTAAAAAAGGGCATGAAACCAAGCAGCACAAGGAAGACGAAACAGAAGTTGCTAGAAACTTCCTGAATGAAAAAAATTGACTTCAACAAAAAAAAAAAAAAATGTTGGTATAGAAGAGAGGAAAGAATTCCACTAAACTAGCTTTATTGCACGTGCATGTGTGTGGAGGTTTTTTTTTTTTTTTTTGGTCAAAACAATTAGGTATGAGATTGATTCTTCCAATCTTATGGTGCACAATAAAAAGCTTCGCTTCAATCTTATGGGGTATAGAACATCTACTGGTTGGGGCTTTGTGGAGGATCTTTCTTTTTAGGCTGAAATGTTTTTATGTATTTTTAGTATATTTCATGTATTATTTTGTACACATCACATTACTTGTTTTTATTTTTTTTTATTTTTATTTTTTTTATGAACAAACTATCATCTACACTAGAGGTGGGCTAGCTAGCAATAATGTGGTTCGAATTCGCCTTTGACGAGAATCGAACCTAAGAACTCTTATTTACAAATGAAGAGGAATTCCACTAGACTAGAGTACTAAAAGACCATCATATTACATAAGTGTTGGTACGTAATTAGTTTGTTTGGGCTCTAACTCCTCCTGACTTTTAGATAAGCTATTTCGTGAGATGTTAAATGTTATTGATATTTAGTAGATATTGTTAATGAGATAAGATCAAGGGACACATATTTTGACAAATATCTTTACACTTCATATTATCTCTTGGATTTTTTATATTTAATGGTCATGATAAAAAGCAGTGTTCTAAAAATCGGCCCAGGCACTCGGCGGTGGAGTCCCGATCCAATTTGGACTAAATCGTTCAGGTAAGGTGGGAAGGATTTAGGCGGTTGCCTAGGCGTCTCTAGGCGCTCAAGGTGGCCTAGGCGGTGCTAGGCGGCGGTCGATGCTTTGCAAATCTCCCCTCACATCCACACGATCCACAACCCACAACCCAAATCTTCAAACCTGCGCTCTTGCACCCAACATCAATCGATGAACCCAAGTAGATTAAGAATATACAAGGATGAGCAATACACATAATCTGTCCGTTGGGTTTTACTGCAGAGAGAGAAAGGGATCTGTTGAAGAGATCTGTCCGTTCTGTTGAAGAGAAGAGAGAGAGAGAGAGAGAGAGAGAGAGAGAGAGTCGAAAGAAAAACTGAAAATGGGAGGAAAAGAAAGGCATAACTAAAGACTAAAGAATGAGTCTGATAAAAAAAAAGACTAAAGAGAGAGAAGGGGATCTCTCTGTAGAGAGAGAAAGAAGAGGAGATCTGTTGATAATAAATGCAACCCTGGAGCCACTAAACAAGTGATGGTTGATTGGGAATAGCATTGGAGAAACCAGAAAAGCTGTCAGTTTAATTGAAAAAAAAGTTTTTCTTTCAAGTTGGATCCATTTTATGGCCCACTATTTTGTTCAAAGAAAAAACAAACTAAGCCCAATATTCTTTGTATAAAATTAGAAAAAAAAAAGTTTTAAAATTATACACATATACTCATATTTTATAATATATAATGTAAATTTATGTAAATCTGCCTAGACCGCTTAGGCGCTAGGCGTTAGTCCACAGCCCGACTAGCGTCTAACCTTTTTTAGAACATTGATTAAAAGTTAAAATGATTGTCAATAAACATGACTTAG
The DNA here is from genome assembly GCF_019419815.1 of Pyrus x bretschneideri. Taxonomy (NCBI): domain Eukaryota; kingdom Viridiplantae; phylum Streptophyta; class Magnoliopsida; order Rosales; family Rosaceae; genus Pyrus; species Pyrus x bretschneideri. The sequence goes on along the minus strand of NW_025999712.1, from coordinate 2,652,682 downwards.
AATAAATTAACATAAATCTTTATTAAATATTTTATTTTGTTTTATTTTGTTGGAAAATAGTCCTATTGCATATAAAGCACCATCTTCCTTCACGAACACCCTATTCCTTCACGAACACCCTATTCCTTCATACCATTCTGCATCAAATAAAAATTGTTGCCGAGTCTAAAATAAACAAGGGAGAGGATAGAGATGATAGTTCTTTTGTTTTTTATGATGAAACCTTAACAAGCCATTGAAAAGCTTTATTGTCAATCAAGAACAGGCTTAAGAATTTAATGTAACCAATTTTAGGGTTTGCGAACCTCATCCTTTTCTATAAAGATTCAATTTATTTCCTAGATATTAAAATTCAGTTTCTGGGCTAAGAAGCATAATCGGGGCATCTTCAATGGTTGAACAGAAAAAAAAAAAAAAAAGGTAATTTTTTAATGGGGCAAAAGTTCTCTGGATCTATCTCTTAATAGGTAATCCCCTCTTTTTCTTCAGCCACTTTTTACTGCTTCCCATGACTTGCAAATAACCCATGAATACACCATTGACACTGAGGATGATTCAAGGGAGGATAGAAGAAAGAAGAGTGAAAAGGTCGGTTAGGTTGTACGGAGCGATCAAGATTGACGTATCCACCATGGATGGTTGAGTTTTTATCATCTTAATTAACAATAGCCTAGGGGGTTAGAGGAAGATGGAGGCTCAGCTCGAGAGTGTTTACGTTTCCTTAACCTAACGTTTTTTCTTAAAATTTTTAAAGGAAAATTAACAAAAAGTCCTAAAAAACTTTAGTTTTAATGAAAAATGACAAATAAAGGTATAAGTGAATAGTACCAAGAAAGGTAAAAATATAGTTTTTCGTTAAAAGTGAACAGTATCAGGATTGTTTCGTTAAAACTCCTAATTTTTTATTGAATAAAATATTTTTATTTACAAGTCATCGCCACATCATTTAGTAATTTATCTTGAGTTATATTAGTTTTATTTAGGACCATTATCTGTATAAAGATCCAAGAGCTAAAATGGAGTGTAAAGATTTGCCCAAATATTTGTCCCTTTTTTTTCCCAAAGGTAAGAACTTCATTATATTCGAACTGAAATGTGTACATCATAATCCAAAATATTAAACAACTACTCTGACTCAAAATATTTGTCCGTTTATCCTGTTCTATTGTTAATATAATGTAAATATTATTATTTATCAGTAAGTCTAAATAATACATATCAAACGGCCCACTTATAACTTGCATGGTATCTTCAGTCTTAACCGTCTAATTAAATCGAACGGCCCATACAACCCCCGCACTTAAGTTTTTTGGTTCACCAATCACCTTTTGTTATCATCAAGTCAACTGTGTTGTGCGAGTAACTCACACAAACATCCGATTATTCTCAAGCGTCCTAAGAAAGTTCCAATTATTCTCACGCGTACTAGGAAGTTTGAGAGAAACTCACACAAACATTTTGCAGCCTCATCCTCAAGTCTGTTCAAGAAAATTCTTCGGTTCCTTATAAATAAGCAACCAAATCTGCTCCTTTTGCAATCAGTCTAGCAAAAGCAGAAGTTCTGTAATAATTCTCAAACTTTCTCAGCATCCAAACCAACCCATCAGTTTTATCACAATGTCGCTCATCCCCAGCTCCCGACGAGGAAGCTAAGTCGTCTTCGACCCATTCTTCCTCAATCTGTGGGACCCTTTCAAGGATTTCCCGTTCCCTTCCTCCTCGTCACTCTTCGCAATTCCTGAAGTTTCTCGGGAGAATTCAGCTTTTGTGAGCACTAGGGTGCCCACGTGTTCAAGGCGGACGTTCCGGGGCTGAAAAAAAGGATGTTAAGGTGGAGGTGGAAGACCACAGGGTGCTTCAGATCAGTGGAGTGAGGAACGTGGAGGAGGAGGACAAAAACGATAAGTGGCACAAAGTGGCGAGGAGCAGCGGCAAGTTCTTGAGGAGGTTTCAGCTTCCGGAGAATGCAAAGGTCGATCAGATTAAGGCTGCCATAGAGAATGGAGTTCTGAGTGTCACTATTCTGAAGGCGGAGGTGAAGAAGCCTGACGTCAAGGCCATTGAAATCTCTGGTTGAAATTCTGATTTTTTTAAAGATTTTATCTATTTTACCTGCTCAGTCACAAATATGTATTAGAAATAAGAGTGCCAAAGTCATATCACAAATACGTATTTGATTTTGTTGAGTATCAATGAAATATAGACTTGTCCCTTTTTAATGAAATATAGACTTGTCGTTTTTAATGAAACATGGAGTTCTGAGTGTCACGGTTCTTCTTTGCCTACCGCAAATATACATATAATTGACAATTTTTTATGTCAATAGACATGTCATGGCATGATGGTGAGTAACAATTAAAAAAGCTCTGGTTTCTGTTGCAATTTGTTTTAAGCTTAGTAATTTTGTGAGGAAGGTGAAGCCATTTCAACTCCTCTCATTGCCATTTGAAATAATACTCGCGAGATATTAGAAGAAACTAGAACTGAGATGCTTCTTGTTGGTCTTTGACTCAGTCTGATCTGATTACTTAGTTGAAAAGAAAACACTATATAAGCTTATTGACTACAAAAAGAAATAGAATTCCCAAAAACGCAGTAATAAAGTCTAACATTACTCTCCATTTCTGCTCTCTCTCTTCCTCTCTTTGTTTTCCGCACAGCTTTTCCTCCCCAGTTTCAATCTTGAATTAGTCCTTTTCATTTCTTTCTGCATCGCTTGCATTCAGCGACTTGGAGAAGTAAAAAGGAACCATGAACCAAGAAACTCCAGCTGCCGCAACCATCACCAATGCTCTGGTAAGTGACAACCCGACGATTAATCAAGAAAACTCTAACTGTAGCCAGACATTTTTCCAAAAGCATATGCCTAGGATTCTGGTCATAGTCCCACCGATTTCCAATGAAGCACCCAAATGTTGCGGTGTGATTGTTGGCGATTTTGCTTCTCAAGACTTAGAGCAACCTTCCACGGGGGTAATGATACGATGGAGATGCAGATGGATGCATTATTTGTGGCTTTTATCGTTCTTGAATGAATAAAGTTCATGGCAGTCGCCTAATTGCATAATGGAAATGACATAATTCTGCAGAAAGAAAAATAAACGAATCAGATTTCGTCATCTTTATTTTACATTATGGGACGTAAAATTTAGATGATTGGAGAAAGGTTAACGTTTTCGATATAACCAATTTGGTCACTGTTTTCTTCATTGTTTACAATCTAAGTCATTTTTGTCAATTGCAGGTTTTAAAAAGAATAATGCTTACATTTTCTTTTTTGGATGAAGTTGTTTCATCACTTGCAAATAACGTATCTTCACAAACAAAACAAGAAAAAAAAAAAAATCATGATCAGGATCATTTGTTTATTTGATGCATTTGAAAGATTAAAGAATTCCATTTTGAATGAATTTTTGCAATGATGATCTTCAAAAGACAATTAAGAAATTGAACGGTTATGATTATAAAATTTCTATAGTGAAGATATGCTATTTGCAAGTATGAGAGAATGAGCTCATCTCCAAAGGAGAAATGCAAGTATTATTCTTTTAAAAAAAATACTTCCAAAAGGATTTTAAGAATGTTTTTTTTTTTTTTTTTTTTTTGTGTTTCTCTAGTTGATAAGAAACACATAGTAATTGTTTGGACCTGATTTTACATTTTTGACCCAAGCAATCGAAGCCCTCGGATGATTATGAAAATTAAGAGATTTTTCTTAGCATTACTATTGATTTTAATCATAGTAATTATCTTGAAAATATCCTTAAAGCTTACAAAGTTTAGAGTTATGCATGGGATTCTTTTGCAGATAATCAAGGGTTTTATCGGATTGTAGAGAAATTAAAGGAGATTGCACAGTTGGCTGCTTGCCAACCCCCTACAATCAACACAACAGTAAGGAGAGTTATGTGAGGGCTTGACGTGTAGCTTTATGATTATATCCTAATCAAAATGGTATCTAGTCAGTAGCATGGAATTCCATATTTGAATGGGTTTGCATGCAGAACCACATGGAACAATGGTACAAGGATGCAACTTTGGATCATTAGCATATGGATATGCCATTTTATCTATTTGAAACAGTAAGAATTTAAGATGGTGATGTACTGTGAAGACTAAAAGGTCCAATGCATCGCAATGATTAACATTACGATATCACCAAAAGTTAGAGGATAATGAGTGGTAGTTCATGATTATTATTTCACAAGGTATGGTTCATGAAGGACTCTGCAACAAGGATAACCCCTTCAAATCAACACACAAATTGCCTTGTGCAAAACTTCTCAACAACCCTGAGATTTTTTTCCTCTCCTCTTTTCTTCTCACCAACACATCTTCAGTTTGTATAGACATCAATGTGAAAGCAACCGGTGACATCTTCAGTTTGGATAGACAACATTTGAGCCGTATAATCAGTCGACCGATGAACACCTTCAGTTTGGATAGATAGCACTGCTTCGAGACCGACTGGTTATTTATCCAAGTCACGGTCAATAAGGATTTACGAGTCTTTGTTAGTAGAGGTCATCTCATCAACCTTCTCGGCGAAATAAATTGTTACCAAGTTACTACATTCGGCACATTGAAAGCCGAATTTGAAATTAAACTTCGTAGAACTAGCAGCCTTGTCTTCAGGCTCTAGAAACCGAAGGTCGAGACGTGTTCCTTCCTCAACCTCAGTCGTAAGATCAAGAAGTCAGCATCGTGCCCAACGCCACATCAACATATTTTACTCCCTAGCCGAACTCGACCAAAGAGTTGGCATGCCCCGCACACAACCGAATGATGTAGTTAGCTTATTAATTACTTGGCATATGCGCCACGTAGGCTTGGTAGTTTTTAGGGTCAACAGTAATATATGGAACATCTATCATGTGTAAAATATATATTCAATGGTGTGAGAATTCCGAACCGAAAAAAAAAAATATATATATATTTATTTTGGTTGTATTTTTATTGAATGTTGAATTTAAGTAGTTTGATAATAAACTATGTTAGAAACAGAAGTATGAAATTAAGTAGTTTGAAATATTGGAGCGTCAATTGGACTTTGTATGAATAAATTGGTATTTCAATTGGAATGAAATTTCAAATTGATATGAGGTAAAAAAAACTTAAATTTCAATTGATATGAAATTGGGCAATAAATTTTCAAGCTAATAACTCAAATTTTGGCCCACACCCCAAAAATTTCAATTTTCAACCCAAAAACCTGAAATCCAAAATTCAATACCAATCCATCCTGAAATATTGTAAACATATCAAAATCCCAAAAATTGAGAATACCGAAATTTCGGTTCAGGATTGGTTTTCAATTTTTCGTCCCAAAAATTTTCGATTTGAGATTCAGAATCTCATTTTCAATTTGAAATTGGATACCGAACCACCCCTACACAAACTTACTAACTCTAACTCAAAAGTTTTTTAAAAGTCATGTTAGAAATTATATATTATAATATTTAAGTTCTGTATGAATGAAAAATAAGAGTTAAGTGTTATTGTTGAATTCAAAATAATGAGTTGCGTCTGGTCATTAGAACATTAGGCAACAGTCACAATGTTTCAAAAGTGGTGACTTGGGTTCTATATAAACTGAAACATCCCACATATCTAAATAATCGAAGAAAAGAGTTTTCTTCAATGTCTTTTATTCTTTGTTAGTCAAACTCCAAGTTGTATCTTGAGAGTACGAAATATATGAAGTTCGTCAGAGTCCGAAAATTGAAGTGTTTTGATTTCGGATTATAGATCGTTGAATCCTGGGAGACGGACACCTACCGAACTACAAACACAAGAGTAGAGGTGAAATTTTGTCTTTAGGACATTGTATTTATGCAAACCTCAATCTTTAAATTTGTCAGTTTTTCGAACTCATATGTAATTGATGTTGTGAATTTCTTTATGATTATTATAATTGGAATTATATTATTATTTTTCCTATTTTATAATATTGCTCAAACAAGTCTTACTTGTGTTTTGTCTCCATCTGTGTGTGATCCTTCAAATATATCTCTGATTGGAGCAGTCTGCCCCCACCACTCTCATAATTCGCATTTGCTTCGGTACTCCTCCCTCTCTCCCTCTCGTTCAGCAAAGCCATTGCTCGAAACTGACACACAAATAAAGACAGTGATCGAGGGAGGAGGGAGGAGGCAGACATTGATACTTTCATTGAGGATAGAGAAAAAACATCTCCACCTACTCCATAACCCCACCATGTTTGATGTCCGAGTGCTGCAACTTTAACACTTCACCATTTCACGCCATTTCTCTTTCTGGGTTTCACGAATGTCAGCTCCCGAGGCAACCCACCACCGCCGTTCGGCCACCGGAGGCAGCGGCGCGTCGGTCTCGGATGACTCCGACGACAACCAGTTCTGGCGTTCGATGTCTGACTCCGGCAATGTCCGGAGGAAGTCTTGTGAGTCAGATTGTTCAGTGGAGGAGGTGGATTTGGAGAGTGGGCTTTTGGAGGTGAAGAAGGTGGTGCATTTGAGTAAAGTTGAGAGAAATTGCAGGATTTGCCACCTGGGTTTGGAGGGAGGTGGTGGGACCGACCCTGCCTCTGGGGTCCCGATTGACCTGGGGTGTTCTTGCAAGGGGGATTAGCGTGCTGCTCATAAGCAATGCGCTGAGACTTGGTCCAAGATCAAGGGAGACACGTGAGTACAAAATTTTTCTGAGTTTAATATTCATTATTTTCTTTGGTTTTTGGTGTTTCTGCTTGAAATTATGAACACCCATTTGCTGGATTGTGAATGTTTGTTCTGCTTGAGTGTTTAATGATGGTCCGAAAACTTTAGGATTATATTTTGTTCTGTTTCTGCATTGAAGTGCAAGCACATGGATGTAATTGGTTCCCGGAGACAGCTCTCTCACTTTTGATGCGGTTTACTTCAAACTATGAACTTACTATGGGGATGTTACAACAGATTCCATCTTGGTGGTGTTTAGGTTCCTGCTTCCGAGAGTTCAGCTTATTCCTGCCGAATTAGGCAGATCACGTATGTAGTAGAATGCGTATGCTCATATGAAATACGAGAAAATCTAGTAAAAGAACAATCTTGTAGTCACCACAATAACAATCCATCTGAACTCAAAGATATCCATCGTTCTAGGTTTATAATTTTTATAGTCACACTTTCTGTGGCATTTACATGAGTGGAAAGTGCGAGGTCCAATGCAAGCTAAAGGAAGTGTGTTTGTATGCAAGAATTGAGCTCCTATGTCGAAAAGTAGATATCTTGTGTGCCATGTATCTTTTCTGTATGCTTCTAATAAAGATGTAAATGTTTAAATTATGCATATGGATTAGTAAATGATGATGAGCATTTGCATTCTTTGGTTCCATCACAAGTTTATTTCGTTTATACATTTGGGAGATTTTCTATACTCCAAGGATGATAATTTGGTAAAGTTCTTAGGACCTTGCACGCTATACCCTCTTCAAAGGAAATATCCAAACTTAGGCTACAGGAAATATAATCTAGATAAGCTGCATCACATGATAATACAATGACATACATACATCATAGATGGATTGGTGAAGACTTGCTGGGTTGGTAACCAGGATGAGGACAAGATATGCAAGAATAGCAAGCTAGTTCAAACTTCAACTCATCATGGTAAGCAAATGGAACGACATCTTGACTACATGACTTTTTTTCCAGAAACAGAAATAGAAGATTGATGGCTTTGAAATCACTTATAGTGATTGTATAGCATTCTCTTTTATATTTTTTTATATTTGTATGCTGTTGGTTACACGTCTTTATGTTTGTTCAAAATCCTCATGGTACGTTTCTTCATTATGTTGCGTTATGGTTGCAAATACCAGTCTTGTCTGACTAAGCGTCATTATGTTCGATTTTTCCTTCTGCATAAGCGTCTTAGCCAACAATTCCTGTCTTTGCTTTTTTCCTTCTGTCTAAGCGTGTTAGCTAACAATTTACCAAATGACTCAAAATATAATACATAAAAAAGACACAGAAACTTACTCACTTGTTGCCCTTAACCTTGAACCAAAGTACCAGCACAGTTCTTGTGGGCAGCAGCCAAATCATCCTTGCAAGAACAACCCAATTCAATCGGAGCCCCGGATTCGTGGCTGTTACTCTCCAAAGCCTGATATTCATAAAACCTGTGTCAGCTTTAAAAAATCTAACTATTTTATGAATCACCAGCTACCATTCTTTAGAATCAGTTTCCTGGGAACAAAGATCATTCAAATGTCACTATTATTAAACCTATTAGCAAGAACAAAGATTCTTAAACTTCCTATTTCCATATATGAATTTAAGGAGGAGAGAAAAACAGAGTTATGCATTAATGAACTAAATGGAAACTAAACAGAGTATTGTATTCAACTTTCACAATACGGAAAAAAATAAAAATTTGTTTCCACAAAAGCCCCAAAGAGAAGCTGAAATTGCTCACCTTGAGTTACAAAACCGCAAAAAAGGAAAAACCAGGGTCCCCTGACACCGAAAACAAAACCAAAGTAAAAACCCATATGCAGCCAAATTAAACACATACATGCAGCTGAATTAAACACCCACACGCAGGATCCGATGGTACTAACAAAACCCTCAAAATCGCAAAAAAAAAAAAATTTAATTTGAACAGAAAACCCATCTGCATATCCAAAATCACAGAAAAGAAATTGAAACACCTAAATTGAGAAAGCCATAAAAACTCACCAGGAAACGCTAGCTTTTCTAGGTAAAAAATTTCTCCGAATCCAACTGAAGAACCGAAGAAACTTCTACAGGTTAGGTGGTTTTTCAGCAAGAAAGTGCGATTGGTAATTTGTGAGACAAAGATCGCAGGGTCGGAGAAGGAGAGAAGGCAGCTTTGGAAAGCGAAAGGAATCGAGGTTCAAGAGCGACAGAAGCAGGGAATTGTGAGGGAAAAAAGTGGAACGGAGGGAAAAGTCGAGAAGAAAGGTCGTGCAGAGCGATGAGCGACGCGTGGACAAACGCATAATGGAGAAGAATCGGAGGGCGTTTATGCCATTGAAAACGACAGAAGCTGAGAAGTGATCGACTGGTGGAGACGAAGGGCAAAGTCGTCTTTTAACTGTTAAAAAAAGGGGAAAAAAAGGCAGATAACAAAGGAATTGGAGGGCATTTTCCCCCGTTTACAGTTAATGAACAGTAATTTTGTATTGAGTTTTAGTATGTGTATAATTTCATGAGATGTTAAATGTTATTGATATTTAGTTGATATTGTTAATTTAATGTAAATATTATTATTTATCAATAAGTCCAAATATTACATACCAAACGGCTTGCTTATAACTTGCACGGTATCTTTAGTTTTAATCGTCCGATTAAATCGAACGGCCCATACAACCCCCACACTTAAGTTTTTGGGTCCACCATTCATCATCATCAGGTCAACTGTGTTGTCTAAGTAACTCATACAAACGTCAGATTATTCTCAAGCGTCCTAAGAAAGTTCTGATAATTCTCAAGCGTCCTAGAAAGTTCGAGAAATTCACACATACATTTCTAGTCTCATCCTTAAGTCTGTTTTAGAAAATTCTTTGGTTCCTTAAAAATACACAACCAAATCCGCTCTTCATGCAATTAGTCCAGCAAAAGCAATAATTCTATAATAATTCTCAAATTTCTCAGCATCCAAACCAACCTTATCTGTTTTTCAGAATGTCGTTCGTCCCCAACTCCCAATGAGGAAGCAGCAGCGTCTTCGACCCATTCTCCCTCAATTTGTGGGACCCTTTCAAGGATTTCCCGTTCCTTTCCTGTTCATCACTCTTCGCATTTCCTGAATTTTCTCAGGAGAATTCGGCTTTTGTGAACATTAGGGTCGACTGGAAGGAGAGCCCCGAAGCCCACTTGTTCAAGACAGACGTTCCAGGCCTGAAAAAAGAGGAGGTGAAGATGTAGGCGGAAGACGATAGGGTGCTTCAGATCAGCGGAGAAAGGAACGTGGAGAAGGAGGACAAAAACGACAAGTGGCACATAGTGGAGAGAAGCAGCGGCAAGTTCTTGAGGAGGTTTCAGCTTCCAACGAATGCAAGGGTCGATTAGATTAAGGCTGCCATGGAGAATGGAGTTCTAAGTGTCACTATTCCAAAGGCGGAGGTGAAGAAGCTTGACATCAAAGCCATTGAAATCTCTTGTTGAAATTCTGATTTTTTTTTTCTTAAGATTTTATCTATGTTATACGCCACATATAAATACGTGAAAAATACATATGTGTATTATTCGACAACTCTATTGAAAAGGTACTTTGAAAAATTCAAGCCAGTTCCAAATTTTTGAATAGTAATTAATTTAAAACTTTTGATCTTTTTAATAATATGTTAAAAATACATATAAAAAGTATTTTTTGTACTATTAAAAATATATGTCAAAATTAGGTCCATTAAATGTAAAAAGTAAGTACATACATTAGAGTTTTTACTAACTTGCAAGTTAACGAAACACGTATTAAAAATAAACAAATAAATTCTTAAAAATATATGGAATAATTTTGAACTGAATTAGCTTCAGAGATTGAGCTGGATTGTCTTGGTTTGAAGCAAGATAATAATAGTGAAGTGTTTGTGCATTGTTGGACTAGCCACAAACAAAATACCCTAAAATTTTGTAAGGCTCTTATGGCAACCCCTCTTGTTAACCCACTTATCGAACAAAAGTTGGACATATTTGTAAGGCTCTTATGGCAAAGCTTCACCAAGAACTTTGAATTTTATTGAAATTTCTTGACGACGTCGAATGACGAAAAGGATTGAGGCGTGACTAATCCTGACGTAATTTTTGGCAAAATTTTCTTGACAGTTTTGAGATGAACATTGAGATGGTAATTTTTGGCGCGCATTCTCTAAATCAGGGGTTGGGTGTGGATTGACGGCGTTGAACTGATGATGATGAAGTTAAAAACGAGGGAAGAGGACAAAATTCGTACGTAGTACAAGCTAAACCTTCACTTCTACATCGAATTGTGTAAGACCAGTTAAGGAGGTCTAAAGTCCATACAACCACCATGTCAATCCTCCCCCCGCAATCCCTAAACCCCATTCCTAGATTTTCCAAATTTTTTTCTAATTCTTCGTCTTCCTCAAATCTCCCTAAAATTCTCTCCATTTTCCCTCTCAATCCGGAAAAAAAAAAAAAAAACCCCCAAATAGATCCGAAGATGAGTTTGCGTCTAAATTAGCTTCCCTTTTCGACTAGGTCGTGAGGAGGGATCGAGATCGAGAGCTTTCTCTGTGCTCATGCCTTTACTCTTAGGTGCAACCGCCTCCACCGCTACACCCAACTGGAAGACCCATGGAGAAAACTCGAAAAAACGAACCTCGCAGGAAGGAATCGACCTCATCAACGTGTGGTGGTGAACGAAGGATATTTGGACCTAAACTCATTGCTATAGTAGCTTGGTGGCAAGGACCATCGACGCCGTGCCATGTGTCAAGATTTGGAAATCATATATTTGGTTTCAAATTATTGGTTGTGCAAATTTCAACTTTGATAATTTGGAACTATTAAGGATTGAGAGGGGGAGATTTATGAACGGGGGCGATTGACATGGTTGTATGGGATGGGTGGTGGTGGAGAAAGAAGAAGATGGCGATGGAGGTCTCAGGTGGGAGAAGGGGGTGGGCCCCTCTTTGTTTTGTTTTAATTTAAGTTTTTGTTTAAATTGTTTTTTGTTAACAAATTATTTTTTTATATCACGTCATCATTTAACGATCAAACTAACGGTTTAATTAACGGATGTATGAAACTGCAACAAAATTGTGTATGAAATTAAAATATTTTAAAGATATTGTATGAGATTATAATTGCACCCAAACCCAAGAGGATAAAATGTAATTTACCCTAGAATAATCAAATAGAACCATCCACAAAGGAGGTCGTTCTGGTCTAAGGAATGGGATCCCCGCCTTGCTTGTTCATGAGCTGGGACCAAGACTGAAGACTTGCTGAAACAAAGCTAAAGATCCCTTATGAAAGTGTACTTTCGTTCGTTCTTCATTTCGTCCTTGACCCATGATCAATGACTTAATCCACCCAGAAGTAGAAAACCCAAATAACTTGGAAAACCCAAAAGAAATTACGAATCAAAGTACTCATAAATCGAGATTTGAAATCGTAGTTTTAGTATTGGGTTTTGGCTGTGCGGGCTTCCTCTCTTATGAAGTTCTGCGTTTCGTCTACCTAGCTGCCTTTTCTTCCTTCTTGGGCTCCTCGGTCATCGGAGGCTGCTGGTTATTGGGAAGGAGGGCGAGACAAAGAGCGCATCAATTCCTTGGTTGAGGAGTAGCTTGCGTAGGAACAGAGAACGGCGTGAACCCGTGATGGGGTTTTCGTTTTTGGGTTCAATGTTAAATGGGTTGTTGCTTTCGGAGTTTTCGTTTGATGACAGAGATGGGGTTTTTTGGGGAGAAACTTTTAATCCGTGTTTCTAACAAAAGTAGCTTGACGATGAAAAGATCTAACCAAAGGAGGGGGAGAGAGCGGGGGGGGGGGGGGGGGGGAGAGAGAGAGACAGAGAGAGCTCTGTGTAGAAGAGTGTTGAAACGGCGAGATCTGCAATTGGAAAGAAGGCGATGGCGGCAGATTCTATTGTGCTAGGTACTTAGGGTTTTTTTGAAGTCACGTGATATTTTCTATTCAAACCAGGGCTTTTGTTTTATGAGAAAATAAGGCCATATGTATTTATATTTATATTAGGAAATAATGCATATTTTTTAGCATCCATGCCGTATATATTTAGCATGTTTATTCATACAGTTTTTGTTATAGTGTATAATGCATTCTGTTTTATTCAATTTTAAATGTTAGAGAATTTTAATTTTTTGGGGTTCCGTTTAAATGGGTTGTTAACAACCATTGAATTGCTTAGGTTGATTTTCTGGTGAGTTTTCTGCTTTTCTGGTAAAATGCCACAACTGTGCGTTATCAAATTTATGATCTGACAAATTTATGGACTGCCACTTTTGTTTTTGGTTTTGTGAGGAAATAGATATAACGGTTGGAAAATCAATCTATTAGCATTTCCTCAATTGCTTTTATTTTGTGATTTTTAGGGGGTTTTGTCTGTATGCTCGGATGCTGTTTGATTTCAGTCTTTTTTGTAGTTTGATATCAATATTATTTGTAGTTTGATATAATATTTTAACAATCAAAATGTGTCGTTCAGTCAAATAGAGCAAAAGATGCTGACAAAGGCTCATTTCTTACTTAGGGTGAAAAGGTAGAATAAAATATAGTTAGCCGGTGAAAGAGAGAAGGAACTATTTTGCGATTCAAACGCGTAATCCTAGCTTAGGAGTGACACTAATCTTCTTTGTACTGTTCTAATTTTATGAGATGTCCATGAAGGAAATTTCATGGTGGGTGGCTCGCAGCAAATTTAAGAGAACATTGATGCTCAAACGATGAAGATCTTGGTTGTCAAATTGGGCTCTGATTTGCTAGGTAGTTCAGGTTTTTATTTTTAAATTTTTTTTTTTTAATTTTGTCAACTAGGGAGTTCAGGTTTCAATTTGAGCTTTTGGAGGGAGATAGCTTTTTACTTTTTTTATAAAAAGCTTTGACCTAGAATTGGTGATTGATTAATTACGATCTCTAACGAAATCCAAAACAAAGCAGCATGATATCGTGACCAATGTTCACATTTTTGGTAGTGGTAATTCAATCCAAAACTTCATAATTTTAAGATACAATCTAATTGTAGTATGAAAAAAAATTCCAATTGTGGTATTTTAGATGTTGGAATCGGAACATTCAGTTCACTAAAACGACATCGTTATATAAGAAAAAGACAAGGATTGAACTTCTTCTTTGCGATGGTGGCTCCACAAGTCAAGCTGATATCTGGCTCTGCCACAGTTGGCTCTACAAATCATGAATGCCATATTGCTAAATCCATCAAAAAAATTCTGAACGCAAACTCACATATGACCTATCATCTAATATTTTCTCGTAGTGCGCATCAATACAAACTTGTGATCGCAAACATAACAAAATTTAGAATTAAAATAAAGATTCCACGGAACTACAAAGTTTAAGTATAGTATGATAATTTTGTATTACTATGACTGATTACCTTTTGCCGTCCGTTCACCTTTATTTTTCATTTCTATTTTAAATTTCTTTATTTCTTTTGCTTTTCTTTTTGTCTCTCCTCCCTCCTGCATCCTCTCACCCTCTTCTCTTAGCGAGCCGACGACTGCCGACGCAACAGCTTTGTCGTCCACGGGTCACCAAAGGCTGTCAAATTACACATCCAGAATGCTCTTGCCGTCCTTTATCCAATCCCCAAGTTAGTTTCTATAAATTCGTAGGCGATTTTCCTCAATTTCTAATTTAAGAACGGTGACCCAGGGTTTTCTGGCCAACTTCCGGCCAATATCGCAGGAATTGGACCTCGACCCAAGAGGTAGAAATGATCCTCTTCTCGTGGTCTGTTCTCCAATGTAAGTTCTTTTTCCAAATTTTCAACTTTCAGTTTTGGGATTGATTCTTGATTTCGAATTTTATTCGGTTTTCTGTATGAATGTCGGAGATGAGACTTATGGTAATTGTTGTATCTGTGAAGTTTATGAAACCCCTAACGATTACGTTCCCGGTTGATAGTTGAAGCATGTCTATAACACGGTGTGGGATTGAACTCTGTAGAACCTTGTATTATTGTGAATAGGCAATGAATGAACTCTTTTGCATAGGAATCATAAAACTTATGGAAAGAATGTGAAAATGTGGTACAAAATTAGAAAATGGGGGCCAAAATCATGTTATGATGAAGGCAATTGCTTAGCCTGATTCCTTGTTTATTCATGTTGTATTCAGCAGCTTACTTTGGTTCTGAGTTGCCTGCTGTCCAGTAGATGTTTAAGACTTAATGTGGAGGAAATTCTCTCTTGAAGTTGCTTGAACTTACCTATTTGGTAGACAAGGCTACTCAAGGGAAAGCTAGCCTGAGGTGTGAGTGGACATTTATTTAAGAAATGTTTTTTCTTTATCAAATATTAAGCATGCCTAGATAAATATGATTTCCGTTACGTTTAGGGGAAAACCAGATTTTATGAATTAATATCAGACCTTATAGTGAATGATCATATTATTTAGCTTACATGTGTATGATCAATATTACGTGTGTCATGCTACAAACATGTCATTCATCTTAAATGTGTATGGTATTACAGAACTTTTAGCATTATAAATTGAAATGCAAATATTGGTAGCTAG
Organism: Pyrus x bretschneideri; assembly: GCF_019419815.1. Taxonomy (NCBI): domain Eukaryota; kingdom Viridiplantae; phylum Streptophyta; class Magnoliopsida; order Rosales; family Rosaceae; genus Pyrus; species Pyrus x bretschneideri. The sequence goes on along the minus strand of NW_025999712.1, from coordinate 2,637,458 downwards.
AGACAACTTTTCCAAATTATCATAACAAATAAGCCAACACCAATTTAGAAACAAACAGTAATAATCACAGTCGAAATTTATAATACATAAAATAAGATTGAATGATAAACCATTATCCAATTGCAACCGTTAGATTTTACTCTAGTCCTCCTTCCTCCCGAGTCCACTCCTAATTCCAAAATCAGTCATTCTCACTCCACGCCGTTCATCCCTCGTATCCAACTTTCAGTCATCTTCTCCTTCGTCATCACGACCAACGCAACGGCACCACCCATCCTCCTTGACGACATCCCACTGGCTCGATTCTTTCCTCTTCAACAACATCACTGTTGGCTCAATTCTCTCATTTTTAACAACCTTCACTTATGTTTCTTGCCCATTCGCAACCCTTATAATCCATACCTTCCTTCCACCCAAAATCTAATTCTTTAATCTCACATCGCCGTCGCAAATCCACCGCCCACCTGCCCTCCGTGAGCACTCCATCACTCTCAAGGGTAAAGCTTTCAAATTTTCTTCCGATTTGCGGGTTTCAATTCGAATTTTTGACTCCAGATGTTGTAAAGCACATGTGTGTTCTCTGGATTCACACAGCTATGCAAGGGCTTGTCGGTGGTGTTCATTGGAGGCCACATTGTAGTTCAACTTCTCCCTCATGCTTGTCGGTGGTATTTTTCTCTCGGTTTGGGCACCTTCACTGTCCAATTTTTGGTTTGTTGACTTATGAATTGAAAATTTACTAAAATGTATTGCAAAATATTGCATAAATATGTGTTTATAGTAATGGGTTTTATGAAAAATATGTGAAATTTAGTGTTTCGAACCGTTTGGTTTTGTGGGGTTGATCTGAAAGTCAGCTCTGGTGTTTCGCCTTTCTTGTGTGGAATTGGGAGTTTGTAGCATAGGTGATAATGTTGACATTTTGTTTGTTAAATGTTTGTATTACAAAGGATGGAGTATATGGTTGGTATTGGATTACAGACTTCGTTTTCACTTAGGTTTTGTATTTTGCTGGGATTTGAGTTTCTCTGGGAAAAGACTCGAACTTAATGAATTTCTTTGTGTTTTTTGTTAATCTTAATCAGATCTCCTCGGATTCTTTCCCTACCGCTTCACCCTCCTTGCCTTCATCCTGTTCGTCTCCGTCCTTTACGGCTAGAACTTTCCAGATTTGTTTTTCATCAAAGGTTTTCTTTGCTACATTTCAGAGGAAATTTCAACCAAAAAAAAAATAAATAAATAAGAGAAAAAAAAAAAAGTAATTGGACCCGTGGGCCCGCCCGAATCGGCTGGTTTAAAATGGGCTGAGTTAGGTCCAGTTCCAAAACTCATAATTGCTTTACCCGCCCTACCCTGTTAGATTTTTAAACGGGTTTGGTCCGGTCCATCCAAATTTGGGTCCGGCCCAGCCCGTACCCACCCCTATGTCAGTTTACCTTTATTTTTCATTTCTATCTCAAATTATTTTATTTATTTTCTTTTTCATTTTGTTTCTTTTTATTTAGGTGTGCATTAAAAGTGGAAAAAAAAAATTAATAGTATTTCTCTTTATTTGTAACTGATAAGTAAGAAATCTTTTGTTCGATTATCATGAAATGTAAATTTAAACTATATTAATTATAGTCATTATTATCATCAAAACGTGTTCTATCCTATCTCACTGTGACATCCCACATCGCCCAGGGGAGTGATCCTTATATGTATTCCCATCCATACCTAGCACGAGACCTTTTGGGAGCTCACTGGCTTCGGGTTCTGTAGGAACTCCGAAGTTAAGCGAGTAGCGCGCGAGAGCATTCCCAGGATGGGTGATCCATCGGGAAGTTCTTGTGTGAGTTCCCAAAAACAAAACCGTGAGAGCGTGGTCGGGGCCCAAAGCGGACAATATTGTGCTACGGTGGTGGAGCGGGCCCGGGAAGTGGTCCGCCCCGGGCCGGGATGTGACAATTTGGTATCAGAGCCTAACCCTGGTCGCGTGTGTGCCGACGAGGACGTCGGGCCCCTAAGGGGGGTGAATTGTGACATTCCACATCGCCCAGGGGAGTGATCCTTATATGTATTCCCATCCATACCTAGCACGAGGCCTTTTGGGAGCTCACTGGCTTCGGGTTCCATAGGAACTCCGAAGTTAAGCGAGTAGTGCGCGAGAGCATTCCCAGGATGGGTGACCCATCGGGAAGTTCTTGTGTGAGTTCCCAAAAACAAAACCGTGAGGGCGTGGTCGGGGCCCAAAGCGGACAATATTGTGTTACGGTGGTGGAGCGGGCCCGGAAAGTGGTCCGTCCCGGGTCGGGATGTGACACTCACGCACCAAACACACTTTTGATGATACATAATATCGTTTTTTTCCATAAAAAAAATAAAAATTGTGGAAAAGGATTAAGATGTAATAAGTGGGAGAAACCCATTTTCTCTCCTCCCCTCGTATCCTCTCTCCTTCTCTTTTGCGCTGCAACAGGAGCCCCATTAAACAGCAAGCCGACGACTGCCGAGTGCCAAGTGGACGCAACAGCTCTGTCGTCTACGGGTCACCAAAGGCTCTCAAACTACACATCCAGAATGCTCTTGCCGTCCTTTATCCAATCCCCAAGTTAGTTTCTATAAATTCGTAGGCGGTTTTCCTCAACTTCAAATTTAAGAAACGGTGACCCAGGGTTTACCGGCCAACTTCCGGCCAATATCGCCGGAATTTGACCTCGACCCAAGAGGTAGAATGATCCTCCTCTCGTGGGCTGTTCTCCAATGTAAGTTCTTTTTCCAAATTTTCAACTTTCAGTTTTGGGATTGATTCTTAATTTCGAATTTTATTCGATTTTCTGTATGGATGTCGGAGATGAGACTTATCGTAATTATTGTATCTGTGAAGTTGTTGAAATCCCTAACGATTACGTTCCCGGTTGATAGTTGAAGCATGTCTATAGCATGATATGGGATTGAACCTGTAGAACCTTGTATTATTGTGAATAGGCAATGAATGAACTCTTTTGCATAGGAATTATAAAACTCAGGGAAAGAATGTGAAACTGTGGCACGAAATTAGAAAATGGGGCCAAAATCATGTTATGATGAAGGCAATAGCTTAGCTGGATTCCTTGTTTATTGTAGTTGTATTCAGCAGCTTACTTTGGTTTTGAATTGCCTGCTGTCCAGTAGATGTTTAAGACTTAATGTGGAGGAAATTCTCTCTTGAAGTTGCTTGAACTTACCTATTTGGTAGACAAGGCTACTCAAGGGAGAGCTAGCCTGAGGTGTGAGTGGACATTTATTTAAGAAATGTTTTTCTTTATCAAATATTAAGCATGCCTAGATAAATATGATTTCCGTTATGTTTAGGGGAAAACCAGATTTTACGAATTAATATCAGACCTTATAGTGAATGATCATATTATTCAACTTACATTAGTTGCGGCTAGCTAGTGTATCATAATATTATTTAGCTTACATGTGTATGATCAATATTACATGTGTCATTCTACATACATGTCATTCATCTTACACGTGTATGGTATTACAGAACTTTTAGCATTATAAATTGAAATGCAAATATTGGTAGCTAGAGACAACGTTTCCAAATTATCATAACAAATAAGCAAACACTAATTTAGAAACAAACAGTGATAATCACAACGTAAATAAGCAACATAAATAGTATTTTTGGAATGAAATTCTGGTGCAACAAATGACCTTTTATTGGCTTGTACATATGATATAGTAAACGAATTGCTGAAACCACAACGTTCTGTAAACTCTTGTCCTGCATGCATTGGAGAATAATAGAATTCACTGAAATTGGAATAAGTTGAAATGGTAATGCTTATTGTATATGTGTTTCAGAAAATAGCGGTTTAAGGACTAAATTAATTTTCAAGTCACTTAGCACTACCGTTATGTTTATTGTATATGTGTTTCTCAAAAAGGTTATGCTTGTTGTAGATCAGGTGAGACATGCTAACTGAAAAGGGTTATTCCAATATTATTGTGGAATCTGATAAAGGTTTCTTGAGGCAGTTGCTGATCCGAAAAGCTTCTTCCATCTTAACTGCTATTGGGTGTAAGACTTTTATTGGGCTTACATCTATACAGGAGTCCTAATTGATTAAGGATAAAAGAAAGGAAGTAATATTTGATTATTCCGGATTACTTATGGTGAAGTATAGCAATAATTTTTGGGAATATCAATCCTATTAGTTCATGGATTTTAGAGGTGCTAAAGATTTGTATTAGGGTTTTCTTTATGGGCGAGAAACCTAATACTCTCACCTATAAATATAAGGCTTAGGTCCCACTTTTATACACATTATTCTAGCACAAAACACTACCCCATATAGGAGTGCATAAGGCGTGTAGAGAGAGATGAAGATCTTTGCTTGTTCGTTGCTGATCATGGTTCAATCTTGTTCATATCAATGGCTTCTCAAGGTTAGTACTTGCATATTATAGATCGACTTGCATTGGGTACCTCAAAAAAATCAATTAGGTAGCAGAATGTGGTTTGACGATCCTTATTGTTCAATTTTTTAAGTACTATCCATGTATGTATATATTCTATAAAACATGGTAGAATAATTTTTTGAGTACTATATAGATAATTTCATCAGTTTTTACTAAACCCAGAAGAAGTTGGAGATGGAAACATGCTAACCTTTGTGCTTGATCAATCAATTGTGTTAGTCATCTTCATCCTCCCCATAGAATTCGTAATACTCTCACCTAAAAGACAGATGTTTTCTTGAGATAGAGTTGAGTTTTAAAAAATAAAATTACTTAAATACACTTTAGTGTGAACATATGCACATTTATATGGTATTTGACTAAATTTTGAGAAATCTTTTGTCAAAGTAAATATGAACTGTTGATTATGCTTTCCCTAAATTTGTAGTAAAAATTTTGGTGGTGTTTGCCATATTATGCTTGTAGCTCAAAACCAGAACGTATATGTTGGTTGAATAAATAGAAACTTAAGATTGAGCATATATAGCTCACTGACTGTAAATTATCAACCTAGCTATTCTTCAGTCCTTCGTAAAAACATTAAGGATCGAAAGAGTTGGAACAAACAACTTGAAGCATTACTGTTTAGGAGAAAATCTTTGTTGGTTTAGTGGTTGTATATTGATGATGCGGTCTTCCAGGTGGACACAAAAGTGATTGCAAATTAGAAACATTAATCTAAAGCATACCTTGTCCATTCCTGTCGAAATGCGCGTTTTACTTGCAATCGGGGATTATGCGTGTCAACAAGCTTAGAATCAAATGGCCTTAAGTCTTGCACATTAATAACCTTCAATAACTCCAAAGACGGCAACTTCAAAGTATAAGCTTCACCACAAAAATACTTGAGTTTTGGCAGATTTCCAAGCTCGATGGACTTCACTTTAGGTAATGTAATTATTTCCCCTGCTTCTTCTTCTGCCGCAACGATTTCTTCCATCTGCTCACACTTCCCAACTTTTATGTCCTCTACACTCGCAAGAAGTTTGACTATGGACGAAGAAAACAAGTATTTCAACTGGCTGCAACTATAGACCCGCAGCAATTTCAAGTTTCCGAAACTGCTTCCTGTGAACATTGGTTGTGAACTACCTGTCTCCCAAACACACATTAAACTTGGCAACCTAACTAACCCCAAGGACCTCAATTTTTTGAATGCTTCAACGGAGTGACTACTTTCTTCATGCTCCGGTCCCTTGAGTTGGAAAATCACTTCCATTGAATTACAGCCAAGTACAATAAGATATTCGAGATTATCATCATCATTTGAGTCCTCCAGATTAGTTGGTGTAACCTAGAAAATTAAACACGATCAACAAGATGATACAATACTAATTAAAAGTTGTAATTATAGAGGTTAATTGAACCTGAATTAAAAGCTTACCTCCTGATTAATTGGACGTGGCAATATTTCAATGGGGCGTTGGGCGTTTGGTCTTGAATATGGTATGCATCCACATCCATCAGGGCACCAATTTGATGAACGTGTTGGAGAGGTGCTGAAATCATGACTTGTTGAATCCTTCTCAGACTTATTCTCCAACTTCTTTCTTTGTGGAATTACAGCACCCAATGTCTTCAATTTTTGACATTCTTCCACGCGCATATCTTTTGTGGATGACCATTGAAATGTAGATCCCGCTGGACAAAGACTTGTGAGACGAGGCAGGCCTATTAGATCAAATCTGTTCAGTTTCGGAAACAAAATCATGTCTTTTGTCGCCTCTTCTTCATTTTCCTCTGTGATTCTGACTATAGTTTCCATGTCCCGACATCCACCTATCTTTACCTCTTCAAGATTCAAAAGTTCCGAGGCAATTAAATGCGAGAACACATATTCTAGACCATAACAACGTCTCAATTCCAAATATCTCAAATTTTGGAAGCCCTGGAATCCAGACGGAATGTTTTTCCACAAGTGTGTAAACGAACATTCGGATATCTTCAACTTACGTAATTGGGGACATGTTGGAGATGTCTGCCCATCCATAACTATATGGATTTTCAGATCAAATAGCACGCCTTCAAACTCCATATCACTCAATTCTACCTCTTCTAAACTTGGAAACCATGAAATGCACTTTGATGGAAATATTGCTTTTTCAAATATTCCTGCAGATTGATGCTCAATCCTTGGCGTTGTTTCCTGAAAAAGAAAAATCATTATCGGTTAAACAATTTCAAATTTCCACATATCGGCTGCCTCCTCATATCATAGAGATTGGAGAGTGGGACATACCTCTTGGTTGGAGTATAGCTTGTTGGCTTGGAAGAAACCAACCAAACTCGGTAGATGACAGAGACTCAATTTGGTTAATTTATTGAAAGATATTATATCGGCTTCATTCTCATGTTCCCTCCCCTGCTTCGACACAATTTCTTCCATTTGATCACAGTCACCAATATCTAATTCCTCGAGTTGTACCAAGTTTCTCACTGCTGATAGTGAAAAGGCATATTTTAAGACATCACAATTGAACAATCGAAGGAATCTTAGGTTGGTCAAAAAGCTATTCGGAAGTTGACTAGCTGATTGTATGTGAGGAAATGGTGTCTGCTGGGTCACACTTGTTCCATTTGCAAGATACTCAGTATTTGGACAACGCTCAAGAGCCAAATATTTCAAATCTTGAAATCCCTCTTGGTCTAAATCAGTGAGGACAGAGAAATTCTTAACTTTGCACAAAAACAAATCTTCAGATTTTTTCAACAAGAGCCTAACTGCTTGACTCTCCAACTCCCTTGCATCACCTTTATCAATAATTAGTGAGTTTCTGAATGCATAAGTTGTCATCTCCGAAAACATCTTCGAAAACATCTCGGTACTTCCAATAGCGAATTTTATTGTTGGGCTTTTCAAGACTATGTCTTTTGGCAACAAGTGGATGACATTGGGGGGCATCTGTATGGTTAGAACCTTCAAATGATGAGACAGAGACATCACCTCAGAAATGCTTGCCATCCTCTTATCTTCTCTTCCTGTTCCAAGGTCCCATTTATCAAAGCTACCCATCATATACAACTCTTCAAGTCTACTTAAGCCGGAGAAGATACCATGTGGAATCACCTTAAGATTCATGCAGTTTGTCGTATCTAACAACCTCAACTGTTTAAGTCGTCCAATTTCCCTCGGCAACTCACACATGTAAAAACAATCCCGAAAGCTGAGGATTTCTAAATTCTCCAAACTCCCAATAACATCAGTAGACATGCCATCTAAGTTAGACCCATCTAGGATCAAGGTCCGCAAGTTCTTCAGTACTCCTGGTGATCTTGATGAGCCTAGGTCTTTCATTGCCATTCCCACCAAAGCTAAAACCTTCAGTTCTTTCATCGCATCACAAATGATGTCCATGCTACCTTTTGAAAAACTTCCATTCATCGTCTGTAGAAGCTCAAGTTTTGGGCAACCAACTGGAATCTCCAGATCGCCAACCAGTGAGATTGTGTCATATGTAGCTAAATTTGGCCACTCTTTATTTTCAGCATGACTTCTTACCAGAAATCGATGTGGATCTCTAGAAGCAATCGATATGGCAACATCGCGAACTATGTCATGCATTTTTGTAGTCTCACTCCTGCCACCATCTAGTAACAAAAACCTTCTTTTTAGTTGGTCAACCAAAGAATGCACTCTATTTCTTGCATCTTCCAAAGTAACGATGCTGCTAAAATATCCTCGACCCCACCCATATCGAACCAAATACTCAATTCGAATATTATAATCTTCTGGAAATAAACAACAAAGTAAAAGACATGACCTTGCTTCATCACTCTCCAAGCCATCAAAACTCAATTTTATGCTAGAATAAACTTTGCTGTCCACTCCAGGGATGTTCACTGGGTTAGAATTTCGCAGCTGATTAAGGGCATCTTCCCATGCATGCTTCTTTTTGTTTTCTAGGGCTTTTCCAACAGTAACAATAGCAATAGGTAAACCTCCACATTCCTTCACAACATCTTTTGGAGTGGAATGTAAATCAGGATCATCGAAGGATTCACCTACCATTTCTCTAAAGAGCTCCTGTGATTCTTCTGTTGTTAAAGTCCGGACTTCAATAATTTGTTGACTTCTCATCTCGTTGCAGACTTCCAAATTCCGTGATGTCAACAAAATTTTGCACCCTTTATTAGTATGTTCGTAAGGAAGTCCTATAGCCTTAAAATCAAGCTCTGTCCATACATCATCTAATACAATCAGGATCCTTTTATTTCCGTGAGTCTCCCATATAGCTTTAGTGCTCTTACAGACTCGGGATCCTCATCAAGTTTCAAACCTATTTGGCCTGCAATTTCCGACTGGATCGTCTTAACACTTGGACTTTGAGACACAGTTGCCATTACGATTTCGCCAAACAGGTTCAGTTCTGCCAATCTTGTGATGATTTCTTTCACCATTGTGGTTTTACCCACACCTCCCATTCCACATATCCCGATCAGTCTTACTTCTTCCCTCTTCAAACCCTCTATCACCTCATTGATCTTTGCCATTCTGGACTTAAAATCTTTAAAACCTTCTTTGAATGTTGACCATATCTTTCGTGGAGGTGCAGGATGGGCCATATTTTCAAACGTTCCTTTGTTTTGGAGCTGAAGAACATGCTGTGTAATCTTATAGGCTTTCCGACTCAAGCTCCATCGATGCACACATCGCCTTTTCTTATTAATTTCATCCTCAAAATGCGACACTTTTTGGATCATGTCGTTCACATTCTTTAGCCAACTCTGAACATCGGGTTTGATATTTTCACCGTTCCTTTGGGCAGCATCTACCCATCCTTGCACTCCATCTTTCTTGTCAAAAAGCTTTTTTATCTCACCCCTAAGACTTTCAAGGTTGGAATGGTAATGAATCAAATAGCCAAACTCTGTTCCTATTGGTGTGACCAAGCATTCTCCAATTTTTGAGGCAATTGCAATTATAATTTCCATTGCCTTCTGAAATTAAAGACTACGGCTATAATGCTCCTCTTTGCTGGTGGCTTTTGTATGTCTCCTGCTCAGTGCTCGCCTAAAACAAAACGAGCAACACAACATTAGTAATCAGATATTTTTGTCATGTTTAAATCTAGGTAGTATTTTTATTTTATGCAAAAAAAATTGTGTGCTGATGCTTTGATAGCATTCGAATATAACATCACCATTATGTTTAAAGGGTTAATGTCAGTTTACTATCTTGAAATTTTTCAATTTTTAACATTTCATACATCAAGTTTTTTTGTTCCATTCTGGCATCTAAAGTCATAATTCTAGGATTCTTTCATAAGTTTTCCATTACAATTTATTTTAACTGATGACGTGACACCCATATGAACAATGACTGGACATCACTTGTCAATATGGGCCCACGTGAATATTAAAAAATATAGAAATAAAAAAAATACTAATAAAAAATTTTATGATAAAAAAAACCCAAACCCTGTTGTCTTCCTCACAGTCGCCTTTCTCACCATATGTTATGAAAAAAATAACACATGCATTTGTATGGTCCCCAAACTCACTGTCACATAATATTTTATTTGTTCATTTCTGCTAGCTACCCCAATCCATTTTTTTTTTTTTCTGTTTAGAAAACAATAAAAATTTGATTATAAGGGTGGATTAGCTCACTTTTAGTTGATTATATTTTAATAGGTGACGGTTTCCTTAGGTTTGTTAGTGTTGGAGCTCAGCTGAAATAAAGTATTTAGTGAGCAGTAGAATGTAAAACCAACACTTTTATTCTTGGTCAGGCAGAGTAAAAATAAACGTCTAAAACAACAAATATTGGAAAGAAATAGTTTTCGAAATATGTAGTACCTGTATTGTAAGTCAACACAATACAATTGTCCAGAGTAAAAGTGAAATTATGATATTTATGCTTTGTTCAGCAATAAATCATATGTCTGGAACTCGTAGTGGTGCTTCATTGACACATCCCAACTGAAGTCAAGGCGTATTAGCCGACACCTAGAAGGTGACAAAAGCCATAAAGTATAGATGATGAGCAAATATTTGAATACATAAAACGAAGCTTATAAGTAATTTAAACTAGTAGTGAGGGTGCGCTATGCAGAATGTATCCGTACTACATAAATGTAAATTCAGAGCATATATAAAAATACAGTAACATAAAGATTATTCACATTCTAGGTAGGAAAGATAATTTTACAAACTACAGGATTAAGAATTACTACATTGACTAGTGTGGATGTCAGAACTGACGGGGAATATCGACAGTTGAATCTCACCAGGTTAATTTAGAAATTCAAATACTTGATGCTTTATAAGTTATTAGCAGTTTGTAAAAAATAAAAGTTATTAGTTACGATCACATTAAGCATGACATTCCCTAGTTTAAGTTAGATATGTGATGTCACCCTTCCTGAACATATATGATCGGGCCTTTTACTTGTTACGATTTCAAAGGAACTTCATTTCATATCCTTTTCTTTCTATTTAGACCACTCTCACAAATTTTTCCGTGTTTAAGGAATGATATGCAATTATGTGTTTAGTTGTTTTAAAACTGCGTTTTTTCATTTACTTTTTACGAGGTTCCGGTCGCGGGTCACCGGATTATGCAGTTTCACGCCGGTTTTCTGGGAAATTTTTAAATCATCATAACTTCCACATATCTCAACCAAATTGAGTGATTCAGAATGGAAATGATACCTCGGAATGAGACGAACAGATTGGTACCCTTAGCAACGGCTAACTCGCCATGATTTAGCCAAAAACAGGCAGGAAGGTCCCTGAAATCGACAGAAACTGGGGAGAATTTCAAAAGGTCATTACCTGCTCATTTCTCAACCATTTTTTACGTTCTTTATATGGAAATGAAGCACAAGGAAAAAGGTTATACCTCTTGGAACTCCAAAAAGCAGACGTAAATGTACTGAAATTGGCCTGAAAGTCTCGGCCAAAAACCCAAAGCTTCGAAACCGTGTGTTTTCGAGTTGGGGATTGCCTCAAACTTGACCCAGGGACGTTAGGGAGTTGTGTGGTGTCTTTCAACTCTTCCAAAACGGTGTTGAGTGGTCGGAAAGGTGTCGGGAACTTCGTCGGGAAGTTTCTTTCTCGTCGGAGCTTCGAGCTAGAGCCTCTAGTGTCGGTTTCCTACGAAACGGAGCTCGGGTTAGAGCTCGCGAGGTCAAGAGGGTGGATGTGGTGGTGGTTTGGGCGTTGATTCGGCGAGGTTTGGTGACTTTCGCTGCGTTACAGAAAAAAGAGAGGACGGGAGAGTTTGAGAGGCAGAAAGAGAGGGTTTAGTGAGAGAGAGATATTACAGAGTGTGAGGAGAACGCTGAGAGAAACAAAGAGAGAAAAAGCAGAGTGCAATTGATTGTACATTCCGTAAAGCAAAAGCCTGATCTAACGGAAGAAAATCTCACAACGGGACAAATTTTTAAAAGCCAATACATAATTTATCCAATAGTGTCTGCCCACACTTTCTTACGTGTACACACGTGTGAATTTACACAAGTGTACAAAATTATCTCTTGTTATTGAACTTTAAATCGTTACAAGTTTGATTTGGATCTAGTTAGTGCTAGCAAAAGAGCCAGCGCGTTATTACGGGTTTACAATTTTGTTTAGACATATTAACAACAATATTTACATCTCTATTTACATATATATATATATATATATGTACATCCATATTTACAATCTTATTTACACAAATATACTATTTAGAACTTCTGATTCTCTTCATTGAAACTTCAAAGTTTTTTTCCCCTTGGTTAGAAATTGGAATAAAACTGCAATTATTGAGGTGATTTTTTTTAATTGCTAAAAAATTGGATACTTTCTTCAGTTAGTTTTCAAGTACATTTAATAAGAAATGTCAAAAAACATATATATGCTGATCTACAAATATAAGTATGCCATGAAGAGAAAAATAATAATTACAACTTACACATGTTAAAGCAAACATATGAGGAGCAAATTGCTAATCTCACATTTTCATCTAAGCTAACCACAATAAACTCTTCTATCACAATTCTTAGCCTGCACGCATGAATAAATGTTAGAATTCACATCTTATAGTAAAAGATTTATAAATGTTAGAATTATACTCTTATTCTGCTAAATTGTGAACTGAGAGAAACAAATGCATAGATGTAGGAAAAGATTTATAAAATGTTATAAATGCTTTATTATACTTTGTACCTCATATTTTCAATACAAATTTTAACTCTTGCTCTCATATCATTCATTGGCAACCATTTTTTTTTTCCAAAGTTTGTACTACATTAATGTATTTCAAATTATCTTGCAATTTGACAATTAGCTTTGTAAGATTTCTTTAAAATGTTTAAAAAATGTTGATAAGCACATATTGTCAATAAAAGGGTATTTGTCAGGGATATGTAAATTATTACCTATGAGAATGTTCTTATCTATGAAAGAGAATAGTTAGGAGAGAAAGATAATGATATTATTGTTTTCACTTCTTTTCATTTTTGTGTGTTGTAATTACATACGAAATGTTCTTTATATAGAATCACATTCGCAAAAAATCAAAAAGTAACGTGATCGTTTCTTTTGAAAAATTTCACATAATAACAAACTACTACTGTGACTTTTTTGAAATTTCACGTAATAACAAACCATTACTGTGATCTTTTTGAAACTTCACATAAAAACAAACCATTCTCATAATTTTACAACACTTTCTTTATTTTTAATTATATATTCTTTCCATTTCCTCTCCTTTTTTCCCTCATCTCAGCCAACCCTCTCATGAGTCTTTTCTCACACGTCACTCTCTCTCTTTCCTCTCACTTTCTATGCACATGTTTGTGGCATAGAAAACAATAAAAAATTATAAAGAATTGAATGCAGGGAAACATATGTGTACAATAAGCAACACTATTCACTTTACAAATTTTCCTCAAATTAATAATGAAAATGCTATACAAGATTAGTAATCTGTCCGTTTTCCTTCAAGTAATTCGTCTGATTTTTCTTTGGATAAATAGTAACAAACTATTAAATTGAAAGTTGAATAACAACGACATGGAAAATAGGGTCAAACATGTAATTTTACTGTGCACCAAAGAAAGGAACTTGAAAGCTGGGCAGCAAAAGAGGGGCAAAACCATCCTTTCATTGTTGGTGAACAGTGCGTTCTCTCATAAGATGAACAATGATTTTCTACTTGGTTTTAGCATATAGATAATTTATCCGTTGAGTACTGCCTAAATATACTAAAAAATTAAGATAAATTAAGCACTGGTTCAAACGTTCATGTAAAATTCCATTAAACCCAACAAGATCAGTTTTGTCATTTTGTATTCTCTTTAACAAGAAAAAGACAAAGCGAAAGAGAAATTGATGCATTGCTTACGAACCCCAAATTTTCAAACGACAATACATGGTTCGAGCCATCCTCACTCTCTCGTGGCACTACAATTTACATCATTTCACGGTAGAAACATCACAATTAGAGTTGGGGATTGCCTCAAACTTGACCCAGGGACGTTAGGGAGTTGTGTGGTGGCTTCCAACTCTTCCAAAACGGTATGGAGTGGTCGGAAAAGTGTCGGAAAAGTGTCGGGAAGTTTCTTTCTCGTCGGAGCTTCGAGCTAGAGCCTCTAGTCTCGGTTTCCTACGAAACGGAGCTGGGTTTGAGCTCGCGAGGTCAAGAAGGTGGATGTGGTGGTGGTTTGGGCGTTGATTCGTCGAGGTTTGGTGACTTTTGCTGCGTTCCAGAGAGAAGAGAGGACGGGAGAGTTTGAGAGGGAGAAAGAGGTTTGAGTGAGTGAAAGAGATGTTACAGAGTACGAGGACAACAGAGAGAGAGAGAGAGAGAGAGAGCAGAGTGCAATTGATTGGATTTGGTGGGGTGACTTTCCGTTAAGGGAAGAAAAATCTTACGGGATAAATTTTCAAAAGCTAATCGGCAATTCACACGTGTGAATTTACACAAGTATACAAATTTATTGCTTGTTATCAAAATTTAAATTGTTACTTGATTTGGATTTAGTTTATATTTATGCATACATAACGACGACTACTCAAATATATTAAAAAAGAGATGAATTACGCATTGGTTCAAACATTCATGTAAAACTCCATTAAACCCAACAAGATCAGTTTTGTCATTTGTATTCTCCTTAACAAGAAAAAGACAAAGTGAAAAGGAAATGAACGCAGTGCTTACGAACCCTAAATTTTCAAACGACAATACATGGCTCGAGCCATTCTCACTCTCTCGTGGCATTACAATTTACATCATTTCACGGTAGAAGCGTTGCAATTAGAGTTGCGTATTTTTTTTTATCTTTGTGTAAAAATATCTCAAAAAAAAATTATTCTCTTGTTTTCGGTCAAATAACTAATCACATTAAAGATAAAGCAAATTAAAGTATAGTAAAATTTATACGAAAGTAAAGCAAAGCAAAGAAACAAGCCTAAAAGTAAAAGTGCAATCCTTTCCAAAAGTAAAGCACACTAAAAGTAAAGTAAAGAAACAAGCCTAAAAGTAAGGTAAAATTTATTCGAGACCGTTAGTCATGCAAATTGAATGAACAATTTTAAAATAGTGATACAATCAATACATTTATTTTTACTTTTAACACATTTTTACTAATTTTTATCCTTTAAAATAATGTTTTTTAGCCAAATTAAAACTACATAAGTAAACCCAATACATCAAATCACACAAACGCACCCCTATGTCATACATTTAAATCACACAAAGAGACAAACTTTTCACATTTTCACACACCAAATGAAAGCTTGATTTAATGGAAGAAAAATCTCACAACAGAACAAATTTTTAAAAGCTAACAGATTGTTTGGGCCCAAAATATTGGGATTAGGCCGAGCAGCAGGATGTGCTCGGCCCAAGGTAATAACACATGCTATGGGCCAAATAATGAGACTCGGACCAGCTGGCAGGGTCGGCCAGATCCGATCTTAAGTAGTCCAGATAAACGAGGAAAGGTCGAGGAAATCCTGATGCAACCAGGATTCTCGACCGGCAAGGGATAAAACCTCAAAAGTAGGAGAATTCAGAATCCCAATAGGACTGGGATTGTTTGAGTTAAAGGTGAGATGGGACAAGGACTCCCAATCCAAATCAGAATGGGAATCAAGGAGCGAGGTGCTATAAATACAAGAAATTACGCAATAGAAACCCCTTCAACATCAGCATACAATTGCCCTGCGCAAATTCTCTCAAACACCTTGAGATTTTTACTTTTCTTTTCCCGCCGACACACCTTTAGTTTGGATAAACAGCACTGTGGAAGCAACCGGTGAGCACCTTCAGTTTGGATAAACAGCACTGCTGCCGCAGAATCAGCCGACCGAGACACACCTTCAGTTTGGATAAACAGCACTGCGTTGAGGTCGACCGATTATCTATCTAAGTCTCGGCCGAGGAAGGTTTTCGAACCTTTGTTGGTAGAGGTCATCTTACTAAGCCGTTTCGGCATAGTTGGGTGTTACGAATTGCCTTGCTCGGCGCATTGGAGGCCGAGTGAGTTTATGATTGGATACTCACAAGTGAGTTTCAGGGTTCGGCATTCCGACGGCCGAACTACGTTTATCATCAAGACATACATCACATTCGAATACCTGTGCCCGTATAGTTTGGTCTCAATTCGGTGTGCTTATACTCTTACGAATATAATCACAGTGGCCGAATCAGGCTTCGACGAGTTGTGAACTCCGTAGAATTAGTAACCTTGTCTTCAGGCTATAGAATCCAGAGACCGAGAGCGTTCCTTCCTCGGTCGCAATCGCAAGATACAGAAGTCAACAGCGCGCTCAACGCGACCGCATCAAATTTTACTCCTCGGCCGAGCTCGGCCGACGAGTTGGCACGCCCTGCATTCAACCGAAGGACATTAGTTAGCTCATTAGTTATTCGGCCTTTTACTTGTTGCGATTTCAAAGGAACTTCATTTCATATCCTTTTCTTTCTATTTAGGCCACTCTCACAAATTTCTCCGTGTTTAAGGAATGATATGCAATTATGTGTTTAGTTGTTTTAAAACTGCGTTTTTTCATTTACTTTTTACGAGGTTCCGGTCGCGGGTCACCGGAATATGCAGTTTCACGCCGGTTTTCTGGGAAATTTTTAAATCATCATAACTTCCACATATCTCAACCAAATTGAGTGATTCAGAATGGAAATGATACCTCGGAATGAGACGAACAGATTGGTACCCTTAGCAACGGCTAACTTGCCATGATTTAGCCAAAAACAGGCAGGAAGGTCCCTGAAATCGACAGAAACTGGGGAGAATTTCAAAAGGTCATTACCTGCTCATTTCTCAACCATTTTTTACGTTCTTTATATGGAAATGAAGCACAAGAAACAAGTTTATACCTCTTGGAACTCCAAAAAGCAGACGTAAATGTACTGAAATTGGCCTGAAAGTCTCGGCCAAAAACCCAAAGCTTCGAAACCGTGTGTTTTCGAGTTGGGGATTGCCTCAGACTTGACCCAGGGACGTTAGGGAGTTGTGTGGTGGCTTCCAACTCTTCCAAAACGGTATGGAGTGGTCGGAAAAGTGTCGGGAAGTTTCTTTCTCGTCGGAGCTTCGAGCTAGAGCCTCTAGTCTCGGTTTCCTACGAAACGGAGCTGGGTTCGAGCTCGCGAGGTCAGGAGGGTGGATGTGGTGGTGGTTTGGGCTTGATTCGTCGAGGTTTGGTGACTTTTGCTGCGTTCCAGAGAGAAGAGAGGACGGGAGAGTTTGAGAGGGAGAAAGAGGTTTGAGTGAGTGAAAGAGATGTTACAGAGTACGAGGACAACACAGAGAGACAGAGAGAGAGAGAGAGAGAGAGAGAGAGAGAGAGCAGAGTGCAATTGATTGGTGGGGTGACTTTCCGTTAAGAGAAGAAAAATCTTACGGGATAAATTTTCAAAAGCTAATCGGCAATTTCTCCAGCAGTGTCTGCCGACACTTTCTTTTGTGCACACGTGTGAATTTACACAAGTATACAAATTTATTGCTTGTTATCAAAATTTAAATTGTTACTTGATTTGGATTTAGTTTATATTTATGCATACATAACGATGAGTACTCAAATATATTAAAAAATAGACGAATTACGCATTGGCTCAAACATTCATGTAAAACTCCATTAAACCCAACAAGATCAGTTTTGTCATTTGTATTCTCTTTAACAAGAAAAAGACAAAGTGAAAAGGAAATGAATGCAGTGCTTATGAACCTAAATTTTCAAACGACAATACATGGCTCGAGCCATTCTCACTCTCTCATGGCATTACAATTTACATCATTTCACGATAGAAGCGTCGCAATTAGAGTTGCATATTTTTTTTTATCATTGTGTAAAAATATCTCAAAAAAAAATTATTCTCTTGTTTTCGGTCAAATAACTAATCACATTAAAGATAAAGCAAATTAAAGTATAGTAAAATTTATACAAAAGTAAAGCAAAGCAAAGAAACAAGCCTAAAAGTAAAAGTGCAATCCCTTCCAAAAGTAAAGCACACTAAAAGTAAAGCAAAGAAACAAGCCTAAAAGTAAGGTAAAATTTATTCATTTTGAGACCGTTAGTCATGCAAATTGAATGAACAATTTTAAAATAGTGATACAATCAATACATTTATTTTTACTTTTAACATATTTTTACTAATTTTTATCCTTTAAAATAATGTTTTTTAGCCAAATTAAAACTACATAAGTAAACCCAATACATCAAATCACACAAACACACCCCTATGTCATACATTTAAATCACACAAAGAGACAAACTTTTCACAGCTTGATTTAACGGAAGAAAAATCTCACAACAGGACAAATTTTTAAAAGCTAACAGATACTTTAAATAAACAATGAAGCCTTTATGTGCTGTGTGATGTAATGGACTAATAGTGGTGGTTGTTATCATTCAATCAATAATGATCCATTTTAGATGGATAAAGCATCTGGTACAAAGTGACGAAAAGGAGAATGGTGCCCGTGATTTGTGCGTGCAAGCTGGAAAAAGAATAAAATATTTGAAATCATTTCTATGTGTAGTGAACGATTAGAATGAATTGATATTTTACGCGATCCGCGGAGAAGGATTCGGAAAGGTTAATGGTCATAGTTTCTCACGTGCACACTCGTGTGAATTTCACACAATTTTGTGTACATATTTACCCGTTTATTAAACGAGTGTAGTTTCTTTATTACAAGTCTAATTTGGATCTAGTTTGCGCTCATACGTTAGTAACGATGAATACTATCTCGATATACTAAAAAATGATACAAATTAAGCACTGGCTCAAACATCCACGTATCCGCTGAACCAACAGGGGCATTTTGATCAATTCTCATATTTGAAAATTAAAATTCGATATAGTCGGAACAAGTTATCACAAACTTGTTAGAGAATTTGAATGTGGAATGGTATCATGGACAAGGAGGACATATTACCCATTAGAATATACATTTTGATTTGGTGCATCATTTTAGCGTAGATTAGATAACCAAAGGATTATGTTCGGTTTGGTTTCAAACTTTGGCTTGGTGCATCATTTTGCCAAATTAGCAACTGAAGTAAAGAGACAATAGATTTCAGAATGATCCTTTGCCATCTCTACAAGTGTTGAATGAAGATCGTGAGCAAACTAATCAACGTAAAACGCACACTCATTCTCCTTCAATTCAATTGCAATTTAGTTCAACTGTAAAGCTCTATAATTTTTGGATACAAAACGACATATCATGCCAAATACCAACTGCAAAATGCAGCCTATGGTCATCCATTCAAGTACATTACTTCTCGACACTAACCTGTAACTCCAATGTTCTGCAGTCATTTTTCTTGAGCAAGCGGTCATCATCGAACCTGTTAAAATTAAAGGGATGCAAAGACACATATCTATACTGACAATATTTTAACTAAATAAGGAAAAATAAAACTGAAGCCTATTCTACGACAACAAATCAGCATTGACTGATAATATATCCATTAGTTATACTGATATTTGCCATGGACGAGTTTTCATATTTTGAAATCGTTACTTAATAACTTCATGTTTGATATCATCGAGAATGTCTTTCTCAATATAGGCAATCCAACAATCACCTGTCATTTGATTGAGTAACCAATTCTTCACAATCCTCATAGCACAAAATGCTCTCTACACTGGGAGATGCAACTGGTAACATGAGTGCTAATGTCAACATCAAGTAAACTAATAGGTAAACAGTTTCTTATTTTGTCTCAACCATTTTTTGTGCAAGATCCGCAATCCCATTCAATCTTGAAAACTCAACGCTCGAGCGCATGTCCATATGCATCTTAAGTAATATTTATATTTAATTTTAAATAAAAATTTAAAATAATTTATAATCAATATACAATAAACGAATATGATTAAATAATCTTTATAATCCTTAAAAAAAAAAAATTCGACGAGAATGCTCATTCATATTTTGTTTTCTCTTTGTTTTCTTTCTTCTCCCTTTTCTTCACGTGGACTCCCCCTTTTCCTTTTCCTTTATTTCTTTCTGCAATTCCACCATCACCTTCTTTTCCTTCTTTTTTTTTTCCCCCTTCTTTACTTTCCATTTTTTCTTTGTCTGGCACCAAGGCTAATGGGGAAATTCATGGTCTCAAGGCTGAAGGGACCCTTTTGTATATATCCAACCAACTCGCGTGGGTAGCAAGTAGTTCTTTACCACAATAATAAAAAAATGTTAACTCATCGTATAATTGCGGGAGTCCAAATTCGTCAGTGACTAATCAGCCATAGGTGTGATTAGCCACTTTATCACAATAGTAGAAAAATGTCAAACCTCTGCATGATGGTATGGGTCCAAGCTTATTAGTGACCAACCGCTCATCGATGACTAATCTAACAAAATATATTATTTGACAAAAAAAAAACAAAAAACTCTCATGAGTATACTACGTATAAAATTTAAAAGTATACAAACTTAAACCAATTCACTAAAACGACATCGTTATAGGAGAAAAAGATAAGGTTTGAGCTTTTCAGATTTCTTTGCGATGGTGGCTCTGCAAGTCAGCCAGACACCGGTTTAAAGAATATTCAGATGCCACAGCTCGAATCCACCGTCAAGACGTGGGTTGTCGTTTCCATAGGCTAGCTTCCGATCTCAGAAGTGGGTTGTCGTTTCCGTGGCTGTCGGAGGGTCACCAAGGACTTGAAGCCCACAAGGCAACAGGCGAGACTAATTTGTACTATTCAATTATGAGAAATTTTTGAAGTATTTAATCATAATGAAATTACAAGAGAAGGCAAAAATCGTAAAGAAATTTTGTATGGAAATCTTCAATCTCCAATCGATTTTCTCCATCGGAGTTGAGGTTACCGGGAGGTTTTCCCCAGTTTTCCTCCAATGCAGATCAGGGTGGACACGGGTTGGTTCTGTGCGGTTTTGAAGTGAAACTGAATTTTTTGCCAGTTCGGTTCGGTGTGAATTTGAAGCTTGAATTAATCAAGATAAAACCAAACCATTTGGTTACAGTTTAATTCGGTTTCAAAAGGTTTTGATTTCGGTTTCAAACCATTTGCAAACTAGGATGTTGTAGCAACTAGAGGCAGACCCACATGATCCTGTCTCGCCATCAATGACACAAACTGTATAGATTTCATTTCCTTTGTGTCTTCTGAATATGCCACCAATTTGTTGTTTGGACTGACCTCAAGAAGGATTAAGAAAATGAATTTGAAATGTTGGGATCGTCATAATATAAACCACTGCATTGTAATGTTGGTGTACCACTCATCCAAGATTTACATGCTCCGGAGGAGCATCAGGTCCGGGGGGGGCATGCTATCATACACAGACTGGATGTTCGACGTCACCCTTGCTGCTTTTGGTTTTGGGTATTAAGAGTATCTCCAAAATGATAATTGATAGCTTATGTGATAATTTGACATTTTGTACAATATTTTGCTCTACCCGATATGTTAAATAATAATGTCATTTAATAATTTTTTTAAAGATGTTCTATGCGGAACGTACTCTATTCCTTTGAGAGTCCTTTGATAGTAATAGTAGGGGCCTTTTCGTTCAGGTGCAGATGTATCATCCTCCTTGATCAGCTAGTCCACACTGATATTAAATTAAATATTTTCTTAATTTTGTCGGTGTGATTCGGTTTCGGCTTGATTTCAGATGTTCAAAGGCAAAACCAAAACGTTTCTTCATACTACGGTTCGGATTCAAACCAAAATCGTTTTAAAATCGTAAAAATCAAATCATTTGGTGCGATTTAATTTGATCCGTGTTTTGATTTTGAATTTCCGATTCCAAGTGCTCATTCCTAAATGTAGTGGCATATGGAATACTCACGTATAAATGAAATCCCACATAATCTTTGGGGGATGGTAAGATTGTTTAAAGCCTTTGGATCCTTTGGTTTGTATACCATCTTCAAGTCCAGTGTAATCCTTAACTTAATGAAATTCCACAAAATTTTTAAGTTTTTTAATACACATAATTTTAAATGAATTTTAAAAAGACTACCCCAAAATTTAAAACTTTTTAAGGGTAAATTTGTTGTATAGGACTATCTTAAACTGGACTAATTTTAGGGACTAAGTTGGACTGTCTTAAAATAGACTAAACTGAACTAACTTAGTGAAGTATTTGGTACAGTGTCGGACTAAAAAACAGGATAATAAAAAATAAAAAATAAACTCATATATGTTACAAAATATTTAAATTATTTGCTTCAACTTCAATTTCAACCACCATTAAAATTTTCAATCCAAATTTTCAACATCCAATTCCCTAATCCAACACCAAAATGCTAAATTTCAAAATACCTAGTTCAAAAATCATCAAAAACCAATCATCCCCCTCTAGTGGAAGAACATATACATTATTTATACCGAATGATTATCTTGATTCTGTCGCCGATTACCTTAAGCAAGCTTCTAACATTCAAGTTAATTCTTGATGCATGACCAGAAAATTCCAAAACTTGACAAGAAATGCAACTACAAATTTTCTATCTTTCAAATGAAAAATTGGGACAAATTGCAAATTGGATTTGGTAATTCAGAAAATTAGAGACAGAGAATTGGGGGAGGGAGTTGCCAAATGTCTTCAAGGAAGCCATATTTGATGAGCTCCTAGTTCTCGAACTTGTCGAGGTCTAGAAGAAAGCACAAGCTTGGAGATAGATTGAAACTTTGTCTTGATTTTGGCAAAATTGTGTGTTTGTAGTTGATACCCAAGAGGAGTGGACGTTTTGAAATTCTACGTATCCAACATTGCAATTCCTAATTCGTCTTGATTATGGGAAATTTGATGTCCGCTGGGACTTAAAAACTGCGAGAGAGATGGAAGGCTTAGATAGTCTTGGATGTAAGGAGATAACTTCCTAGCGTTTGGTGGCCTAGAGAAGGATATGGTGGTCGGTGGAGTGGTATCTGGAACTGCATGCACGATGTTCAGTGGTGCGAGAGCTGGAGTTACTGAATCAATTGATTGCCAGCCTAGGAAGAATGAAAGCTTAATTGCAGTGGGTTGGGGATCTGAGGAAGACGAAGAGGAAGATGAAGCGAGCTAAGGAAGTCAAAGAGAGGAAGATGCAGACGAAGACGAAGTAGACAAAGCTAAGAGCTCTTAGTGAAGGAGTTAATCGAGGCGAATCCGGCATAATCCCATTAAACGTAATCCCTATACCTGCCAAACATTGGTGTCTAGTCTAGTGAACCTTAAGGAGCCTAAACAAACACACCCCGGTAGCTCTTGAGTCAGCTCAAAATTAAGCGAACGATGCGTTTATTTCAACCTGCCCTCCTCCTTGTCCTACATCCGGTGGCTACTCTTAAATTTCAGGTAGACGAGCCATAGGTCCACTTCAACAACACCGATATTGTCCCTACTTGGCCACTTGCTTAATCCATCAGGTGTGGGGTTTTAATACAAAAGATATCGGTGTTAGTTAGAATAGGGTAATTCTATATAAAAAGGCTTATTCTCAAGCCCTCTGGCCGATGTGGGACATAGGAATTCTAACACTTCCCTGCACGTGAAACCCCATTTTATGGGTCACACGTGAAGTTCCACACATCGACAACCACGTGGAGCCAAGCTAGGGTTCACCTGTTTGCGCGGGGCCAATGGGGACCCATCTGTTCATGTGGTATCTCTTTGCCTACGTGGAGCCAAGTCGGGTCTCACCCGTTTGCGCAGGGTCAATGGGAACCCATCCGTTCACATGGATGTACAGGGTCGTCCCCTGTCTTTGATACCATCTTAAATTTCAGGTAGACGGGCCATTGGCCCACTCCAACAACACCGATACTGTCCCCACTTGGCCACCTGCTCAATCTGTCTAGTGTGGGGTTTTAATACAAAAGACCTCAGTGTTAGTTAGAGTGGAGTAATTCTATATAAAGGGCTTATTCTCAAGCCATCTGGCTGATGTGGGATAGAGGAATTCTAACATCTTAAATTTCAGGTAGACAGGCCACGGGCCCACTCCAACAACACCGATACTGTCCTTAATTAGAGACATGCTCAATTCGTCAGGTGTGGGATTTTAATCCAAAAGGCCTCGGTGATAGTTGGAGTGGGGTAATTCTATTTAAAGGGCTTGTTCTTATGCTTTCTAGCCGATGTGTGATAGAGGAATTCTAACAACTACCGATAATTATCTATCTTTTTCTTTTGTGAATAAACGAGTATATTTGAAAAGGAAGAAGAGACTAATCCCAATACAACAAGCCCAATTTCCAAGATTTCATGTATCATCTATGATGTGTACATAAGAGGTGGCTAATCATCTATGATGTGTACATAAGAGGTGGCTAATCATCTATGGCGTGTTTACATATAGGGAAAGGAAAAGGCGGAATAGGAGTCATTCCCCATTCATGATTATTCCTCTGTTTACCAATTCAACCGGAATGCACAGTGTTGCGGGACCTATGTAAAATCAGGAGTTCAATTCCTAATATTGACAGAATTAGATTACTTACACAGAGGTAGTATTTGGATTCCGGGGAGAAGGCTTTATCCGAAATCAAATTTTTCTTCCCAAAGCACCCTTCACCTTCAACGCTCCCTTCTATTTTCTCGTTGTCTTTCGCCATCCTCTCTAACAGCTATGTGCTCCTCCGCCGCCGCCTCTATGCACCCCATGCATTGCTGTGTCGAACTCTTTCAATTTGGGGCTCAGTTGCCGATTCTAATTCCAAAGACTGCAAATTCAGACTCTCGTTAGAATTTATAGGGGATAAGGATTGCAATTGGGCATCCTTAAAACACTTGAAAGATCAACCATTCAACAACATATTAGCTTGAATCATTACGCATAACCACATAGGGAAGGTCAGGGCAGAGCATTACGTTGAATCCTTGATGGTGAGGTAGGGAGGGAGAGCAAAGAATGGTCGAAGTCTCAGGGAGGGTAGTCACGGTCGAGCGTGAGTGAGAGGGTGAGGAGAAGGCGTTTTGTCAGCAAATCAGAGAATGAAGAGGATTGATCAGATTGAATTTAAAAGGACTTAAAAAGCCTTTCTCACAGAAATTAAAAATAAAATAAATTTTTTTATTAAATATAAAAACGATTAGCATATAATATAGATTATTTAGAATAGGGGCATTTTAGTAATGACATTAGTTTTCATTCCGATGCATGACAATTAGTAAACAACTTATATGGACTCAATATCAATTCTACGCCGTTTCCAGACAGTTTTAATAAACAATTTCAATAGGAATCTGATTCTGATTCCACCTCATTTCAATTCTTCTTCAATCCAATTCCTCCTCAATTCAATTCCTCTCAATTTGATTACAGATTAGTAAACGCGCCCCTAGGGTTGCCTAGCATTATATTGACTACTAGCAGTGCAGCAAACATGATGACTTACCAAGCAATTCCTATAAGATGGTTACTTTCCAATTCAAGGTAACAATCAGACATCTCAAAGTTTTCGAATTCTGTCTAGACATATGAATTATGAGATGTAAATTCATCAAATTGATCAATTAATTGATTGATTTTAACCTTTTTATGGGAAATAAGACTCGATGACTATGGTTTTTACAACTTTTGCAAATGTTTGCACTAACCTTAAAATCTCTGATGCTTGACCATTCTGTGTGCAGATTTTATAATGCTGGAACTGGCACCAAGACTCCAACCACTAAGATGTGAGAGGTTTGGACGGATTACTGCAACTACTAGTGAAAACACACGATTCAAGGTCATCTTCAGCCGTCTTTTGGAACACCAGGACAGCCTTGAACAATCATCGTTGTCACGACTTAAGAAAGAATACCAAATTCTGTTATTTCCTACCGGTCTTCTGCACAAAACTGTTCCATCCCAGTCTACAAGCTTGTTGAAAGAGGACCAGAGTTGTATGTCATGGCTCAATAAACAAGCACACAACTCTGTCATCTATGTAAGCCTAGGAAACACAACATTCATAGACAGTAAAAACTAGCTGAAATGGCACGAGGTTTGGCCAACAATAAGCAGCCTTTCTTGTGGGTCGTTCGGATGACGAACAATTATTTGGAGCACTCACTTATCCTCAAGCGAGACGACCACGTCCTTTTTGGAGAATGCCGGCACACCTTCATAAGGATGTGGGCGTTTCGGGTCTCTCGTTGCCTTGAGCAAAGTAACGAACGTAAAATGCACACTTTTTCTCCTTCATTTTTAGTGTCTTAATACTATTCAACTCCAAGCATATTACTTGTCCCATGATAACCTTGCCCCCTAGCTTTGACAAGCTTAATCCATGGGTAGAAAAGAAATCATCAATAGCTGCCTTAAGTGAGTCAGCAGTATTACTAACGGCTTGTACAATGCATAAAAAAGGCTTGATCATATGACCTTTATCCACAAAACGTATTACAATAGCCAATTGCTTCATTGAAGACATGTTATGAAGCTCATCGATAAGAATGGAAAAGTGCAAACCACCAATATCATTAAAGACATGCTTTCCATTGAAAAAGCAGTTATGACCTCCTTCTGAGTATCAGGTGAAGTCAAATTCAGACTTAAGGGAGGATTTCTCAATGTGATAACTTTTAACTCCTCGTGGCGACCACATTGGAAATTCCAGAGTCCAAGAAAAACTCCTTCGTTGTTTGAACCTTCATGTTCATCGCCTCCACAAAATATAAGCCCTTGATGCAAAAGAAACCTCATACAAACAATTGATACATCCAAAAAAGTTTTACATTCCTTTGGTGCTTGGTGTTGCTTTAATAAAGCATCATAAGTTCTCCAAGCCTGGTTGAGGGCGCTATTCCGTCCTCCAACATGACCCTGCAACCTTTCCTTCTTCCAATTCGAAAACCCTTTACTAACAAAGCAATCACCGCTAGCTTGCTCTCCCATATTTAGCTTAAACAGATAACAACATAAACAATACGAAGCATCTTTTGCTATACTATCTTCCAACCAAGTCGGAAACTCATAAACCAAGCAGATATAAACCTTATTGGTCCCTCACTGGTATTCTTGTGGGGGAACTCATGGTCTCGAGTCTGAAAATGACCCTTTTGTATATATGCTCTTTGAACTTGCTCTCGAACTCGAACATTTGGATGCTAATCCCAAATTCAAGTGCGCAACCCGGGATCAACAACAAGATCTTCCAAGTTGATTTCAACGCAAGCTTGTTTCGAGCTTTTGTCGTTCTCCTTCCAATACGATGACGACTCCATTGACTCATCAAATGATTTTCTTTTCAAATACTGCATCTCTACTTCAAAATTTTGGGTCTTTTAGCAAATATATCATACGAACAAAAAATTCTTCAAAATCCAAATAATTATTCCAGTATCATCCAACACGTAGAAATACTACAAAAATCTTCCTATACCATTGCAAGGGTACACAAAAAATTCATTAAATTAGATTTACAGAGGAAAAAGTAAAATAAAAAATTAAAAACCGGGGCTTTTTACATCTAGTGAGATCCAGAGAGCCAAAGTGAAGAGAAATTGCTTCAGATATCACTGGGTGTGCATATGAGTGAGAAAGGGCAACATTTTAGAGTGGCTAACCATTTTCGAGTTGGCCACTTTCAAGCCATTTTTCGGCCAAACCACGGCGAGTTAGTCATCGAAAAAGGTACCATTCTCTTCATCTCGTCGAAAAGTATGATTTTCGTTTTTGAATCACTCGATTCGTTGAGTATTGAAGAAGTTATGAACATTTAAAGTTTACCCAGTTTCCGGCTAGTTTTCCAGTTTTCCTGCGTACCAGCCTTCTTTCAAGCTATTTTCTGGCCATCTCCGGCAACTATTGGGCCTCCAAATAAGTATAATCTAGTTCTACACTTTCCTATCTTCATTTTGATATATTATGGGTGGAATTTGGTTAAGAATCGATTGAGTTACGAAGCTTTGAAAATTGCCCAAAGAGTTTTAAACAAAAGGACCAAAATCATGGATGGTGGACAATCTTAGGGATCATTTCTATTGATTATGCAAATCTTTGATTATGCAAATCTTAGGAACCATTTTGACTATTTAGCCTAATATCAATATTATTTGTAGTTTGATATAATATTTAGACAATCAAAATTTGTCGTTCAGTCAAATAGAGCAAAAGATGCTGACAAAGGCTCATTTCTTACTTAGGGTGAAAAGGTAGAGTAAAATATTGTTAGGTGAAAGAGAGAATAAAAGAGTGGGGGAGGAACTATTTTGCGATTCAAACGTGTAATCCTAGCTTAGGAATGACACTAATCTTCTTTGTACCGTTCTAATTTTATGAGATGTCCATGAAGGAGATTTCATGGCGGGTTGCTCACAGCGAATTTAAGAGAACATTGATGCTTGAACAATGAAGATCTTGGTTGTCAAATTGGGCTCTGATTTGCTATGGAGTTCAGGGTTTATTTATTTATTTATTTTTTTGTGGGAGTTCCAATTTCAATTTGAGCTTTTGGAGGGATACAAAAAAGAGGTGATTGATTAATTACGATCTCTAACGAAATCCAACACAAAGCAACATAATATCGTGACCAATGCTCACATTTTTGGTAGTGGTAATTCAATCCAAAACTACCATAATTTTAAGATACAATTCAATTGTAGTATGGAAAAATTCCAATTGTGGTATTTTAGATGTTGGAATCGGAACATTCAGTTCACTAAAATGACATTGTTATATAAGAAAAAGACAAGAATTGAACTTTCCAAGTTCTTCTTTGTGATGGTGGCTCCACAAGTCATGCCGATATCGAGCTCTACAAATCATGGATGCCATATTGCTAAATCCATCAGAAAAATTCTCAACGAAAACTCTCATATGACCTATCATCTTAATATTTTCTCGTAATACGCATCAATACAAACTTGTGAGCGCAACCATTAGAATTAAAATAAAGATTCCACGGAATTACAAAGTTTAAAGATAGTAAGATAATTTTGTATTACCATGGTTGATTGATTACCTTATGCTGTCCGTTTACCTTTATTTTTCATTTCTATTATAAATTTCTTTATTTCTTGTCCTTTTCTTTCCTTTTTGTCTCGCCTCCCTCCCTCCCGCATCCTCTCTCCCTCTTCTCTTAGCGAGCCGACGACTGCCGACGCAACATCTCCGTCGTTCACCGGTCACCAACGCCTGTGAAACTACACATCCAGAATGCTCTTGCCGTCCTTTATCCAATCCCCAAGTTAGTTTCTATAAATTCGTAGGCGATTTTCCTCAATTTCTAATTTAAGAAACGGTGACCCAGGGTTTTCCGTCCAACTTCCGGCCAATATCGCCGGAATTGGACCTCGACCCAAGAGGTAGAAATGATCCTCTTCTCGTGGGCTGTTCTCCAATGTAAGTTCTTTTTCCAAATTTTCAACTTTCAGTTTTGGGATTGATTCTTGATTTCGAATTTTATTCGATTTTCTGTATGAATGACGGAGATGAGACTTCTGGTGATTGTTGTATCTGTGAAGTTGTTGAAATCCCTAACGATTACGTTCCCGGTTGATAGTTGAAGCATGTCTATAGCATGATGTGGGATTGAACTCTGTAGAACCTTGTATTATTGTTAATAGGCAATGAATGAACTCTTTTGCATAGGAATTATAAAATTCATGGAAAGAATGTGAAAATGTGGTAGGAAATTAGAAAATGGGGAACAAAATCATGTTATGATAAAGGCAATAGCTTAGCCTGACTCCTTGTTTATTGTAGTTGTATTCAGCAGCTTACTTTGGTTTTGAATTGCCTGCTGTCCAGTAGATGTTTAAGACTTAATGTGGAGGAAATTCTCTCTTGAAGTTGCTTGAACTTACCTATTTGGTAGACAGGGCTACTCAAGGGAGAGCTAACCTGAGGTGTGAGTGGACATTTATTTAAGAAATGTTTTTTCTTTATCAAATATTAAGCAGATTTTATGAATTAATATCAGACCTTATAGTGAATGATCATATTATTTAGCTTACATGTGTATGATCAATATTACATGTGTCATTCTACAAACATGTCATTCATCTTATACGTGTATGATATTACAGAACTTTTAGCATTATAAATTGAAATGCAAATATTGGTAGCTAGAGACAACTTTTCCAAATTATCATAACAAATAAGCAAACACCAATTTAGAAACAAACAGTAATAATCACAGTCGAAATTTATAATACATAAAATCAGCAACATAAATAGTATTTTTGGAATGAAATTCTGGTGCAACAAATGACCTTTTATTGGCTTGTACATATGATATGGTAAATGAATTGTTGAAGCCACAACGTTGTGTAAACTCTTGTCCTGCATGCATTGGAGAATATTAGAAATCACTGAAATTGGAATAAGTTGAAATGGTAATGCTTATTGTATATGTGTTTCAGAAAATAGCGGTTTAAGAACTAAATTAATTTTCAAGTCACTTAGCACTACGGTTATGTTTATTGTATATGTGTTTCTCAAAACGGTTATGCTTGTTGTAGATCAGGTGAGACATGCTAACAGAAAAAGGTATTTCCAATATTATTGTGGAATCTGATAAAGGTTTCTTGAGGCAGTTGCTAGTCTGAAAAGCTTCTTCCATCTTAACTGTTACTGGCTGTAAGACTTTTATTGGGCTTACATCTATTTAGGAGTCCTAATTGATTAAGGATAAAAGAAAGGAATTAATATTTGATTATTCCGGATTAATTATGGTGAAGTATATCAATAATTTTTGCGAATATCAATCCTATTACGTCATGGATTTTAGAGGTGCTAAAGATCTGTATTAGGGTTTTCTTTATGGGCAAGAAGCCTAATACTCTCACCTATAAATATAAGGCTTAGGTCCCACTTTTATACACATTATTCTAGCACAAAACACTACCCCATATAGGAGTGCATAAGGCGTGTAGAGAGAGATGAAGATCTTTGCTTGTTTGTTGCTGATCATGGTTCAATCTTGTTCATGTCAATGGCTTCTTAAGGTTAGTACTTTTAGAGTGCATATTATAGATCGACTTGCATTGGGTACCTCGAAAAAAATGAATTAGGTAGCAGAATGTGGTTCGACGACCCCTATTGTTCAATTTTTTAAGTACCATCCATGTATGTATATATTCTATAAAACATGGTAGAATAATTTTTTGAGTACTTTATAGATAATTTCATCAGTTTTTACTAAACCTAGAAGAAGTTGGAGATAGAAACATGCTAACCTTTATGCTTGATCGATCAATTGTGTTGGTCATCTTCATTCGTCATCTTCATTTTCATCCTCACTGTACAATTCATCATCGTTATCCTTCGTGTTTTAGAAATAAAAGACAGATGTTTTCTTGAGATAGAATTGAGTTTTAAAAAATAAAATTACTTAAATACAATTTAGTATTTGACTAAATTTTGAGAACACTTTTGTCAAACTAAATATGAACTGTTGATTATGCTTTCCCTAAATTTGTAGTAAGAATTTTGGTGGTGTTTGCCATATTATGCTTGTAGCTCGAAACCTAGCTATTTTTCAGAACATTAAGGATCGAAAGAGTTGGAACAAACAGCTTCAAGCATTACTGTAGTCTCGGTTGTTTAGGAGAAAATACGTAATTGTTTAGGAGAAAATCTTTGTTGGTTCAGTGGTTGTATATTGATGATGCGGTCTTCCAGGTGGACACAAAAGTGATTGCAAATTAAAAACATTAATCTAAAGCATACCTTGTCCATTCCTGTCGAAATGCGGGTTTTACTTGCAATCGGGGATTATGCGTGTCATCAAGCTTAGAATCAAATGGCCTTAAGTCTTGCACATTAATAACCTTCAATAACTCCAAAGACGGCAACTTCAAAGTATAAGCTTCACCACAAAAATACTTGAGTTTTGGCAGATTTCCAAGCTCGATGGACTTCACTTTAGGTAATGTAATTATTTCCCCTGCTTCTTCTTCTTCTGCCGCAACGATTTCTTCCATCTGCTCGCACCAATCAACTTTTATGTCCTCTATACTCACGAGAAGTTTGACTATGGACGAAGAAAACAAGTATTTCAACTGGTTGCAACTATAGACCCACAGCGATTTCAAGTTTCCGAAACTGCTTCCTGTGAACATTGGTTGTGAACTACCTGTCTCCCAAACACGCAGTAAACTTGGTAACGTATGTAACCACAAGGACCTCAATTTTTTGAATGCTTCAACGGAGTGACTACTTTCTTCATGCTTTGGTCCCTTGAGTTGGAAAATCACTTCTATTGAATTACAGTCAATTACAAAAAGATTTTCGAGATTATCATCATCATTTTGAGTCCTCCAGATTAGTTGGTGTAACCTAGAAAATTGGTTACAATTTTGGTTGTCAAATTGGGCTCTTATTTGCTAGGGAGTTTAGGTTTCAATTTGAGCTTTTGAAGGGAGACACAGGATGGGTGATTGATTAATTACGATCTCTAACGAAATCCAACACAAAGCAGCATGATGGCGTAATCAATGCTCCAAAACTTGATAATTTTAAGATACAATCCAATTGTAGTATGAAAAAAATTCACATTGTGGTATTTTGGATGTTGGAATCGGAACATTCGGTTCACTAAAACGACATTTATAAAAGAAAAAGACAAGGATTGAGCTTTCTAGGTTCTTTTTCTTTGCGATGGTGGCTCTACAAGTCTGGCCGATACCGAGCTCTACAATGGTGGGCTCTGCAAATCATGGTTGCCATGAGCTCTACAATGGTGGGCTCTGCAAATCATGGTTGCCATGAGCTCTACAATGGTGGGCTCTGCAAATCATGGTTGCCATGAGCTCTACAATGGTGGGCTCTGCAAATCATGGTTGCCATATTGCAAAATCCATCAAAAACATTCTCAGGGAAAACGTTCATATGACCTATCATCTTAATATTTTCTTGTAGTGCTCATTAATATGAACGCGTGAGCATAAGCAAAACGAATTTCAGAACTAAAATAAAGATTCCACGGCATTACAAAGTTTAAGGATAGTATAATAAATTTGTATTACCATGATTGATTACCTTATGCTGTTAGTTTACCTTTATTTTTCATTTCTATTTCAAATCATTTTATTTCTTTTCCTTTTCATTTTGTTTCTTTTTATTTAGATGTGTATTAAAAGTGAAAAAAAATTAATGATATTCTTCTTTATTCGTAACTTATACGTGGAAAATCTTATATTCGATTATCATTACATGTGAATTTGAATTATATTACATCTAGCCATTATTATTATTATCAAAACATGTTCTATCTCATCTCACATACCAAACGTACTTTTGATGGTAGATAATATCATTTATTCCAACAACTTAAAAAAAAAAAAAAAAAAGGAAAAGAATTAAGATGTAAAAAATGGGAGAAACCATTTTCTTTCCTCCTCCCTCCTCTTTTGGGCTGCAACAGGAGCCCCATTAAACAGCAAGCCGACGACTGCCGATTGCCGACGCAACAGCTCTGTCGTCTACGGGTCACCAAAGGCTCTCAAACTACACATCCAGAATGCTCTTGCCGTCCTTTATCCAATCCCCAAGTTAGTTTCTATAAATTCGTAGGCGATTTTCCTCAACTTCAAATTTAAGAAATGGTGACCCAGGGTTTTCCGGCCAACTTCCGGCCAATATCGCCGGAATTTGACCTCGACCCAAGAGGTAGAAATGATCCTCTTCTCGTGGGCTGTTCTCCAATGTAAGTTCTTTTTCCAAATTTTCAACTTTCAGTTTTGGGATTGATTCTTGATTTCGAATTTTATTCGATTTTGTGTGTGAATGTCGGAGATGAGACTTATGGTAATTGTTGTATCTGTGAAGTTGTTGAAATCCCTAACGATTACGTTCCCGGTTGATAGTTGAAGCATGTCTATAGCATGATGTAGGATTGAACTCTTTTGCGTAGGAATTATAAAATTCATGGAAAGAATGTGAAAATGTGGCACGAAATTAGAAAATGGGGGCCAAAATCATGTTATGATGAAGGCAATAGCTTAGCCTGATTCCTTGTTTATTGTAGTTGTATTCAGCAGCGTACTTTGGTTTTGAATTGCCTGCCGTCCAGTAGATGTTTAAGACTTAATGTGGAGGAAATTCTCTCTTGAAGTTGCTTGAACTTACCTATTTGGTAGACAAGGCTACTCAAGGGAGAGCTAGCCTGAGGTGTGAGTCGACATTTAAGAAATGTCTAGATAAATATGATTTCCCTTACGTTTAGATAAATATGATTTCCCTTACGTTTAGGAGAAAACCAGATTTTATGAATTAATAGCGGACCTTGTAGTGTATGTTCATATTATTCATCTTTCGTTAGTTACGGCTAGCTAGTGTATCATAATATTGTTCAACTTATATGTAATGTAAGTGATCAACATTACAGTATATTCAGCTTTCCATTCTACAGACATGTCATTTCAACTTACACATGTATGGTATCACGGAATTTTTAGCATTATGAATTGAAATGCAAATATTGGTAGCTAGAGACAACATTTCCAAATTATCATTATAAATGGCAATACAAGAACTCGAGCACAAATAAGCAAAACACAAATGATGCGAATTTAGAAACAAACAGTAATAATCGCAATCGAAATTTATGGTACATAAAATAAGCAACATAAATAGTATTTTTGGAATGAAATTCTGGTGCAACAAATGTCCTTTTATTGGTTTGTACATATGATATAGTAAACGAATTGCTGTAGCCACAACGTTCTTTAAACTCTTTTCCTGCATGCATTGGAGAATATTAGAAATCACTGAAATTGGAATAAGTTGAAACGCTTATGCTTATTGTATATGTGTTTCCAAAAATAGCAGGTTAAGGACTCAATTAATTTTTAAGCCACTTAGCACTACGGTTATGTTTATTGTATATGTGTTTCTGATAAAGGTTTCTCTTGAGGCAGTTGGTAATCTGAAATGCTTCTTCCTCACACCTGAACTGCTATTAGCTACCTCGGAAAAATGAATCAGGTAGCAGATTGTGGTTTTAGATCCAAACTGTTCAATTTTTCAAGTGCTATACATGTATGTATATATTATATAAAACATGGTAGAATATTTTTTGAGTGCTATATAGATAAGTTGGAGATGGAAACATGCTAACCTTTGTGCTCGATCAATCAATTGTGTTCGTCCTTCCTGTTGGTTTCGTCATCTTCATCCTTGCCTTCGATTTCGTCATCGTCATCCTCACTGTCGATTTCGTCATCTTCATCCTCATTGTCGATTTCATCATCTTCATCCTCACTGTCGATTTCGTCATCTTCATCCTCACTGTCGATTTCGTCATCTTCATACTTACTGTATTAGAAATAAAAGACGATGTTTTCTTGAGATACAATTGACTTTTCTAAAATATATATATATATTTAAATACACTTTAGTGTGCACATACTCGCATACACACACACACACACATATACATTAATATATGTATGCTATTATATAGTCTTCTGTAAAAACTTTAGAAATTCCACGTATACATCAAGATTTAAAAGTGAGATGTTAAAAAAAAAAAAATCATCTTTAAATACGCACACATAAGTGATTGAAAATTACAAACTTTAAAGTAAAGCATATCAGTGGTTGTATATTGATGATGCGGTCTTCCAGGTGGACACAAAAGTGATTGCAAATTAGAAACATTAATCTAAAGCATACCTTGTGTCATAAATACCTTGTGTCCATTCCTGTCGAAATGCGGGGTTTACTTGCAATCGGGGATTAGGCGTGTCAACAAGCTTAGAATCAAATGGCCTTAAGTCTTGCACATCAATAACCTTCAATAACTCCAAAGACGGCAACTTCAAAGTATAAGCTTCACCACAAAAATTCTTGAGTTTTGGCAGCCTTACAAGCCCGATGTACTTCACTTTAGGTAATGTAATTATTTCCCCTGCTTCTTCTTCTGTCGCAACGATTTCTTCCATCTGCTCACAGTTATAAACTACTATGTCCTCTACACTCGCAAGAAGTTTGACTATGGACGAAGAAAACAAGTATTTCAACCGTTTGCAACATTGGACAACCAGCAATTTCAAGTTTCCGAAGCTGCTTCCTGTCAACATCGGTTGTGAACTACCCGTCTCCCAAACACGCGTTAAACTCGGCAATGTATCTAACCACAAGGTCCTCAATTTATTGAATGCTTCAAGGGAGTGACTACTTTCTTCATGCTTTGGTCCCTTGGCATGGAAAATCAATTCCATTGAATTACAGCCAAATACAATGAGATTTTCGAGATTATCATCATCATTTGAGTCCTCAAGATTAGTTGGTGCAACCTAGAAAATTAAACACGATCAACAAGATGATATAAAAGTTGTACTTATAGAGGTTAATTGAACCTAATTTAAAAGCTTACCTCCAAATTGATTGGACGTGGCAATATTTCAATGGAGCTGTGGGCGTTTGGTCTTGAATATGGTGTGCATCCACATCCATCAGGGCACCAATTTGATGAACGTGTTGGAGAAGTGCTGAAATCATGACTTGTTGAATCCTTCTCAGACTTATTCTCCAACTTCTTTCTTTGTGGAATTACAGCACCCAATGTCTTCAATTTTTCACATCCGAACACGTGCATATCTTTTGTGGATGACCATTGAAATGTAGATCCCTCTGGACAAAGACTTGTGAGACGAGGCAGGTCTTCTAGTTTAAATCTGTTCAGTTTCGGAAACAAAATCATGTCTTTTGTCGCCTCTTCTTCATTTTCGTCTGGGATTCTGACTATAGTTTCAATGTCCCGACATCCTGATATCCTTACCTCTTCAAGATTCAAAAGTTCCGAGGCAATTAAATGCGAGAACACATATTCTAGACCAGAACAACGTATCAATTCCAAATATCTCAAATTTTGGAAGCCCTGGAATCCAGACGGAATGTTTTTCCACAAGTGTGTAAACGAACATTCGGATATCTCCAACTTACGTAACTGGGGAAATGTTGGAGATGTCTGCCCATCCATAACTATATGGATTTTCAGATCAAATAGCACGCCTTCAAACTCCATATATTTCAATACTACCTCTTCTAAACTTGGAAACCATGAAATGCACTTTGATGGAAATATTGCTTTTTCAAATATTCCTGCAGATTGATGCTCAACCCTTGCCGTTGTTTCCTGAAAAAGAAAAATCATTATCGGTTAAACAATTTCAAATTTCCACATATCGGCTGCCTCCTCATATCATAGAGATTGGAGAGTGGGACATACCTCTTGGTTGGAGTATATCTTGTTGGCTTGGAAGAAACCAACCAAACTCTGTAGATAGCAGAGATCTAATTTGGTTAATTTATTGAAAGATATTATATCGGCTTCCTTCTCATGTTCCCTTCCCTGCTTTGACACAATTTCTTCCATTTGATTACATTTATCAATATATAATCCCTCGAGTTGTCCCAAGTTTTTTGCTGCTGATAGTGAAAAGGCATATTTTAAGACACCACAATTTGACAATTTAAGGAATCTTAGGTTGGTCAAAAAGCTATGCGAAAGCTGACTAACTGACTGTATGCGAGGAAATGGTGTCTGCTGGGTCACACTTGTTCCATTTGCAAGATACTCAGTATTTGAACACTCCACAAGGATCAAAGATTTCAAATCTTGAAATCCCTCTGGGTCTAAATCAGTGAGGACAGAGAAATTCTTAACTTTGCACAAACACATTTCTTCAGATTTTTTCAACAAGAGCCTAACTGCTTGACTCTCCAACTCCCTTGCATCACCTTCAAAAATAATTAGTGAGTTTGTGAATGCATAAGTTCTCATCTCCGAAAACATCTTCGCAAGCAACTTCGAAGACATGTCGGTACATCCAATAGCGAATTTTATTGTTGGGCTTTTCAAGACTACGTCTTTTGGCAACAAGTGGATGAAATTGGGGGGTAATTCTATGGATAGAACCTTCAAATGATGAGACAGAGACATCACCTCAGAAATGCTTGCCATCCTCTTATCTTCTCTTCCTGTTCCAAGGTCCCATTTATCAAAGCTACCCATCATATACAACTCTTCAAGTCTACATAAGCTGGAGAAGATACCATGTGGAATCACCTCAAGTTTCCAACATTTTGTCGTATCTAACAACCTTAACTGTTTAAGTCGTCCAATTTCCCTCGGCAACTCACGCATGGAAGCACAATCACGAAAGCTGAGGATTTCTAAATTCTCCAAACCCCCAATAACATCAGTAGACATGCCATCAAAGTCAGACCCATCTAGGATCAAGGTCCGCAGGTTCTTCAGTACTCCTGGTGATCTTGATGAGCCTAGGTCTTCCATTTTCATTCCCACCAAAGCTAAAACCTTCAGTTCTTTCATCTCCATACAAATGATGTCCATGCTACCCTTTGAAAAACGTCCATTCATCGTCTGTAGAAGCTCAAGTTTTGGGCAATCAACTGGAATCTCTAGATAGCCAACCAGTGAGATTGTGTCACATGTAGCATGACTTCTTACTAGAAATCGATGTGGATCTCTTGAAGCAATCGATATGGCAACATCGCGAACTATGTCATGCATTTTTGTAGTCTCCCTGTTGCTACTATCTATCAACAAAAACCTTCTTTGTAGTTGGGCAACCAACGAATGCACTCTATTTCTTGTATCTTCCAAAGTAGAGCAGTTGCTAAAATATCCTCGACCCCACCCATATCGAACCAAATACTCAATTGGAATATCATAATCTTCTGGAAATAAACTACAAAGTAAAAGACATAACCTGGCTTCATCACTCTCCAATCTATCATAACTCCATTTTATGCTAGAATAAACTTTGTCGTTCACTCCAGGGATGTTCACTGGGGTAGAATTTCGCAGCTGATTAAGGGCATCATCCCATTCACGCCTGCTTTTCTTTGCTAGGGCTTTTCCAACCGTTACAATTGCAATAGGTAAACCTCCACATTCATTCACAACCTCTTTTGCAATGGAACGTAAATCAGGATCATCGAAGGATTCGCCTACCATTTCTCTAAAGAGCCCCCATGATTCTTCTGTTGTTAAAGTCGGGACTGCAATAATTGGTTGACTTCCCATCCTGTTGCAAACATCCGAATCTCGTGAT
The DNA here is from genome assembly GCF_019419815.1 of Pyrus x bretschneideri. Classification (NCBI taxonomy): domain Eukaryota; kingdom Viridiplantae; phylum Streptophyta; class Magnoliopsida; order Rosales; family Rosaceae; genus Pyrus; species Pyrus x bretschneideri. The sequence continues at coordinate 2,598,519 of NW_025999712.1, read as the reverse complement.
GTCAACAAAATTTTGCACCCTTCATGAGTATCTCTGTAAGGAAGTCCTATAGCCGCAAAATCAGGCTCTTCCCAGACATCATCTAATACAATCAGGATCCTCTTTATGCCCTTGAGTCTCCCATGTAGCCTTCGTGCTCTTCCGGGCTCGGATTCCTCTTCAAATTTCAAATCTATTTCGTCTGCAATTTCCGACTGGATCTTCCTAATACTTGGACTTTGAGACACAGTTGCCATCACAATTTTATCAAACAGTTTCAGTTTTTCCAATCTTGTGATGGTTTCTTTTACCATTGTGGTTTTACCCACACCCCCCATTCCACAAATCCCGATCATTCGTACTTCTTCCCTCTTCAAACCCTCTATCACCTCCTTCATGTTTGCCTTTCTGGACTTAAAATCCTTAAAACCTTTTTCGAATGTTGACGATATCTCTGGTGGAGGTTCAGGACGGGCCACATTTTCAAATGTTCCTTCATTGTGGAGCTGAAGAACGCGTTGTGTAATCTTATAGGCTTTCCGACTCAAGCTCCATCGATTCATATGTCGCCTTTTCTTGTTAATTTCATCCTCAAACGGCAACACTTCTTTGACCATGACCTCGTTCACATTCGTTAGCCAACTCTGAACATCAGGTTTGATACTTTCACCATTCTCTTGGGCAGCATCTACCAATCCTTGCACTTCATCTTTCTTTTTCAAAAGATTTTTTATCTCACCCTGAAGACTTCCAAGGTTGGAATGGTAATTAAACAAATAGCCAAACCCTCTTCCTATTGGATCGACCAAGTACTCTCCAGTTTTTGAGGCAATTGCAATTATAATTTCCATTGCCTTCTGAAATCAAAGACTAAGGCTATAATGCTCCTCTTTGTTGGTAGCTTTTGTACGTCTCCACCTCAGTGCTCGACTAAAACAAAACAAGCAACACAACATTAGTAATCAGATATTTTTGTCATGTTTAAATCTAGGCTGTATTTTTATTTTATGAAAAAAAATTGTGTGCTGATGCTTTCATAGCATTCGAATATAACATCACCATTATGTTTAAAGGGTTAATGTCAATTTACTATCTTGAAATTTTTCGATTTTTAACATTTCATACATCAAGTCTTTTCGTCTCATTCTGGTACCTAAATTCATAATTCTAGGATTATTTCATAAGTTTTCCATTAGAATCTATTTTAACTGATGACGTGACATCCATATGAACAATGACTGGACATCATATGTCAATATGGGCCCACGTGAATATTAAAAAATATAGAAATAAAAAAATACTAATAAAAAGTTTTATGAAAAAAAAAACCCAAACCCTATTGTCTTCCTCAGTCGCCTTTCTCACCATATGTTATGAAAAAAATAACACATGCATTTGTACGGTCCCCAAACTCACTGTCAGATAATCTTTTATTTGTTCATTTCTGCTAGCTACCCCAATCCATTTTTTTTTTTTTCTGTTTAGAAAACAATAAAAATTTGATTATAAGGATGGATTAGCTCACTTTTAGTTGATTATTTTTTAATAGGTGACGGTTTCCTTAGGTTTGTTAGTGTTGGAGCTCAGCTGAAATAAAGTATTTAGTGAGCACTAGAATGTAAATCCAACACTTTTATTCTTGGTCAAGCAGAGTAAAAATAAATGTCTAAAACAACAAATATTGGAAAGAAATAGTTTCCGAGAAATATGTAGTACCTGTATTGTAAGTCAACACAATACAACTGTCCAGAGTAAAAGTGAAATTATGATATTTATGCTTTGTTCAGCAATAAATCATATGTCTGGAACTCGTAGTGGTGCTTCACGAACTTTGACACATCCCAACCGAAGTCAAGGTGTATTAGCCGACACCTAGAAGGTGACAAAAGCCATAAAGTATAGATGATGAGCAAATATTTGAATACATAAAACCGAAGCTTATAAGTAATTTAAACTAGTAGTGAGGGTGCGCTATGCAGAATGTATCCGTACTACATAAATGTAAATTCAGAGCATATATAAAAATACAGTAACATAAAGATTATTCACATTCTAGGTAGGAAAGATAATTTTACAAACTACAGGATTAAGAATTACTACATTGACTAGTGTGGATGTCAGAACTAACGGGGAATATCGACAGTTGAATCTCACCAGGTTAATTTGGAAATTCAAATACTTGATGCTTTATAAGTTATTAGCAGTTTGTAAAAAAATAAAAGTTATTAGTTACAATCACATTAAGCATGACATTCCCTAGTTTAAGTTAGATATGTGATGTCACCCTTCCTGAACATATATGATCGGGCCTTTTACTAGTTACGATTTCAAAGGAACTTCATTTCATATCCTTTTCTTTCTATTTAGGCCACTCTCACAAATTTCTCCGTGTTTAAGGAATGATATGCAATTATGTGTTTAGTTGTTTTAAAACTGCGTTTTTTTCATTTACTTTTTACGAGGTTCCGGTCGCGGGTCACCGGATTATGCAGTTTCACGCCGGTTTTCTGGGAAAATTTTAAATCATCATAACTTCCACATATCTCAACCAAATTGAGTGATTCGGAATGGAAATGATACCTCGGAATGAGATGAACAGATTGGTACCCTCAGCAACGGCTAATTCGCCATGATTTAGCCAAAAACAGGCCGAAAGGTCCCTGAAATCGACGGAAACTGGGGACAATTTCAGAAGGTCATAACCTGCTCATTTCTCAACCATTTTTTACGTTCTTTATATGGAAATGAAGCACAAGGAACAAGTTTATACCTCTTGGAACTCCAAAAAGCAGACGTAAATATACTGAAATTGGCCTGAAAGTCTCGGCCAAAAACCCAAAGCTTCGAAACCGTGTGTTTTCGAGTTGGGGATTGCCTCAGACTTGACCCAGGGACGTTAGGGAGTTGTGTGGTGGCTTCCAACTCTTCCAAAACGGTATGGAGTGGTCGGAAAAGTGTCGGGAAGTTTCTTTCTCGTCGGAGCTTCGAGCTAGAGCCTCTAGTCTCGGTTTCCTACGAAACGGAGCTGGGTTCGAGCTCGCGAGGTCAAGAGGGTGGATGTGGTGGTGGTTTGGGCGTTGATTCGTCGAGTTTTGGTGACTTTTGCTGCGTTCCAGAGAGAAGAGAGGACGGGAGAGTTTGAGAGGGAGAAAGAGGTTTGAGTGAGTGAAAGAGATGTTACAGAGTACGAGGACAACAGAGAGAGAGAGAGAGAGAGCAGAGTGCAATTGATTGGTGGGGTGACTTTCCGTTAAGGGAAGAAAAATCTTACGGGATAAATTTTCAAAAGCTGATCGGCAATTTCTCCAACAGTGTCTGCCGACACTTTCTTTTGTGCACACGTGTGAATTTACACAAGTATACAAATTTATTGCTTGTTATCAAAATTTAAATTGTTACTTAATTTGGATTTAGTTTATATTTATGCATACATAACGACGAGTACTCAAATATATTAAAAAATAGATGAATTACGCATTGGCTCAAACATTCATGTAAAACTCCATTAAACCCAACAAGATCAGTTTTGTCATTTGTATTCTCTTTAACAAGAAAAAGACAAAGTGAAAAGGAAATGAATGCAGTGCTTACGAACCCTAAATTTTCAAACAACAATACATGGCTCGAGCCATTCTCACTCTCTCGTGGCATTACAATTTACATCATTTCACGGTAGAAGCGTCGCAATTAGAGTTGCGTATTTTTTTTATCTTTGTGTAAAAATATCTCAAAAAAAAATTATTCTCTTGTTTTCGGTCAAATAACTAATCACATTAAAGATAAAGCAAATTAAAGTATAGTAAAATTTACACGAAAGTAAAGCAAAGCAAAGAAACAAGCCTAAAAGTAAAAGTGCAATCCTTTCCAAAAGTAAAGCACACTAAAAGTAAAGTAAAGAAACAAGCCTAAAAGTAAGGTAAAATTTATTCATTTTGAGACCGTTAGTCATGCAAATTGAATGAACAATTTTAAAATAGTGATACAATCAATACATTTATTTTTACTTTTTAACACATTTTTACTAATTTTTATCCTTTAAAATAATGTTTTTTAGCCAAATTAAAACTACAAAAGTAAACCCAATACATCAAATCACACAAACACACAAACGCACAAACGCACCCAATACATCAAGTCATACATTTAAATCACACAAAGAGACAAACTTTTCACATTTTCACACACCAAATGAAAGCTTGATTTAACGGAAGAAAAATCTCACAACAGGACAAATTTTTAAAAGCTAACAGATACTTTAAATAAACAATGAAGCCTTTATGTATCATTCAATCAATAGTGGTGGTTGTTATCATTCAATCAATAATGATCCATTTTAGATGGACAAAGTGACGAAAAGGAGAATGGTGCCCGTGATTTGTGCGTGCAAGCTGGAAAAAGAATAAAATATTTGAAATCATTTCTACGTTTAGTGAACGATTAGAATGAAATGATATTTTACGCGATCCGCAGAGAAGGATTCGGAAAGGATAATGGTCATAGTTTCTCACGTGCACACTCGTGTGAATTTCACACAATTTTGTGTACATATTTACCCGTTTATTAAACGAGTGTAGTTTCTTTATTACAAGTCCAATTTGGATCTAGTTTGCGCTCACGCGTTAGTAATAATGACTACTATCTCGATATACTAAGAAATGATACAAATTAAGCACTGGCTCAAACATCCACGTATCCGCTGAACCCAACAGGGGCATTTTGGTCACTTCACATCTTTGAAAATTAAAATTCAATAAAGTCGGAATAGGTTGTCACAAACTTGTTAGAGAATTTGAATGTTGAATGCTATCATGGACAAGGAGGACATATTACCAATTAGAATATACATTTTGGTTTGGTGCATCATTTTAGCGTAGATTAGATAACCAAAGGATTATGTTCAGTTTGGTTTCAAACTTTGGCTTGGTTTCAAAGGATTATGCCAAATTAGCAACTGAAGTAAAGAGACAATAGATTTCAGAATGATCCTTTGCCATCTCTACGAGTGTTGAATGAAGATCGTGAGCAAACTAATCTACGTAAAACGCACACTCATTCTCCTTCAATTCAATTGCAATTTAGTTCAACTGTAAAGCTCTATAATTTTTGGATACAAAACGACATATCATGCCAAATACCAACTGCAAAATGCAGCCTATGGTCATCCATTCAAGTACATTACTTCTCGACACTAACCTGTAACTCCAATGTTCTGCAGTCATTTTTTTTGAGCAAGCGGTCATCATCGAACCTGTTAAAATTAAAGGGATGCAAAGACACATATCTATACTGACAATATTTTAACTAAATAAGGAAAAATAAAACTGAAGCCTATTCTACGACAACAAATCAGCATTGATTGATAATATATCCATTGGTTATAATGATATTTGCCATGGACGAGTTTTCATATTTTGAAATCGTTACTTAATAACTTCATGTTTGATATCATCGAGAATGTCTTTCTCAATATAGGCAATCCAACAATCATCTGTCATTTGATCTTCCATTTGATTAACCAATTCTTCACAATCCTCATAGCACAAAACGCTCTCTACACTGGGAGATGCAACTGGTAACATGAATGCTAATGTCAACAACAAGTAAACTAATGGGTAAACAGTTTCTTATTTTGTCTCAACCATTTTTTGTGCAAGATCCGCAATCCCATTCAATCCTGAAAACTCAATTCTGGAGCGCATGTCCATAATGTGCATCTTAAGCTGATTTTCAAGCATTGTCAAGTGCCAAAAAGTCCCTTAAAAAAAAAAAAAAAAAAAAACAGTATCATCAAGTCAAGTCCCGAAAAGTCATTCGGGTATACTGAGCAAGCTGAATCAACTTTTGTTTGTTAAAAGTAGATATGAATATCACTTGGATTCATACATGTCACACAAAGAAGCAACTCAATATTTGTCGCAGTGAAACGAATATTTAGCTCTTGGAGTTGCATTTCGATAACATTACAAAACATCTCAACATGATAATGATGCATATAAGTCCCCGCCGAAATTATTTTATCCCTACAGTTTGAAACATGTCACTCATGTTAGGAACTTTAATCTGATGTTTGTCACATACAGAGAAAAAAAAAAAAAAAAACTGATTGAGTGAAGAATCAACCACTTTTTCAGCTCTTCCTTACATATGCTAAGTTAATGACTAAGTTAATGGCGTGTGGGAATTTTGACAAGGAAGATCACTCAGAGGATGGTTCTAATGGAATACATACTTGTTTTAATTTCTTTCATAATTTGGTTGGTTTTTCGAACTCACGCTGAAATATAAGAATACATAATCTTTGAAAAGCCAACAAAATTCGCGTAGAAATACAAACAACTTTTACATTATTGTGATAAAATGCCACCTTTATTGGATCTGCTAACATGATGGTACATGCCATTTCACATGTGTTTACCACCACTTTATTTTCTTTTTCTCTTCTTCACGTGCCCACACTCCCCACTTTCACTCCACTCCTTTGTTTCTTTCTTCCACTTTTTCTTCACATTTTTTTATTTGTCTGCCACAATTCATCACTTTTCTACTTCTGGATTGCATGCCAGACACCACCATCTGTTTTTTTTTTTATCTTTCTTTTACCTCTTTCTTTTTCTTTTCTGGCTCAACTTTCACCATCTTTTTTAGAGAGAATTCTGTCAGAGTGAGAATTGTGAGAATTCTGTAATTATATTTGTTTATCGTATATCACACGATCAATTTTTGTTAAATAATATTTATATTTAATTTTAAATAAAAAATTTAAAATAATTTATAACCGATATACAATAAACGAATGTGATTAAATAATTTTTATAATTCTTAAAAAAAAATTCGACGAGAATGCTCATTCATATTTTGTTTTCTCTTTGTTTTCTTTCTTCTGCCTTTTCTTCACGCGGACTCCCCCTTTCCCTTTTCCTTTATTTCTTTCTGCAATTCCACCATCACCTTCTTTTCCTTTTTTTCCCCCTTCTTTACTTTCCATTTTTTCTTTGTCTGGCACCAAGGCTAATGGGGAAATTCATGGTCTCAAGGCTGAAGGGACCCTTTTGTATATATCCAACCAACTCGCGTGGGTAGCAAGTAGTTCTTTACCATAATAGTAAAAAAATGTTAAGTCGTCGTATAATTACGGGAGTCCAAATTCGTCAGTGACTAATCACGCATAGATGTGATTAGCCACTTTATCATAATAGTAGAAAAATGTTAAATCTCTGCATGATGTTTTGAGTCCAAACTGATTAGTGGCTAATCACTCATCGATGACTAATCTAACAAAATATATTATTTGACAAAAAAAAAACCAAAAAACTCTCGTGAGTATACTACGTATAAAATTTAAAAGTATACAAACTTAAACCAATTCACTAAAACGACATCGTTATAGGAGAAAAATATAAGGTTTAAGCTTTTCAGATTTCTTTGCGATGGTGGCTCTGCAAGTCAGCCAGATACCGGTTTAAAGAAAATTCAGATGCCACAGCTCGAATCCACCGTCAAGACGTGGGTTGTCATTTAATAATTTTTTTTATCTTTTTGTGGAGTCTAATGATTAAGGCAACCAATCAAATATTTCAAAAACATAACCACATTTATTATATATTATATTAATCCATAAAAATATCATTTAATGAATTTCACATATGCTGTCAAATTTGATAGCAAAATGCCTTGCCTTCAAATGATTCAGCGCCACGTAAGAAATTGAAGGTTCGGTTGGAGAAAATTTGCTGCTATTTTTTATTGTTGTATGTCTAAGTGACAATTTTGACATCTCATTTAAAGATGCTCTATACGGAACGTACTCTATACCTTTGAGACCTTTGATAGTAATAGTAGGGGCCTTTTCGTTCAGGTGCAGATGTAATGATGTATCATCCTCCTTGATCAGCTAGTCCACACTGATATTAAATTAAATAATTTCTTAATTTTGTCGGTGTGATTCGGTTTCGGCTTGATTTCAGATGTTCAAAGGCAAAACCAAAACGTTTCTTCATACTACGGTTCGGATTCAAACCAAAATCGTTTTAAATCGTAAAATTCAAATCATTTGGTGCGATTTAATTTGATCCGTGTTTTGATTTCGAATTTCCGATTCCAAGTGCTCATTCCTAAATGCAGTGGCATATGGAATACTCACGTATAAATGAAATCCCACATAATCTTTGGGGGATGGTAAGATTGTTTAAAGCCTTTGGATCCTTTGGTATGTATACCATCTTCAAGTCCAGTGTAATCCACCAAAATCCTTAATTTAATGAAATTCCACAATATTTAAGTTTTTTAATACGCATAATTTTAAATGAATTTTAAAAAGACTACCCCAAAATTTTAAACTTTTTTAGGGTACATTTGTTGTATAGGATTATCTTGAACTGGACTAGCTTTAGGGACTAAGTTGGACTGTCTTAAAATAGACTAAACTGAACTAACTTAGTGAAGTATTTGGTACAGTGTCGAATTAAAAAACAGGATAATTAAAAATAAAAAATAAACTCATATATGTTACAAAATATTTAAATTATTTGCTTCAACTTCAATTTCAACCACCATTAAAATTTTCAATCCAAATTTTCAACATCCAATTCCCTAATCCAACACCAAAATGCTAAATTTCAAAATACCTAGTTCAAAAATCATCAAAAACCAATCATCCCCCTCTAGTGGAAGAACATATACACTATTTATACCGAATGATTATCTTGATTCTATCGCCGATTACCTTAAGCAAGCTTCTAACATTCAAGTTAATTCTTGATGCATGACCAGAAAATTCCAAAACTTGACAAGAAATGCAACTACAAATTTTCTATCTTTCAAATGAAAAATTGGGACAAATTGCAAATTGGATTTGGTAATTCAGAAAATTAGAGACAAAGAATTGGGGGAAGGAGTTGCCAAATGTCTTCAAGGAAGCCATATTTGATGAGCTCCTCGTTCTCGAACTTGTCGAGGCCTAGAAGAAAGCACAAGCTTGGAGATAGATTGAAACTTTGTCTTGATTTTGGCAAATTTGTGCGTTTGTAGTTGATACCCAAGAGGAGTGGACGTTTTGAAATTCTACGTATCCAACATTGCAATTCCTAATTCGTCTTGATTATGGGAAATTTGATGTCCGCTGGGACTTAAAAACTGCGAGAGAGATGGAAGGCTTAGATAGTCTTGGATGTAAGGAGATAACTTCCTAGCGTTTGGCAGCCTAGAGGAGGATGCGGTGGTTGGTGGAGTGGTATCTGGAGCTGCATGCACGATGTTCGGTGGTGCGAGAGCTGGAGTTACTGAATCAATTGATTGCGAGCCTAGGAAGAATGAAAGCTTAATTGCAGTGGGTTGGGGATTTGAGGAAGACAAAGAGGAAGATGAAGCGAGCTAAGGAAGTCAAAGAGAGGTAGATGCAGACGAAGACGAAGCAGACAAAGCTAAGAGCTCTTAGTGAAGGAGGTAGTCGAGGCCAATCCGGCATAATCCCATTAAACGTGATCCCTATACCTGCCAAACATTGGTGTCTAGTCCAGTGAACGTTAAGGAGCCCAAACAAACACACCCCGGTAGCTCTTGAGTTAGCTCAAAATTAAGCGAACGATGCGTTTATTTCAACCTGCCCTCCTCCTTGTCCTACATCCGGTGGCTACTCTTAAATTTCAGGTAGACTAGCCATGGATCCACTCCAACAACACCGACATTGTCCCTACTTGGCCACTTGCTTAATCCATCAGGTGTGGGGTTTTAATACAAAAGACATCGGTGTTAGTTAGAGTAGGGTAATTCTATATAAAGGGCTTATTCTCAAGCCATCTGGCCGATGTGGGACATAGGAATTCTAACACTTCCCTGCACGTGAGATCCCATTTTATGGGTCACACGTGAAGTTCCACATATCGACAACCACATGGAGCCAAGCTAAGGCTCACCCGTTTGCGCGGGGCCAGTGTGGACCCATCCGTTCACGTGGTATCTCTTGGTCTACGTGGAGCCAAGTTGGGGCTCACCCGTTTGCGTAGGGTCAATGGGAACCCATCCGTTCACGTGGATATACAGGGCCGTCCCCTGTCTTTGATACCATCTTAAATTTCAAGTAGACGGGCCATTGGCCCACTCCAACAACACCGATACTGTCCCCACTTAGCCACCTGCTCAATCTGTCAGGTGTGGGGTTTTAATATAAAAGACCACAGTGTTAGTGAGAGTGGAGTAATTCTATATAAAAGGCTTATTCTCAAGCCATCTGGTTGATGTGGGATAGAGGAATACTAACATCTTAAATTTCAGGTAGACAGGCCACGGGCCCACTCCAACAACACCGATACTGTCCTTAATTAGAGACCTGCTCAATCCTTCAGGTGTGGGGTTTTAATCCAAAGGTCTCAGTGATAGTTGGAGTTGGGTAATTCTATTTAAAGGGCTTGTTCTTAGGCTTTCTGGCCGATGTGTGATAGAGGAATTCTAACAGCTACCGATAATTATCTATCTTTTTCTTTTGTGAATAAACGAGTATATTAGAAAAGGAAGAAGAGACTAATTCCAATACAACAAGTCCAATTTCCAAGATTTCATGTATCATCTATGATGTGTACATAAGAGGTGGCTAATCATTTATGGCGTGTTTACATATGGGGAAAGGAAATGGCGGAATAGGAGTCATTCCCCATTCATGATCATTCTTCTGTTTACCAATTCAATCGGAATGCACAGTGTTGCGGGACCCATGTAAAATCAGGAGTTCAATTCCTAATATTGGCGGAATTGGATTACTTACACGGAGGTAGTATTTGGATTCCGGGAAGAAGGCTTCATCCGAAATCAAAATTTTCTTCCCAAAACACCCTTCACCTTCAGCACTCCCTTCCATCTTCTCATTGTCTTCCGCCATCCTCTCTAACAGCTATGTGCTCCTCCGCCGCCGCCTCTCTGCACCCCGTGCATTGCCGTGTCGAACTCTTTCGATTTGGGGCTCAGTTGCCGATTCTAATTCCAAAGACTACAAATTCAGACTCTCGTTAGAATTTATAGGGGATAAAGATTGCAATTGGGCATCCTTAAAACACTTGAAAGATCAACCATTCAACAACATATTAGCTTGAATCATTACGCATAACCGCATAGGGAAGGTCAGGGCAGAGCATAATCAAATCAACCAAAAATAAAAATTTACATAGAAGGCTTACGTTGAATCCTTGATGGTGAGGTAGGGAGGGAGAGCAAAGAATGGTCGAAATCTTAGGGAGGGTAGTCGCGGTCAAGCGTGAGTGAAAAGGTGAGGAAAAGGCGTTTTGTCAGCAGATCAGAGAATGAAGATGATTGATCAGATTGAATTTAAAAGGACTTAAAAAGCCTTTCTCACAGAAATTAAAAATAAAATAATTTTTTTTTGTTAAATATAAAAAAGATTAGCATATAATATAGATTATTTAGAATAAGGGCATTTTAGTAATGACATTAGTTTTCATTTCGATGCATGACAATTAGTAAACAACTTCTATGGACTCAGCATCAATTCAACGCCGTTTCCAGACAGTTTTAGTAAACAACTTCAATAGAAACCTGATTCTGATTCCACTTCATTTCAATTCCTCTTCAATCTAATTCCTCATCAATTCAATTCCTCTCAATTTGATTACAGATTAGTAAACGCGCCCCTAGTGTTGCCTAGCATTATATTGACTACTAGTAGTGCAGCAAACATGATGACTTACCAAGCAATTCCTATAAGATGGTTACTTTCCAATTCAAGGTAACAATCAGACATCTCAAATTTTTCGAATTCTGTCTAGACATATTAACTATGAGATGTAAATTCATCAAATTGATCAATTAATTGATTGATTTTAACATTTTTATGGGAAATAAGACTCGATGACTATGGTTTTTACAACTTTTGCAAATGTCTGCACTAACCTTAAAATCTCTGATGCTTGACCATTCTGTGTACAGATTTTATAATGCTGGAACAGGCACCAAGACTCCAACCACTAAGATGTGAGAGGTTTGGACGGCTTACTGCAACTACTAGTGAAAACACACGATTCAAGGTCATCTTCAGCCGTCTTTTGGAACACCAGGACAGCCTTGAACAATCATCGTTGTCACGACTTAAGAAAGAATACCAAATTCTGTTATTTCCTACCGGTCTTCTGCACAAACTGTTCCATCCCAGTCTACAAGCTTGTTGAAAGAGGACCAGAGTTGTATGTCATGGCTCAATAAACAAGCACACAACTCTGTCATCTATGTAAGCCTAGGAAACACAACATTCATAGACAGTAAAAACTAGCTGAAATGGCACGAGGTTTGGCCAACAATAAGCAGCCTTTCTTGTGGGTCGTTCGGATGACGAACAATTATTTGGAGCACTCACTTATCCTCAAGCGAGACGACCACGTCCTTTTTGGAGAATGCCGGCACACCTTCATAAGGATGTGGGCGTTTCGGGTCTCTCGTTGCCTTGAGCAAAGTAACGAACGTAAAATGCACACTTTTTCTCCTTCATTTTTAGTGTCTTAATACTATTCAACTCCAAGCATATTACTTGTCCCATGATAACCTTGCCCCCTAGCTTTGACAAGCTTAATCCATGGGTAGAAAAGAAATCATCAATAGCTGCCTTAAGTGAGTCAGCAGTATTACTAACGGCTTGTACAATGCATAAAAAAAGGCTTGATCATATGACCTTTATCCGCAAAACGTATTACAATAGCCAATTGCTTCATTGAAGACATGTTATGAAGCTCATCGATAAAAATGGAAAAGTGCAAACCACCATTATCATTAAAGACATGCTTTCCATTGAAAAAGCAGTTATGACCTCCTTCTGAGTATTGGGTGAAGTCAAATTCAGACTTAAGGGAGGATTTCTCAATGTGATAACTTTTAACTTCTCGTGGCGACCACATTGGAAATTCCAGAGTCCAAGAAAAACTCTTTCGTTGTTTGAACCTTCATGTTCATCGCCTCCACAAAATATAAGCCCTTGATGCAAAAGAAACCTCATACAAACAATTGATACATCCAAAAAAGTTTTACATTCCTTTGGTGCTTGGTGTTGCTTTAATAAAGCATCATAAGTTCTCCAAGCTTGGTTGAGGGCGCTATTCCGTCCTCCAACATGACCCTGCAACCTTTCCTTCTTCCAATTCGAAAACCCTTTACTAACAAAGCAATCACCGCTAGCTTGCTGTCCCATATTTAGCTTAAACAGATAACAACATAAACAATACGAAGCATCTTTTGCTATACTATCTTCCAACCAAGTCGGAAACTCATAAACCAAGCAGATATAAACCTTATTGGTCCCTCACTGGTATTCTTGTGGGGGAAGTCATGGTCTCGAGTCTGAAAATGACACTTTTGAATATATGCTTTTCGAACTTGCTCTCGAACTCGAACATTTGGATGCTAATCCCAAATTCAAGTGTGCAACCCGGGATCAACAACAAGATCTTCCAAGTTGATTTCGACGCAAGCTTGTTTCGAGCTTTTGTCGTTCTCCTTCCAATACGATGATGACTCCATTGACTCATCAAATGATTTTCTTTTCAAATACCGCCTCTCTACTTCAAAATTTTGGGTCTTTTAGCAAATATATCATACGAACCAAAAATTCTTCAAAATCCCAATAATTATTCCAGTATCATCCAACACGTAGAAATACTACAAAAATCTTCCTATACCACTGCAAGGGTACACATAAAAATTCATTAAATTAGATTTACAGAGGAAAAAGTAAAATAAAAAATAAAAAACCAGGGCTTTTGACATCTGGTGAGATGCAAAGAGCCAAAGTGAAGAGAAATTACTTCAGATATCACTGGGCGTGCATATGAGTGAGAAAGGGCAACATTTTAGAGTGGCTAACCATTTTCGAGTTAGCCACTTTCAAGCCGTTTTTCGGCCAAACCACGGCGAGTTAGCCATCGAAAAAGGTAACATTCTCTTCATCTCGTCGAAAAGTATGATTTTCGTTTTTGAATCACTCAATTCGTTGAGTATTGAAGAAGTTATGAACGTTTAAAGTTTACCCAGTTTTCAGTGAGTTTTCCAGTTTTCCTGCGGACCAGTCTCCTTTCAGGCTATTTTCTGACCATATCCAGCAACTATTGGGCTATTTTCTCGTAGTACGCATCAATACAAACTTGTGAGCTTAACCATTAGAATTAAAATAAGAATTCCACGGAATTACAAAGTTTTAAGGATAGTATGATAATTTTGTATTACCATGGTTGATTGATTACCTTATGCTGTCCGTTTACCCTTATTTTTCATTTCTATTATAAATTTCTTTATTTCTTGTCCTTTTCTTTTCTTTTTGTCTCTCTTCCCTCCCTCCCGCATCCTCTCTCCCTCTTCTCTTAGCGAGCCGACGACTGCCGACGCAACATCTCCGTCGTTCACCGGTCACCAACGCCTGTCAAACTACACATCCAGAATGCTCTTGCCGTCCTTTATCCAATCCCCAAGTTAATTTCTATAAATTCATAGGCGATTTTCCTCAATTTCTAATTTAATAAACGGTGACCCAGGGTTTTCCATCCAACTTCCGGCCAATATCGCCGGAATTGGACCTCGACCCAAGAGGTAGAAATGATCCTCTTCTCGTGGGCTGTTCTCCAATGTAAGTTCTTTTTCCAAATTTTCAACTTTCAGTTTTGGGATTGATTCTTGATTTCGAATTTTATTCGATTTTCTGTAAGAATGTCGGAGATGAGACTTATGGTGATTGTTGTATCTGTGAATTTGTTGAAGTCCCTAACGATTACGTTCCCGGTTGATAGTTGAAGCATGTCTATAGCATGATGTGGGATTGAACTCTGTAGAACCTTGTATTATTATTAATAGGCAATGAATGAACTCTTTTGCATAGGAATTATAAAATTCATGGAAAGAATGTGAAAATGTGGTAGGAAATTAGAAAATGGGGGCCAAAATCATGTTATGATGAAGGCAATAGCTTAGCCTGATTCCTTGTTTATTGTAGTTGTATTCAGCAGCTTACTTTGGTTTTGAATTGCCTGCTGTCCAGTAGATGTTTGATCGATTCTTGATTTCAAATTTTTATTCGATTTGTGGTAATTGTTCTATCTGTGATATTGTTGAATCCCCTAGATTGAACTCTTTTGCATAGGTATTATAAAATTCATGGAAAGAATGTAAAAATGTGGTAGGAAATTAGAAAATGGGGGCCAAAATCATGTTGCGATGAAGGCAGTTGCGTAGCCTGGTTCCTTGTTTATTCTGTTGTATACAGCAGCTAACTTTGGTTTGAATTGCCTTCTGTTCAGTACATGTTTAAGACTGGATGTGGATGAAATTTTGTTGCCGCTTTATGCATGCGTGTGTGGGTAATTGAGATTCGACTTTCCTAGTTAGTCTTGTGCTTTTTGCTGTTGATAAGGTCCTGAGGTGTATGGGTGTATGGGTGTGTTGGAGATTCCTTGTTTGTTTATAATGCTTGTAGTTTGAGTGATTGCAAGTTTGAGTAGTGTAAAGTTTTTCTTGTTTAATCATATTCATTTATTTTTACATAAGCATTTCTCATTTCTTGGCTCGAATCGGGTTGATTTCAGTAGTTTGCTTTGGTTTTGTCCAGAACCTGTGTTTTGTTTGGGGTAAACGTGCTACAGAATACATATCTTCAGTGAACGTTGCTTGAGGTGTGAGTGGACAAATTATCTCTTGAAGGTGCTTCAACTTACCTTTTTGGTAGACAAGGCTCCTCAAGGTAGAGCTAGCCAGAGGTGTGAGTTGACATTTATTTCAGAATTTTTTTCTTTGTCAAATATTAAGCATGCATAGATAAATATGATTTCCGTTATGGTTTTTATTCTCACACCTTCAGTTAATCTCTTAATTAACTTTCAATCTAAAACTTGTCAAAGTACAGAATAAAAATAAGTTTGTACCCGTTCATATAATTTATTATACATGCATAAAATAAGCAACATAAGTAGTATTTTTGGAAAGAAAGTCCGGTGCAACAAATGACATTTTATTGGTTTGTACATATGAGATAGTAAAAGAATTGTTGAAGCCACAACCTTCTTTGAATTGTTGTCCTGCATGCATCGGAGAATATTAGAAATCACTGAAATTCAAATAAGTTGAAATGGTTATGCTTATTGTATATGTGTTTCCGAAAATAGCATCTTAAGGACTAAATTCATTTTTTAAGTACTAAACTTGTATATATATATATTCTATAAAACGTGGTAGAATGATTTTTTGAGTACCATATAGATAATTTTCATCAGTTTTTACTAAACCTAGAAGAAGTTGAAGATGGAGACATGTTAACCTTTGTGCTTGATCAATTAATTGTGTTTGTCCTCCCTGTCGATTTCATCGTCTTCACCCGTCCTGTGTTAGGAATAAAAGACAAATGTTTTCTTGAGATATAATTGAGTTTTCAAAAGAAGAAAAACATATCTAAATATACTTTAGTGTGCACATACGCACATTACATGTATACATATATGTGTGTGTGTGTATAGTTTGACAAAATTTTGTCATACTAAATCTGAACTGTTGATTATGCTTTGCATAAATTTGTAGTCGAAATTTTTGTGGTGTTTGCCATTATGTTTTAGCTCGAAACCAGAACCTACTTATTGGTTGAATAACTAGAAATTTAAGATTAAGCATAATATGCTATCTTTCAGTCCTTCATAAAAACATTAGGAATCCCACTCATACGTCAAGAATTAAAAGACAGCTGTTTTCTTGAGATATAATCGAGTTAAAAAATAGTGTATTTAAATACGCACACATAAGTGACTGAAAATTAGAAACCTTAAATTAAAGCATACCTTAGAGTGGCATTGAGGTCCCCCATCCATTTAGCCACTCCCAACGCGGTGCGTACTTGCAATCGAGGATGTGTGTCAACATGCTTAGGAGCAAATAGCCTTAAGCTTTGGACCTTCACAACCTCCAATAACTCCAAAGACGGCAATTTCAAAGTATAAGCTTCACCACAAAAATACTTGAGTTTTGACAGACTTCCAAGCTTGATGGACTTCACTTAAGGTAATGTAATTATTTCACAAGAAGTTTGACTATGGACGATGAAAACAAGTATTTCAACTGGTTGCAATAATAGACCCGCAGCGACTTCAAGTTTCCGAAGCTGCTTCCTGTCAACATCGGTTGTGAACTGCCCGTCTCCCAAACACGCGTTAAACTTGGCAGCTTCTGTAACTCGAAGGACCTCAATTTATTGAATGCTTCAACGGAGTGACTACTTTCTTCATGCTTCGGTCCCTTTAGTTGGAAAATCACTTCCATTGAATTACAGTCACTTACAGTAAGATTCCACGGAACTATAAAGTTTAAGGATAGTATGATAATTTTGTATTACCACGGAAAATCACTTCCATTGAATTACAGTCACTTACAGTAAGATTCCACGGAACTATAAATGAAGATTTCACGGAACTATAAAGTTTAAGGATAGTATGATAATTTTGTATTACCATGGCAGATTACCTTATGCTGCCAGATTACCTTTATTTTTCATTTCTATTTCAAATTATTTTATTTCTTTCCTTTTTATTTAGATGTGTATTAAAAGTGGCAAAAAATTAATGTATTCCTTTTTATTTGTAATTTGTAAGTGAGAGATTTTATGTTCAATTATTATTAAAGACGAATTTAAACTATGTTACTTCTAGTCATTATTATCATCAAAACGTGTTCCGTCCTATCTCACGTACCAAACGCAGTTTTAGTGATAAATAATAGAGTTTATTCCATAAAATAAATGTATAAAAGAATTAAGATAAAAAAGTAGGAGAAACCATTTTCTCTCCTCCTCCGGTATCCTTTCTCCTCTTTTGCGCTACAACAGAAGCCCCATTAAACAGCAAGCCGACGACTGCCGAGTGCCGACACAAAAGTTCTGTCGTCCACGGGTCACCAAAAGCTCTCAAACTACACATCCAGAATGCTCTTGCCGTCCTTTATCCAATCCCCAAGTTAGTTTCTATAAATTCATAGGCGATTTTCCTCAATTTCTAATTTAAGAAACGGTGACCAAAACCGGCCAACTTCCGGTCAATATCACCGGAATTGGACCTCGACCCAAGAGGTAGAAATGATCCTCTTCTCGTGGGCTGTTCTCCAATGTAAGTTCTTTTTCCAAATTTTCAACTTTCAGTTTTGGGATTGATTCTTGATTTCGAATTTTATTCGATTTTGTGTGTGAATGTCGGAGATGAGACTTATGTTAATTATTGTATCTGTGAAGTTGTTGAAACCCCTAACGATTACGTTCTCGGTTGAAGCATGTCTATAACATGGTGTAGGCTTGAACTCTGTAGAACCTTGTATTGTTGTGAATAGGAATTATAAAATTATAAAATTATAAAATTCATAGGAATTTTATAATTCATTGGAACACTTTTGCATAGGAATTATAAAATTCATGGAAAGAATGTGAAAATGTGGTACGGAATTAGAAAATGGGGGCCGAAATCATGTTATGATGAAGGCAATAGCTTAGCCCGATTCCTTTTTTACTGTAGATGTCCAGTAGATGTTTAAGACTTAATGTGGAGGAAATTCTCTCTTGAAGTTGCTTGAACTTACATTAGTGTATCATAATATTATTTAGCTTACATGTGTATGATCAATATTACATGTGTCATTCTACAAACATGTCATTCATCTTTTACGTGTATGGTATTACAGAACTTTTAGCATTATAAATTGAAATGCAAATATTGGTAGCTAGAGACAACTTTTCCAAATTATCATAACAAATAAGCAAACACCAATTTAGAAACAAACAGTAATAATCACAGTCGAAATTTATAATACATAAAATAAGCAACATAAATAGTATTTTTGGAATGAAATTCTGGTGCAACAAATGACCTTTTATTGACTTGTACATATGATATGGTAAACGAATTGCTGAAGCCACAACGTTCTGTAAACTCTTGTCCTGCATGCATTGGAGAATATTAGAAATCACTGAAGTTGGAATAAGTTGAAATGGTAATGCTTATTGTACATGTGTTTCAGAAAATAGCGGTTTAAGGACAAAATTAATTTTCAAGTCACTTAGCACTACAGTTATGTTTATTGTATATGTGTTTCTCAAAACGGTTATGCTTGTTGTACATCAGGTGAGACATGCTAACTGAAAAGGGTTATTCCAATATTATTGTGGAATCTGATAAAGGTTTCTTGAGGCAGTTGCTGATCCGAAAAGCTTCTTCCATCTTAACTGCTATTGGGTGTAGGACTTTTATTGGAAGAAAGGATAAAAGAAAGGAAGTAATATTTGATTAAGGATATAAGAAAGGAAGTAATATTTGATTATTCCGGATTACTTATGGTTAAGTATAGCAATAATTTTTGGGAATATCAATCCTATTAGTTCATGGATTTTAGAGGTGCTAAAGATCTGTATTAGGGTTTTCTTTATGGGCGAGAAACCTAATACTCTCACCTATAAATATAAGGCTTAGGTCCCACTTTTATACACATTATTCTAGCACAAAACACTACCCCATATAGGAGTGCATAAGGCGTGTAGAGAGAGATGAAGATCTTTGCTTGTTCGTTGCTGATCATGGTTCAATCTTGTTCATATCAATGGCTTCTCAAGGTTAGTACTTGCATATCATAGATCGACTTGCATTGGGTACCTCAAAAAAATCAATTAGGTAGCAGAATGTGGTTTGACGATCCTTATTATTCAATTTTTTAAGTACTATCCATGTATGTATATATTCTATAAAACATGGTAGAATAATTTTTTGACTACTTTATAGATAATTTCATCAGTTTTTACTAAACCTAAAAGAAGTTGGAGATGGAAACATGCTAACCTTTGTTCTTGATCAATCAATTGTGTTAGACGTTTTCATCCACCACATAGATTCGTCATCTTCATTTTCATCGTCACTGTACAATTTGTCATCGTTATCCTTCATGTTTTAGAAATAAAAGACATGTTTTCTTGAGATAGTATTGAGTTTTAAAAAATAAAATTACTTAAATACACTTTAGTGTGAACATATGCACATTTATATGGTATTTGACTAAATTTTGAGAAATCTTTTGTCAAACTAAATATGAACTGTTGATTATGCTTTCCCTAAATTTGTAGTAAAAATTTTGGTGGTGTTTGCCATATTATGCTTGTAGCTCAAAACCAGAACGTATATGTTGGTTGAATAAATAGAAACTTAAGATTGAGCATATATAGCTCACTGACTGTAAATTATCAACCTAGCTATTCTTCAGTCCTTCGTAAAAACATTAAGGATCGAAAGAGTTGGAACAAACAACTTGAAGCATTACTGTTTAGGAGAAAATCTTTGTTGGTTTAGTGGTTGTATATTGATGATGCGGTCTTCCAGGTGGACACAAAAGTGATTGCAAATTAGAAACATTAATCTAAAGCATACCTTGTCCATTCCTGTCGAAATGCGGGGTTTACTTGCAATCGGGGATTATGCGTGTCAACAAGCTTAGAATCAAATGGCCTTAAGTCTTGCACATTAATAACCTTCAATAACTCCAAAGACGGCAACTTCAAAGTATAAGCTTCACCACAAAAATACTTGAGTTTTGGCAGATTTCCAAGCTCGATGGACTTCACTTTAGGTAATGTAATTATTTCCCCTGCTTCTTCTTCTGCCGCAACGATTTCTTCCATCTGCTCACACTTCCCAACTTTTATGTCCTCTACACTCGCAAGAAGTTTGACTATGGACGAAGAAAACAAGTATTTCAACTGGTTGCAACTATAGACCCGCAGCAATTTCAAGTTTCCGAAACTGCTTCCTGTGAACATTGGTTGTGAACTACCTGTCTCCCAAACACACATTAAACTTGGCAACCTAACTAACCCCAAGTACCTCAATTTTTTGAATGCTTCAACGGAGTGACTACTTTCTACATGCTCCGGTCCCTTGAGTTGGAAAATCACTTCCATTGAATTACAGTCAATTACAGAAAGATTTTCAAGATTATCATCATCATTTGAGTCCTCAAGATTAGTTGGTGTAACCTAGAAAATTAAACATGATCAACAAGAAGATACAATACTAATTAAAAGTTGTAATTATAGAGGTTAATTGAACCTGATTTAAAAGCTTACCTCCTGATTAATTGGACGTGGCAATATTTCAATGGGGCGTTGGGCGTTTGCTCTTGAATACGGTGCGCATCCACATCCAGCAGGGCACCAATTTGATGAACGTGTTGGAGGAGTGCTGAAATCATGACTTGTTGAATCCTTCTCGGACTTATTCTCCAACTTCTTTCTTTGTGGAATTACAGCACCCAATGTCTTCAATTTTTCACATCCGTGCACGTGCATATTTTTTGTGGATGACCATTGAAATGTAGATCCCGCTGGACAAAGACTCGTGAGACGAGGCAGGTCTACTAGTTCAAATCTGTTCAGTTTCCTCGGATACAAAATCATGTCTTTTGTCGCCTCTTCTTCATTTTCCTCTGTGATTCTGACTATAGTTTCCATGTCCCGACATCCACCTATCTTTACCTCTTCAAGATTCAAAAGTTCCGAGGCAATTAAATGCGAGAACACATATTCTAGACCAGAACATTCACTCACATACAAATATCTCAAATTTTGGAAGCCCTGGAATCCAGACGGAATGTTTTTCCACAAGTGTGTAAACGAACATCCGTATATCTTCAACTTACGTAACTGGGGACATGTTGGAGCTGTCTGCCCATCCATAACTATATGGATTTTCAGATCAAATAGCACGCCTTCAAACTCAATAGCTTGCAATTCTACCTCTTCTAAACTTGGAAACCATGAAATGCACTTTGATGGAAATATTGCTTTTTCAAATATTCCTACAGATTGATGCTCAACCCTTGCCGTTGTTTCCTGAAAAAAAAAAAATCATTATCAGTTAAAGAAAAATTAAGCACCAACTTAAGCATTTTGTAACAATTTCAAATTTCCACATATCGGCTGCCTCCTGATATCATAGAGATTGGAGAGTGGGACATACCTCTTGGTTGGAGTATAGCTTGTTGGCTTGGAAGAAACCAACCAAACTCTGTAGATACGAGAGACTCAATTTGGTTACTTTATTGAAATATATTATATCAGCTTCCTTCTCATGTTCCCTCCCCTGCTTCGACACAATTTCTTCCATTTGATCACAGTCACCAATATCTAATTCCTCGAGTTGTACCAAGTTTCTCGCTGCTGATAGTGAAAAGGCATATTTTAAGACATCACAATTGAACAATCGAAGGAATCTTAGGTTGGTCAAAAAGCTATTCGGAAGTTGACTAGCTGATTGTATGTGAGGAAATGGTGTCTGCTGGGTCACACTTGTTCCATTTGCAAGATACTCAGTATTTGGACAATGCTCAAGAGTCAAATATTTCAAATCTTGAAATCCCTCTTGGTCTAAATCAGTAAGGACAGAGAAATTCTTAACTTTGCACAAAAACAAATCTTCAGATTTTTTCAACAAGAGCCTAACTGCTTGACTCTCCAACTCCCTTGCATCACCTTCATCAATAATTAGTGAGTTTCTGAATGCATAAGTTGTCATCTCCGAAAACATCTCCGAAAGCATCTTGGTACTTCCAATAGCGAATTTTATTGTTGGGCTTTTCAAGACTACGTCTTTTGGCAACAAGTGGATGAAATTGGGGGGTAATTCTATGGATAGAACCTTCAAATGATGAGACAGAGACATCACCTCAGAAATGCTTGCCATCCTCTTATCTTCTCTTCCTGTTCCAAGGTCCCATTTATCAAAGCTACCCATCATATACAACTCTTCAAGTCTACATAAGCTGGAGAAGATACCATGTGGAATCACCTCAAGTTTCCAACAGTTTGTCGTATCTAACAACCTTAACTGTTTAAGTCGTCCAATTTCCCTCGGCAACTCACGCATGGAAGCACAATCACGAAAGCTGAGGATTTCTAAATTCTCCAAACCCCCAATAACATCAGTAGACATGCCATCAAAGTCAGACCCATCTAGGATCAAGGTCCGCAGGTTCTTCAGTACTCCTGGTGATCTTGATGAGCCTAGGTCTTCCATTTCCATTCCCACCAAAGCTAAAACCTTCAGTTCTTTCATCGCCTTACAAATGATGTCCATGCTACCTTTTGAAAAACGTCCATTCATCGTCTGTAGAAGCTCAAGTTTTGGGCAACCAACTGGAATCTCCAGATCGCCAACCAGTGAGATTGTGTCATATGTAGCTAAATTTGGCCACTCTTTATTTTCAGCATGACTTCTTACCAGAAATCGATGTGGATCTCTTGAAGCAATCGATATGGCAACATCGCGAACTATGTCATGCATTTTTGTAGTCTCACTCATGCCACCATCTAGTAACAAAAACCTTCTTTTTAGTTGGTCAACCAAAGAATGCACTCTATTTCTTGCATCTTCCAAAGTAACGATGCTGCTAAAATATCCTCGACCCCACCCATATCGAACCAAATACTCAATTGGAATATCATAATCTTCTGGAAATAAACAACAAAGTAAAAGACATGACCTGGCTTCATCACTCTCCAATCTATCATAACTCCATTTTATGCTAGAATAAACTTTGTCATTCACTCCAGGGATGTTCACTGGGGTAGAATTTCGCAGCTGATTAAGGGCATCATCCCATTCACGCTTGTTTTTCTTTTCTAGGGCTTTTCCAACAGTTACAATTGCAATAGGTAAACCTCCACATTCCTTCACGACATCTTTTGCAATGGAACGTAAATCAGGATCATGGAATGATTCACCTACCATTTCTCGAAAGAGCTCCTGTGATTCTTCTGTTGTTAAAGTCGGGACTGCAATAATTGGTTGACTTCCCATCCTGTTGCAGACTTCCCAATCTCGTGATGTCAACAAAACTTTGCACCCTTTATGAGCATCTGCAGAAGGGAGTCCAATAGCCTCAAAATCAGGCTCTGTCCAGACATCATCTAATACAATCAGGATCCTTTTTATTTCCATGAGCCTTCCATGTAGCTTTAGTGCTCTTCCGGGCTCGGATTCCTCCTCAAATTTCAAACCTATTTTGTCCGCAATTTCCGACTGGATCGTCCTAATACTTGGACTTTGAGACACAGTTGCCATTACACTTTTATCAAACAAGTCTAGTTTTGCCAATCTTACGATGATTTCTTTCACCATTGTGGTTTTACCCACACCCCCCATTCCACAAATCCCGATCATTCGTACTTCTTCCCTCTTCAAACCCTCCATCACCTCATTCATGTTTGCCATTCTGGACTTAAAATCCTGAAAACCTTTCTTGAATGTTGACCATATCTCTGGTGGAGGTGCAGGATGGGCAACATTTTCAAATCTTCCTTCGTTTTGGAGCTGATGAACATGTTTTGTAATCTTATAGGCTCTCCGACTCAAGCTCCATCGATACACACATCGCCTTTTCTTGCTAATTTCCTCCTCAAACTGCAACACTTTTTTGACCAGGTCGTCGTTCACATTCTTTAGCCAACTCTGAACATCAGGTTTGATGATTTCACCGTTCCTTTTGGCAGCATCCACCAATCGCTGCACTCCATCTCTCTTGTCAAAAAGCTTTTTTATCTCACCCCTAAGACTTTCAAGGTTGGAACGGTAATGAATCAAATAGCCAAACTCTGTTCCTATTGGTGTGACCAAGCATTCTCCAATTTTTGAGGCAATTGCAATTATAATTTCCATTTCCTTCTGAAATCAAAGACTATGGCTGGAGTGATCCTCTTTGCTGGTGTCTTTTGTATGTCTCGCGCTCAGTTCTCTAATGCCTAAACCAAAGAAGCACCCCAACACAACATTAATAATCATATATTTTTGTCCTGTTTAAATCTAAGTTGTATTTTATTTTTATTTTTATTTTATTAAAGGAGCAGCTGAGATTCGAATTTAGAACCTCTTTCACTACTTAAAAAAATTTCATACTTGACGAACAATTAGCTAGTATCGTTCGAAACGAGTTACAAAGATTTATAAAAGAAATATCCAGGACATGCATAGACTTATGTGACTAATGAACTATTACATGTATGTTTACTTCAGTTATTTAGTACCATATTATTATAGAAGTATTAAATATTGTGCGAGATTGCGTACTTTAGCGTGATATATCGCATCGCGAAAACTGTTTTGCAAGATATCCTATAATATCATGATATCCCAATATTTTAAGATATCATGATATGATAAGTAATTTGATATATCGTAGCGTTATTTTAACTTTTATTTCTTTATACTTTTTTTGTTCTATTGTTTTTTCAATTCTCATGGCGTTACCGTAGACCTCACACCTCCTCAGGATTTTTTAGCAGCCCTCATTGTTCGTTTCAAATTTCAAGCCTACTTCCTCCATCGCCCACTGTTTTTGACAATATAGGCTCAGTTAGAATTAAACGCCTAAAATTTAAGGGTTTTTTTTATTTTTTATTTTTTAATCAAACATTTGTGCCTTTTAGGATTTTTTTTTTTTTTTTTTTTTTTAGGAATCTTTTGATATAGGCGCCTCGGTTTTGAATTTTCTAGATCAAACATCTATGTCTTTTAGTGATTTGATTAAACTTTTTTTGTATTGTAACAAATTTCCTATAATCTAACATTTTGATTACACTCTCCTCCATTAGAGATAATTGTCAAAAAAAAAAATGGTTAGATTCAAAATTATTTTCACAATAATGCTACAATTTAGCAATAATTATTTATGATTTGAGATATTTTTTTTCCAAAATAGTTTAAAATATTTATAAATCCTCCAAAATCAAACGTACCGAAATAAGTTTTTCTTTTAGTATGTTAAGAGAAAATAGGCTTGAGAATAATATAAAAGTACCAATACACAGTGTGTACAAAATAAAACGTACCAAAATAAAAATAATGTACCAATATTAACAATATGTATCAAATCAAACGTACCAAAATTGCAAATAAACGTACCAATTAATAATTTTTGTAAATTGAAACGTACTTGCAAATAATATATATGTAATGTATTGTACATAATAATAATTCGTCAACAACTATACTAAAAAAATATATATATATATATATAATTTCACAAAAAATTTGAAAAAATTACTTTTATATTGATCACCAACTATTTGAAAACGAAAAAAAAAAAACCATCTACAAAAATAAATAATATTAAATGTTTGCATAACAAAAAAAAAAAAAAAAGTGATTGAAAAAACATATTTGGAAGAAGAGAAAATATAGTTTAATTAATAATATCTCCACTAAATAAGGAAAAGTGCATCATGCAGAAAAAATGATAAATTCAAAAATTATTTTAATTTTAAAAAATAGGGGTGACTATTGGTCAAAGTACTTTAATCAAATTTTAAAAAGGCACAAATGTTTAATCTAGGATAATGCTATTCACACACCCCATTTTATCTCTCACGCACCCTTGTTAAATTTTTGTTCATTGATCTTCTTCAATTCATTCTATCCAACGGCCCGAAATTGAGAAGGGTGTGTGAGAGGTAAAAATGGGTGTGTAGATAGCACCACCCTTAATCTAAATAATATAGAAAAACTGTAGAGAATTCTAATTTTCCCTTCTTTTTTTTGGGTATCAAGTATCTGTGCCTTGTAGGATTTTGATTAAAGCACTTACGTGCATTAGACCGCATCATGCATCTCTCCATTTATCAAATTAAAAATTATTATTGTGATCTTCAAAATTAAAATTTTGTATATTGGTTTGTTAATTTGGGCTTCAATTAGTTAAGCGATTTTTTTTTTCTTGAGATAATCTTGGTTTTTTATTCAAAATATTTATCCAATTATCTCTTTTTTATAATTTTTCCGCACAAAATATTTTTCTCCTAAACTTTAAATATAATTTTACCTTCAAGATAACAAAAATAGTGGATGTTTATATTTTTTTTTTAAATTATTCTGTATACATTTTATTGAGAGAACTATTTTGCATACATTATTGGTAGGTTTATTATTGGTTTTCATACTTAATTTTGTTCATATTATCTACTGGTATGTGTAGTTTTAATTTTTGGAACATTTAGGTGTGTACATATCATTGATTGTTATGTTTAGTTTTAGTATTTGGTACAATTTATTTTAGTTGATGGTACGTTTGATTTTAGTTTTTGGTACGCTTAATTTAATTTTTGGTACATATCATTGATGGATAACTTAATAATTATGTCTCTTTATTTTGGAGTAATAATAATAATAATAATAATAATAATAATTTTGGTTTAAAGAAGGCTAGATTTAGGAGCTTTGGGTGTTGTTTCTGGAATAAATTGGTGGATTAATGATAGTTCATGTAATTTTGAATTTTTTAAAAAAGGACATTTTAATAAACGTGCCACCAAAATTGTAGAAAGTAGTTTAATAAAAAGTCTAAAAGCTAGGAATGCTGGGTCTATCAAATTCAAAAATCAACTACCTAGATCAAAATTATCTTTTAAAATAAGATCATCACTGTGTAAAATATTTAAATTTGTATTTGTTTATTGTGTTTCTGAACTTGAATTATTTGAAATTGTTGTTGATACATAGGATTCTTTATAAATAGACTCCTGTAATTCTATTTTTTAAACAAAAATCCACCTATATTTAAATATCAAATTGAAACACACCTTTTCTGATTGAAAGTAGCAAGCAACTCCAGTACTGGTACAGAGGCCAGGTGGAAGGTTGTTTTGTCCCGTTGTCCTTTACTTGCTTAGTGGCTTCTGTTTGAGGGCATTTGAAATTGTCTGTTTCGGTATTAACTCTTGTAAACGGAATCTAAATCCATTGACAGGTAGACAAAGAAAATAACCTCTTATTACAAACTATTTACATCCAATGCCAAAACATCTTAATTATATCAACAAACTTTACTAATACCTACAGTAATGATGAAATCCTAAATTTCATCTAGTTTCTTTCCTTATTTTGGCAAGCATTTTAGTTGTATAGGATACAATATACATATATATATATATATTCTCCTTTTTATTATTATATAATGATAATCTTCGTAAAAATAAAATCCAGGTTAACAAAATAAAACTACACATGTAGTGGGTAGTTTTTTCTTTTAATTTTTAAAAATAAAAATATAAAAAATATTTAAACAAAAATAATAATAAAATTACAAATAAAAATAACATCTAAAAGTGCAAATTGCCAAACGCGCTAGCGTGTGGTAAAAGGATAGTATCTATATATGTGAAATATAGGTAAATTAAACCTTGAACCAAATCAGGTTCTTTATCTTCAAGTAGATACTTTAATCTAAGTAAAATAATTTACCTATATCTACCTGTGAAATATAGGTAAACTAAATTACATCCTTTCTGTTCAAGGTAAATGGTTTTGCATTTATTATTACATACATTAAGCGCATTTTAGTTTTATTATACATTCAAGAAGGTGCTCAAATGCCTAAAACCAAAGAAGCAATGCCCCAACACAGCATTCACAATCAGATATTTTTGTCCTGTTTAAATCTAAGTTGTATTTTATTTTCATTCTTATTTTATCAAAGGAGGAGTTAGGATAGTATAAACTTATGTGGCAAATGAACTATTACATGTATTTTTACTTCAATTCTTTAGTATTATATTATTACAAAAGTATTCAATATTGAGTGAGATTGCGTGATATATATATATATATATATATATATATATTGTATAATATTACAATGTCCCCAATATTGTATGATACTTACATGATATGATAAGCAACGTGATATATCGAGGTTTTTTTAGTTTTTTAATTTCTTCATGTTTTTTATTTTATTGTTTTTTCATTCATCCTCATCCCGTTATCATAGGCCCCACAACTCCTCCAGGTTTTTTTTTTCAATTTTTTTCCAGCAGCCCTCATGGTTCGTTTCAGATTTCAAGCCTCCTTTCTCCATCACCCATTGTTTTTGACAGTTTTTCAGCCCAGCGAGATAACTTATCAAATTTTATTTTTTTTCAATTTTTTCTCTGTCTTTATCTTTTGTTTGAGTTTTGTGTTGATCTTTGTTAGTTTTCCTCTATAACTCATACCTTAGGGCTTAAGCGTCACTTAGCTCAAACCCGTAAAGATATGAAGCCTTGCTACAAAGTCCCACCGGTTGCTTAGCATTTGAATATAACTTAATTAGATTTAAACGCTTAAAATTTAAAGATTTTATTTTTTATTTTTTATTTTATTTTTTTTATATAACATATGTGCCTTTTAGGATTTTGATCAAAGAACTTATGTACATTAGGTCACATCAATATTTCTCTATTTATCAAATTAAAAATTATTACTGTAATTTTTGAAATTAAAATTTCATATCTCTTTTTTTTTTCTTTTCTTTTTGAACAAACGATATTATTTATACTAAAGGGAGAGGAGAGAGTGAGCTTAGTTTCACAATAGGCTAGCAATAATGTGATTCAAATTCACCTTTGGTGAGAATTGAACCTAAGACTTCTCACTTACAAGTGAAGAGGAATGTCACTGGACTGTAATACTAAGTGGCAAATTTCATATCTCTTAATTTGTACTTCAATTAGTTGAGCCATTTTTTAGGAGATAATCTTGGTTTTTCGTTCAAAATATTTATCAAATTATCTCTTTGTTATAATTTGTTCATAAAAAATATTTTTTTTTCTCCTAAAATTAAAATATAATTTTAACTTCAAGATAACGAAAATGGTGGATAATTAAAATTTTAAATTATTATGTCTACATTTTATTGAGAGAATTATTTTGTATACATTATTGATACATTTATTATTTGTTTTCATACTTGATTTTGTTCATATTATCGATTGGTACGTTTAGTTTTAATTTTTGGTACGTTTAGTTTTGTATATATCGTTGATTGGCACGTTTAGTTTTAGTGTTGGTACGTTTAATTCTAGTTTACGGTATATTTGATTTTAGTTTTGGTACATTTAATTTTAGTTTTTTTGGTACATATCATTGATTGATAACTTAATAATATGTCTCTTTGTTTTGGATTTGGTTTATAGATGGCTAGATTTAGGAGCTTTAAATATTATTTTTTGAATAAATTGGTGGATTAATGGCACTTCATGTAATTTTGAATTTTGGAAAGAGGACATTTTAGAAAAAGTGGCACCAAAATTGTAGAAAGTAGTTTAATAAAAAGTCTAAATGCTAGGGATGTTGCACCTGGTTCAAAATTCCCCGTACTTGTATAATAGCTATATATGTGAAATAATTGTAAATTAAATCTTGAACCAAATCACATTTTTTATCTTTAAGTAGGTACTTTAATCTACATAAAATAATTTACCTATACCCATATGTGAAATAGGTAAAATAAATCTTGAACCAAATCACATCCTTTATATTGTAGATAATTATTTTGCATTTATTATTACATACATTACGCACATTTTATTGTTATTATATATATATATATATATATGTAGTAAAATAATTTACCTATATTTATATAGATTATATGTAAGATCCCACATTACCCAGGGGAGTGATCCTTATATGTATATTCTCATCTCTACCTTGCACGAGGCCTTTTGGGAGCTCACTGGCTTCGGGTTCCGTAGGAACTCCGAAGTTAAGCGAGAAGGAGGCTAGAGCAATCCCATGATGGGTGACCCCACTGGGAAGTTGCTCGTGAATTCCCAAAAACAAAACCGTGAGGGAATGGTAAGCCCAAAGCGGACAATATCGTGCTATGGTAGTGGAACGGGCCCGGGAAGTGGTCCCTCCCGGGCCGGGATGTGACATTATAATTAAATAATTTTGAAAAAAAAAATTACATTCTTATATTTTGTTGGTAACTAATGCTCACATATTTTGAAAACGGAAAAACTAAACCACAAAAAATCCTAATTTATGCAAATTTGAAAAGCAACTAAGGAATTTAAAAAGGAAAAAAAAAAAACAAATGAAAACCCTAGCATCATTTCCTTTTATTATTAATATGCAATGAAATCATGATATTAACATTTGTTTTTAATCTGTCGTAAGGGTATTTTAGGCATCTAAAAGTACAAAACTGTGTGAAGTCAAACCTAATCAATAAAATTGTTGAGCTGGAGCCTAGTTATAGTGTTGGAGCTCAGTTGAAATACAATATTCGGCAGGCACTAGAATGTAAAACTCACACTTTTGTTTTTTTTGATCAGGCAAGGTAAAAACAGACGCCTAAAACAACAAATATTGGAAAGAAATAGAGTTTTTAAGAAGTACATACGTACCTGTATCGTGAATCAACGCAATGCAACTGTGCAGCAGAGTAAAAGTAAAATTATGAAATATATGCCTTTGTTCAGCAACAAATCATAAGTCTGGTACTGGTAGTGGTGCTTCACGAATTTGCTAGAAAATTTGAATGTTGAATGCTAGCATGCACAAGGAGGGCAGATTATGCACATCAATGCAAATATATGAGGAAGAGTTAATAAGAGCTTTCTAACAATATAGGCAGGAGAAGCAATAAAATATATATGTTAAGTCATTGAGTTTTTGTTAAGAAAATATACTATGATGAGTTTTAGTTAAAGAAAATTGAATTTTAAGGTTGTAAAGTCATATATGATGGTTTCAGTGCATGTGTATATTTATTTACTCATTATTATTTTATAGTATGCAAATTTTAAATAATTTACCTTTCACCACCACATAGCAAACGCGATTTCAAACTTTTTGTATTGCGATGAGAAAATTAAATATTTGATTATAAGGGGGAGTTAGCTCAATTTCAGTTGACGTCGATGGACATCAAAACACAATAACATATAGTGACAAACACCTAAACAACAAATATTCAAAAGAAATGGAGTTTCAAAGAAGCACATACATACCTGTATTGTAAATTAACCCAATGCAACTGTCTGGTAGAGAAAAAAATGAAATTCTGAAATCTATGCCTTGTTCAACAACAATATGTACTGGAACCTGGTGCTTCACGGATTTGCTAGAAATATAATGTAAAACCATCATTTTTGTTTCTTGGTCACACGGGTAAAAATGAACACTTAACACAACAAATATTGAAAAGAAAGAGTTTCCAAGATGCATATATATATATATATATATGTATGTATGTACCTGTATTGTAAATCAATCCAATGCAACTGTCCGACATAATAAAAGTTCTGAAATCTATGCTTTATTCAGTAACAACTCATGTGTCTGGTACTCGCATTGGTACTCACGAATTTCCTAGAAAATATGAATATTGAATGGTATCAAGAAGGACAGATTATGTTACCTCAGCAATGCAAATATATGAGCAGATAACTTGAATGGGGAAGGGTTAATAAGAAGAGTTTTCCAACAATATAAATAGAGAAACAAAAAAAAAAAAATATTTAACGAGCATTACCTCAAGAGGAGGTGATTCTAAAGTAAGGTATTTTTATTCTCTTTTAACACGAAAAGGACAAAGTGAGAGAATGGGATGCTTTGCTTCCGAACCCATTTTGGAATAAAAAAGTGAAAAAGATTTGGATGCTTTGCTCACGAACCATTTGGTATTCTCTTTAACAAGAAAAAGGATAAAGTGAAAGAAAATTGGATGCATTGCTTCCCAACCCCAAATTCTCAAGGGACAATACATGGCTTGAGCCATCCTCTTCGTGGGGTCACATTATTTCATAGTACAAATGTCACAATTAGAATTGGTAATCTATCTCGAATAATATTAGGCTTACTATTAGTCATGACATATAAATTTTGTACGAATTCGTTTGAAAATGTTTTTAAAATTACTAAAAGTATTTTTTATGAAAAGTATTTTTTATTTATTTATTCCTATTACAATAAATGGAATTGAACAATGAACCAGCCTAATCCTAGTAACCCATTTTCCAACAAGGTATCATAAGCTATCAGAATGTCCACCTGCAAGGCACATCTAGGAAGACCATTATTTCTATGGTAATTTTTCAGAAACTCCTTCAAAAGCATAATATCGTCTCCAATTCGCCTGCCAGCGAAGAAAGCAAATTAAGAGTTGCTCACGATAGAGGGAAGGACATCCTTGATCCGATTGGCAAGAAGCTTAGCGATAATATTGTAAATAGCATAAAGAGGAATTTGTAACAATAATCCCTCAACTTTAATTGAATTGGAATAATAGTTCCTTAACTAAAAATATGTGATCATTGGTCACTTAACTCATCAAAATGTACAGCTGTGATCATTTTCGTCCACTTTGTCAGAACTTACGTCAAAATAAGACACTGGTCATGCACGTGAGGCTGAATCAAAAGGTAAATAAGAAAAATCAAATGAGAAAATTGTTGCAATGGTCCCTCAACTCTAACCCGATTGGAGCAATGACCCCTCAATTTTAATCCAATTAGAGCAATGGTTCTTCAACATTAACCTAATTGTTACAATGGTCATTTAACTATGACTGATTTTGAAGGAAGTTCTGACGGAGTAGACGAAAAAAACCATAGTTGTACATTGAGGGACCATTGTTACAATTTTGTTGACAAAATGGGGCCAAGGGTTATAGAAGGTAGCGGTAACAAGCAAAAACTATGGTCTTTTCTTTCTGCAGTGAAGAACAATTACTCATAAGTTGTTTGCATAAATGGTCTCTTCTTTTCTGTATGTCGGTACTCTTTAAGGCTATGTAAGATGTAATTCATCTGTTTGAACTTCTTTTATTGAATATTCCATACCCTTGACCAAAAAAAAAAAAAAAGTTTCTAAGAAATATGAGTAAGGAAATATATATATATATATATATATATTTTTTTTTTTTTTTCAAACGATAGATTTTGTTAGATTAGCCATCAACAGAATTCGAACTCACATGATCATGCAATGACAACTTCTTTCACTTGTGAAATTATGCGCTATCCCTCTGTTAATAGCATGGACGTACCTTTACATGTGAGTTAAAAATTGCATTTCTTTCCTTTATTCTGTTCATCGTCCCTTTTCACCCTCCCTCTCTACAACTATTTTCCACCGCCAAAGGAAAATCCCAAACTAACAAATCTCAAGGCCATTTCTTTCAAATCTCAATTCAATTGTACGCCATGGGTCTTGCCTAGCTATGGGCAACGGTTATAGCGGATGGGTAACCGCAGTTATTACCCATAACCGTTTAAACTTTTACCCGCATAACCGGTTACCTATTGGGTATTTATATAAACGGATAAACCCATACCAATAACCATACCCATTTACCCATAATCGCGTACCTGTTTACTTTTGTTTATCCGTCTACCTATTTTTTTTAACAACTTAAAAATTAAAAATAAATTTGTCATAATTTTCTTTTTTCTAACTATTAAATACCGTTATAAGTACATTTAACATGTATTTTTATATTAACAGCAATATTATTTATGAATATACATTTAACATGTATTTTTATATTAAGGCAAGACTCTTGCCTTTGCTGCCTAGAAATCCATTTTCCAGTTTTAGAAGCTTGGTTAAAACTTTTCATTCAAACTGATCCAATCAGAGCTTTAAAATCTAAAGCCTCACAAAATTGTTTCGCGGATGGAGAGTGAGACAGAGGAGAGAGAGAAGACGGAATGGAGGTATAGAGAGACGAAGAGGGACAAGTGAGAAAAGGGCTTGGCATGGCATTGCGTGAAAAAATATAGGGTAAAATGACTAGTAATAGAAAAATAACATAACTTTTATATTTGAATATGAAACCTAAAGAACTTTACTAAAAAGTTTAAATCCAAATTTTCACAACAAAAGCTGTCTTCTAATTATTCTATCACTTGAAAATTTTATTATTTTAAAGCACGTACGTAAATCAAAACTAGTATCCACTTAACTACGCACAAGTCATTATTTTAAAAACAATTACACAAAATCACTCTCTTTTTTGGAGAAAAACTTGTGTGGGGCTTGACATGCTACTAGACAATGCTGAGTGGTAGTCCCATACCATTCATAACTTGCCATGTGTTAAATATTGTTGCATTAGTATAATTTCTTATTTTTATTTTATATCATAATTCAAAATTTAATTAATAATATATATATATATATATATATGGAAAAGTAAATTGTTAGAAGGCTTGAACTTCAAGGACGCCACAATCACACGGTAAGAGAGGAATGCAGATTCGGGTGAAGTGCAGCTACGAAAAGGATTGTCGGGAATGGGCGATGGTGGAATTGCAAGGGGCGGTGGAAATTCACCACAATTTCAAGACCACCTCCTTTTGCAGCACCTGCCCTGGAAAACTGAAGCAGTTTCAACTCTTCCAAGAGTGATGGAATCGAAACAAATGTATTCGAATTTTGAATAATCGAATCTGTTTATGTATGTGACTCATTGCAAACAAACATTAGCTTTCTCATGATTCGCATAAAAAATAATCACAAGCTTATCTCTCTCTCACAGCCTTGCATGGCTGCTGGGAAATTGTGCAGATTTTAGGTAATTACTGGTTCAAAAGTTTATTAATCCATCAAAGCTAGAATAAGTTTCTGACTAACCTCATTATTTCAATTCAATAAAAAAAAAAAAAAAACTTCTCATTATTTCAATGTATTATCAAATTATTATTAAGGAAGGGCATATAAATTCTGGAGAAGAACCCAATTCTCAAAGCCAACTTTGTCCACCAGTAGTTTGTCGTTTCCAATTTTCAAATATTAATAGACTATAGATGTAAAATTGAACGAGTTATAAGTAATAATTAGAGAGAGTTGAGAGATGGGAGATGAGAGACTTAATAAAGGGAGAGCTTGAAGAGCAAGGAAGAATTGACGGTGTTGTAGATCACCGGTACCGACGAGAGAAAAGAGGAGGGTTCGCAGATGGAGGTAGATTTAACTGGGATTGTGAATTTTGTTTTTACCATTTCAGTTTTTTAAGAAATAATGATTTAAGTTTTTAATTTTATTTTCATATAAAACTAAAAATAAGAAATCATATTTAAGTTTAACACATGGCAATTTATGAGTGGCGTGTAGTGCCGCTTAACATCATCTAGTGGCATGTCAAGCCCCACACAAGTTTTTCTTCTCTTTTTGGCACTCCATTTCATAATGTTATTTCCTAAGTAGACAACATTTCACTATTAATTAACCTCGATTTCAATGGCTTTGACGTCAGGCTTCTTCACCTCCGCCTTTTGTACGGTCACACTCAAAACTCCATTCTCCATGGCAGCCTTAATATGATCAACCGTTACATTCTTCGGCAGCTGAAACCTTCCCAAGAACTTGTCGCTGCTCTTCTCCACTATGTGCCACTTGTCATTTTTGTCGTCCTTCTTCATGTTCCTCTCTCTGTTGATCCGAAGCACCATGTTGTCTTCACCTCATCCTTCTTCAGCCCCAGAATGTCCGTCTTGAACACGTGGGCTTCCAGGGTCTCCTTCCAGTCGACCCTAGTGTTCATAAAAGCCGAATTTTCTCGAGAAAATTCAGGAAATGCGGAGAGTGATGAGGAGGAAGGGGATGGGAAATCCTTGAAAGGGTCCCAAAGGTTGAGGCAAAACGGGTCGAAGATGCTACTGCCTCGTCGAGAGTTGGGGATGAGAGACATTTTGGAAAAAACTTGATGCGGTTTTGTTTGGATGCGGAGAAAAGTCCTGGGAATCGAAATTAGAGCCGGTAGAGAGAGTTCTCACTTTGCTTCACTGGTTGGTGAAGGAAGTGGGTTAGTGGCATATTTATAAGGAGTCAAAGACGTTTCTAGAAAATTCCAGGTACTGGAAAACTAAAAAAGGGCATGAAACCAAGCAGCACAAGGAAGACGAAACAGAAGTTGCTAGAAACTTCCTGAATGAAAAAAATTGACTTCAACAAAAAAAAAAAAAATGTTGGTATAGAAGAGAGGAAAGAATTCCACTAAACTAGCTTTATTGCACGTGCATGTGTGTGGAGGTTTTTTTTTTTTTTTTTTGGTCAAAACAATTAGGTATGAGATTGATTCTTCCAATCTTATGGTGCACAATAAAAAGCTTCGCTTCAATCTTATGGGGTATAGAACATCTACTGGTTGGGGCTTTGTGGAGGATCTTTCTTTTTAGGCTGAAATGTTTTTATGTATTTTTAGTATATTTCATGTATTATTTTGTACACATCACATTACTTGTTTTTATTTTTTTTTATTTTTATTTTTTTATGAACAAACTATCATCTACACTAGAGGTGGGCTAGCTAGCAATAATGTGGTTCGAATTCGCCTTTGACGAGAATCGAACCTAAGAACTCTTATTTACAAATGAAGAGGAATTCCACTAGACTAGAGTACTAAAAGACCATCATATTACATAAGTGTTGGTACGTAATTAGTTTGTTTGGGCTCTAACTCCTCCTGACTTTTAGATAAGCTATTTCGTGAGATGTTAAATGTTATTGATATTTAGTAGATATTGTTAATGAGATAAGATCAAGGGACACATATTTTGACAAATATCTTTACACTTCATATTATCTCTTGGATTTTTTATATTTAATGGTCATGATAAAAAGCAGTGTTCTAAAAATCGGCCCAGGCACTCGGCGGTGGAGTCCCGATCCAATTTGGACTAAATCGTTCAGGTAAGGTGGGAAGGATTTAGGCGGTTGCCTAGGCGTCTCTAGGCGCTCAAGGTGGCCTAGGCGGTGCTAGGCGGCGGTCGATGCTTTGCAAATCTCCCCTCACATCCACACGATCCACAACCCACAACCCAAATCTTCAAACCTGCGCTCTTGCACCCAACATCAATCGATGAACCCAAGTAGATTAAGAATATACAAGGATGAGCAATACACATAATCTGTCCGTTGGGTTTTACTGCAGAGAGAGAAAGGGATCTGTTGAAGAGATCTGTCCGTTCTGTTGAAGAGAAGAGAGAGAGAGAGAGAGAGAGAGAGAGAGAGAGTCGAAAGAAAAACTGAAAATGGGAGGAAAAGAAAGGCATAACTAAAGACTAAAGAATGAGTCTGATAAAAAAAAAGACTAAAGAGAGAGAAGGGGATCTCTCTGTAGAGAGAGAAAGAAGAGGAGATCTGTTGATAATAAATGCAACCCTGGAGCCACTAAACAAGTGATGGTTGATTGGGAATAGCATTGGAGAAACCAGAAAAGCTGTCAGTTTAATTGAAAAAAAAAGTTTTTCTTTCAAGTTGGATCCATTTTATGGCCCACTATTTTGTTCAAAGAAAAAACAAACTAAGCCCAATATTCTTTGTATAAAATTAGAAAAAAAAAAGTTCTAAAATTATACACATATACTCATATTTTATAATATATAGTGTAAATTTATGTAAATCTGCCTAGACCGCTTAGGCGCTAGGCGTTAGTCCACAGCCCGACTAGCGTCTAACCTTTTTAGAACATTGATTAAAAGTTAAAATGATTGTCAATAAACATGACTTAGAATAAATTAACATAAATCTTTATTAAATATTTTATTTTGTTTTATTTTGTTGGAAAATAGTCCTATTGCATATAAAGCACCATCTTCCTTCACGAACACCCTATTCCTTCACGAACACCCTATTCCTTCATACCATTCTGCATCAAATAAAAATTGTTGCCGAGTCTAAAATAAACAAGGGAGAGGATAGAGATGATAGTTCTTTTGTTTTTTATGATGAAACCTTAACAAGCCATTGAAAAGCTTTATTGTCAATCAAGAACAGGCTTAAGAATTTAATGTAACCAATTTTAGGGTTTGCGAACCTCATCCTTTTCTATAAAGATTCAATTTATTTCCTAGATATTAAAATTCAGTTTCTGGGCTAAGAAGCATAATCGGGGCATCTTCAATGGTTGAACAGAAAAAAAAAAAAAAAGGTAATTTTTTAATGGGGCAAAAGTTCTCTGGATCTATCTCTTAATAGGTAATCCCCTCTTTTTCTTCAGCCACTTTTTACTGCTTCCCATGACTTGCAAATAACCCATGAATACACCATTGACACTGAGGATGATTCAAGGGAGGATAGAAGAAAGAAGAGTGAAAAGGTCGGTTAGGTTGTACGGAGCGATCAAGATTGACGTATCCACCATGGATGGTTGAGTTTTTATCATCTTAATTAACAATAGCCTAGGGGGTTAGAGGAAGATGGAGGCTCAGCTCGAGAGTGTTTACGTTTCCTTAACCTAACGTTTTTTCTTAAAATTTTTAAAGGAAAATTAACAAAAAGTCCTAAAAAACTTTAGTTTTAATGAAAAATGACAAATAAAGGTGTAAGTGAATAGTACCAAGAAAGGTAAAAATATAGTTTTTCGTTAAAAGTGAACAGTATCAGGATTGTTTCGTTAAAACTCCTAATTTTTTATTGAATAAAATATTTTTATTTACAAGTCATCGCCACATCATTTAGTAATTTATCTTGAGTTATATTAGTTTTATTTAGGACCATTATCTGTATAAAGATCCAAGAGCTAAAATGGAGTGTAAAGATTTGCCCAAATATTTGTCCCTTTTTTTTCCCAAAGGTAAGAACTTCATTATATTCGAACTGAAATGTGTACATCATAATCCAAAATATTAAACAACTACTCTGACTCAAAATATTTGTCCGTTTATCCTGTTCTATTGTTAATATAATGTAAATATTATTATTTATCAGTAAGTCTAAATAATACATATCAAACGGCCCACTTATAACTTGCATGGTATCTTCAGTCTTAACCGTCTAATTAAATCGAACGGCCCATACAACCCCCGCACTTAAGTTTTTTGGTTCACCAATCACCTTTTGTTATCATCAAGTCAACTGTGTTGTGCGAGTAACTCACACAAACATCCGATTATTCTCAAGCGTCCTAAGAAAGTTCCAATTATTCTCACGCGTACTAGGAAGTTTGAGAGAAACTCACACAAACATTTTGCAGCCTCATCCTCAAGTCTGTTCAAGAAAATTCTTCGGTTCCTTATAAATAAGCAACCAAATCTGCTCCTTTTGCAATCAGTCTAGCAAAAGCAGAAGTTCTGTAATAATTCTCAAACTTTCTCAGCATCAAAACCAACCCATCAGTTTTATCACAATGTCGCTCATCCCCAGCTCCCGACGAGGAAGCTAAGTCGTCTTCGACCCATTCTTCCTCAATCTGTGGGACCCTTTCAAGGATTTCCCGTTCCCTTCCTCCTCGTCACTCTTCGCAATTCCTGAAGTTTCTCGGGAGAATTCAGCTTTTGTGAGCACTAGGGTGCCCACGTGTTCAAGGCGGACGTTCCGGGGCTGAAAAAAAGGATGTTAAGGTGGAGGTGGAAGACCACAGGGTGCTTCAGATCAGTGGAGTGAGGAACGTGGAGGAGGAGGACAAAAACGATAAGTGGCACAAAGTGGCGAGGAGCAGCGGCAAGTTCTTGAGGAGGTTTCAGCTTCCGGAGAATGCAAAGGTCGATCAGATTAAGGCTGCCATAGAGAATGGAGTTCTGAGTGTCACTATTCTGAAGGCGGAGGTGAAGAAGCCTGACGTCAAGGCCATTGAAATCTCTGGTTGAAATTCTGATTTTTTTAAAGATTTTATCTATTTTACCTGCTCAGTCACAAATATGTATTAGAAATAAGAGTGCCAAAGTCATATCACAAATACGTATTTGATTTTGTTGAGTATCAATGAAATATAGACTTGTCCCTTTTTAATGAAATATAGACTTGTCGTTTTTAATGAAACATGGAGTTCTGAGTGTCACGGTTCTTCTTTGCCTACCGCAAATATACATATAATTGACAATTTTTTATGTCAATAGACATGTCATGGCATGATGGTGAGTAACAATTAAAAAAGCTCTGGTTTCTGTTGCAATTTGTTTTAAGCTTAGTAATTTTGTGAGGAAGGTGAAGCCATTTCAACTCCTCTCATTGCCATTTGAAATAATACTCGCGAGATATTAGAAGAAACTAGAACTGAGATGCTTCTTGTTGGTCTTTGACTCAGTCTGATCTGATTACTTAGTTGCAAAGAAAACACTATATAAGCTTATTGACTACAAAAAGAAATAGAATTCCCAAAAACGCAGTAATAAAGTCTAACATTACTCTCCATTTCTGCTCCCTCTCTTCCTCTCTTTGTTTTCCACACAGCTTTTCCTCTCCAGTTTCAACCTTGAATTAGTCCTTTTCATTTCTTTCTGCATCGCTTGCATTCAGCGACTTGGAGAAGTAAAAAGAAACCATGAACCAAGAAACTCCAGCTGCCGCAACCATCACCAATGCTCTGGTAAGTGACAACCCGACGATTAATCAAGAAAACTCTAACTGTAGCCAGACATTTTTCCAAAAGCATATGCCTAGGATTCTGGTCATAGTCCCACCGATTTCCAAGGAAGCACCCAAATGTTGCGGTGTGATTGTTGGCGATTTTGCTTCTCAAGACTTAGAGCAACCTTCCACGGGGGTAATGATACGATGGAGATGCAGATGGATGCATTATTTGTGGCTTTTATCGTTCTTGAATGAATAAAGTTCATGGCAGTCGCATAATTGCATAATGGAAATGACATAATTCTGCAGAAAGAAAAATAAACGAATCAGATTTCGTCATCTTTATTTTACATTATGGGACGTAAAATTTAGATGATTAGAGAAAGGTTAACGTTTTCGATATAACCAATTTGGTCACTGTTTTCTTCATTGCTTACAATCTAAGTCATTTTTGTCAATTTCAGGTTTTAAAAAGAATAATGCTTGCATTTTCTTTTTTGGATGAAGTTGTTTTATCACTTGCAAATAACGTATCTTCACAAAAAAAAAAAAAAAAAAATTCATGATCACGATCATTTGTTTATTTGATGCATTTGAAAGATTAAAGAATTCCATTTCGAATGAATTTTTACAATGATGATCTTCAAAAGAAAATTACGAAATTGAACGGTTATGATTATAAAATTTCTATAGTGAAGATACGCTATTTGCAATTATGAGAGAATGAGCTCATCTCCAAAGGAGAAATGCAAGTATTATTCTTTAAAAAAAAAATACTTCCAAAAGGATTTTAAGAATGTTTTTTTTTTTTTTTTTTTTGTTTCTCTAGTTGATAAGAAACACATAGTAATTGTTTGGACCAGATTTTATATTTTTGACCCGATTTTATATTTTTGACCCAAGCAATCGAAGCCCTCGGATGATTATGAAAATTAAGAGATTTTTCTTAGCATTACTATTGATTTTAATCATAGTAATTATCTTGAAAATATCCTCAAAGCTTACAAAGTTTAGAGTTATGCATGGGATTCTTTTGCAGATAATCAAGGGTTTTATCGGATTGTGGAGAAATTAAAGGAGATTGCATAGTTGGCTGCTTGCCAACCCCTTACAATCAACACAACAGTAAAGAGAGTTATGTGAGGGCTTGCCGTGTAGCCTTAAGATTCTATCCTAATCAAAATGGTATCTAGTCAGTTGCATGGATTCCATATTTGAATGGGTTTGCATGCAGAACCACGTGGAATAATGGTACAAGGATGCAACTTTGGATGATTAGCATATGGATATGCCATTTTATCTGTTTGAAACATTAAGAATTTAAGATGGTGATGTACCGTGAAGACTAAAAGGTCCAATGCATCGCAATGATTAACATTACGATATCACCAAAAGTTAGAGGATAATGAGTGGTGGTTCATGATTATTATTTCACAAGGTATGGTTCACGAAGGACTCTGCAATGAGGATAGCCCCTTCAAATCAACACACAAATTGCCCTGCGCAAAGCTTCTCAACAACCCTGAGATTTTTTTCCTCTCCCCTTTTCTTCTCGCCAACACATCTTCCGTTTGGATAGACATCAATGTGAAGGCAACCGGTGATATCTTCAGTTTGGATAGACAAAATTTGAGCCGTATAATCAGTCGACCGATGAACACCTTCAGTTTGGATAGATAGCACTGCCTTGAGACCGACTGGTTATTTATCCAAGTCACGGTCAATAAGGATTTACGAGTCTTTGTTAGTAGAGGTCATTTCATCAACCTTCTCGGCGAAGTAAAGTGTTACCAAGTTACTACATTCGGCACATTGAAAGCCGAATTTGAAATTGAACTTCGCAGAACTAGCAGCCTTGTCTTCAGGCTCTAGAACCCGAAGGCCGAGACGTGTTCCTTCCTTGGTTTCAGTCGCAAGATCAAGAAGTCAGCATCGCGCCCAACGCCACATCAACATATTTTACTCCCTCGCCGAACTCGACCGAAGAGTTGGCACGTCCCGCACACAACCGAATGACGTAGTTAGCTTATTAATTACTCGGCATATGCGCCACGTAGGCTTGGCAGTTTTTAGGGTTAACAGTAATATACGGAACATCTATAGTATGTGAAAAATAAATATTCAATGGTGTGAGAATTCCGAACCGAAAAAAAAATATATATATATATATATATATTTATTTATTTTGGTTTTATTTTTATTGAATGTTGAATTTAAGTAGTTTGATAATAAACTATGTTAGAAATAGAAGTATGAAATTAAGTAGTTTGAAACATTGGAGCGTCAATTGGACTTTGATGAATAAATTGGTATTTCAATTGATATGAGATAAAAAACTTAAATTTCAATTGATATGAAATTGGGCAATAAAATTTCAGGCTCATAGCCCAAATTTTGGCCCACACCCCAAAAATCTCAATTTTCAACCCAAAAACCTGAAATCCAAAATTCAGTCCCGATCCATCCTGAAATATCGTAAACATATCGAAATTCCAAAAATTGAGAATATCGGAATTTCGGTTCAAGATTGGTTTTCAATTTGAAATTTAGAATCTCATTTTCAATTTGAAATCCCACACCGAACCATCCCTACACAAACTTACTAACTCTAACTCAAAGTTTTTTAGAAGTCTTGTTATAATATTTAAGTTCTGTATGAATGAAAAATAAGAGTTAAGTGTTATAGTTGAATTCAAATTAATGAGTTGTGTCTGGTCGTTAGAACATTAGGCAACAGTCACAATGTTTCAAAAGTGGTGGCTTGAGTTCTATATAAACTCAAACATCCTACATGTCTAAATAATCGAAGAAAAGAGTTTTCTTCAATGTCTTTTATTCTTTGTTAGTCAAACTCTAAGTTGTGTCTTGAGAGTACGAAATATATGAAATTCGCTAGAGTCTGAAGATTGAAGTGTTTTGACTTCGGATTATAGATCGTTGAATCCTAGGAGATAGACGCCTACCGAACTACAAACACAAGAGTAGAGGTGAAATTCTGTCTTTAGGACATTGCATTTATGCAAGCCTTAATCTCCAAGTTTATCAGTTTTTCAAACTTTCTCTCTAGTTGTTTATGTTAATCTCATATATAATTGATATTGTGAATTTCTTTATGATTATTAT
This sequence comes from Pyrus x bretschneideri, assembly GCF_019419815.1. Classification (NCBI taxonomy): domain Eukaryota; kingdom Viridiplantae; phylum Streptophyta; class Magnoliopsida; order Rosales; family Rosaceae; genus Pyrus; species Pyrus x bretschneideri. Next base: position 2,554,327 of record NW_025999712.1, on the reverse strand, counting down.
GATTGGAATTATATTATTATTTTTCATATTTTATAATATTGCTCAAACAAGTCTTACTTGTGTTTTGTCTCCGTCTGTGTGTGATCCTTCAAATATATCTCTGATCGGAGCAGTCTGCCCCCACCACTCTCATAATTCGCATTTGCTTCGGAACTCCTCCCTCTCTCCCTCTCTCGTTCAGCAAAGCCATTGCTCGAAACTGACACACAAATAAAGACAGTGATCGAGGGAGGAGGGAGGAGGGAGACATTGATACTTTCATTGAGGATAGAGAAAAAACTTCTCCACCTACTCCATAACCCCACCATGTTTGATGTCCAAGTGCTGCAACTTTAACACTTCACCATTTCACGCCATTTCTCTTTCTGGGTTTCACGAATGTCAGCTCCCGAGGCAACCCACCACCGCCGTTCGGCCACCGGAGGCAGCGGCACGTCGGTCTCGGATGACTCCGACGACAACCAGTCCTGGCGCTCGATGTCTGACTCCGGCAATGTCCGGAGGAAGTCTTGTGAGTCAGATTGTTCAGTGGAGGAGGTGGATTTGGAGAGTGGGCTTTTGGAGGTGAAGAAGGTGGTGCATTTGAGTAAAGTTGAGAGAAATTGCAGGATTTGCCACCTGGGTTTGGAGGGAGGTAGTGGGACCGACCCTGCCTCTGGGGTCCCGATTGACCTGGGGTGTTCTTGCAAGGGGGATTAGCGTGCTGCTCATAAGCAATGCGCTGAGACTTGGTCCAAGATCAAGGGAGACACGTGAGTACAAAATTTTTCTGAGTTTAATATTCATTATTTTCTTTGGTTTTTGGTGTTTCTGCTTGAAATTATGAACACCCATTTGCTGGATTGTGAATGTTTGTTCTGCTTGAGTGTTTAATGATGGTCCGAAAACTTTAGGATTATATTTTGTTCTGTTTCTGCATTGAAGTGCAAGCACATGGATGTAATTGGTTCCCGGAGTCAGCTCTCTCACTTTTGATGTGGTTTACTTCAAACTATGAACTTACTATGGGCATGTTACAACAGATACCATCTTGGTGGTGTTTAGGTTCCTGCTTCCGAGAGTTCAGCTTATTCGAATGATTACTTGCTAATTAGCTTCTTTCTTTTCATGTAATTGTCACGATTGTTCTTATCATTTTGCTTCTTACTGGAATGCCGAATTAGGCAGATCACGTATGTTGTAGAATGCGTATGCTCATATGAAATACGAGAAAATCAAGTAAAAGAACAATCTTGTAGTCACCACAATTACAATCCATCTGAACTCAAAGATATCCATCGTTCTAGGTTCATAGTTTTTATAGTCACACTTTCTGTGGCATTTACATTAGTGGAAAGTGCGAGGTCCAATGCAAGCTAAAGGAAGTGTGTTTGTATGCAAGAATTGAGCTCCTATGTCGAAAAGTAGATATCTTGTGTGCCATGTATCTTTTCTGTATGCTTCTAATAAAGATGTAAATGTTTAAATTATGCATATGGATTAGTAAATGATGATGAGCATTTGCATTCTTTGGTTCCGTCACAAGTTTATTTCGTTTATACATTTGGGAGATTTTCTATACTCCAAGGATGATAATTTGGTAAAGTTCTTAGGACCTTGCACGCTATACCCTCTTCAAAGGAAATATCCAAACTTAGGCTACAGGAAATATAATCTAGATAAGCTGCATCACATGATAATACAATGACATACATACATCATAGATGGATTGGTGAAGACTCGCTGGGTTGGTAACCAGGATGAGGAGAAGATATGCAAGAACAGCAAGCTAGTTCAAATTTCAACTCATCATGGTAAGCAAATGGAACGACATCTTGACTACATGACTTTTTTTCCAGAAACAGAAATAGAAGATTGATGGCTTTGACATCACTTATAGTGATTGTATAGCATTCTCTTTTATATTTTTTATATTTGTATGCTGTTGGTTACACGTCATTATGTTTGTTCAAAATCCTCATGGTACGTTTCTTCATTATGTTGCGTTATGGTTGCAAATACCAGTCTTGTCTGACTAAGCGTCATTATGTTCGATTTTTCCTTCTGCATAAGTGTCTTAGCCAACAATTCCTGTCTTTGCTTTTTCCTTCTGTCTAAGCGTGTTAGCTAACAATTTACCAAAGTACCAGCACAGTTCTTGTGGGCAGCAGCCAAATCATCCTTGCAAGAACAACCCAATTCAATCGGAGCCCCGGATTCGTGGCTGTTACTCTCCAAAGCCTGATATTCATAAAACCTGTGTCAGCTTTAAAAAATCTAACTATTTTATGAATCACCAGCTACCATTCTTTAGAATCAGTTTCCTGGGAACAAAGATCATTCGAATGTCACTATTATTAAACCTATTAGCAAGAACAAAGATTCTTAAACTTCCTATTTCCATATATGAATTTAAGGAGGAGAGAAAAACAGAGTCATGCATTAATGAACTAAATGGAAACTAAACAGAGTATTGTATTCAACTTTCACAATACGAAAAAAAATAAAAATTTGTTTCCACAAAAGCCCCAAAGAGAAGCTGAAATTGCTCACCTTGAGTTACAAAACCGCAAAAAAGGAAAAACCAGGGTCCCCTGACACCGAAAACAAAACCAAAGTAAAAACCCATATGCAGCCGAATTAAACACATACATGCAGTTGAATTAAAAACCCACACGCAGGATCCGATGGCACCAACAAAACCCTCAAAATCGCAAAAAAATAAAAATAAATTTGAACAGAAAACCCATCTGCATATCCAAAATCACAGAACAGAAATTGAAACGCCTAAATTGAGAAAGCCATAAAAACTCACCAGGAAACGCTAGCTTTTCTAGGTAAAAAATTTCTCGGAATCCAACTGAAGAACCGAAGAAACTTCTACAGGTTAGGTGGTTTTTCAGCAAGAAAGTGCGGTTGGTAATTTGTGAGACAAAGATCGCAGGGACGGAGAAGGAGAGAAGGCAGCTTTGGAAAGCGAAAGGAATCGAGGTTCAAGAGCGACAGAAGCAGGGAATTGTGAGGGAAAAAAGTGGAACGGAGGGAAAAGTCGAGTAGAAAGGTTGTGCAGAGCGATGAGCGACGCGTGGACAAACGCATAATGGAGAAGAATCGGAGGGCATTTATGCCATTGAAAACGACAGAAGCTGAGAAGTGATCGACTGGTGGAGACGAAGGGCAAAGTCGTCTTTTAACTGTTAAAAAAAAGGAAAAAAAGTAAAAAAAGGCAGATAACAAAGGAATTGGAGGGCATTTTGGCCCGTTTAGACCATCACCAATGTTGAGCTAAAAGACAAATATTTTAGCCCGGAAAATTTAGCTTTTAGCCCAAAAACAACTTTTCTGCTCCAACCGTTCTAATTTAAAATTTTAGCCCGGGATTATTAAAGAATGAACTTAGGCTATTTTTTTTGTTAAATTAAATTTAAAAAAATAAATAAATATGTAGACTATCGTAAATTAATTTTATGAACATTTTAATCTAAAAAAATTTAAATTCCAATAAATATTGGGTGGAGTTCACTCCGATTTCTGGGCTAAATTTTGGGGGGAATTTGGCCTTGGTTTAGCATTTAGCATTTAGCCCAAATTTTCTCCTTGGGTTGGAGTGGGTTTGGGGGGAAATTTCGGGGGGTAATTTGGCTTTTAGCCCACCATTGGAGTTGGTCTTACAGTTAATGAACAGTAATTTTGTATTGAGTTTTAGTATATGTATAATTTCATGAGATGTTAAATGTTATTGATATTTAGTTGATATTGTTAATTTAATGTAAATATTATTATTTATCAATAAGTCCAAATATTACATACCAAACGGCCTACTTATAACTTGCACGGTATCTTTAGTTTTAATCGTCCGATTAAATCGAATGGCCCATACAACCCCCACACTTAAGTTTTTGGGTCCACCATTCATCATCATCAGTCAACTGTGTTGTCTAAGTAACTCATACAAACGTCAGATTATTCTCAAGCGTCCTAAGAAAGTTCTGATAATTCTCAAGCGTCCTAGGAAGTTCGAGAAATTCACACATACATTTCTAGTCTCATCCTTAAGTCTGTTTTAGAAAATTCTTTGGTTCCTTAAAAATACACAACCAAATCCGCTCTTCATGCAATTAGTCCAGCAAAAGCAATAATTCTGTAATAATTCTCAAATTTCTCAGCATCCAAACCAACCCTATCTGTTTTTCAGAATGTCGTTCGTCCCCAACTCCCAATGAGGAAGCAGCAGCGTCTTCGACCCATTCTCCCTCAATCTGTGGGACCCTTTCAAGGATTTCCAGTTCCTTTCCTCCTCATCACTCTTCGCATTTCCTGAATTTTCTCAGGAGAATTCGGCTTTTGTGAACATTAGGGTCGACTGGAAGGAGAGCCCCGAAGTCCACTTGTTCAAGACAGACGTTCCAGGCCTGAAAAAAGAGGAGGTGAAGATGTAGGCGGAAGACGATAGGGTGCTTCAGATCAGCGGAGAAAGGAACGTGGAGAAGGAGGACAAAAACAAGTGGCACATAGTGGAGAGAAGCAACGGCAAGTTCTTGAGGAGGTTTCAGCTTCCAAAGAATGCAATGGTCGATTAGATTAAGGCTGCCAGGGAGAATGGAGTTCTAAGTGTCACTATTCTAAAGGCGAAGGTGAAGAAGCTTGACGTCAAAGCCATTGAAATCTCTGGTTGAAATTCTGATTTTTTTTTTCTTAAGATTTTATCTATGTTATACGCCACATATAAATACGTGAAAAATACATATGTGTATTATTCGACAACTCTACTGAAAAGGTACTTTGAAAAATTCAAGCCAGTTCTAAATTTTTGAATAGTAATTAATTTAAAACTTTATCATTTTGATCTTTTTAATAATATGTTAAAAATACATATAAAAAGCATTTTTTGTACTATTAAAAATATATGTCAAAATTAGGTCCATTAAATGTAAAAAGTAAGTACATACATTAGAGTTTTTACTAACTTGACAAATAAATTCTTAAAAATATATATGGAATAATTTTGAACTGAATTAGCTTCAGAGATTGAGCTGGATTGTCTTGGTTTGAAGCAAGATAATAATAGTGAAGTGTTTGTGCATTGTTGGACTAGCCACAAACAAAATACCCTAAAATTTTGTAAGGCTCTTATGGCAACCCCTCTTGTTAACCCACTTATCGAACAAAAGTTGGACATATTTGTAAGGCTCTTATGGCAAAGCTTCACCAAGAACTTTGAATTTTATTGAAATTTCTTGATGACGTCAAATGACGAAAAGGATTGAGGCGTGACTAATCTTGACGTAATTTTTGGCAAAATTTTCTTGATAGTTTTGAGGTGAACATTGAGATGGTAATTTTTGGCGCGCATTCTCTAAATCAGGGGTTGGGTGTGGATTGATGGCGTTGAACTGATGATGATGAAGTTAAAAACGAGGGAAGAGGACATAATTCGTACGTAGTACAAGCTAAACCTTCACTTCTACATCGAATTGTGTAAGACCAGTTAAGGAGGTCTAAAGTCCATACAACCACCATGTCAATCCTCTCCCCCCCCCCCCCGCGGCAATCCCTAAACCCCATTCCTAGATTTTCCAAATTTTTTTCTAATTCTTCGTCTTCCTCAAATCTCCCTAAAATTCTCTCCGTTTTCCCTCTCAATCCGGAAAAAAAAAAAAAAAAAAAAAAAAAAAAAAAAAAAAAAACCCCTAAAAATTTCCTAGATCCGAAGATGAGTTTGCGTCTAAATTAGCTTCCCTTTTCGACTAGGTTGTGAGGAGGGATCGCGATCGAGAGCTCTCTCTGTGCTCATGCCTTTACTCTTAGGTGCAACCGCCTCCACCGCTACACCCAACTGGAAGACCCATGGAGAAAACCTGAAAAAACGAACCTCGCAGGAAGGAATCGACCTCATCAACGTGTGGTGGTTAACGAAGGATATTTGGACCTAAACTCGTTGCTATAACAGCTTGGTGGCAAGGACCATCGACGCCGTGCCATGTGTCAAGATTTAGAAATCATATATTTGGTTTCAAATTATTGGTTGTGCAAATTTCAACTTCGATAATTTGGAACTATTAAGGATTGAGAGGGGGAGATTTATGAACGGGGGCGATTGACATGGTTGTATGGGATGGGTGGTGGTGGAGAAAGAAGAAGATGGCGATGGAAGTCTTGGGTGGGAGAAGGGGGTGGGCCCCTCTTTGTTTTGTTTTAATTTAAGTTTTTGTTTAAATTGTTTTTTGTTAACAAATTATTTTTTTATGTCACGTCATCACTTAACGGTCAAACTAACGGTTTAATTAACGGATGTATAAAACTGTAACAAAATTATGTATGAGATTAAAATGTTTTAAAAATGTTGTATGAGATTGTAATTGCACCCAAACTTGAGAGGATAAAATGTATTTTATCCTAGAATAATCAAATAGAACAATCCACAAAGGAGGTCGTTCTGGTCTAAGGAATGGGATCCCCGCCTTGCTTGTTCATGAGCTGGGACCAAGATTGAAGACTTGCTGAAACAAAGCTAAAGATCCCTTATGAAAGTGTACTTTCGTTCGTTCTTCGTTCCGTCCTTGACCCATGATCAATGACTTAATCCACCCAGAAGTAGAAAACCCAAATAACTTGGAAAACCCAAAAGAAATTACGAATCAAAGTACTCATAAATCGAGATTTGAAATCGTAGTTTTAGTATTGGGTTTTGGCTGTGCGGGCTTCCTCTCTTATGAAGTTCTGCGTTTCGTCTACCTAGCTGCCTTTTCTTCCTTCTTGGGTTCCTCCGTCATCGGAGGCTGCTGGTTATTGGGAAGGAGGGCAAGACAAAGAGCGCATCAATTCCTTGGTTGAGGAGTAGCTTGCGTAGGAACAGAGAACGGCGTGAACCCGTGATGGGGTTTTCGTTTTTGGGTTCAATTTTAAATGGGTTGTTGCTTTCGGAGTTTTCGTTTGATGACAGAGATGGGGTTTTTTGGGGAGAAACTTTTAATCCGTGAGTTTTTTAGTTAGGTTGTGTTGTGGGTCTTCACAAATTTCTAACAAAAGTAGCCTGACGATGAAAAGATCTAACCAAAGGAGGGGGAGAGAGCGGGAGGGGAGAGAGACAGAGAGAGCTCTGTGTAGAAGAGTGTTGAAACGGCAAGATCTGCAATTGGAAAAAAGGCGATGGCGGCAGATTCTATTGTGCTAGGTACTTAGGGTTTTTTTGAAGTCACGCGATATTTTCTTTTCAAACCAGGGCTTTTGTTTTATGAGAAAATTAAGGCCATATATATTTATATTTATATTAGGAGATAATGCATATTTTTTAGCATCCATGCCGTATATATTTAGCATGTTTATGCATACAGTTTTTGTTATAGTGTATAATGCATTCTGTTTTATTCAATTTTAAATGTTAGAAAATTTTAAGTTTTTGGGGTTCCGTTTAAATGGGTGGTTAACAACCATTGAACTGCTTAGGTTGATTTTCTGATGAGTTTTCTGCTTTTCTGGTAGAATGCCACAACTGAGCATTATCAAATTTATGATCTGACAAATGGTTTTAGGAGTAGTTGTGCTTATGCTCGGCGACCAAGTTTGGACTGCCACTTTTGTTTTTGGTTTTGTGAGGAAATAGATATAACGGTTGGAAAATCAATCTATTAGCATTTCCTCAATTGCTTTTATTTTGTGATTTTTAGGGGGTTTTGTCTGTATGCTCGGATGCTGTTTGATTTCAGTCTTTTTTGTAGTTTGATATCAATATTATTTGTAGTTTGATATAATATTTAGACAATCAAAATGTGTCGTTCAGTCAAATAGAGCAAAAGATGCTGACAAAGGCTCATTTCTTACTTAGGGTGAAAAGGTAGAGTAAAATATAGTTAGCCGGTGAAAGAGAGAATCAAAGAGTGGGGAGGAACTATTTTTCGATTCAAACGTGTAATCCTAGCTTAGGAGTGACAGTAATCTTCTTTGTACTGTTCTAATTTTATGAGATGTCCATGAAGGAGATTTCATGGTGGGTGGCTCGCAGCAAATTTAAGAGAACATTGATGCTCAAACGATGAAGATCTTGGTTGTCAAATTGGGCTCTGATTTGCTAGGTAGTTCAGGTTTTTATTTTTTTTATTTTTTTTTTAATTTTGTCAACTAGGGAGTTCAGGTTTCAATTTGAGCTTTTTGAGGGAGATAGCTTTTTACTTTTCTTATAAAAAGCTTTGACCTAGAATTGGTGATTGATTAATTACGATCCCTAACGAAATCCAAAAAAGCAGTGGTAGTGGTAATTCAAAGATATCGTGACCAATGTTCACATTTTTGGTAGTGGTAATTCAATCCAAAACTTCATAATTTTAAGATACAATCTAATTGTAGTATGAAAAAAAATTCCAATTGTGGTATTTTAGATGTTGGAATCGGAACATTCAGTTCACTAAAACGACATCGTTATATAAGAAAAAGACAAGGATTGAACTTCTTCTTTGCGATGGTGGCTCCACAAGTCAAGCTGATATCTGGCTCTGCCACAGTTGGCTCTACAAATCATGAATGCCATATTGCTAAATCCATCAAACAAATTCTGAACGCAAACTCACATATGACCTATCATCTAATATTTTCTCGTAGTGCGCATCAATACAAACTTGTGATCGCAAACATAACAAAATTTAGAATTAAAATAAAGATTCCACGGAACTACAAAGTTTAAGTATAGTATGATAATTTTGTATTACTATGACTGATTACCTTTTGCCGTCCGTTCACCTTTATTTTTCATTTCTATTTTAAATTTCTTTATTTCTTTTGCTTTTCTTTTTGTCTCTCCTCCCTCCTGCATCCTCTCACCCTCTTCTCTTAGCGAGCCGACGACTGCCGACGCAACAGCTTTGTCGTCCACGGGTCACCAAAGGCTGTCAAATTACACATCCAGAATGCTCTTGCCGTCCTTTATCCAATCCCCAAGTTAGTTTCTATAAATTCGTAGGCGATTTTCCTCAATTTCTAATTTAAGAACGGTGACCCAGGGTTTTCTGGCCAACTTCCGGCCAATATCGCAGGAATTGGACCTCGACCCAAGAGGTAGAAATGATCCTCTTCTCGTGGTCTGTTCTCCAATGTAAGTTCTTTTTCCAAATTTTCAACTTTCAGTTTTGGGATTGATTCTTGATTTCGAATTTTATTCGGTTTTCTGTATGAATGTCGGAGATGAGACTTATGGTAATTGTTGTATCTGTGAAGTTTATGAAACCCCTAACGATTACGTTCCCGGTTGATAGTTGAAGCATGTCTATAACACGGTGTGGGATTGAACTCTGTAGAACCTTGTATTATTGTGAATAGGCAATGAATGAACTCTTTTGCATAGGAATCATAAAACTTATGGAAAGAATGTGAAAATGTGGTACAAAATTAGAAAATGGGGGCCAAAATCATGTTATGATGAAGGCAATTGCTTAGCCTGATTCCTTGTTTATTCATGTTGTATTCAGCAGCTTACTTTGGTTCTGAGTTGCCTGCTGTCCAGTAGATGTTTAAGACTTAATGTGGAGGAAATTCTCTCTTGAAGTTGCTTGAACTTACCTATTTGGTAGACAAGGCTACTCAAGGGAAAGCTAGCCTGAGGTGTGAGTGGACATTTATTTAAGAAATGTTTTTTCTTTATCAAATATTAAGCATGCCTAGATAAATATGATTTCCGTTACGTTTAGGGGAAAACCAGATTTTATGAATTAATATCAGACCTTATAGTGAATGATCATATTATTTAGCTTACATGTGTATGATCAATATTACGTGTGTCATGCTACAAACATGTCATTCATCTTAAATGTGTATGGTATTACAGAACTTTTAGCATTATAAATTGAAATGCAAATATTGGTAGCTAGAGACAACTTTTCCAAATTATCATAACAAATAAGCAAACACCAATTTAGAAACAAACAGTAATAATCACAGTCGAAATTTATAATACATAAAATAAGATTGAATGATAAACCATTATCCAATTGCAACCGTTAGATTTTACTCTAGTTCTCCTTCCTCCCGAGTCCACTCCTAATTCCAAAATCAGTCATTCTCACTCCACGCCGTTCATCCCTCGTATCCAACTTTCAGTCATCTTCTCCTTCGTCATCACGACCAACGCAACGGCACCACCCATCCTCCTTGACGACATCCCACTGGCTCGATTCTTTCCTCTTCAACAACATCACTGTTGGCTCAATTCTCTCATTTTTAACAACCTTCACTTATGTTTCTTGCCCATTCGCAACCCTTATAATCCATACCTTCCTTCCACCCAAAATCTAATTCTTTAATCTCACATCGCCGTCGCAAATCCACCGCCCACCTGCCCTCCGTGAGCACTCCATCACTCTCAAGGGTAAAGCTTTCAAATTTTCTTCCGATTTGCGGGTTTCAATTCGAATTTTTGACTCCAGATGTTGTAAAGCACATGTGTGTTCTCTGGATTCACACAGCTATGCAAGGGCTTGTCGGTGGTGTTCATTGGAGGCCACATTGTAGTTCAACTTCTCCCTCATGCTTGTCGGTGGTATTTTTCTCTCGGTTTGGGCACCTTCACTGTCCAATTTTTGGTTTGTTGACTTATGAATTGAAAATTTACTAAAATGTATTGCAAAATATTGCATAAATATGTGTTTATAGTAATGGGTTTTATGAAAAATATGTGAAATTTAGTGTTTCGAACCGTTTGGTTTTGTGGGGTTGATCTGAAAGTCAGCTCTGGTGTTTCGCCTTTCTTGTGTGGAATTGGGAGTTTGTAGCATAGGTGATAATGTTGACATTTTGTTTGTTAAATGTTTGTATTACAAAGGATGGAGTATATGGTTGGTATTGGATTACAGACTTCGTTTTCACTTAGGTTTTGTATTTTGCTGGGATTTGAGTTTCTCTGGGAAAAGACTCGAACTTAATGAATTTCTTTGTGTTTTTTGTTAATCTTAATCAGATCTCCTCGGATTCTTTCCCTACCGCTTCACCCTCCTTGCCTTCATCCTGTTCGTCTCCGTCCTTTACGGCTAGAACTTTCCAGATTTGTTTTTCATCAAAGGTTTTCTTTGCTACATTTCAGAGGAAATTTCAACCAAAAAAAAAATAAATAAATAAGAGAAAAAAAAAAAAGTAATTGGACCCGTGGGCCCGCCCGAATCGGCTGGTTTAAAATGGGCTGAGTTAGGTCCAGTTCCAAAACTCATAATTGCTTTACCCGCCCTACCCTGTTAGATTTTTAAACGGGTTTGGTCCGGTCCATCCAAATTTGGGTCCGGCCCAGCCCGTACCCACCCCTATGTCAGTTTACCTTTATTTTTCATTTCTATCTCAAATTATTTTATTTATTTTCTTTTTCATTTTGTTTCTTTTTATTTAGGTGTGCATTAAAAGTGGAAAAAAAAAATTAATAGTATTTCTCTTTATTTGTAACTGATAAGTAAGAAATCTTTTGTTCGATTATCATGAAATGTAAATTTAAACTATATTAATTATAGTCATTATTATCATCAAAACGTGTTCTATCCTATCTCACTGTGACATCCCACATCGCCCAGGGGAGTGATCCTTATATGTATTCCCATCCATACCTAGCACGAGACCTTTTGGGAGCTCACTGGCTTCGGGTTCTGTAGGAACTCCGAAGTTAAGCGAGTAGCGCGCGAGAGCATTCCCAGGATGGGTGATCCATCGGGAAGTTCTTGTGTGAGTTCCCAAAAACAAAACCGTGAGAGCGTGGTCGGGACCCAAAGCGGACAATATTGTGCTACGGTGGTGGAGCGGGCCCGGGAAGTGGTCCGCCCCGGGCCGGGATGTGACAATTTGGTATCAGAGCCTAACCCTGGTCGCGTGTGTGCTGACGAGGACGTCGGGCCCCTAAGGGGGGTGAATTGTGACATTTCACATCGCCCAGGGGAGTGATCCTTATATGTATTCTCATCCATACCTAGCACGAGGCCTTTTGGGAGCTCACTGGCTTCGGGTTCCATAGGAACTCCGAAGTTAAGCGAGTAGTGCGCGAGAGCATTCCCAGGATGGGTGACCCATCGGGAAGTTCTTGTGTGAGTTCCCAAAAACAAAACCGTGAGGGCGTGGTCGGGGCCCAAAGCGGACAATATTGTGTTACGGTGGTGGAGCGGGCCCGGACAGTGGTCCGTCCCGGGTCGGGATGTGACACTCACGCACCAAACACACTTTTGATGATACATAATATCGTTTTTTTCCATAAAAAAAATAAAAATTGTGGAAAAGGATTAAGATGTAATAAGTGGGAGAAACCCATTTTCTCTCCTCCCCTCGTATCCTCTCTCCTTCTCTTTTGCGCTGCAACAGGAGCCCCATTAAACAGCAAGCCGACGACTGCCGAGTGCCAAGTGGACGCAACAGCTCTGTCGTCTACGGGTCACCAAAGGCTCTCAAACTACACATCCAGAATGCTCTTGCCGTCCTTTATCCAATCCCCAAGTTAGTTTCTATAAATTCGTAGGCGATTTTCCTCAACTTCAAATTTAAGAAACGGTGACCCAGGGTTTACCGGCCAACTTCCGGCCAATATCGCCGGAATTTGACCTCGACCCAAGAGGTAGAATGATCCTCCTCTCGTGGGCTGTTCTCCAATGTAAGTTCTTTTTCCAAATTTTCAACTTTCAGTTTTGGGATTGATTCTTAATTTCGAATTTTATTCGATTTTCTGTATGGATGTCGGAGATGAGACTTATCGTAATTATTGTATCTGTGAAGTTGTTGAAATCCCTAACGATTACGTTCCCGGTTGATAGTTGAAGCATGTCTATAGCATGATATGGGATTGAACCTGTAGAACCTTGTATTATTGTGAATAGGCAATGAATGAACTCTTTTGCATAGGAATTATAAAACTCAGGGAAAGAATGTGAAACTGTGGCACGAAATTAGAAAATGGGGCCAAAATCATGTTATGATGAAGGCAATAGCTTAGCTGGATTCCTTGTTTATTGTAGTTGTATTCAGCAGCTTACTTTGGTTTTGAATTGCCTGCTGTCCAGTAGATGTTTAAGACTTAATGTGGAGGAAATTCTCTCTTGAAGTTGCTTGAACTTACCTATTTGGTAGACAAGGCTACTCAAGGGAGAGCTAGCCTGAGGTGTGAGTGGACATTTATTTAAGAAATGTTTTTCTTTATCAAATATTAAGCATGCCTAGATAAATATGATTTCCGTTATGTTTAGGGGAAAACCAGATTTTACGAATTAATATCAGACCTTATAGTGAATGATCATATTATTCAGCTTACATTAGTTGCGGCTAGCTAGTGTATCATAATATTATTTAGCTTACATGTGTATGATCAATATTACATGTGTCATTCTACATACATGTCATTCATCTTACACGTGTATGGTATTACAGAACTTTTAGCATTATAAATTGAAATGCAAATATTGGTAGCTAGAGACAACGTTTCCAAATTATCATAACAAATAAGCAAACACTAATTTAGAAACAAACATTGATAATCACAACGTAAATAAGCAACATAAATAGTATTTTTGGAATGAAATTCTGGTGCAACAAATGACCTTTTATTGGCTTGTACATATGATATAGTAAACGAATTGCTGAAACCACAACGTTCTGTAAACTCTTGTCCTGCATGCATTGGAGAATAATAGAATTCACTGAAATTGGAATAAGTTGAAATGGTAATGCTTAGTGTATATGTGTTTCAGAAAATAGCGGTTTAAGGACTAAATTAATTTTCAAGTCACTTAGCACTACCGTTATGTTTATTGTATATGTGTTTCTCAAAAAGGTTATGCTTGTTGTAGATCAGGTGAGACATGCTAACTGAAAAGGGTTATTCCAATATTATTGTGGAATCTGATAAAGGTTTCTTGAGGCAGTTGCTGATCCGAAAAGCTTCTTCCATCTTAACTGCTATTGGGTGTAAGACTTTTATTGGGCTTACATCTATACAGGAGTCCTAATTGATTAAGGATAAAAGAAAGGAAGTAATATTTGATTATTCCGGATTACTTATGGTGAAGTATAGCAATAATTTTTGGGAATATCAATCCTATTAGTTCATGGATTTTAGAGGTGCTAAAGATTTGTATTAGGGTTTTCTTTATGGGCGAGAAACCTAATACTCTCACCTATAAATATAAGGCTTAGGTCCCACTTTTATACACATTATTCTAGCACAAAACACTACCCCATATAGGAGTGCATAAGGCGTGTAGAGAGAGATGAAGATCTTTGCTTGTTCGTTGCTGATCATGGTTCAATCTTGTTCATATCAATGGCTTCTCAAGGTTAGTACTTGCATATTATAGATCGACTTGCATTGGGTACCTCAAAAAAATCAATTAGGTAGCAGAATGTGGTTTGACGATCCTTATTGTTCAATTTTTTAAGTACTATCCATGTATGTATATATTCTATAAAACATGGTAGAATAATTTTTTGAGTACTATATAGATAATTTCATCAGTTTTTACTAAACCCAGAAGAAGTTGGAGATGGAAACATGCTAACCTTTGTGCTTGATCAATCAATTGTGTTAGTCATCTCCATCCTCCCCATAGAATTCGTAATACTCTCACCTAAAAGACAGATGTTTTCTTGAGATAGAGTTGAGTTTTAAAAAATAAAATTACTTAAATACACTTTAGTGTGAACATATGCACATTTATATGGTATTTGACTAAATTTTGAGAAATCTTTTGTCAAACTAAATATGAACTGTTGATTATGCTTTCCCTAAATTTGTAGTAAAAATTTTGGTGGTGTTTGCCATATTATGCTTGTAGCTCAAAACCAGAACGTATATGTTGGTTGAATAAATAGAAACTTAAGATTGAGCATATATAGCTCACTGACTGTAAATTATCAACCTAGCTATTCTTCAGTCCTTCGTAAAAACATTAAGGATCGAAAGAGTTGGAACAAACAACTTGAAGCATTACTGTTTAGGAGAAAATCTTTGTTGGTTTAGTGGTTGTATATTGATGATGCGGTCTTCCAGGTGGACACAAAAGTGATTGCAAATTAGAAACATTAATCTAAAGCATACCTTGTCCATTCCTGTCGAAATGCGGGGTTTACTTGCAATCGGGGATTATGCGTGTCAACAAGCTTAGAATCAAATGGCCTTAAGTCTTGCACATTAATAACCTTCAATAACTCCAAAGACGGCAACTTCAAAGTATAAGCTTCACCACAAAAATACTTGAGTTTTGGCAGATTTCCAAGCTCGATGGACTTCACTTTAGGTAATGTAATTATTTCCCCTGCTTCTTCTTCTGCCGCAACGATTTCTTCCATCTGCTCACACTTCCCAACTTTTATGTCCTCTACACTCGCAAGAAGTTTGACTATGGACGAAGAAAACAAGTATTTCAACTGGTTGCAACTATAGACCCGCAGCAATTTCAAGTTTCCGAAACTGCTTCCTGTGAACATTGGTTGTGAACTACCTGTCTCCCAAACACACATTAAACTTGGCAACCTAACTAACCCCAAGTACCTCAATTTTTTGAATGCTTCAACGGAGTGACTACTTTCTACATGCTCCGGTCCCTTGAGTTGGAAAATCACTTCCATTGAATTACAGCCAAGTACAATAAGATATTCGAGATTATCATCATCATTTGAGTCCTCCAGATTAGTTGGTGTAACCTAGAAAATTAAACACGATCAACAAGATGATACAATACTAATTAAAAGTTGTAATTATAGAGGTTAATTGAACCTGAATTAAAAGCTTACCTCCTGATTAATTGGACGTGGCAATATTTCAATGGGGCGTTGGGCGTTTGGTCTTGAATATGGTATGCATCCACATCCATCAGGGCACCAATTTGATGAACGTGTTGGAGAGGTGCTGAAATCATGACTTGTTGAATCCTTCTCAGACTTATTCTCCAACTTCTTTCTTTGTGGAATTACAGCACCCAATGTCTTCAATTTTTGACATTCTTCCACGCGCATATCTTTTGTGGATGACCATTGAAATGTAGATCCCGCTGGACAAAGACTTGTGAGACGAGGCAGGCCTATTAGATCAAATCTGTTCAGTTTCGGAAACAAAATCATGTCTTTTGTCGCCTCTTCTTCATTTTCCTCTGTGATTCTGACTATAGTTTCCATGTCCCGACATCCACCTATCTTTACCTCTTCAAGATTCAAAAGTTCCGAGGCAATTAAATGCGAGAACACATATTCTAGACCATAACAACGTCTCAATTCCAAATATCTCAAATTTTGGAAGCCCTGGAATCCAGACGGAATGTTTTTCCACAAGTGTGTAAACGAACATTCGGATATCTTCAACTTACGTAATTGGGGACATGTTGGAGATGTCTGCCCATCCATAACTATATGGATTTTCAGATCAAATAGCACGCCTTCAAACTCCATATCACTCAATTCTACCTCTTCTAAACTTGGAAACCATGAAATGCACTTTGATGGAAATATTGCTTTTTCAAATATTCCTGCAGATTGATGCTCAATCCTTGGCGTTGTTTCCTGAAAAAGAAAAATCATTATCGGTTAAACAATTTCAAATTTCCACATATCGGCTGCCTCCTCATATCATAGAGATTGGAGAGTGGGACATACCTCTTGGTTGGAGTATAGCTTGTTGGCTTGGAAGAAACCAACCAAACTCGGTAGATGACAGAGACTCAATTTGGTTAATTTATTGAAAGATATTATATCGGCTTCATTCTCATGTTCCCTCCCCTGCTTCGACACAATTTCTTCCATTTGATCACAGTCACCAATATCTAATTCCTCGAGTTGTACCAAGTTTCTCGCTGATAGTGAAAAGGCATATTTTAAGACATCACAATTGAACAATCGAAGGAATCTTAGGTTGGTCAAAAAGCTATTCGGAAGTTGACTAGCTGATTGTATGTGAGGAAATGGTGTCTGCTGGGTCACACTTGTTCCATTTGCAAGATACTCAGTATTTGGACAACGCTCAAGAGTCAAATATTTCAAATCTTGAAATCCCTCTTGGTCTAAATCAGTGAGGACAGAGAAATTCTTAACTTTGCACAAAAACAAATCTTCAGATTTTTTCAACAAGAGCCTAACTGCTTGACTCTCCAACTCCCTTGCATCACCTTCATCAATAATTAGTGAGTTTCTGAATGCATAAGTTGTCATCTCCGAAAACATCTTCGAAAACATCTCGGTACTTCCAATAGCGAATTTTATTGTTGGGCTTTTCAAGACTATGTCTTTTGGCAACAAGTGGATGACATTGGGGGGCATCTGTACGGTTAGAACCTTCAAATGATGAGACAGAGACATCACCTCAGAAATGCTTGCCATCCTCTTATCTTCTCTTCCTGTTCCAAGGTCCCATTTATCAAAGCTACCCATCATATACAACTCTTCAAGTCTACTTAAGCCGGAGAAGATACCATGTGGAATCACCTTAAGATTCATGCAGTTTGTCGTATCTAACAACCTCAACTGTTTAAGTCGTCCAATTTCCCTCGGCAACTCACACATGTAAAAACAATCCCGAAAGCTGAGGATTTCTAAATTCTCCAAACTCCCAATAACATCAGTAGACATGCCATCTAAGTTAGACCCATCTAGGATCAAGGTCCGCAAGTTCTTCAGTACTCCTGGTGATCTTGATGAGCCTAGGTCTTTCATTGCCATTCCCACCAAAGCTAAAACCTTCAGTTCTTTCATCGCATCACAAATGATGTCCATGCTACCTTTTGAAAAACGTCCATTCATCGTCTGTAGAAGCTCAAGTTTTGGGCAACCAACTGGAATCTCCAGATCGCCAACCAGTGAGATTGTGTCATATGTAGCTAAATTTGGCCACTCTTTATTTTCAGCATGACTTCTTACCAGAAATCGATGTGGATCTCTAGAAGCAATCGATATGGCAACATCGCGAACTATGTCATGCATTTTTGTAGTCTCACTCCTGCCACCATCTAGTAACAAAAACCTTCTTTTTAGTTGGTCAACCAAAGAATGCACTCTATTTCTTGCATCTTCCAAAGTAACGATGCTGCTAAAATATCCTCGACCCCACCCATATCGAACCAAATACTCAATTTGAATATTATAATCTTCTGGAAATAAACAACAAAGTAAAAGGCATGACCTTGCTTCATCACTCTCCAAGCCATCAAAACTCAATTTTATGCTAGAATAAACTTTGCTGTCCACTCCAGGGATGTTCACTGGGTTAGAATTTCGCAGCTGATTAAGGGCATCTTCCCATGCATGCTTCTTTTTGTTTTCTAGGGCTTTTCCAACAGTAACAATAGCAATAGGTAAACCTCCACATTCCTTCACAACATCTTTTGGAGTGGAATGTAAATCAGGATCATCGAAGGATTCACCTACCATTTCTCTAAAGAGCTCCTGTGATTCTTCTGTTGTTAAAGTCCGGACTTCAATAATTTGTTGACTTCTCATCTCGTTGCAGACTTCCAAATTCCGTGATGTCAACAAAATTTTGCACCCTTTATTAGTATCTTCGTAAGGAAGTCCTATAGCCTTAAAATCAAGCTCTGTCCATACATCATCTAATACAATCAGGATCCTTTTTATTTCCGTGAGTCTCCCATATAGCTTTAGTGCTCTTACAGACTCGGGATCCTCATCAAGTTTCAAACCTATTTGGCCTGCAATTTCCGACTGGATCGTCTTAACACTTGGACTTTGAGACACAGTTGCCATTACGATTTCGTCAAACAGGTTCAGTTCTGCCAATCTTGTGATGATTTCTTTCACCATTGTGGTTTTACCCACACCTCCCATTCCACAGATCCCGATCAGTCTTACTTCTTCCCTCTTCAAACCCTCTATCACCTCATTGATCTTTGCCATTCTGGACTTAAAATCTTTAAAACCTTCTTTGAATGTTGACCATATCTTTCGTGGAGGTGCAGGATGGGCCATATTTTCAAACGTTCCTTTGTTTTGGAGCTGAAGAACATGCTGTGTAATCTTATAGGCTTTCCGACTCAAGCTCCATCGATGCACACATCGCCTTTTCTTATTAATTTCATCCTCAAAATGCGACACTTTTTGGATCATGTCGTTCACATTCTTTAGCCAACTCTGAACATCGGGTTTGATATTTTCACCGTTCCTTTGGGCAGCATCTACCCATCCTTGCACTCCATCTTTCTTGTCAAAAAGCTTTTTTATCTCACCCCTAAGACTTTCAAGGTTGGAATGGTAATGAATCAAATAGCCAAACTCTGTTCCTATTGGTGTGACCAAGCATTCTCCAATTTTTGAGGCAATTGCAATTATAATTTCCATTGCCTTCTGAAATTAAAGACTACGGCTATAATGCTCCTCTTTGCTTGTGGCTTTTGTATGTCTCCTGCTCAGTGCTCGCCTAAAACAAAACGAGCAACACAACATTAGTAATCAGATATTTTTGTCATGTTTAAATCTAGGTAGTATTTTTATTTTATGCAAAAAAAATTGTGTGCTGATGCTTTGATAGCATTCGAATATAACATCACCATTATGTTTAAAGGGTTAATGTCAGTTTACTATCTTGAAATTTTTCAATTTTTAACATTTCATACATCAAGTTTTTTTGTTCCATTCTGGCATCTAAAGTCATAATTCTAGGATTCTTTCATAAGTTTTCCATTACAATTTATTTTAACTGATGACGTGACATCCATATGAACAATGACTGGACATCACTTGTCAATATGGGCCCACGTGAATATTAAAAAATATAGAAATAAAAAAAATACTAATAAAAAATTTTATGATAAAAAAAACCCAAACCCTGTTGTCTTCCTCACAGTCGCCTTTCTCACCATATGTTATGAAAAAAATAACACATGCATTTGTATGGTCCCCAAACTCACTGTCACATAATATTTTATTTGTTCATTTCTGCTAGCTACCCCAATCCATTTTTTTTTTTTTTCTGTTTAGAAAACAATAAAAATTTGATTATAAGGGTGGATTAGCTCACTTTTAGTTGATTATATTTTAATAGGTGACGGTTTCCTTAGGTTTGTTAGTGTTGGAGCTCAGCTGAAATAAAGTATTTAGTGAGCAGTAGAATGTAAAACCAACACTTTTATTCTTGGTCAGGCAGAGTAAAAATAAACGTCTAAAACAACAAATATTGGAAAGAAATAGTTTTCGAAATATGTAGTACCTGTATTGTAAGTCAACACAATACAACTGTCCAGAGTAAAAGTGAAATTATGATATTTATGCTTTGTTCAGCAATAAATCATATGTCTGGAACTCGTAGTGGTGCTTCACGAACTTGGACAGATCCCAACCGAAGTCAAGGTGTATTAGACGACACCTAGAAGGTGACAAAAGCCATAAAGTATAGATGATGAGCAAATATTTGAATACATAAAACCGAAGCTTATAAGTAATTTAAACTAGTAGTGAGAGTGCGCTATGCAAAATGTACCCGTACTACATAAATGTAAATTCAGAGCATATATAAAAATACAGTAACATAAAGATTATTCACATTCTAGGTAGGAAAGATAATTTGACAAACAACAGGATTAAGAATTACTACATTGACTAGGTAGAAATTCAAATACTTGATGCTTTATAAGTTATTAGCACTTTGTAAAAAATAAAAGTTATTAGTTACGATCACATTAAGTATGACATTCCCTAGTTTAAGTTAGATATGTGATGTCACCTTTCCTGAAATATATGATCGGGCCTTTTACTTGTTGCGATTTCAAAGGAAATTCATTTCATATCCTTTTCTTTCTATTTAGACCACTCTCACAAATTTTTCCGTGTTTAAGGAATGATATGCAATTATGTGTTTAGTTGTTTTAAAACTGCGTTTTTTCATTTACTTTTTACGAGGTTCCGGTCGCGGGTCACCGGATTACGCAGTTTCACGCCGGTTTTTTTGGGAAATTTTTAAATCATCATAACTTCCACATATCTCAACCAAATTGAATGATTCGGAATGGAAATGATACCTCGGAATGAGACGAACAGATTGGTACCCTTAGCAATGGCTAACTCGCCATGATTTAGCCAAAAACAGGCCGGAAGGTCCCTGAAATCGACAGAAACTGGGGAGAATTTCAAAAGGTCATAACCTGCTCATTTCTCAACCATTTTTTACGTTCTTTATATGGAAATGAAGCACAAGGAACAAGTTTATACCTCTTGGAACTCCAAAAAGCAGACGTAAATGTACTGAAATTGGCCTGAAAGTCTCGGCCAAAAACCCAAAGCTTCGAAACCGTGTGTTTTCGAGTTGGGGATTGCCTCAAACTTGACCCAGGGACGTTAGGGAGTTGTGTGGTGTCTTTCAACTCTTCCAAAACGGTGTTGAGTGGTCAGAAAAGTGTCGGGAACTTCGTCGGGAAGTTTCTTTCTCGTCGGAGCTTCGAGCTAGAGCCTCTAGTCTCGGTTTCCTGCGAAACGGAGCTCGGGTTCGAGCTCGCGAGGTCAAGAGGGTGGATGTAGGCGCGGTTTGAGCGTTGATTCGTCGAGGTTTGGTGACTTTCTCTGCGTTACAGAGAAAAGAGAGGACGGGAGAGTTTTGAGAGGGAGAAAGAGAGGGTTGAGTGCGTGGGAGAGATGCTACAGATTGGGAGGAGAACACTGCGAGAGAGAAAAAGCAGAGTGCAATTGATTGGTGGGGTGACTTTCCTTAAAGAAAAAGCCTGACCTAACGGAAGAAAAATCTCACAACGGGACAAATTTTGAAAGGCCAATCGATAATTTCTACAGTGTCTGCCGACACTTTTTTACGTAATTTCTTCTACAGTATCTGCCGACACTTTTTTACGTGCACACACGTGTGAATTTACACAAGTGTAAAAATTTACCGCTTGTTATTGAACTTTAAAATTTTAAATTGTTCCAAGTCTGATTTGGATCTAGTTTACATTCAAATATAGTACGTAATGAGATGAATTAAGCATTGGCTCAAATGTCCATGTAAAATTCCATTAAACCCAACAAGACCAGTTTTGTCATTTTGTATAGAAAAACACAAGGCGAAAGAGAAATGGATGCATGCATTGTTTACAAACGCCAAATTTTCAAATGACAATACATGGCTCGAGCCATCCTCACTCTCTCGTGGCATTACAATTTACATTATTTCACGGTAGAAATGCCGTAATTAGAGTTGTGCATTCTCTTTATTATTGCGTAAAAATATCTCTAAAAAATTTATTCTTTTGTTTTCAGTCAAACAACTAATTTCATTAAAGATAAAACACACTAAAGTATCGTTTTCTAAAACCACACTAAAATAAAAGTGTAGTCCTTTACAAAAGTAAAATAAGGAAACAAGCCCCAAAAGCATTGTTCTACAAAAAGCCCTAGGCGGCCGCCTAGGTGCTAGGCACCTTGGAACTGAGGCGATTTTGTGCAAAACGGCTGGAAAAATCGGGATGGCTTTAGGCGGGTAAGGCGGTGCTAGGCGGCTGGGTGGTTTTTTTTTTTTTTTTTTGAAATTTGTTTAAAGTCTAATTTCTAATTATACCTTGAAATTTTGTTAATTTTATAGAAAAGGTGTGTTGTGTATCAACTTAAATTCTAGGATGCTAAAGATAAGTATCTTACATTACTAAATTTCCTTATTTTCCTCCTATTTTCCATTTTATGTTGTTTTAAATTGTGAACTTGTTGTACATGTGTCATCCTACAATACTCTTCACTATGGTTATATGGCATATATGCTTAATGCGTTTTTAAATTTTGAACTTGTTGGATACTCTTTTTGCATTTTATCATTCTTTTATTATCTTATCCATGAATTTCACACAAGTATAATTTTTTTATAAGTGTCAATATGCACTTATTTACAAGATACATAAGAAATTTACCTAAATCTGCCTAGGCCGCCTAGGCACCCGCCTAGGAGCTAGGCGCTAGCCCGCCGCCTAGGAGCTAGGCGCTAGCCTGCCGCCCGACTAGCGCCTAGAATTTTTTAGAACCTTGCCCAAAAGTGAGGTAAAATTTATTCATTTTGAGGTCGTTTAGTCATACAAATTGAATGAATATTTTTAAAATAGTAATGCTATTAACACACTTTTTTTTTTACTTTTAACACATCTTTGCTAATTTTTGTCCTTTAAAATAACGTTTTTTAGCCAGATTAAAACTGCATAAGTAAACTCAATACATCAAATTAACAATGCAACTTGTGACATCCCACATCGCCCAGGGGAGTGATCTTTAAATGTATATTCCCATCTCTACCTAGCACGAGGCCTTTTGGGAGCTCACTGGCTTCAGGTTCCGTAGGAACTCCGAAGTTAAGCGAGAAGAGGGCTTGAGCAATCCCATGATGGGTGACCCACTGGGAAGTTGCTCGTGAGTTCCCAAAAACAAAACCGTGAGGGTGTGGTCGGGGCCCAAAACGGACAATATCGTGCTATGGTGGTGGAGCGGGCTCGGGAAGTGATCCGCCCCGGGCCGGGATGTGACAATCCCGGGCCATAACACGATATTGTTCGCTTTAGGCCCTGACCACACCCTCACGGTTTTGTTTTTGGGAACTCACGAGCAACTTCCCAGTGGGTCACCCATCATGGGATTGCTCAAGCCCCCTTCTCGCTTAACTTCGGAGTTCCTACGGAACCCGAAGCCAGTGAGCTCCCAAAAGGCCTTGTGCTAGGTAGAGATGGGAATATACATTTAAAGATCACTCCCCTGGGCGATGTGGGATGTCACAATCCACCCCTCTTAGGGGCTCGACGTCCTCGTCGGCACACACGCGACCAGGATTAGGCTCTGATACCAAATCTAACACGCCCCGACCCCGATATTCCCCAAATACCAGGATAGGCACGTGCTGGCCGACACCCGAGGGTGACAAAAGCCATTTATTGAGTGTAAATACTGAAAACAAAGGATAAATAAGGTTTATAAATATAAAAGAACAATGAATATGCAAATAAGGACCGTGTTCAGAGCACACCACTAATCTAGAACACTAAAAGAAAATAATATAAAATTGAATGAAACCAAGGAGTGGGTCCTACACCAAGAGGACTCGAAGATGCCGATGCGGAAGTGCCTGGACGTCGGGATTGTATGCCTCGATTCTAAGTCCTGAAGGGGGTGCAAAACAAACATGAGTGGACCAAGTTGATATATATATATATACTAAAACAGTTATCAACATACTAACCCCCAGGTTTTATGAAAACACATATATAATTATAAACATAGGTTTTCCGAAACCTAGCATGCTGTGCAATGCCTTAAATCATAATTCGCATAAAATAATAAACACTAGTGAATGTCCGATATAACTCTTCAGGCCCCATGCCGGCTCCCCGTCTCTAAGCAGATAGTCAGAGGAAAATACACTTCAGGCCCCATGCCGGCTCCCCGTCTCTGAGCAGACAGTCAGAGGAAAACACACTCCAGGCCCTATGCCAACACCAAACCGTCGCCCAGGACGGACCGGATCTATCCCTACGTCCCGTAGCGCAAAGGACCACTAGGTAAGTACAAAACCAGTGAACATACATATATTGAAAATCAACTTCATAGTATAAAGTCATCCATCATCTATACTATAAAGAGGTGTTCTAAACATGTTCTAAATATCATATCGTCATCCATCAGATATTCTATAAGAACATGGGTTATAGGAAAAAATAGTAATAATTCAAATTAGCCTCAGTAAGCATGTTATCTTGTAAAACGTTTCATAAAACATAATCATCAAATCATGCTTTTCATGTATGCATTTCTACTATTAAAACATGCATTTTTAGAAGGGGTCCACTCACAGTACTTCGTCGTCGAAAAGTCACGCCATCTAGCGAAGAAGGAAATGCCACAGGTAATCGCCCCTAAGCACATAATCATCAACGTCATTTCCTGTTATAATCATGTCATCTACATAGATGATTAAAGCTATCACTTTATCTTGCCTCTGTTTCACAAACAAAGTGCGATCAGAATGACTCTGATGATACCTATTCTTCTTCATAACTTGGGTAAATCTATCGAACCAAGCACGAGGCGATTGCTTAAGTCCATAGAGTGACTAACGCAACTGACATACTTCGGTATTCCTACCAGCATTATACACGAAAGGAAAGTCCATATATACTTTTTCCTCCAAATTTCTATAGAGAAAAGCATTTTTCACATCAAACTGTTTAAAGGCCAGTCCATAGTTGCAGCTAAAGAAATCAAAACACGTACCGTATTCATCTTGGTAACTGGTGATAAATTTTCTTGGTAATCTACACCATATGTATGGGTGTACCCTTTGGCTACCAATCTTGCTTTGTATTTGTCTATTTATCCGTCAGCTTTGTATTTAATTCTAAACACCCATCGACATCCAACTGTCATTTTGCCACTAGGTAGAACCGTTACCTCCCAGGTATTATTTTTCTATAATGCCACAATTTCTTCATCCATAGCTTTTGCCCACTTTGGATCCTTCAGAGCTTCCTTCACTCGGGTTGGTACTTGAACATACTTCATATTGTCCACCAAAGCTTGACGATTCGGTGCAAGACCATTGCATGAGACATAATGGGCAATTGGATACTTCACGTTCCCTTCCGGAGAAAACCTATCAGGAGGCACACCTCGATTTTGTCTCGGTGGCAATTTATATGTACTTACATTATTACTTTGAGTAGTTACATAATCATCTACTATACTTACCTTAGGTATATTCAAAGAATATGTATTGGACGACACTGTGGAGTTAGAGAGAGAGGGAAATAAATCAATAGGCTCAGCAAGTGTATCCCGTGGTTGAGTATTGGGTTCAGCAGAAGTCTCTGGCTGATCAGAGGCTGTTTCGGTAGAAGCAAGCTAAAACACATTTTGTTGTTCTGTAGAGGCTGCTAAAAGCTCTGCTATAGGTTCAGCAGAAGGTGGTCGAAGATCAACAATCTCATCTTCAGCACCTCCAACCGATTGATCTGTGGCAGTGGGAGCATGTGTGCTTTCGGCAGCTGTTATGTCTCCCCCTAGGTCCAACCAACCCATATCAGCCCCTGGTGACCTAAAGTAGAATGCGTGAAGTATAAAAAATCTCTAATTCAAAAAAAAGTTCATATCCATGGTGACATATATACACTGAGTCTCAGGATGATAACACTTATATCCTTTTTGATAAGGTGAGAAACCCATAAGTACACACCGTAGGACACACGGATCCAATTTACTATGATGAATTCCCTGGATATGAACATAAACCACACACCCAAATACTCAAAGGGTGAAAGTATTAGTAAACACCACTAGAGCATGTTGGGTAAAAACTTGAAGATGAGTTTGAAATCCGACAACTCAAGACGGCATACAATTAATCACATATACGGCATAAGTAATAGCCTCAGGCCAAAAACTCTTGGGAACCGATGCTCCAAGAAGGAGAGCACGTGCAGTTTCTCAGATGTGGCGATTTTTCCTCTCAGCATCCCCATTTTGTTGGGGTGTATGAGGACATACTATTTCATGGAGAATACCACGTTCATGGAGAAACTCTGACAACTCAAGATTAAAAAAAAAATGTTAAGTCATCATATGATTGCGGGAGTCCAAATTCGTCAGTGACTAATCACCCATAGGTGTGATTAGCCACTTTATCATAATTGTAGAAAAGTGTTAAGCCTCTGCATGATGATATGGGTCTGAACTTATTAGTGGCTAATCACACATCGATGACTAATCTAACAAAATTTATTATTTGACAAAAAAAAAAAAAAACTCTCGTTAGTATACTACGTATAAAACTTAAAAGTATACAAACTTAAACCAATTCACTAAAACGACGTTGTTATAGGAGAAAAAGATAAGGTTTGAGCTTTTCAGATTTCTTTGCGATGGTGGCTCTGCAAGTCAGCCAGATACCGGTTTCAAGAAGATTCAGTTGCCACAGCTCGAATCCACCGTCAAGACAATCTCCGACACACCGTCTCCATACGCTAGCTTCCGATCTCAGAAGTGGGTTGTCGTTTCCATGGCTGTCGGAGGGTCACCAAGGACTTGAAGCCCACAAGGCAACAGGCGAGACTAATTTGTACTATTCAATTATGAGAAATTTTTGAAGTATGTAATCATAATGAAATTACAAGAAAAGGCAAAAATCGTATAGAAATTTTGTATGGAAATCTTCAATCTCCAATAGATTTTCTCCATCGGAGTTGAGGTTATCGGGAGGTTTTCCCCAATTTTCCTCCAATGCAGATCAAGGGTGGACACGGGTTGGTTCTATGTGGTTTTGAAGCGAAACTGAATTTTTTGCCAGTTCGATTCGGTGTGAATTTGAAGCTTGAATTAATCAAGATAAAACCAAACCATTTAATTGCGGTTTAATTCGGTTCCAAGGGTTTTGATTTCGGTTTCAAACCATTTGCAAACTAGGATGTTGTAGCAACTAGAGGCAGACCCACATGTTCCTGTCTCGCCATCAATGACACAAACTGTATAGATTTCATTTCCTTTGTGTCTTCTGAATATGCCACCAATTTGTTGTTTGGACTAACCTCAGGAAGGATTAAGAAAATGAATTTGAAATGTTGGGATCGTCATAATATAAACTGTTGTGCCTTGGCCCGTTCGTTAGTGCAGAACCGAGATTCAGATTACAACCTCACCAAAGAATCACACACAGTTGAACAAAATAAAGTACAAGAAATAAAGACACAGAGAAATTTACGAGGTTCGACAAAAAACTGCCTACGTCCCCGGAGAGATATTGCTCTTCACTATGAGAATAACAGTACAAGTATACATGAGTTAAATCGACATAACCCAATCCCATATCCCTTGTACACCCACTCACAGAATTTTCCCAAGAGCCTCACTCTACCCCAAGAGTTCTTTCACTAGAATACTTTTCACTCTAGCTCTCTTGATTTTCTCTCAACCCATGTTCAACCTTTTCCATGGGAGAGCCGAATGCTCTCCCCCTTGGATGCTCTCACAAAAGGAATGCTCTACATCTCTTCATCCCTCTCCTTTTTTCCACTACCGAAAACAATGAGCTCTTCTCCCTATATACCAAAATGAAAAGGCTCTCACGGGTGGTGAAGGGAACCAAAACATTTTCAAAAGCAAAGGTCTTTTCCCTCTTTTCCTCCCCAAAACAAGGAAAGATGTTTCCCCTTTTTATTTGTTAATTCTAAAGTATGGCCACTTGGCCACTTATTCAACAATCTCCACCTTAGCCAAGTTGTACCAAAGTCCATTGGCCTTACGTACCAGCATGCACATTCTGAATCAACCTCGTTGGTCCTGTTCCGATTCAGTCACTGCCAATGCATGTGCAGCTGCTGCAAGCTAAAAATCACCATTTAGCTTCAGACAGGATCTTAACACATCCTCGTCTCCTCCAGCAGGTTTTCCTCCTCTTCATTGTCTGCAACCTGGAAACTCGTCAGCGCGCCTATTTCCAGCAACAACCCATCGAGCCAGACAAAATTCCCACACTTCCTCCTACCTCAGGACCTTCTCATCACCTGTGAATCCCATAGCTCCACCTGCTGCAAAACCCCTGCAACACTTGAGACTAAACATCACCAGGAGAAGTGTTGCTTCGAGTACCTAGAGGGCATACTCAAAGTCTTCCACCACAAACTTGCTAACCCGGCCTTGCACCCGTAGCATTGTGGACCCTTGCCTCCGGAACCGGATCCGAACCTGCTGTCTCTCTTAGATCCTCTTTCCAATTTTCTTCCACGATTTCAACCTTGAATAGCTTAAGCAGTCTTGTGCCCACCATCATCCATGGTCTCTTGTGTGTATCATTCCACACCAAAGAAGCTTGCACCTGCTCCAAACTTACTGTTTCTTTCCTTGCAGTAAAGTTTCACAAGGTTCTCGTACAAATCTGAAAGTGAGGTAAGAAGAAAGAGGCCTTTGTCTTCTTCCTCAACATCAACTTTCGCAGTTGATCCAAGCATCCCTAAACACGGCTTCCATTACTCTCCTTTACCAAGAGCAAAACCGACTCTCCCTTTAAACTGCTCAACTGAAAATTCCATGGTGAACAACAAATCTGGACCTCCAACGAACCAAAGCCCCCAACGATGCTCTGATACCAATTGTTGTGCCTTAGCCCGTTCGTTAGTGCAGAACCGAGATTCAGATTACAACCTCACCAAAGAATCACACACAGTTGAACAAAATAAAGTACAAGAAATAAAGACACAGAGAAATTTACGAGGTTCGGCAAAAAACTGCCTACGTCCCCGGAGAGATATTGCTCTTCACTATGAGAATAACAGTACAAGTATACATGAGTTAAATCGACATAACCCAATCCCATATACCTTGTACACCCACTCACAGAATTTTCCCAAGAGCCTCACTCTACCCCAAGAGTTCTTTCACTAGAATACTTTTCACTCTAGCTCTCTTGATTTTCTCTCAACCCATGTTCAACCTTTTCCATGGGAGAGCCGAATGCTCTCCCCCTTGGATGCTCTCACAAAAGGAATGCTCTACATCTCTTCATCCCTCTCCTTTTTTCCACTACCGAAAACAATAAGCTCTTCTCCCTATATACCAAAATGAAAAGGCTCTCACGGGTGGTGAAGGGAACCAAAACATTTTCAAAAGCAAAGGTCTTTTCCCTCTTTTCCTCCCCAAAACAAGGAAAGATGTTTCCCCTTTTTATTTGTTAATTCTAAAGTATGGCCACTTGGCCACTTATTCAACATAAACCACTGCATTGTAATGTTGGTGTACTACTCATCCAAGATTTACATGCTCCAGAGGAGCATCAGGTCCGGGGGGCATGCTATCATACACAGAGTGGATGGTCGACGTCACCCTTGCTGCTTTTGGTTTTGGGTATTAAGAGTATCTCCAAAATGATAATTGATAGCTTATGTGACAATTTGATATTTTGTACAATATTTTGCTACACCCGATATGTTAAATAATAATGTCATTTAATAATTTTTTTTTTTTTTTTGTGGAGTCCAAATTAAGGCAACCAATCAAATATTTCAAAAACATAACAACATTTATTATATGTTATATTAATCTATTAAAATATCATTTAATGAATTTGACATATGCTGTCAAATTTGATAGCAAAATTTATTGCCTTCAAATGACTCAACGCCACGTAAGAAATTGAAGGTTCGGTTGAAGAAAATTTGCTGCTATTTTTTATTGTTGTATGCCTAAGTGGCAATTTTGACATCTCATTTAAAGATGTTCTACGTGGAACGTACTCTATACCTTTGAGAGTCCTTTGATAGTAATAGTAGGGGCCTTTTCGTTCAGATGCAGATATATCATCCTCCTTGATCAGCTAGTCCACATTGATATTAAATTAAATATTTTCTTAATTTTGTTGGTGTGATTCGGTTTTGGCTTGATTTTAGATGTTCAAAGGCAAAACCAAAACGTTTCTTCATACTACAGTTCGGATTCAAATCAAAATCGTTTTAAAATCGTAAAAATCAAATCATTTGGTGCGATTTGATTTGATCCGTGTTTTGATTTCGAATTTCCGATTCCAAGTGCTCATTCCTAAATGCAGTGGCATATGGAATGCTCACGTATAAATGAAATCCCACATAATCATTGGAGGATGGTAAGATTGTTTAAAGCCTTTGGATCCTTTGGTATGTATACCATCTTCAAGTCCAGTGTAATCCACCAAAATCCTTAACTTAATGAAATTCCACAAAATTTTTAAGTTTTTTAGTACACATAAATTTAAATGAATTTTAAAAAGACTACCCCAAAATTTTAAACTTTTTTAGGGTACATTTGTTGTATAGGATTATCTTGAACTGGACTAGCTTTAGGAACTAAGTTAGACTGTCTTAAAATAGACTAAACTGAACTAACTTAGTGAAATATTTGGTACAGTGTCGGACTAAAAAACAGGATAATAAAAAATAAAAAATAAACTCATATATGTTACAAAATATTTAAATTATTTGCTTCAACTTCAATTTCAACCACCATTAAAATTTTCAATCCAAAATTTCAACATCCAATTCCCTAATCCAACACCAAAATGCTAAATTTCAAAATACCTAGTACAAAAATCATCAAAAACCAATCATCCCCCTCTAGTGGAAGAACATATACACTATTTATACCGAACGATTATCTTGATTTTGTCGCCGATTACCTTAAGCAAGCTTCTAACGTTCAAGTTAATTCTTGATGCATGACCAGAAAATTCCAAAACTTGACAAGAAATGCAACTACAAATTTTCTATCTTTCAAATGAAAAATTGGGACAAATTGCAAATTGGATTTGGTAATTCGGAAAATTAGAGACAGAGAATTGGGGGAGGGAGTTGCCAAATGTCTTCAGGGAAGCCATATTTGATGAGCTCCTCGTTCTCCAACTTGTCGAGGTCTAGAAGAAAGCACAAGCTTGGAGATAGATTGAAACTTTGTCTTGATTTTGGAAAAATTGTGCGTTTGCATTTGATACCCAAGAGGAGTGGACGTTTTGAAATTCTACGTATCCAACAATGCAATTCCTAATTCCTCTTGATTATGGGAAATTTGATGTCCGTTGGGATTTAAAAACTGCGTGAGAGATGGAAGTGTTAGATAGTCTTGGATGTAAGGAGATAACTTCCTAGCATTTGGCTGCCTAGAGGAGGATGCGGTGGTTGGTGGAGTGGTATTTGGAGCTGCATGCACGATGTTCGGTGGCCTGAGAGCTGGAGCTACTGAATCAATTGATTACGAGCCTAGGAAGAATGAAAGCTTAATGGCAGTGGGTTGGGGATCTGAGGAAGACGAAGAGGAAGATGAAGCGAGCTGAGGAAGTCGAAGAGAGGAAGACGCAAATGAACCAGAAAAACCTAAGAGCTCTTAGTGAAGGAGTTAGTCGAGGCGAATCTGGCATAATCCCATTAAACGTAATCCCTATACCTGCCAAACATTGGTGTCTAGCCCAGTGAACCTTAAGGAACCCAAACAAACACACCCTGATAGTTCTTGAGTCAGCTCAAAATTAAGTGAACGATGCGTTTATTTCAACCTGCCCTCCTCCTTGTCTTACATCTGGTGGCTACTCTTAAATTTCAGGTAGACGAGCTATGGGTCCACTTTAACAACACCGATAATATCCCCACTTGGCCACTTGCTTAATCCATCAGGTGTGGAGTTTTAATACAAAAGACATCGGTGTTAGTTAGAGTATGGTTATTCTATATAAAGAGCTTATTCTCAAGCCCTCTGGCCGATGTGGGACACAGGAATTCTAACACTTCCCTGCACGTGAGACCCCATTTTATGGGTCACACGTGAAGTTCCACACATCGACAACCACGTGGAGCCAAGCTAGGGCTCACCCGTTTGCACGGGGCCAGTGGGGACCCATCCGTTCACGTGGTATCTCTTGGCCTACGTGGAGCCAAGTCAGGGCTCACCCGTTTGCGCAGGGTCAATGGGAACCCATCTATTCACGTGGATGTACGAGCCCGTCCCCTGACTTTGATACCATCTTAAATTTCAAGTAGACGGGCCATTGGCCCATTCCAACAACACCGATACTATCCCCACTTAGCCACCTGCTCAATCTGTCAGGTGTGGGGTTTTAATATAAAAGACTTCAGTGTTAGTTAGAATGGGGTAAATGGCTTATTCTCAAGCCCTCTGGTCGATGTGGGACAGAGGAATTCTAACATCTTAAATTTCAGGTAGACAAGTCATGGGCCCACTCCAACAACACCGATACTGTTCTTAATTAAAGACCTGCTCAATCCGTCAGGTGTGGGGTTTTAATCAAAAGGTCTCGGTGATAGTTGGAGTGGGGTAATTCTATTTAAAGGGCTTGTTCTGAGGCTTTCTAGCCGATGTATGATAGAGGAATTCTAACAGCTACCGATAATTATCTATCTTTTTCTTTTGTGAATAAACGATTATATTAGAAAAGAAAGAAGAGACTAATCCCAATACAACAAGCCCAATTTCCAAGATTTCATGTATCATCTATGATGTGTACATAGGAGGTGGCTAATCATCTACGGTGTGTTTACATATGGGGAAAGGAAATGGCGGAATATGAGTCATTCCCCATTCATGATTATTCCTCTGTTTACCAATTCAACCGGAATGCACAGTGTTGCAAGACCCATGTAAAATCAGGAGTCGGAGTCTAATTCCTAATATTGACGGAATTGGATTACTTACACGGAGGTAGTATTTGGATTCCGGGGAGAAGGCTTCATCCGGAATCAAATTTTTCTTCCCAAAGCACGCTTCACCTTCAGCACTCCCTTCCATCTACTCGTTGTCTTCCACCATCCTCTCTAACAGCTATGTGCTCCTCCGCCGTCGCCTCTCTGCACCCCATGCATTGCCGTGTCGAACTCTTTCGATTTGGGGCTCAGCTGCCGATTCTAATTCCAAAGACTGCGAATTCAGACTCTTGTTAGAATTTATAGGGGGTAATGATTGCAATTGGGCATCCTTAAAACACTTGAATGATCAACCATTCAACAACATATTAGCTTAAATCATTACGCATAACCGCATAGGGAAGGTCAGGGCAGAGCATAATCAAATCAACCAAAAATAAAAATTTACATGGAAGGCTTACCTTGAATCCTTGATGGTGAAGCAGGGAGGGAGAGCAAAGAATGGTCGAAGTCTCAGGGAGGGTAGTCGCGGTCGAGCGTGAGTGAGAGGGCGAGGAGGAGGCATTTTGTCAGCAGATCAGAGAATGAAGAGGACTGATCAGATTGAATTTAAAAGGACTTAAAAAGCCTTTCTCGCAAAAATTAAAAATAAAATAATTTTTTTTTATTAAATATAAAAAGATTAGCATATAATATAGATTATTTAGAATAGGAGCATTTTAGTAATGACATTAATTTTCATTCCGATGCATAACAATTAGTAAACAACTTATATGGACTCAACATCAATTCTACTCCATTTCCGGACAGTTTTAGTAAACAACTTCAATAGGAATCTGATTCTGATTCCACCTCATTTCAATTCCTCTTCAATCCAATTCCTCCTCAATTCAATTCCTCTCAATTTGATTACAGATCAGTAAACGCGACCCTAGGGTTGCCTAGCATTATATTGACTACTAGCAGTCCAGCAAACATGATGACTTACCAAGCAATTCCTATAAGATGGTTACTCTCCAATTCAAGGTAACAATCAAACATCTCAATTTTTTTCGAATTCTGTCTAGACATATTAACTATGAGATGTAAATTCATCAAATTGATCAATTAATTGATTGATTTTAACCTTTTTACGGGAAATAAGACTCGATGACTATGGTTTTTACAACTTTTGCAAATGTTTGCCCTAACCTTAAAATTTTTTATGCTTGACCATTCTGTGTACAGATTTTATAATGCTGGAACTGGCACCAAGACTCCAACCACTAAGATATGAGAGGTTTGGATGGCTTACTGCAACTACTAGTGAAAGCACATGATTCAAGGTCATCTTCAGCCGTCATTTGGAACACTAGGAAGGCCTTGAACAATCATCGCTGTCACGGCTTAAGAAAAAATACCAAATTCCGTTAGTTCCTATCGGTCTTCTGTACAAAACTGTTCCATCCCCGTCTACAAGCTTGTTGAAAGAGGACCAGAGTTGTATGTCATGGCTCGATAAACAAGCACACAACTCTGTCATTTATGTAAGCCTAGGAAACACAACATTCATGGACAGTAAAAACTAACTGAAATGGCACGAGGTTTGGCCAACAGTAAGCAGCCTTTCTTGTGGGTCGTTCGGATGACGAACAATTATCTGGAGCACTCACTTATCCTCAAGCGAGACGAGCACGTCCTTTTTGGAGAATGCCGGCACACCTTTATAAGGATGTGGGCGTTTCGGGTCTATCACTGCCTTGAGCAAAGTAACGAACGTAAAATGCACACTCATTCTCCTTCATTATTAGTGTCTTAATACTATTCAACTCACCAAGCATATTACTTGTCCTGTGATAACCTTGCCCCGTAGCTTTGACGAGCTTAATCCATGGGTAGAAAAGAAATCATCAATAGCCGCCTTAAGTGAGTCAGCAGTATTACTAGCGGCTTGTACAACGCATAAAAAAAGGCTCGATCATATGACCATTATCCACAAAACGTATTACAATAGCCAATTGCTTCATTGAAGACATGTTATGAAGCTCATCGATAAGAATGGAAAAATGCAAACCACCAATATCATTGAAGACATGATTTCCATTGAAAAAGCAGTTGTGACCTCCTTCTGAGTATTAGGTGAAGTCAAATTCAGACCTAAGGGAGGATTTCTCAATGTGATAACTTTTAACTCCTCGTGGCGACCACATTGGAAATTCCAGAGTCCAAGAAAAACTCATTCGTTGTTTAATCCTTTATGTTCATGGCCTCCACAAAATATAAGCCCTTGATGCAAAAGAAACCTCATACAAACAATTGATACACCCAAAAAAGTTTTACATTCCTTTGGGGCTTAGTGTTGCTTTAATAAAGCATCATAGGTTCTCCAAGCTTGGCTGAGGGCGCTATTCCGTCCTCCAACATGACCCTGCAACCTTTCCTTCTTCCAATTCGAAAACCCTTTACTAACAAAGCAATCATCGCTAGCTTGCTCTCCCGTATTTAGCTTAAACAGATAACAACATAGACAATACGAAGCATCTTTTGCTATACTATCTTCCAACCAAGTTGGAAACTCATAAACCAAGCAGATATAAACCTTATCGGTCCCTCATTGGTATTCTTGTAGGGGAACTCATGGTCTCGAGTCTGAAAATGACCCTTTTGTATATATGCTCTTCGAACTTGCTCTCGAACTCGAACATTTGGGATGCTAATCCCAAATTCGAGTGCGCAACCCGGGATCAACAACAAGATCTTCCAAGTTGATTTCGACGCAAGCTTGTTTTGAGCTTTTGTCGTTCTCCTTCGAATACGATGATGACTCCATTGACTCATCAGATGATTTTCTTTTCAAATACCGCCTCTCTGTTTCAAAATTTTGGGTCTTTTAGCAAATATATCATACGAACCAAAAATTCTTCAAAATCCCAATAATTATTCCAGTATCATCCAACACATAGAAATACTACAAAAATCTTCCTATACCACTGCAAGGGTACACAAAAAATTCATTAAATTAGATTTACAGAGGAAAAAGTAAAATAAAAACCCGGGGCTTTTTACATCTGGTGAGATGCAGAGAGCCAAAGTGAAGAGAAATTGCTTCAGATATCACTGGCGTGCGTATGAATCAGAAAGTGCGACATTTTAGAATGGCTAACCATTTTTCGAGTTAGCCACTTTCAAGCCGTTTTTTGAATCAGAAAGTATCATTCTCTTCATCTCGTCGAAAAGTATGATTTTTGTTTTTGAATCACTCAATTTGTTGAGTATTGAAGAAGTTATGAACGTTTAAAGTTTACCCAATTTCCAGCGACTTTTCCAGTTTTCCTGTAGACCAGTCTCTTTTCATGCTATTTTCTGGTCATATTCGGCAACTATTGGGCTATTTTCTCTTAGTATGCATCAATACAAACTTATGAGCGCATCCATTAGAATTAAAATAAGAATTCCACGGAATT
Source organism: Pyrus x bretschneideri (assembly GCF_019419815.1). Taxonomy (NCBI): domain Eukaryota; kingdom Viridiplantae; phylum Streptophyta; class Magnoliopsida; order Rosales; family Rosaceae; genus Pyrus; species Pyrus x bretschneideri. Next base: position 2,517,849 of record NW_025999712.1, on the reverse strand, counting down.
ACAAAGTTTTAAGAATAGTATGATAATTTTGTATTACCATGGTTGATTGATTACCTTATGCGGTCTGTTTACCCTTATTTTTCATTTCTATTATAAATTTCTTTATTTCTTGTCCTTTTCTTGTCTTTTTGTCTCTCCTCCCTCCCTCCCGCATCTCTCTCCCTCTTCTCTTAGCGAGCCGACGACTGCCGTCGCAACATCTCCGTCGTTCACCGGTCACCAACGCCTGTCAAACTACACATCCAGAATGCTTTTGCCGTCCTTTATCCAATCCCCAAGTTAGTTTCTATAAATTCGTAGGCGATTTTCCTCAATTTCTAATTTAAGAAACGGTGACCCAGGGTTTTCCGTCCAACTTCCGGCCAATATCGCCGGAATTGGACCTCGACCCAAGAGGTAGAAATGATCCTCTTCTCGTGGGCTGTTCTCCAATGTAAGTTCTTTTTCCAAATTTTCAACTTTCAGTTTTGGGATTGATTCTTGATTTCAAATTTTATTCGATTTTGTGTGTGAATGTCGGAGATGAGACTTATGGTAATTGTTGTATCTGTGAAGTTGTTGAAATCCCTAACGATTACGTTCCCGGTTGATAGTTGAAGCATGTCTATAGCATGATGTGGGATTGAACTCTGTGGAACCTTGAATTATTGTTAATAGGCAATCTATGAACTCTTTTGCATAGGAATTATAAAATTCATGGAAAGAATGTGAAAATGTGGTAGGAAATTAGAAAATGGGGGCCAAAATCATGTTATGATGAAGGCAATAGCTTAGCCTGATTCCTTGTTTATTGTAGTTGTATTCAGCAGCTTACTTTGGTTTTGAATTGCCTGCCGTCCAGTAGATGTTTAAGACTTAATGTGGAGGAAATTCTCTCTTGAAGTTGCTTGAACTTACCTATTTGGTAAACAAGGCTACTCAAGGGAGAGATTATCATCATCATTTGAGTCCTCAAGATTAGTTGCTGTAACCTAGAAAATTAAACATGATCAACAAGATGATACAATACTAATTAAAAGTTGTAATTATAGAGGTTAATTGAACCTAATTTAAAAGCTTACCTCCAGATTAATTGGACGTGGCAATATTTCAATGGAGCGTTGGGCGTTTGGTCTTGAATATGGTGTGCATCCACATCCATCAGGGCACCAATTTGATGAACGTGTTGGAGAAGCGCTGAAATCATGACTTGTTGAATCCTTCTCAGACTTATTCTCCAAACTCTTTCTTTGTGGAATTACAGCACCCAATGTCTTCAATTTTTCACATCCTGTCACGTCCATATTTTTTGGGGATTACCATTGAAATGTAGATCCCGCTGGACAAAGACTTGTGAGACAAGGCAGGTATTGTAGTTCAAATGTGTTCAGTTTCGGAAACAAAATCATGTATTTTGTCGCCTCTTCTTCATTTTCCTCTGGGATTCTGACTATAGTTTCCATGTCCCAACATCCTGATATCTTTACCTTTTCAAGATTCAAAAGTTCTCGGGCAATTAAATGCGAGAACACATAATTTATTCCAGAACAAGATGTCAATTTCAAATATCTCAAATTTTGGAAGCCCTGGAATGCAGACGGAATGTTTTTCCACAAGTGTGTAAACGTACAATCGTATATCTTCAACTTACGTAACTGGGGACATGTTGGAGCTGTCTGCCCATCCATAACTATATGGATTTTCAGATCAAATAGCACGCCTTCAAACTCCATTTCAGACAACTCTACCTCTTCTAAACTTGGAAACCATGAAATGCACTTCGATGGAAATATTGCTTTTTCAAATATTCCTGCACATTGATGCTAAAAGAAAAATCATTATCAGTTAAACAATTTCAAATTTCCACATATCATAGAGATTGGAGAGTGGGACATACCTCTTGGTTGGAGTATAGCTTGTTAGCTTGGAAGAAACCAACCAAACTCCATAGACCCCAGAGATTCAAATTGGTTAATTTATAGAAAGATATCATATCGGCTTCCTCATCGTGTTCCCTCCCCTGCTTCGACACAATTTCTTCCATTTGATCACATCCACCAATATCTAATCCCTGGAGTTGTACCAAGTTTCTCACTGCTGATAGTGAAAAGGCGTATTTTAAGACATCACAACATGACAATTCAAGGAATCTTAGGTTGGTCAAAAAGCTATTTGGAAGCTGACTAACTGATTGTATGCGAGGAAAGAGTGCACTTGTTGCATTTACAAGATACTCGATATTTGGACAATCATAAAGATACAAAACTTTCAAATCTTGAAATCCCTCTTCGTCTAAATCGGTGAGGGTAGAGAAATTCTTAACATTGCTCAAAGCCAATTTTTTAAATTTTTTCAACATAAGTCTAACTGCTTGACTCTCCATCAACTCCCTTGCACCACTGTCATCAATCACCAAACAATTTTCGAACGCATAAGTTGTCATCATCAACTTCCTTGCAGCATGTCCATCGAACGACTCCCTTGTTCCAAAGTATATATGGAATTTTATTGTTGGGCGTTTCAAGACTATGTCTTTTGGCAACAAGTGGATGACATTGGGGGGGTATTTCTATGGATAGAACCTTCAAATGATCAGACAGAGACATCACCTCAGAAATGCTTGCCATCCTCTTATCTTCTCTTCCTGTTCCAAGGTCCCATTGATCAAAGCTACCCATCATATACAACTCTTCAAGTCTACATAAGCTGGAGAAGATACCATGTGGAATCACCTTAAGATTCTTGCAGTTTGTCGTATCTAACAACCTCAACCGTTTAAGTCGTCCAATTTCCCTCGGCAACTCATGCATGAAATAACAATCCCGAAAGCTGAGGATTTCTAAATTCTCCAAACTCCCAATAACATCAGTAGACATGCCATAAAAGTGAGACCCATCTAGGCACAAGGTCCGCAGGTTCTTCAGTACTCCTAGTGATCTTGATGAGCCTAGTACTTCCATTTCCACCAAAGCTAAAACCTTCAGTTCTTTCATCTCATTACAAATGATGTCCATGCTACCTTCTGAAAAACGTCCTTTCATTGTCTGTAGAAGCTCAAGTTTTGGGCATTTCAAACCAACGGGAATCTCCAATTCGCCAACAAGTGAGATTGTAGTGTAATGGTCATATGTAGATAAATTTGACCACCCTTTATTTTCAGCATGACTTCTTATCAAAAATCCATGTGAATCTCTTGAAGCAATTGATATGGCAACATCGCGAACTATGTCATGCATTTTTGTGGTCTCACTCCTGCCACCATCTAGTAACAAAAACCTTCTTTTTAGTTGGTCAACCAAAGAATGCACTCTATTTCTTGCATCTTCCAAAGTAAGATGTCAGAGGCTTGGTCTGCTTACTGCAACTACTAGTGAAAGCACATGATTCAAGGTCATCTTCGGCCATCATTTCATTTGGAACACCGGGATGGCCTTGAACAATCATTGCTAGAACGGCTTCAGAAGGAGTACAAAACTGTTTCATCCCCGTCTACAAGCTTGCTGAAAGAGGACCAGAGTTGTATGTCATGGCTTCATAAACAAGCACACAACTCTGTCATCTATGTAAGCTTAGGAAGTACAGCATTCATGGATAGTAAAAACTAGCTAAAATGGCATTGGGTCTGGCCAACAGCAAGCAGCCTTTCTTGTGGGTGATTTGGATGACGAACAGTTATCTGGAGCACTCGCTCGTCCTCAAGCGAGACAAGTACATCCTCGTTGGAGAACGCTGACAACATCTCCGTGAGGACGTGGGCATTTCGGGTCTTTCACTGCCGTGAGCAAAGTAACGAATGTAAAATGCACACTCATTCTCAATCATTGTAAGTGTCTTAATAACTCACCAAGCATATTACTTGTCGCACCATAACCTTGCTCCCTAGCCTTGACATGCTTAATCCATGGGTAGAAAAGAAATCATCAATAGCCACCTTAAGTGAGTCAGCAGTATTATCAATGGTTTGTACAACACATAAAAAAGGCTCGATCACATGACCTTTATCCACAAAATGTATTACAATAACCAATTGCTTAATTGAAGACATGTCATGAAGCTCATCGATAGGAACGGAAAAAGTGTGAACCACCAATATCTTTAACGATTGCATTGATGATTTCCATTGAAAAAGCAGTTATGACGTCCTGAGTATCAGGTGAAGTCAACTTTAGACCTAAGGGAGGATTTCTCAATGTGATGGCTTTTAACTCCTCGTGATTATCACATTGGAAGTTCCTGAGTCCAAGAAAAACTCCTTCCTTGTTTGAACCTTAATATTCATCGCCTCTGCAATATATAAGGCCTTGATGCCCTTGATGCAAAAGAAACCTCATACAAACAATTGATACATCCAAAAGAGTGTTACATTCCTTTAGTGCTTGGTGTTGCTTTAATAAAGCATCATAGGTTCTCCAAGCTTGGTTGAGGATGCTATTCCGTCCTCCAACATGACCCTGCAACCTTTCCTTCTTCCAATTAGAAAACCCTTTACTAACAAAGCAATCACCACAGAAATACAAAGCATCTTTTGCTATAGTATATTCCAACCAAGTCGGAAGCTCATTAAACCAAGCAGAAATAAACCTTCTCGGACCCCCACTAATATTCTTGTTGGGAAAGTCATGGTCTCGAGTCAGAAAATGACCCTTTTGTATATATGCTCTTCGAACTTGCTCTCGAACTCGAACATTGGGATGGTAATCCCAAATTCAAGTGCGTAGCAAGGGACTCTACCAAGTTGATTTCGACGCAAGCTTGTTTCGAGCTTTTGTCATTCTCTTTTGGAGACAATGACGACTCCATTGACTCATTAGATGATTTTCTTTTCAAGCACCTTCCATGGCCACTCCACTTCAAAATTTTGGGTCTTTTAGCACATATATCATACGAACCAAAAATTCTTCAAAATCCTAATAATTATTCCAGTATCATCCAACAATCAGAAATACTACAAAAGTCTTCCTGTATTACTGCAAGGGTACACAAAAAATCCATTGGATTAAATTTACTGAGGAAGCAAAGAGTGAGAGAGAGGGAGTTTTGGAGTCCTCAAACGTCTGAGAGGGAGAAAGGGAGGGAAACAAGGGCGAGGAAGGAACTTTGTGGGCAGCGACAGGGTAGGGGGGCACTTTGGGCTTAAAGGCATTTTCGTGTTTTTGTTTAACCAAAAAGAAAAAAAACATCTTTTTATTTTTCTTTAATACAATGATATATTTACATAAACTCGTCACTCCTAAGATTCGAACCTAAGAATGAATACTATTAAATCGCAATACTAAATGTCAATTGTTAAACAATGATATATTTACACAAACTCAAAATGGACCGGATTAAAGAGTATAAGAGAGGGTCAAGTTGGCCACTTCATAGACAACAAAATTTATTTCAAGATAGAGATGTTGGGTACTACAAATCCAGTCACATTATAAATATATAATATCAATATTATTTGTAGTTTGATATAAATATTTAGACAATCAAAATTTGTCATTTGGTCAAATAGTGCTAAATAGATAAATTAAGGTCAAATGTGAAATTTTCAGAAAGATGTTGACAAATGCTCATTTCTTACTTAGGATGAAAAGGTAGAGTAAAATATTGTTAGCCAATGAAAGAGAGAATCAAAGAGTGGAGGAGGAACTATTTTGCGATTCATACGTGTAATCCTAGTGTAGAAATCACACTAATCTTCTTTGTATCGTTCTAATTTTATGAGATGTCCATGAAGGAGATTTCATGGCGGTTTGCTCATAGCGAATTTAAGAGAACATTGATGCTCGAACGATGAAGATTTTGGTTGTCAAATTGGGCTCTTATTTGCTAGGGAGTTTAGGTTTCAATTTGAGCTTTTGAAGGGAGACACAGAAGGGGTGATTGATTAATTACCATCTCTAACGAAATCCAACACAAAGCAGCATGATGGCGTAATCAATGCTCCAAAACTTGATAATTCTAAGACACAATCCAATTGTAGTATGAAAAACATTCACATTGTGGTATTTTGGATGTTGGAATCGGAACATTCGGTTCACTAAAACAACATTTATAAAAGAAAAGGACAAGGATTGAGCTTTCTAGGTTCTTTTTCTTTGCGATGGTGGCTCCATAAGTCAGGCCGATACCGAGCTCTGCAATGGTGGGCTCTGCAAATCATGGTTGCCATATTGCAAAATCCATCAAAAACATTCTCAGGGAAAACGTTCATATGACCTATCATCTTAATATTTTCTTGTAGTGCTCATCAATATGAACGCGTGAGCATAAGCAGAACGAATTTCAGAACTAAAATAAAGATTCTACGACACTACAAAGTTTAAGGATAGTATAATAATTTTGTATTACCATGATTGATTACCTTATGCTGTCAGTTTACCTTTATTTTTCATTTATATTTCAAATTATTTTATTTCTTTTCCTTTTCATTTTGTTTCTTTTTATTTAGATGTGTATTAAAAGTGAAAAAAAAATTAATGGTATTCTTCTTATTCGTAAATTGTATGTGGAAAATCTTATATTCGATTATCATTACATGCGAATTTGAATTATATTACATCTAGCCATTATTATTATTATCAAAACATGTTCTGTCTCTTCTCACATACTAAACGTACTTTTGATGATAGATAATATTATTTATTCCAGCAACAAAAAAAGAAAAAAAGAAGAAGAATTAAGATGTAAAAAGTGGTAGAAACCCATTTTCTTTCCTCCTCCCTCCTCCCTCCTCCTCTTTTGCACTGCAACAGGAGCCCAATTAAACAGCAAGCCGACGACTGCCGAGTGCCAAGTGGACACAACAGCTCTGTCGTCCACGGGTCACCAAAGGCTCTCAAACTACACACCCAGAATGCTCTTGCCGTCCTTTATCCAATCCCCAAGTTAGTTTCTATAAATTCGTAGGCGATTTTCCTCAACTTCAAATTTAAGAAACGGTGACCCAGGGTTTTCCGGCCAATTTCCGGCCAATTTCCGGCCAATATCGCCGGAATTTGACCTCGACCCAAGAGGTAGAAATGATCCTCTTCTCGTGGGCTGTTCTCCAATGTAAGTTCTTTTTCCAAATTTTCAACTTTCAGTTTTGGGATTGATTCTTGATTTCGAATTTTATTCGATTTTGTGTGTGAATGTCGGAGATGAGACTTATGGTAATTTTTGTACCTGTGAAGTTGTTGAAATCCCTAACGATTACGTTCCCGGTTGATAGTTGAAGCATGTCTATAGCATGATGTGGGATTGAACTCTTTTGCGTAGGAATTATAAAATTCATGGAAAGAATGTGAAAATGTGGTAGGAAATTAGAAAATGGGGGCCAAAATCATGTTATGATGAAGGCAATAGCTTAGCCTGATTCCTTGTTTATTGTAGTTGTATTCAGCAGCTTGCTTTGGTTTTGAATTGCCTGCTGTCCAGTAGCTTTGGTTTTGAATTCCTTGTTTAAGACTTAATGTGGAGGGAGAGCTAGCCTGAGGTGTGAGTGGACATTTATTTAAGAAATGTTTTTTCTTTATCAAATATTAAGCATGCCTAGATAAATATGATTTCCGTTACGTTTAGGAGAAAACCAGATTTTATGAATTAATAGCGGACCTTGTAGTGTATGTTCGTATTATTCAGCTTTCATTAGTTACGGCTAGCTAGTGTATCATAATATTGTTCAACTTATATGTAATGTAAGTGATCAACATTGCAGTATATTCAGCTTTCCATTCTACAGACATGTCATTCAACTTACACATGTATGGTATCACGGAATTTTTAGCATTATGAATTGAAATGCAAATATTGGTAGCTAGAGACAACATTTCCAAATTATCATTATAAATGGCAATACAAGAACTCGAGCACAAATAAGCAAAACACAAATGATGCGAATTTAGAAACAAACAGTAATAATCGCAATCGAAATTTATGGTACATAAAATAAGCAACGTAAATAGTATTTTTGGAATGAAATTCTGGTGCAACAAATGTCCTTTTATTGGTTTGTACATATGATATAGTAAACGAATTGCTGTAGCCACAACGTTCTTTAAACTCTTTTCCTGCATGCATTGGAGAATATTAGAAATCACTGAAATTGGAATAAGTTGAAACGCTTATGCTTATTGTATATGTGTTTCCAAAAATAGCTGGTTAAGGACTCAATTAATTTTTAAGCCACTTAGCACTACGGTTATGTTTATTGTATATGTGTTTCTGATAAGGTTTCTCTTGAGGCAGTTGGTAATCTGAAATGCTTCTTCCTCACACCTTAACTGCTATTAGCTACCTCGGAAAAATGAATCAGGTAGCAGATTGTGGTTTTAGATCCAAACTGTTCAAATTTTCAAGTGCTATACATGTATGTATATATTATATAAAACATGGTAGAATATTTTTTGAGTGCTATATAGATAAGTTGGAGATGGAAACATGCTAACCTTTGTGCTTGATCAATCAATTGTGTTCGTCCTTCCTGTTGGTTTCGTCATCTTCATCCTTGCCTTCGATTTCGTCATCGTCATCCTCACTGTATTAGAAATAAAAGACGATGTTTTCTTGAGATATAATTGACTTTTCTAATATATATATATATATATATATATATATATATATATATATATATATAAATACACGTTAGTGTGCACATACTCGCATACACACACACACACACACATATACATTAATATATGTATGCTATTATATAGTCTTCTGTAAAAACTTTAGAAATTCCACATATACATCAAGATTTAAAAGTGAGATGTTAAAAAAAAAAAAATATATCATCTTTAAATACGCACACATAAGTGATTGAAAATTAGAAACTTTAAAGTAAAGCATATCAGTGGTTGTATATTGATGATGCGGTCTTCCAGGTGGACACAAAAGTGATTGCAAATTAGAAACATTAATCTAAAGCATACCTTGTCCATTCCTGTCGAAATGCGGGTTTTACTTGCAATCGGGGATTATGCGTGTCAACAAGCTTAGAATCAAATGGCCTTGAGTCTTGCACATTAATAACCTCCAATAACTCCAAAGACGGCAACTTCAAAGTATAAGCTTCACCACAAAAATACTTGAGTTTTGGCAGACTTTCAAGCTTGATGGACTTCAATTTAGGTAATGTAATTATTTCAGCTGTTTCTTCTTCTGCGGCAACGATTTCTTCCATCTGCTCACACTTCCCAACTTTTATGTCCTCTACACTCACAAGAAGGTTGACTATGGACAAAGAAAACAAGTATTTCAACCGGTTGCACCAATCGACCTCCAGCGATTTCAAGTTTCCGAAGCTGCTTCCTGTGAACATCGGTTGTGAAGTACCCGTCTCCCAAACACACGTTAAACTTGGCAACGTATGTAACCCCAAGTACCTCAATTTTTTGAATGCTTCAACAGAGTGACTACTTTCTTCATGCTCCGGTCCCTTGAGTTGGAAAATCACTTCCATTGAATTACAGTCAATTACAAAAAGATTTTCGAGATTATCATCATCATTTGAGTCCTCCAGATTAGTTGGTGTAACCTAGAAAATTAAACACGATCAACAAGATGATACAATACTAATTAAAAGTTGTAATTATAGAGGTTAATTGAACCTGATTTAAAAGCTTACCTCCTGATTAATTGGACGTGGCAATATTTCAATGGGGCGTTGGGCGTTTGGTCTTGAATACGGTATGCATCCACATCCATCAGGGCACCAATTTGATGAACGTGTTGGGGAGGTGCTGAAATCATGACTTGTTGAATCCTTCTCAGACTTATTCTCCAACTTCTTTCTTTGTGGAATTACAGCACCCAATGTCTTCAATTTTTCACATCCGTACACGTGCATATTTTTTGTGGATGACCATTGAAATGTAGATCCCTCTGGACAAAGACTTGTGAGACGAGGCAGGCATTTTAGTTCAAATCTATTCAGTTTCGGAAACAAAATCATGTATTTTGTCGCCTCTTCTTCATTTTCCTCTGGGATTCTGACTATAGTTTCCATGTCCCAACATTCTGATATCTTTACCTTTTCAAGATTCAAAAGTTCTCGGGCAATTAAATGCGAGAACACATATTCTAGACCATAACAACGTCTCAATTCCAAATATCTCAAATTTTGGAAGCCCTGAAATCCAGACGGAATGTTTTTCCACAATTGTGTAAACGAACAATAGCATATCTTCAACTTACGTAACTGGGGACATGTTGGAGCTGTCTGGACATCCATAACTATATGGATTTTCAGATCAAATAGCACGCCTTCAAACTTCATATAAAACAATACTACCTCTTCTAAACGTGGAAACCATGAAATGCACTTTGATGGAAATATTGCTTTTTCAAATATTCCTGCAGATTGATGCTCAACACTTGGCGTTGTTTCCTGAAAAAGAAAAATCATTATCAGTTAAAGAAAAATTATGCACCAACTTAAGCATTTCGTAAGAATTTCAAATTTCCACATATCGGCTGCCTCCTCGTATCATAGAGATTGGAGAGTGGGACATACCTCTTGGTTGGAGTATATCTTGTTAGCTTGGAAGAAACCAACCAAATTCTGTAGACCCAAGAGATTCAAATTGGTTAATTTATGAAAAGATATCATATCGGCTTCCTCATCGAGTTCCCTCCCCTGCTTCGACACAATTTCTTCCATTTGATCACATCCACCAATATCTAATTCCTCGAGTTGTACCAAGTTTCTCACTACTGATAGTGAAAAGGCATACTTTAAAACACCACAATCTGACAATCGAAGGAATCTTAGGTTGGTCAAAAAGCTATTTGGAAGCTGACTAGCTGATTGTATGCGAGGAAAGAGTGCACTTGTTCCATTTACAAGATACTCGATATTTGGACAATGATCAAGATACAAAACTTTCAGATCTTGAAATCCCTCTTCGTCTAATTCAGCGAGGGCAGAGAAATTCTTAACATTGCCCAAAGCCAATTTTTTAGATTTTTTCAACATAAGTCCAACTGCTCGACTCTCCATCAACTCCCTTGCATCACTTTCAACAATCACCAAACAATTTTCGAACGCATAAGTTGTCATCATCATCAACTTCCTTGCATCACTTTCAGCACGTCTATCGATCATCTCACAAAATCCCTCTGCCCCAGTTCCCAAGCATATACGGAATTTTATTGTTGGGCTTTTCAAGACTATGTCTTTTGGCAACAAGTGGATGACACTGGGTATCTGTATGGATAGAACCTTCAAATGATGAGACAGAGACATCACCTCAGAAATGCTTGCCATCCTCTTATCTTCTCTTCCTGTTCCAAGGTCCCATTTATCAAAGCTACCCATCATATACAACTCTTCGAGTCTACATAAGCTGGAGAAGATACCGTGTGGAATCACCTCAAGGTTCCCGCAGTTTGTCGTATCTAACAACCTCAACTGTTTAAGTCGTCCAATTTCCCTCGGCAACTCACACATGTAAAAACAATCCCGAAAGCTGAGGATTTCTAAATTCTCCAAACTCCCAATAACATCAGTAGACATGCCATAAAAGTGAGACCCATCTAGCCACAAGGTCCGCAGGTTCTTCAGTAGTCCTAGTGATCTTGATGAGCCTAGGACTTCCATTTCCACCAAAGCTAAAACCTTCAGTTCTTTCATCGCATCACAAATGATGTCCATGCTACCTTCTGAAAAACGGCCTTTCATCATCTGTAGAAGCTCAAGTTTTGGGCATTTCAAACCAACTGGAATCTCCAATTCGCCAACAAGTGAGATTGTAGTGTAATGGTCATATGTAGATAAATTTGACCACCCTTTATTTTCAGCATGACTTCTTATCAAAAATCCATGTGAATCCCTTGAAGCAATTGATATGGCAACATCGCGAACTACATCATGCATTTTCGTAGCCTCGCTCACGTAACTATCTAGCAACAAAAACCTTCTTTTTAGTTGGTCAACCAAAGAATGCACTCTATTTCTTGCATCTTCCAAAGTAGAGCAGTTGCTAAAATATCGTCGACCCCACCCATATCGAACCAAATACTCAATTGGAATATCATAATCTTCTGGAAATAAACAACAAAGTAAAAGACATGACCTGGCTTCATCACTCTCCAATCTATCATAACTCAATTTTATGCTAGAATAAACTTTGTCATTCACTCCAGGGATGTTCACTGGGGTAGAATTTCGCAGCTGATTAAGGGCATCATCCCATTCACGCTTGTTTTTCTTTTCTAAGGCTTTTCCAGCAGTTACAATTGCAATAGGTAAACCTCCACATTCCTTCACGACTTCTTTTGCAATGGAACGTAAATCAGGATCATTGAAGGATTCATCTACCATTTCTCGAAAGAGCTCCCATGATTCTTCTGTTGTTAAAGTCGGGACTGCAATAATTGGTTGACTTCCCATCCTGTTGCAGACTTCCCAATCTCGTGATGTCAACAAAACTTTGCACCCTTTATGAGCATCTGCAGAAGGGAGTCCAATAGCCTCAAAATCAGGCTCTGTCCAGACATCATCTAATACAATCAGGATCGTTTTTATTTCCATGAGTCTTCCATGTAGCTTTAGTGCTCTTCCGGGCTCGGATTCCTCCTCAAATTTCAAACCTATTTTGTCCGCAATTTCCGACTGGATCAGCCTAATACTTGGACTTTGAGACACAGTTGCCATTACAATTTTATCAAACAAGTCTAGGTTTGCCAATCTTACGATGATTTTTTTCACCATTGTGGTTTTACCCACACCCCCCATTCCACAAATCCCGATCATTCGTACTTCTTCCCTCTTCAAACCCTCTATCACCTCATTCATGTTTGCCATTCTGGACTTAAAATCCTGAAAACGTTTCTTGAATGTTGACCATATCTCTGGTGGAGGTGTAGGATGGGCAACATTTTCAAATCTTCCTTCGTTTTGGAGCTGAAGAACATGTTGTGTAATCTTATAGGCTCTCCGACTCAAGCTCCATCGATACACACATCGCCTTTTCTTGCTAATTTCCTCAAACTGCAACACTTTTTTGACCAGGTCGTCGTTCACATTCTTTAGCCAACTCTGAACATCAGGTTTGATGATTTCACCGTTCCTTTTGGCAGCATTTACCAATCGCTGCACTCCATCTCTGTTGTCAAAAAGCTTTTTTATCTCACCCCTAAGACTTTCAAGGTTGGAATGGTAATGAATCAAATAGCCAAACTCTGTTCCTATTGGTGTGACCAAGCATTCTCCAATTTTTGAGGCAATTGCAATTATAATTTCCATTTCCTTCTGAAATCAAAGACTATGGCTGGAGTGATCCTCTTTGCTGGTGTCTTTTGTATGTCTCGCGCTCAGTTCTCTAATGCCTAAACCAAAGAAGCACCCCAACACAACATTAATAATCATATATTTTTGTCCTGTTTAAATCTAAGTTGTATTTTATTTTTATTTTTATTTTATTAAAGGAGCAGCTGAGATTCGAATTTAGAACCTCTTTCACTACTTAAAAAAATTTCACACTTGACGAACAATTAGCTAGTATTGTTCAAAACGAGTTACAAAGATCTATAAAAAAATATCCAGGACATGCATAGACTTATGTGACTAATGAACTATTACATGTATGTTTACTTCAGTTATTTAGTACCATATTATTACAAAAGTATTAAATATTGTGCAAGATTGCGTACTTTAGCGTGATATATCGCATCACGAAAACTGTTTTGCGAGATATCCTATAATATCACGATATCCCCAATATTTTAAGATATTATGATATGATAAGTAATTTGATATATCGTAGCGTTGTTTTAACTTTTATTTCTTTATATTTTTTTTTTCTATTGTTTTTTCATTCCTCATGGCGTTACCGTAGACCTCACACCTCAGGATTTTTTAGCAGCCCTCATTGTTCGTTTCAAATTTCAAGCCTCCTTCCTCCATCGCCCACTGTTTTTGACAATATAGGCTTAGTTAGAATTAAACGCCTACAATTTAAAGGTTTTATTTTTTTATTTTTTTTTATTATTTATTTTTAATCAAACATATGTGCCTTTTAGGATTTTTTTTTTTTTAGGGATCTTTTGATATATGCGCCTCAGTTTTGAATTTTCTAGATCAAACATCTATGTCTTTTAGTGATTTGATTAAACTTTTTTTTTGTCATTATTTTGGTGCTATATGCACATTGTATTGTAACAAATTTCCTATAATCTATCATTTTGATTACACTCTCCTTCGTTAGAGATAATTGTCAAAAAAAAAAAAAGGTTAGATTCAAAATTATTTTCACAATAATGCTACAATTTAGCAATAATTATTTATGATTTAAGAAATTTTTTTTTTCCAAAATAGTTTAAAATATTTTTAAATCCTCCAAAATCAAATGTACCGAAATAAGTTTTTCTTTTAGTATGTTAAGAGAAAATAGGCTTGATAATAATATAAAGGTACCAATACACAGTGTGTACAAAATAAAACGTACCAAAATAAAAATAATGTACCAATATTAACAATATGTATCAAATCAAACCTACCGAAATTGCAAATAAACGTACCAATTAATAATTTTTGTAAATTCAAACGTACTTGCAAATAATATATATGTAATGTATTGTACATAATAATAATTCGTCAACAACTATACTTAAAAAAAATATATATATATATATATATAATTTCACAAAAAAATTGAAAAAATTACTTTTATATTGATCACCAACTATTTGAAAATAAATAAAAAAACCATTTACAATCGAGGAACTTTTTTATTAATTTCTTTTATTCCAATAGATTTTTTTAACAAAAAACAAAAAAAGTGATCGAAAAAACATATTTGGAAGAAGAGAAAATATAGTTTAATTAATAATATCTCCACTAAATAAGGAAAAGTGCATCATGCAGATAAAATAATAAATTCAAAAATTATTTTAATTTTAAAAAATAGAGATGACTATTGGTCAAAGTACTTTAATCAAATTTTAAAAAGACACTGATGTTTAATCTAGGGTAGTGCTATTCACACACCCCATTTTATCTCTCATACACCCTTGTTAAATTTTTGTTCATTGATCTTCTTCAATTCATTCTATCCAACGGTCGAAATTGAGAAGGGTGTGTAGATAGCACCACCCTTAATCTAAATAATATAGAAAAACTGTAGAGAATTCTAATTTTCCCTTCTTTTTTTTTGGGTATCAAGTATCTATGCCTTGTAGGATTTTGATTAAAGCACTTACGTGCATTAGACCGCATCATGCATCTCTCCATTTATCAAATTAAAAATTATTATTGTGATCTTCAAAATTAAAATTTTGTATATTGGTTTGTTAATTTGGGTTTTAATTAGTTAAGCGATTTTTTTTTTTTTTGAGATAATCTTGGTTTTTTATTCATAATATTTATCCAATTATCTCTTTTTTATAATTTTTCCGCACAAAATATTTTTTCTCCTAAACTTTAAATATAATTTTACCTTCAAGATAACAAAAATAGTGGATGTTTATATATTTTTTTAAATTATTATGTATACATTTTATTGAGAGAACTATTTTGTATACATTATTGGTAGGTTTATTATTGGTTTTCATACTTAATTTTGTTCATATTATCTACTGGTATGTGTAGTTTTAATTTTTGGTACATTTAGATGTGTACATATCATTGATTGTTATGTTTAGTTTGAGTATTTGGCACAATTTATTTTAGTTAATGGTATGTTTGATTTTAGTTTTTGGTACGCTTAATTTAATTTTTGGTACATATCATTGATTGATAACTTAATAATTATGTCTCTTTATTTTGGAGTATTAATAATAATAATAATAATAATTTTGGTTTAAAGAAGGCTAGATTTAGGAGCTTTGGGTGTTGTTTCTGGAAGAAATTGGTGGATTAATGATAGTTCATGTAATTTTGAATTTTAAAAAAAAGGACATTTTAATAAACGTGCCACCAAAATTGTAGAAAGTAGTTTAATAAAAAGTCTAAAAGCTAGGAATGTTGGGTCTATCAAATTCAAAAATCAACTACCTAGATCAAAATTATCTTTTAAAATAAGATCATCACTGTGTAAAATATTTAAATTTGTATTTGTTTATTGTGTTTCTGAACTTGAATTATTTGAAATTGTTGTTGATACATAGGATTCTTTATAAATACTCTTGTAATTCTAATTTTTAAACAAAAAATCCACCTATATTTAAATATCAAATTGAAACACACCTTTTCGGATTGAAAGTAGCAAGCTACTCCAGTACTGGTACAGAGGCCAGGTGGAAGGTTGTTTTGCCCCGTTGTCCTTTACTTGCTTAGTGGCTTCTGTTTGAGGGCATCTGAAATTGTTTGTTTCGGTATTAACTCTTGTAAACGGAATCTGAATCCATTGACATGTAGACAAAGAAAATAACCTCTTATTACAAACTATTTACATCCTGCCAAAACATCTTAATTATATCAACAAACTTTACTAATACCTACAGTAATGATGAAATCCTAAATTTCATCTAGTTTCTTTCCTTATTTTGGCAAGCATTTTAGTTTTATAGGATACAACACACACACACACACACACACATATATATATATATATATATATATATTCTTCTTTTTATTATTATATAATGATAATCTTCGTAAAAATAAAATCTAGGTTAACAAAATAAAACTACACATGTAGTGGGTAGTTTTTTCTTTTAATTTTTAAAAATAAAAATATAAAAAATATTTCCACAAAAATAATAATAAAATTACAAATAAAAATAACATCTAAAAGTGCAAATTGCCAAACGCGCTAGCGTGTGGTAAAAGGATAGTATCTATATATGTGAAATATAGGTAAATTAAACCTTGAACCAAATCATGTTCTTTATCTTCAAGTAGATACTTTAATCTAAGTAAAATAATTTACCTATATCTACCTGTGAAATATAGGTAAACTAAATTACATCCTTTCTGTTCAAGGTAAATGGTTTTGCATTTATTATTACATAGATTAAGCACATTTTAGTTTTATTATACATTCAAGAAGGTGCTCAAATGCCTAAAACCAAAGAAGCAATGCCCCAACACAGCATTCACAATCAGATATTTTTGTCCTGTTTAAATCTAAGTTGTATTTTATTTTCATTCTTATTTTATCAAAGGAAGAGTTAGGATTTGAAATTAGGACCTCTTTCACTATGAAAATTTTCACAATTAGCTAGTATCGTTAGAAACCAGTCACCGAGATCTACCAAACAATATCCATGACAAGTATAAACTTATGTGGCAAATGAACTATTACATGTATTTTTACTTCAATTCTTTAGTATTATATTATTACAAAAGTATTCAATATAGAGCGAGATTGCGTGATATATATATTGTATCGCGAAGGCCGTTTTGCGAGATATTCTATAATATTACAATGTCCCCAATATTGTATGATACTTGCATGATATGACAAACAACGTGATATATTGAGGTTTTTTTAGTTTTTTAATTTCTTTATGTTTTTTGTTTTATTGTTTTTTCATTCATCCTCATCCCGTTATCATAGGCCCCACACCTCCTCTAAGTTTTTTTTTCAATTTTTTTCCAGCAGCCCTCATGGTTCGTTTCAGATTTCAAGCCTCCTTTCTCCATGACCCACTGTTTTTGACAGTTTTTCAGCCCAGCGAGATAACTTATCAAATTTTATTTTTTTTTCAATTTCTTCTCTGTCTTTATCTTTTGTTTGAGTTTTGTGTTGATCTTTGTTAGTTTTCTTCTATAACTCATACCTTAGGGCTTAAGCGTCACTTAGCTCAAACCCGTAAAGATATGAAGCCTTGCTACAAAGTCCCACCGGGTTGCTTAGCATTTGAATATAACTTAATTAGATTTAAACGCTTAAAATTTAAAGATTTTATTTTTTATTTTTTATTTTATTTTTTTTATATAACATATGTGCCTTTTAGGATTTTGATCAAAGAACTTATGTACATTAGGTCACATCAATATTTCTCTATTTATCAAATTAAAAATTATTACTGTAATTTTTGAAATTAAAATTTCATATCTCTTTTTTTTTTTTTTTTTTTTGAACAAACGATATTATTTATACTAAAGGGAGAGGAGAGAGTGGGCTTAGCTTCACAATAGGCTAGCAATAATGTGATTCAAATTCGCCTTTGGTGAGAATTGAACTTAAGACTTCTCACTTACAAGTGAAGAGGTATGTCACTGGACTGTAATACTAAGTGGCAAATTTCATATCTCTTAATTTGTCCTTCAATTAGTTGAGCCATTTTTTAGGAGATAATCTTGGTTTTTCGTTCAAAATATTTATCAAATTATCTCTTTGTTATAATTTGTTCATAAAAAATATATATTTTTTCTCCTAAAATTAAAATATAATTTTAACTTCAAGATAACAAAAATGGTGGATAATTAAAATTTTAAATTATTATGTCTACATTTTATTGAGAGAATTATTTTGTATACATTATTGATACGTTTATTATTTGTTTTCATACTTGATTTTGTTCATATTATCGATTGGTACGTTTAGTTTTAATTTTTGGTACGTTTAGTTTTGTATATATCGTTGATTGGCACGTTTAGTTTTAGTGTTGGTACGTTTAATTCTAGTTTATGGTATATTTGATTTTAGTTTTGGTATATATAATTTTAATTTTTTTGGTACATATCATTGATTGATAACTTAATAATATGTCTTTTTGTTTTGGATTTGGTTTATAGATGGCTAGATTTAGGGGCTTTAAATATTATTTTTTGAATCAATTGGTGGATTAATGGCACTTCATGTAATTTTGAATTTTGGAAAGAGGACATTTTAGAAAAAGTGGCACCAAAATTGTAGAAAGTAGTTTAATAAAAAGTCTAAATGCTAGGGATGTTGCACCTGGTTCAAAATTCCCCTTACTTGTATAATAGATATGTGAAATAATTGTAAATTAAATCTTGAACCAAATCACATTTTTTATCTTTAAGTAGGTACTTTAATCTACATAAAATAATTTACCTATACCCATATGTGAAATATAGGTAAAATAAATCTTGAACCAAATCACATCCTTTATATTGTAGGTAATTATTTTGCATTTATTATTACATACATTAAGCACATTTTATTGTTATTATATATATATGTAGTAAAATAATTTACCTATATTTATATAGAATATAATTAAATAATTTTGAAAAAAAAAATATTACATTCTTATATTTTGTTGATAACTAATGCTCACATATTTTGAAAACGGAAAAACTAAACCACAAAAAATCCTAATTTATGCAAATTTGAAAAGCAACTAAGGAATTTAAAAAGGAAAAAAAAAAAAAACAAATGAAAACCCTAGCATCATATCCTTTTATTATTAATATGCAATGAAATCATGATATTAACATTTGTTTTTAATCTGTCGTAAGGGTATTTTAGGCATCTGAAAGTACAAAACTGTGTGAAGTCAAACCTAATCAATAAAATTGTTGAGCTGGAGCCTAGTTATAGTGTTGGAGCTCAGTTGAAATACAATATTCGGCAGGCACTAGAATGTAAAACTCACACTTTTGTTTTTTTTGATCAGGCAAGGTAAAAACAAACGCCTAAAACAACAAATATTGGAAAAAAAAATAGAGTTTTTAAGAAGTACATACGTACCTGTATCGTAAATCAACGCAATGCAACTGTGCGGCAGAGTAAAAGTAAAATTATGAAATATATGCCTTTGTTCAGCAACAGATCATAAGTCTGGTACTGGTAGTGGTGCTTCACGAATTTGCTAGAAAATTTGAATGTTGAATGGTAGCATGCACAAGGAGGGCAGATTATGCACATCAATGCAAATATATGAGTAGATAACTTCAATGTGGAAGAGTTAATAAGAGCTTTCTAACAATATAGGCAGGAAAAGCAATAAAATATATATGTTAAGTCATTGAGTTTTTGTTAAGAAAATATACTATGATGAGTTTTAGTTAAAGAAAATTGAATTTTAAGGTTGTAAAGTCATATATGATGGTTTCAGTGCATGTGTATATTTATTTACTCATTATTATTTTATAGTATGCAAATTTTAAATAATTTACATTTCACCACCACATAGCAAACGCGATTTCAAACTTTTTGTATTACGATGAGAAAATTAAATATTTGATTATAAGGGCGAGTTAGCTCAATTTCAGTTGACGTCGATGGACATCAAAACACAATAACATATAGTGACAAACACCTAAACAACAAATATTCAAAAGAAATGGAGTTTCGAAGAAGCACATACATACCTGTATAGTAAATTAACCCAATGCAACTGTCTGGTAGAGAAAAAAAATGAAATTCTGAAATCTATGCCTTGTTCAACAACAATATGTACTGGAACCTGGTGCTTCACAGATTTGCTAGAAATATAATGTAAAACCATCATTTTTGTTTCTTGGTCACACAGGGGTAAAAATGAACACTTAACACAACAAATATTGAAAAGAAAGAGTTTCCAAGATGCATATATATATATATATGTATGTATGTATGTACCTGTATTGTAAATCAATCCAATGCAACTGTCCGACATATTAAAAGTTCTGAAATCTATGCTTTATTCAGTAACAACTCATGTGTCTGGTACTCGCATTGGTACTCACGAATTTCCTAGAAAATATGAATATTGAATGGTATCAAGAAGGACAGATTATGTTACCTCAGCAATGCAAATATATGAGCAGATAACTTGAATGGGGAAGGGTTAATAAGAGTTTTCCAACAATATAAATAGAGAAACAAAAAAAAAATATTTAACGAGCATTACCTCAAGAGGAGGTGATTCTAAAGTAAGGTATTTTTATTCTCTTTTAACACGAAAAGGACAAAGTGAGAGAATGGGATGCTTTGCTTCCGAACCCATTTTGGATTCTCTTTAACAATAAAAAAGTGAAAAAGATTTGGATGCTTTGCTCACAAACCATTTGGTATTCTCTTTAACAAGAAAAAGGATAAAGTGAAAGAAAATTGGATGCATTGCTTCCCAACCCCAAATTCTCAAAGGACGCCATCCTCTTCGTGGGGTCACATTATTTCATAGTACAAACGTCACAATTAGAATTGGTAATCTATTTCGAATAATATTAGGCTTACTATTAGTCATGACATATAAATTTTGTACAAATTCGTTTGAAAATGTTTTTAAAATTACTAAAAACGTTTTTTATGAATTTTTTTTTATTTTTTTATTCCTATTACAATATATGGAATCGAACAATGAACCAGCCTAATCCTAGTAACCCATTTTCCAACAAGGTATCATAAGCTATCAGAATGTCCACCTGCAAGGCACATCTAGGAAGACCATTATTTCTATGGTAATTTTTCAGAAACTCCTTCAAAAGCATAATATCATCTCCAATTCGCCTGCCAGCGAAGAAAGCAAATTAAGAGTTGCTCACGATAGAGGGAAGGACATCCTTGATCCGATTGGCAAGAAGCTTAGCGATAATATTGTAAATAGCATAAAGAGGAATTTGTAACAATAATCCCTCAACTTTAATTGAACTGGAATAATAGTTCCTTAACTAAAAATATGTGATCATTGGTCACTTAACTCATCAAAATGTACAGCTGTGATCATTTTCGTCCACTTTGTTAGAACTTACGTCAAAATAAGACACGGGTCATGCACGTCAGGCTGAATCAAAAGGTAAATAAGAAAAATCAAATGAGAAAATTGTTGCAATGGTCCCTCAACTCTAACCCGATTGGAGCAATGGTCCCTCAATTTTAATCCAATTAGAGCAATGGTTCTTCAACATTTACCTAATTGTTACAATGGTCATTTAACTATGACTGATTTTGAAGGAAGTTCTGACGGAGTAGACGAAAAAAACCATAGTTGTACATTTTAATGAGTTAAAGGACTAATGGTCACGCGTTTTTAGTTGAGGGACCAACGCTCTAATTGGGTTAACATTGAGGGACCATTGTTACAATTTTGTTGACAAAATGGGGCCAAGGGTTATAGAAGGTAGCGGTAACAAGCAAAAACTATGGTCTTTTCTTTCTGCAGTGAAGAACAATTACTCATGAGTTGTTTTGTTGGAAGTATGCCCACAAAGCCACTCATTTGATGTAATAGCTTTTTGGAATACTTATTGTGTTAAACTTTTATATGTTTAATAGAAGGGCAAAGCTTATTGTTAATCACTATTTATAGTATCTTGTGTTTAAGCAATAAGGGAATCCAAGGAATGTATTTGATCTAAGAGACAAGTGATTTAAGTTAGTTAAATTAACGAGACCTTTCTCTTATGTTCATTCCTAAAACGTTCCTAGCCATAGGATTGCCAATTGGGCATTGACAATCCGCTAAGGTTAGTATGTGTTATGTCGACTCAAAGCGTGAGTATGAACTAGTCTCAAGTCATTTGGTGTTGGACACTAAGGCAAACACATAGGTGCTCGAAAGAGTAATCGAGTACACTGAACTACGATCAAACAAGAGTTCGAACATACATGTCATGTAAGAACTCAATAGTTGCAATATGCAAAGTAGTCCTTTGACCTGAGGCATCATTGATGTCTAATGGTTAGGTCCTTGATCTTTGATTATGTCAACGGCATTCCATTGGAGTGTCCACGGCATTGTTGGGGTCAAGCTATCTAGTCATGTAGGCATATGAATGTACAACAAGGGATCTCTAACCTTCCATGATGGAAGGAGAATACTCTAAGATATGATTCGAGAGTCTTTGGCCAAAGCATATGAATATGACTAAGGAAGATGTTCCAAATCTTATTCGATTGAATCATATAAAGAAGTATCACATTGGATAGTAGACATGAAACAAACTATCACTCAAACAATGTGATTAAGAGTATTGTATTAGAGAAGGACCGTATTGCATTGTAGTTGTAACTGGATAGGTTCTCCAACCACTTCTACTTAGCTTGGGTAACCATGACATGCTGCTAGGCGTCACCCATGGTTTGTGGAAGCCCTAAAGATTAGCAAACACTAATTTAAGGGAGAATTGAAATGTGGTTTCAATTCACAATCGATCGTTATGAGTAACATCGCCCACTACCTCGCTAATTGGAACCTAATGGATCGTACACCGAGTAAAGATATAAGTGAAGAAATTATATGAAATGGATAAGCAATTAAATGGTTTAATTGAAGAATGGTCAAGATTAATTAAATAGTTAATTAATTATACGAAACGTTCGTATTGGGCGTTTAAGTTAGTTTTGGGCTTCGGGGCACAAAAACGTTTTGGCCCACAAGGCCCATTATGTTTAAGATTGTATGACAACTAAAACAAAATGGGCAATTAAGCCCAATAACAACTAATGGCCGGCCATAACCTTAAGGGTAGTGAACTTGGCTTAATTGCAAGTTTGCCACTCCATTGTGAGGTGGTATAAATACATCTTTATAGCCATTTCACCTTAAGGAGTTTCTAATTGAATTTGGGTGAAACCTATTCTCTCATTACCTTAGGTGAGGAACATCTAGCAATCTTTCTTACCTAAGTCATCCATTTCATCTTCACACAATATCTTTGGTGTGGAGACTTAGAGACACTAAACTTTTGGTGTTTTGGAGAACAAATCCTCAAATCCTCAAAGAAGAAAAGGAGCACTAAAAGGGAGGAAATCACAAGGAAGATTCAAGGAGCAAGGAGGTGACTTGAAGGCCCTCCACTTGGGTGAATCCCTTGTGTAATCAAGGATGAGCTTCAAGGGTAAAGAATCTCTAAATTCTTATTCTCTTTAATTTTGTTAAAGAGTCTTATGGTTCACCATATACTAGGCTTTGAAAGTCATGGGTTTTATGAATTGTTTTTGAATGCATGCCTACTTTAAAGAGTTATTAGTTTGCATATGTATTCAAATGTTCTTACATGTTCTTAGCTAGGACAAAATTTTTCCTTTCAAGTGGTATCAGAGCCTAGGCCTAGTTTATGGTGGATCCTTTTGGGTTTTGTGATTTTTCATATTTTGTGATTTAAGTGTTGTAAATGTTACAAGCTTTGTTCTTGCTTTGAATATAAATTTTACTTGAAAATTTAGCATCTCAAATGTTGTAGATGTATTTCATTAAAGCATGAATAATGGAACTAAAAGTTGGTGCCAAGTGTTTTGGGAATTTCGGCCAAATCCAAAGGGTGATTTTTTGGGTTCATGTTAGGCTTGTTAAAATGGTTTTAAAGTGCTTTTTGGAACCCCTAAGTACCCTAGGATAATAACCCTCTTTTGAGTTGTGAAAATTTGAGTTTTGATGGAAGAAAACATCCATGGTGCTATTATGAGTTTTCATGTATGTTCTTCATATTTCTTGAAGTTCTTATCAAGAACAAAAAGTTTTGAAGTTTTGATTCAAAAGTTTTATGTTTTACATAAAGTTTTGATTATTAGTTGATGGGTGATGATTATGTTAAAGATATATTTTTGAATATTAGTTAATGGATGATGTTTGTAGGTAAGAAATGATTAAATGGTTTTAATTATATCAAAGGTATATTTTCTTTTCAAACCATCCCCACTATCTTTAATCTCACCCACCAAAATCCACTTACAAAATTTTATTGTATCAAAAACTCAATATATCTATGAATGGCCGGCCACCCCTCTAGTGGGGGGCTTTTGTGCAATTAAATAAAGTTTTGATACTTTTGTGTATTTGTATTATGGCCCAAAAGTTTGTGTATTTGCAAAATGGCCCAAATAGAATGAGAACAAAAATTGTTTTGTCTCTTTAATGAGAATTGGATTTTCATTATATTTAGTTCCATTTAAATCAATTCTATGGATCCAAAAACCAATTGTTTAAAGTTGCTTTCTTAGTTAATTTAGTTAATTGAGAAAAGGGTGATTATGAACCAAATGCCTCGATAATTGAGCTATGTGATTGGCCGATTTACATTATGAATGCTTGGGTTTTAAGTAATGTAGATATGAATGTAATTTGATTAGTTCAAGTTGTTGTAAAGGGCATAAGCCCATTATTTGTGTTGTAAAAGGGCATAAGCCCTTCTTATTATTTCATGTATTCCTCTTTGATTATATGTATGCAAATTGGAATAGTTGGGTCCAACGCCCAATAGGAAATAACGGTTTAATTGGATTAAACGCGTAACTAAAATCAACAACTATCTACCTTAAACCCAAGGTCCAACACAAGGCTCGTGTTGGATCAAATCAAACGGTTCATAATCATCCTAAAACCTAATATGACTATATAGTCCATATGAGGATGCAATGCGTTCGTTAGTAGTTCCATATAGTCTCGCTTGTTTCAACGAAACAGTGGGAGTATTATATGCTACTAAATCATATTAACTTGGACTAATAGTTATGATAGGGCCATGTTCTTTTAATATGATTAAAATGTTTTGATGTAGCCCAAAACTACTCCCTCAAACGAATATTAAAGTTGATAAACGAGAGATGTTTTGAACATTTCTTCGTAGGCCTTCCACCGTGGTGGGCTCCAATCGTTTGTGACTTGTACACCGGCTTCACCCTATCATGGGGGAGTACAAAGTGCATGCTTACACTCAGGAGGAGTCCATAAACATATGATGAGGTAAGTGTAGGCAACGAGGATAGCCAACATCGTATCATCGTGAGGTTATTCTTGAACCCCTACATGAACTAAGCATGGTGGGAATAACTTAACTAAGTGCAATAATGCCAACATCGTATCATCGTGAGGCAACATTCTCTAGAGGCCAAACAAGATGGGTAATTACAAACGTTGTAAATGAGTAATGCGTTATTCTCTCATCATTATTTTTGCTAACCAACATCGTATCATCGTGAGGTGGGCTTGGTAATGGTGAGTCTCCCATACCCCGCTAAGAGTTCAATATAACTCTCGAATTCCATTGAGGGATGTGGAGTTTGCCAAAAATAGTGGGTGATACTATTTGATTCAAGACCCAATCAAGTAGATTAATCAACAATCTAATACGATTTCTGTTATGTTATGTAGTTAACGACATGCCTAAAATACTACCCACCATTATACTTGACAAAATGGCCCAAGACTTTTTCCTTGCATATCTCTCGGATGATTTCTCTAAGTTTATTGTAAACTATAAAGTGAATAGATTCGATCATACTTTTAACGAGATGATTGACATGTGCTGTAAATTTGAAAGATGTTTCAAAAAGGACAGTGGGAGTAAGAATGCAAAAACAAGGAAAAGGTTTCTTAAGAAGAAGGCAAAGAAATCCAAAGGAACATGCTTTCATTGTGGAAGGGATGAACGTTGGAAGAAGAAATACAGGGTGCGCATTGCGAGCCTTATGACACGAACTTTTGAAGAGACTATTTCGGTCATAGAAAGTGCTTTTACAGTGAGCTCCAATTCCTGGATATTTGATTCAGGCGCTAGTCAACATATCTGTAATACGATGCAGGGACTAGTAGGGAGCAAGACACTGCGCAATGGGGAGATAGTTGTGCGAGTTGGGAACGGCGCCAAAATCTCTGCAAAAGCAATAGGCACCTACATGCTTAACCTACCCTCTAGGGAAGTCCTGGAACTTAAAAATTGTTTATATTTTCCTTCATGTATAAAGAATTTGATTTCTATCTCTAAGCTTTTACGAGATGGGCACTCAGTATTGTTTGACAAAATGAGTTGCACTTTATACTTGAACGGTCGTATTATCTCTCATGGAAATATGATAGAGGGACTTTTTCACCTAGAGACGAATAGTGGGATGCACTGTATTGAAAGCGGGAATACCTCAAAACCCAAAAGGGCTAGAGAAGAAGTTAACCAAGAAAGGATGTGGCATCTTAAACTTGGACATGTGAACCTTGAAAAGATTCGCAAGATGTCGAAAGACGGATATGTCCACCCATTAGGTAATGACCAGATGGGTACTTGTGAATGCTGTTTGAAAGGGAAGATGACCAAATCTCCATTCACTGGGAAAGGAGAGCGTGCCACTGAAATTCTAGGGTTAATCCACACTGACGTATGTGGACCTATGTCTACTACGTCGAGAGGAGGCTTCTCCTACTATATCACATTCACCGACGATCACTCTCGGTTTGGCTATGTGTATCTTATGAAGTACAAGTCAGAATCCTTTGAAAGGTTCAAAGAATTTAAGAATGAAGTTGAGAAGCAAACTGGGAAACAGATAAAGATCCTAAGATCAGATCGAGGGGGTGAATATCTGAGTAATGAGTTCCTAGATTATCTCAAAGAGTGTGGAATAAAATCACAGTGGACTCCACCGGGAACTCCACAACTTAATGGAGTTTCTGAAAGGAGAAATCGAACCTTAATGAACATGGTTCGTTCTATGATGAGTTCCGCTGATCTACCAGTAACATTCTGGGGATACGCTCTATATACAGCAGCTTACTTGCTTAATAGAGTACCTTCCAAATCAGTTTCACAAACGCCCTATGAGATATGGCATGGAAGAAAGCCAAGTCTTAATCACATTAAGATTTGGGGTTGTGAAGCATATGTCAAGAAGCTTGAAGCTACTAAGCTTGAAGCGAGATCAGAAAGGTGCTATTTTGTGGGATATCCTAAAGAAACTATGGGATATGAGTTCTACCATCCTGACGACCAGAAAGTCTTTGTCGCCAGAACTGCTAAGTTTCTAGAGGACGAATTTGTTCTCAAAGAAACTATAAGTAAAACGATGGAAATTAATGAGATTAATGATGAACCACAAACAAGCACTCGACATATTGACAACCCTGTTCCTGAACCCCTAGCTCCACGTAGATCTGAACGGGTCAATAAGCCACCTAGGAGGTATGGCTTAGACAATGACTTTGCGGAATTGCACCTTCTAGGTGACAATGACACAAAGGAGGACCCTAGAGACTACAATGAAGCAATGTTCGACATTGATTCAAAGAGATGGCATGAGGCCATGAAATCCGAGATGGATTCCATGTATCAAAATCAAGTCTGGACTCTTGTAGACCCTCCAGAAGGTATAGTACCTGTTGGAAATAAATGGGTATTCAAGAGGAAGATAGGCGTTGATGGGAACGTGGAGACTTATAAGGCTAGACTAGTAGCCAAGGGTTACAGGCAACGAGAAGGGATTGACTATGAAGAAACTTTCTCTCCTGTAGCCATGATTAAGTCCATTCGGATTTTACTTGCTATAGCTGCGTACCATGATTATGAAATCTGGCAAATGGACGTGAAGACAGCCTTTCTGAACGGCTACCTAGAGGAAGAGCTTTATATGGCTCAACCCGAAGGTTTCGTGTCCAAGTCTGAAAAGACTAAGGTATGCAAGCTTCAGAGGTCCATTTATGGACTTAAGCAAGCCTCCAGGAGCTGGAACATTCGTTTTGATACTGAAATCAAATCGTTTGGTTTTACTCAAAACGAAGACGACAATTGTGTTTATCAAAAAGTCGTTGGGGAAGCAGTTGTATTCCTAGTGTTATATGTAGATGACATATGCACAAGGCCTGATATCGCATATGCTGTGAGCATTACTAGTCGATATCAATCTAACCCAGGATCAGAACACTGGGCAGCTGTCAAGACGGTCCTTAAGTACTTAAGAAGAACTAAGGACATGTTCCTCGTTTATGGAGGAGCATCAGAGTTGCGAGTGGAAGGTTATACAGACGCAAATTTCCAATCTGACGTCGATGATAGAAGTTCCAACTCCGAATATGTATTCACTCTGAATGGTGGGGCTGTCAGCTGGAAAAGCAAGAAACAAAGTGTAATTGCTGATTCCACGACAGAGGCTGAATATGTCGCTGCAGCTGAAGCCGGCAAAGAAGCGTTCTGGATGCAAAAGTTCATCACTGAACTTGGAGTGGTTCCAACCATTACGTCACCAGTAACTTTGTACTGTGATAATAATGGGGCGATAGCTCAAGCCAAGGAACCCAGGGCACATCAAAAGAACAAGCATTTTGATAGGCGCTTCAATATCATTAGAAGATATGCAGCCGAGGGGAAAGTCAACATCCTCAAAGTTGCTTCAGCCGATAACGTAGCAGATCCACTAACGAAGCCAATGTCTCAAATCCAACTTGACCGCCATATGGAAAAGATGGGTATTAGATACATGGGAGGATGGCTTTGAGTGCAAGTGGGAGATTGTTGGAAGTATGCCCACAAAGCCACTCATTTGATGTAATAGCTTTTTGGAATACTTATTGTGTTAAACTTTTATATGTTTAATAGAAGGGCAAAGCTTATTGTTAATCA
This sequence comes from Pyrus x bretschneideri, assembly GCF_019419815.1. Taxonomy (NCBI): domain Eukaryota; kingdom Viridiplantae; phylum Streptophyta; class Magnoliopsida; order Rosales; family Rosaceae; genus Pyrus; species Pyrus x bretschneideri. The sequence continues at coordinate 2,488,736 of NW_025999712.1, read as the reverse complement.
CTATTTATAGTATCTTGTGTTTAAGCAATAAGGGAATCCAAGGAATGTATTTGATCTAAGAGACAAGTGATTTAAGTTAGTTAAATTAACGAGACCTTTCTCTTATGTTCATTCCTAAAACGTTCCTAGCCATAGGATTGCCAATTGGGCATTGACAATCCGCTAAGGTTAGTATGTGTTATGTCGACTCAAAGCGTGAGTATGAACTAGTCTCAAGTCATTTGGTGTTGGACACTAAGGCAAACACATAGGTGCTCGAAAGAGTAATCGAGTACACTGAACTACGATCAAACAAGAGTTCGAACATACATGTCATGTAAGAACTCAATAGTTGCAATATGCAAAGTAGTCCTTTGACCTGAGGCATCATTGATGTCTAATGGTTAGGTCCTTGATCTTTGATTATGTCAACGGCATTCCATTGGAGTGTCCACGGCATTGTTGGGGTCAAGCTATCTAGTCATGTAGGCATATGAATGTACAACAAGGGATCTCTAACCTTCCATGATGGAAGGAGAATACTCTAAGATATGATTCGAGAGTCTTTGGCCAAAGCATATGAATATGACTAAGGAAGATGTTCCAAATCTTATTCGATTGAATCATATAAAGAAGTATCACATTGGATAGTAGACATGAAACAAACTATCACTCAAACAATGTGATTAAGAGTATTGTATTAGAGAAGGACCGTATTGCATTGTAGTTGTAACTGGATAGGTTCTCCAACCACTTCTACTTAGCTTGGGTAACCATGACATGCTGCTAGGCGTCACCCATGGTTTGTGGAAGCCCTAAAGATTAGCAAACACTAATTTAAGGGAGAATTGAAATGTGGTTTCAATTCACAATCGATCGTTATGAGTAACATCGCCCACTACCTCGCTAATTGGAACCTAATGGATCGTACACCGAGTAAAGATATAAGTGAAGAAATTATATGAAATGGATAAGCAATTAAATGGTTTAATTGAAGAATGGTCAAGATTAATTAAATAGTTAATTAATTATACGAAACGTTCGTATTGGGCGTTTAAGTTAGTTTTGGGCTTCGGGGCACAAAAACGTTTTGGCCCACAAGGCCCATTATGTTTAAGATTGTATGACAACTAAAACAAAATGGGCAATTAAGCCCAATAACAACTAATGGCCGGCCATAACCTTAAGGGTAGTGAACTTGGCTTAATTGCAAGTTTGCCACTCCATTGTGAGGTGGTATAAATACATCTTTATAGCCATTTCACCTTAAGGAGTTTCTAATTGAATTTGGGTGAAACCTATTCTCTCATTACCTTAGGTGAGGAACATCTAGCAATCTTTCTTACCTAAGTCATCCATTTCATCTTCACACAATATCTTTGGTGTGGAGACTTAGAGACACTAAACTTTTGGTGTTTTGGAGAACAAATCCTCAAATCCTCAAAGAAGAAAAGGAGCACTAAAAGGGAGGAAATCACAAGGAAGATTCAAGGAGCAAGGAGGTGACTTGAAGGCCCTCCACTTGGGTGAATCCCTTGTGTAATCAAGGATGAGCTTCAAGGGTAAAGAATCTCTAAATTCTTATTCTCTTTAATTTTGTTAAAGAGTCTTATGGTTCACCATATACTAGGCTTTGAAAGTCATGGGTTTTATGAATTGTTTTTGAATGCATGCCTACTTTAAAGAGTTATTAGTTTGCATATGTATTCAAATGTTCTTACATGTTCTTAGCTAGGACAAAATTTTTCCTTCAGTTTGCATAAGTGGTCTCTTCTTTTCTGTAAGTCGGTACTCTTTAAGGCTATGTAAGATGTAATTCATCTGTTTGAACTTCTTTTATTGAATATTCCATACCCTTGACCAAAAAAAAAAAAAAGTTTCTAAGAAATATGAGTAAGGAAATATATATATATATATATATATATATATATATTTTCAAACGATAGATTTTGTTAGATTAGCCATCAACAGAATTTGAACCCACACTATCATGCAATGACAACTTCTTTCACTTGTGAAATTATGCGTTATCCCTCTGTTAATAGCATGGACGTACCTTTACATGTGAGTTAAAAATTGCATTTCTTTCCTTTATTATGTTCATCGTCCCTTTTCACCCTCCCTCTCTACAACTATTTTCCACCGCCAAAGGAAAATCCCAAACTAACAAATCTCAAAGCCATTTCTTTCAAATCTCAATTCAATTGTACGCCATGGGTCTTGCCTAGCTATGGGCAACGGTTATCGCGGATGGGTAACCGTGGTTATTACCCATAACCGTTTAAGCTTTTATCCGCATAACCGTTTACCTATTGGGTATTTACATAAACGGATATACCCATACCAATAACCATACCCATTTACCCATAACCGCGTACCTGTTTACTTTTTTTTTTTATCCGTCTACCTATTTTTTTAACAACTTAAAAATTAAAAATAAATTTGTCATAATTTTCTTTTTTCTAACTATTAAATACTGTTATAAGTACATTTAACATGTATTTTTATATTAACAGCAATATTATTTATGAATATACATTTAACATGTATTTTTATATTAAGGCAAGACTCTTGCCTTTGCTGCCTAGAAATCCATTTTCCAGTTTTAGAAGCTTGGTTAAAACTTTTCATTCAAACTGATCCAATCAGAGCTTTAAAATCTAAAGCCTCACAAAATTGTTTCGCGGATGGAGAGTGAGACAGAGGAGAGAGAGAAGACGGAATGGAGGTATAGAGAGACGAAGAGGGACAGGTGAGAAAAGGGCTTGGAATGGCATCGCGTGAAAAAATATAGGGTAAAATGACTAGTAACAGAAAAATAACATAACTTTTATATTTGAATATGAAACCTAAAGAACTTTACTAAAAAGTTTAAATCCAAATTTTCACAACGAAAGCTGTCTTCTAATTATTCTATCACTTGAAAATTTTATTATTTTAAAGCACGTACGTAAATCAAAACTAGTATCCACTTAACTACGCACAAGTCATTATTTTAAAAACAATTACACAAAATCACTCTCTTTTTTGGAGAAAAACTTGTGTGGGGCTTGTCATGCTACTAGACAATGCTGAGTGGTAGTCTCATACCATTCATAACTTGCCATGTGTTAAATATTGTTGCATTAGTATAATTTCTTATTTTTATTTTATATCATAATTCAAAATTTAATTAATAATATATATATATATATATATATATATATATATATATATGGAAAAGTAAATTGTTAGAAGGCTTGAACTTCAAGGACGCCACAATCACACGATAAGAGAGGAATGCAGATTCGGGTGAAGTGCAGCTACGGAAAGGATTGTCAGGAATGGGCGATGGTGGAATTGCAAGGGGCAGTGGAAATTCACCACAATTTCAAGACCACCTCCTTTTGCAACACCTGACCTGGAAAACTGAAGCAATTTCAACTCTTCCAGGAGTGATGGAATCGAAACAAATGTATTCGAATTTTGAATAATCGAATGTGTTTATATTGGAAGAATAAGCCGTCCTACAGCCGTCAAGCCGTCTTACAGCCGTCCTACCTTGTCCTACCTACACACTTGTATCATGTATATATATCCTTGTAATCTTGTAGAGAAACATATAATGAGAAAAAGTATTCTCTTCCATATTTTCCACATGGTATCAGAGCCGGAACCTTAATCGGCCTGACTCCATTGTTGTCCCTTCTCTTCTTTTGCACATTCGTTTCGATAATGGCAGAAGATAATCTTTTTGGCTCAGAAGCTGAAAGCTTCACAGCTCCTCGCCCTAGTTTTCCAGAAGCTGAAGTCAACCCAAACCAACGTTTGTGTTCTGTGTTGTTAAATGAGTTTAACTATCTTCCATGGTCCAGATCAATATCTCTTGCCCTTGGAGGAAGATCCAAACTTGGATTCGTCAATGGAAGTATTGAAGCACCTGACGTCGCATCGCCGGAGTATGAAGCATGGCTGTGCAAAGACCAGCTGGTCATGTCGTGGCTCCTCAACTCCATGGATCTTAAGCTGTCTGAAATTTTCAGTTTTTTAGAATCCTCTAGTGCTCTTTGGAAGGCAGTCAAGGACATGTATGGAAATCAAAACAATGCTGCTCGAGTGTTCCAGCTTAAGAGGAATCTTGCAAGTCTTCAACAAGGTGATAAATCCTTTGTTCATCATCTCGGTTGCATGAAAAACATGTGGAACGAACTAGAAATGTATCGACCACACACTATCGATGCTGCCGTACTGTTAAAAAGGTCCGAGGAAGACAAAATCTTTCATTTGCTTGCAAGTTTGGGTTCTGAATATGAAGATCTTAGACGCCATATTCTAATGAATCCCGAACTTCCATCATTTGCAAGTGTTTGCACTACTATCCAGCGAGAAGAAGTACACAGAAAAGTCATGAATGTTGACGTAAAACCTAGTGTGTCTGAGGCTAGAGCTTTTGTGACAAATCACAAGTCATTTGGAGATAAAGTATACAAGGGAAAAAGGCCAGATCTGAAGTGTCTACATTGTAATAATGTTGGACATCTAATAGATCGATGCTGGATATTGCACCCTGAGTTGAAGCCAAGGTTTGAGAACAAGCCTTTAAGAGATCATAAGGGCTCACATGCCAGACCACATACAAACAAGTACCATGTTGCTGCTGCTACATCCATCGGTGGGTCGATGAACTTTACAGCCAATCCGGCTGACTTGTTCAATGAGTTCTCAACCTACCTTCAAACCAGAAAAGGAAGCACAGGTGAAACGTCGACTGGGGAAAGTCAAACTGCTCTTCTTGGACAGTTTGCAGGGTTCTTAGCTGAATCTGATCATGTACCTCAAGGAGACATTCCAGGTATTATGTGTGCTCTTTCAACTGCTCTAAATGTTAGTCACTCTCATGATTTTTTGATTATAGACTCAGGTGCCACATATCACATGACAAATTAATATTCTAAGCTATACGATTTTGAAAGCCACACTAAACCATCACTAGTTTCTGTAGCAAATGGTAGAGGTGTGCCAGTTCTAGGTAGAGGGAAAGTTAAACTGATCTCAGAAACTGTTGAGTCCACAGCGTTATATGTTCCATCTTTTCCTTTTCAATTATTGTCCGTAGGAAGGATTACAAACTCTCTAAACTGTCGTGCAATTTTTTCCCCCCACAATGTTGTTTTTCAAGATCTAGCCACCAAGAAGCTGATTGGTGAAGGTCATTACCTAAATGGGCTGTACTATTTTTCAGAGGACCTCAATGTTCCAAAGGGGTTCCAAGTCAGCTCAAACCTAGAACATCGATTGTGGCATCAACGCCTAGCACATCCCTCAGAATCTGTGTTGTCTACATTGTTCCCTAGTTTATGCAAATCCTCCCTTGTATGTGAAATTTGTCATTTGTCAAAATCTACTAGACTCCTATTCAATTCTTCCATGTCTAGGACTAGCAAGTTGTTTGAGATGGTGCACTCCGATGTTTTGGGACCTGCACCTCTAGAGTCTTTTGATGGTTATAGGTACTACGTTATCTTTGTTAATGATTTCTCAAGAGCCACTTGGTTGTACCTCCTAAAATTCAAAAGTGAAGTTATGGATGCTTTCAAGGACTTTCATAATCTTGTCATGAACCATTTTTCGTCCCAAATCCACATACTAAGGTCTGATAATGGCACTGAATATACATCCAAAAATATGACTAACTATTTGAGCACCCATGGAATTATACATCAAACAAGTTGTGTAGGTACTCCTCAGCAAAATGGAATTGCCGAAAGGAAGAATCAGGACCTACTTGAAAAAACCAGGGCGCTAATGTTGCAAATGAATGTGCCTAAGAGGTTTTGGTCTCAAGGAGTTCTTGCAACCACCTACCTTATCAATAGACTGCCTAGTCGTGTTCTGGATACAAAATCACCATCTGAGGTTATGCAAAACAAAAAAATTAATCTTTCCCATCTGAGAATCTTTGGATGTACCTGTTATATTCATATTCAATCCCATCACCGAGACAAGCTTGATCCCAAAGCTGTCAAGTGTGCTTTCATGGGATACTCCTCCACCCAAAAAGGGTACAAATGCTACAATCCGTGCTCCAGGAAGATGTTTGTCTCAAGAGATGTACGGTTTGATGAAAACCAACCATATTTCAACAAATCATCAGATCAAAATCGTCAGGGTGAGCATTTCCTAGATCTCTTCCCATTGCCAAATCCAGTCGAACCAAGTGACTGTGTCCATTCACTACCTCACAACCGGGACTCTCATGCAACTCTTAATGACAACCTGCTTATTGGAGACTACACTGAAGCCTTAGAAGCACAAGTAGTTCCCCATGACCATAACACAACATTTATACAAGAGAGTGGAGCTGAACCTATTGTGATCCCAGCTCAACCCCGCAGGAATCCGACTCGAGATCGACATCCACCATCAAGGCTGCAAGATTATGAAACTTACCATGCCAGGTACCCTATTCAAAAGTTTGTAAATTACTCCAAAGTCTCTCACTCTCATGCAGTCTTCCTCAGTAAACTGTTCTATGAAAGTGAACCAAGGAACTTTCAAGAAGCCAATCGTCAAGTTGTGTGGAGGCTAGCCATGGAAGAAGAACTCAAAGCCTTGAATGAAAATAAAACCTGGAGTGTAGTTCAACTTCCCAAAGGCAAGAAGGTGGTAGGCAGTCGATGGGTCTATAAAATCAAGTTTAATTCTGATGGCTCAATTGAACGACACAAGGCAAGATTGGTGGCTCGCGGTTTTACTCAAACTTTTGGAGTGGACTATAAGGAGACATTTGCTCCCGTGGCTAAGATGAGCACAATAAGGGTTTTGTTATCTGTTGCAGTGAACCATGAATGGCCATTGTACCAAATGGATGTAAAAAATGCTTTTTTACATGGAAACCTCGAAGAGGAAGTCTACATGCAACTACCCCCGGGTCATCCACAAGCACAGAATTCAGGTATGGCTTGCAAGCTTCATAAGTCAATCTATGGCTTGAAACAATCTCCTCGTGCCTGGTATGCCAAACTGAGCTCGGTACTTGAAAATTTTGGGTTCAAGAGAAGTCATGCTGATTCCTCCCTGTTTGTTCGAATAGGATCAGTTGGCAAATTAGTTGTACTAATCTATGTTGATGATATCATCATCACAGGTGATAACATTGATGAGATTCACACTCTTAAACATTCTCTTCATCAACAATTTGCCATTAAAGACTTAGGAGTTTTAAAATACTTCCTTGGGATTGAACTGGCCACTTCCCCCAAGGGACTTTTTTTTAGTCAAAGGAAATATGTGATTGACTTACTTCAAGAAGTGAAGATGATGGATTGCAAACCAACTCGTACTCCTCTTGATAGCAAATTGAAGTTGGACTTGACAGGAGAACCTCTCAGTGATATCAGTTACTACCAACGATTGGTGGGTAAGCTTATATATCTCACCATCACCAGACTGGATATAACTTACGCTGTCAGTCTTGTAAGCCAATTCATGCATGCACCCACTGAAGCTCATTTAAATGTTGTTAAACGAATTCTCAGATACCTCAAAGGCTCCATTGGTCGGGGAATCGTCATGCAAAACAATGGTCATACTCAAATCATTGCCTACACCGATGCTGACTGGGCAGGGAATGCTATTGATAGAAAATCCACTACTGGCTACTGCACGTTGGTTGAAGGAAACCTCGTGACATGGAAGAGCAAAAAACAAAATGTAATTGCTCGCTCAAGTGCCGAAGCTGAGTATAGAGCCATGGCTTCCACTGCACGTGAACTCATTTGGCTCAAGGGCCTTCTCTCGGACTTGGGGTTCTCAATCAACACACCTATGTCTCTTTTCTGTGATAATCAAGCAGCTATGCATATTGCCTCCAATCCGGTGTTCCATGAACGCACCAAACACATTGAAGTTGACTGTCACTACGTTCGGGAACAAGTCCAGTCCAAGGTAATTCAAACCACATTCACTCGAAGCCAAGATCAACTTGCTGATATTTTCACGAAGTCTCTTGCTTCTCCTCAGTTTCAAAGTTTGCTCTCCAAGCTTGGATCAATTAACCTCCTTGATCCAGCTTGAGGGGGAGCATTGGAAGAATAAGCCGTCCTACAGCCGTCAAGCCGTCCTACAGCCGTCCTACCTTGTCCTACCTACACACTAGCCGTCCTACAGCCGTCCTACCTTGTCCTACCTACACACTAGGACGGCTACCTTGTCCTACCTACACACTAGGACGGCTACCTTGTCCTACCTTGTCCTACCTACACACTAGGACGGCTACCTTGTCCTACCTACACACTTGTATCATGTATATATATCCTTGTAATCTTGTAAAGAAACATATAATGAGAAAAAGTATTCTCTTCCATATTTTCCACAGTTTATGTATGTGACTCATTGCAAACAAACATTAGCTTTCTCATGATTCGCATAAAAAATAATCACAAGCTTATCTCTCTCTCACGGCCTTGCATGGCTGCTGGGAAATTGTGCAGATTTTAGGTAATTACTGGTTCAAAGGTTTATTAATCCATCAAAGCTGGATTAAGTTTCTGACTAACCTCATTATTTCAATTCAATAAAAAAAAAAACTTCTCATTATTTCAATGTATTATCAAATTATTATTAAGGAAGGGCATATAAATTCTGGAGAAGAACCCAATTCTCAAAGCCAACTTCGTCCACCAGTAGTTTGTCGTTTCCAATTTTCAAATATTAATAGACTATAGATGTAAAATTGAACGAGTTATAAGTAATCATTAGAGAGAGTTGAGAGATGGGAGATGAGAGACTTAATAAAGGGAGAGCTTGAAGAGCAAGGAAGAATTGACGGCGTTGTCAATCACCGGTGCCGACGAGAGAAAAGAGGAGGGTTCGCAGATGGAGGTAGATTTAACTGGGATTGTGAATTTTGTTTTTACCATTTTAGTTTTTTAAGAAATAATGATTTAAGTTTTTAATTTTATTTTCATATAAAACTAAAAATAAGAAATCATATTTAAGTTTAACACATGGCAATTTATGAGTGGCGTGTAGTGCCACTTAACATCATCCAGTGGCATGTCAAGCCACACACAAATTTTTCTCCTCTTTTTGGCACTCCATTTCATAATGTTATTTCCTAAGTAGACAACATTTCACTATTAATTAACCTCGATTTCAATGGCTTTGACGTCAGGCTTCTTCACCTCCGCCTTTTGTACGGTCACACTCAAAACTCCATTCTCCTTGGCAGCCTTAATGTGATCAACCGTTACATTCTTCGGCAGCTGAAACCTTCCCAAGAACTTGTCGCTGCTCTTCTCCACTATGTGCCACTTGTCGTTTTTGTCGTTCCTCTCTCTGCTGATTTGAAGCACCATGTTGTCTTCACCTCATCCTTCTTCAGCCCCAGAAGGTCCGTCTTGAACACGTGGGCTTCCAGGGTCTCCTTCCAGTCGACCCTAGTGTTCATAAAAGCCGAATTTTCTCGAGAAAATTCAGGAAATGCGGAGAGTGATGAGGAGGAAGGGGATGGGAAATCCTTGAAAGGGTCCCAAAGGTTGAGGCAAAACGGGTCGAAGATGCTACTGCCTCGTCGAGAGTTGGGGATGAGAGACATTTTGGAAAAAACTTGATGCGGTTTTGTTTGGATGCGGAAAACTAAAAAAGGGCTTGAAACCAAGCAGCACAAGGAAGACGAAACAGAAGTTGCTAGAAACTTCCTGAATGAAAAAAATTGGACTTCAACAAAAAAAAAATTGTTGGGATAGAAGAGAGGAAAGAATTCCACTAAACTAGCTTTATTGCACGTGCATGTGTGTGGAAGTTTTTTTTTTTTTTTTTTGGTCAAAACAATTAGGTATAAGATTGATTCTTCCAATCTTATGGTGCACAATAAAAAGCTTTGCTTCAATCTTATGGCGTATAGAACATCTACTGGTTGGGGCTTTGTGGAGGATCTTTCTTTTTAGGCTGAAATGTTTTTATGTTTTTTTAGTATATTTCATGTATTATTTTGTACATATCACATTACTTGTTTTTATTTTTTTTTATTTTTTGATTTTTATTTTTTTATGAACAAACTATCATCTGCACTAGAGGTGGGCTAGCTAGCAATAATGTGGTTCGAATTCGCCTTTGACGAGAATCGAACCTAAGAACTCTTATTTACAAATGAAGAGGAATTCCACTAAACTAGAGTACTAAATGACCATCATATTACATAAGTGTTGGTACGTAATTAGTTTGTTTGGGCTCTAACTCCTCCTGACTTTTAGATAAGCTATTTCGTGAGATGTTAAATGTTATTGATATTTAGTAGATATTGTTAATGAGATAAGATCAAGGGACACATATTTTGACAAATATCTTTACACTTCATATTATCTCTTGGATTTTTTATATTTAATGGTCATGATAAAAAGCAGTGTTCTAAAAATCGGCCTAGGCACTCGGCGGTGGAGTCCCGATCCAATTTGGGCTAAATCGTTCAGGTAAGACGGGAAGGATTTAGGCAGTTGCCTAGGCGTCTCTAGGTGCTCAAGGCGGCCTAGGCGGTGCTAGGCGGCGGTCGATGCTCTGCAAATCTCCCTTCACATCCACATGATCCACAACCCACAACCCAAATCTTCAAACCTGCGCTCTTGCACCCAACATCAATCGATGAACCCAAGTAGATTAAGAATATACAAGGATGAGCAATACACATAATCTGTCTGTTGGGTTTTACTGCAAAGAGAGAAAGGGATCTGTTGAAGAGATTTGTCCGTTCTATTGAAGAGAAGAGAGAGAAAGAGAGAGAGAGAGAGAGAGAGAGAGAGAGAGAGAGAGAGAGTTGAAAGAAAAACTGAAAATGGGAGGAAAAGAAAGGCATAACTAAAGACTAAAGAATGAGTCTGACAAAAAAAAAAAGACTAAAAGAGAGAGAGAAGGGGATCTCTCTGTAGAGAGAGAAAGAAGAGGAGATCTGTTGATAATAAATGCAAATCTGGAGCCACTAAACAAGTGATGGTTGATTGGGAATAGCATTGGAGAAACCAGAAAAGCTGTTAGTTTAATTGAAAAAAAAGGTTTTTCTTTCAAGTTGGGTCCATTTTATGGCCCACTATTTTGTTCAAAGAAAAAACAAACTAAGCCCAATATTCTTTGTATAAAATTAGAAAAAAAAAGTTCTAAAATTATACACATATACTCATATTTTATAATATATAGTGTAAATTTATGTAAATCCGCCTAAACCGTCTAGGCGCTAGTCATTAGTCCACAGCCCGACTAGCATCTAACCTTTTTTAGAATATTGATTAAAAGTTAAAATGATTGTCAATAAACATGACTTAGCATAAATTAACATAAATCTTTATTAAATATTTTATTTTGTTTTATTTTGTTGGAAAATAGTCCTATTGCATATAAAGCGCCATCTTCCTTCACGAACACCCTATTCCTTCATACCATTCTGCATCAAATAAAAATTGTTGCCGAGTCTAAAATAAACAAGGGAGAGGATAGAGATGATAGTTCTTTTGTTTTATATGATGAAACCTTAACAAGCCATTGAAAAGCTTTCTTGTCAATCAAGAACAGGGTTAAGAATTTAATGTAACCAATTTTAGGGTTTGCAAACCTGATCCTTTTCTATAAAGATTCAATTTATTTCCCAGATATTAAAATTCAGTTTCTGGGCTAAGAAGCATAATCGGGGCATCTTCATTGGTTGAACAGAAAAAAAAAAAAAAAAAAAAGGTAATTTTTTAATGGGGCAAGAGTTCTCTGAATCTATCTCTTAATAGGTAATCCCCTCTTTTTCTTCAGCCACTTTTTACTGCTTCCCATGACTTGCAAATAACCCATGAATACACCATTGATACTGAGGATGATTCAAGGGAGGATAGAAGAAAGAAGAGTGAAAAGGTCGGTTAGGTTGTACGGAGCGATCGAGATTGACGTATCCCCCATGGATGGTTGAGTTTTTATCATCTTAATTAACAATAGCCTAGGGGGTTAGAGGAAGATGGAGGCTCAGCTCGAGAGTGTTTACGTTTCCTTAACCTAACGTTTTTTCTTAAAATTTTTAAAGGAAAACTAACAAAAAGTCCTAAAAAACTTTAGTTTTAATGAAAAATGACAAATAAAGGTGTAAGTGAATAGTACCAGGAAAGGAAAAAATATAGTTTTTCGTTAAAAGTGAACAGTATCAGGAGTGTTTCGTTAAAACTCCTAATTTTTTATTGAATAAAATATTTTTATTTACAAGTCATCGCCACATCATTTAGTAATTTATCTTGAGTTATATTAGTTTTATTTAGGACCATTATCTGTGTAAAGATCCAAGAGCTAATATGGAGTGTAAAGATTTGCCAAAATATTTGTCCCTTTTTGTTCCCAAAGGTAAGAACTTCATTATATTCGAACCGAAATGTGTACATCAGAACCCAAAATATTAAACAACTACTCTAAATATTTGTCCGTTTATCCTATTCTATTGTTAATATAATGTAAATATTATTATTTATCAATAAGTCTAAATAATACATGTCAAACGGCCCGCTTATAACTTGCATGGTATCTTCAGTTTTAACCGTCTAACGGCCCATACAACCCCCGCACTTAAGTTTTTTGGTTCACCAATCACCTTTCGTCATCATCAAGTCAACTGTGTTGTGTAACTCACACAAACATCCGATTATTCTCAAGCGTCCTAAGAAAGTTCCAATTATTCTCAAGCGTCCTAGGAAGTTTGAGAGAAACTCACACAAACATTTTGCAGCCTCATCCTCAAGTCTGTTCAAGAAAATTCGTCGGTTCCTTATAAATACGCAACCAAATCTGCTCCTTTTGCAATCAGTCTAGCAAAAGCAAAAGTTCTGTAATAATTCTCAAACTTTCTCAGCATCCAAACCAACCACATCAGTTTTTTCACAATGTCGCTCATCCCCAGCTCCCGACGAGGAAGCAAAGTCGTCTTCGACCCATTCTTCCTCAATCTGTGGGACCCTTTCAAGGATTTCCCGTTCCCTTCCTCCTCATCACTCTTCGCAATTCCTGAATTTTCTCGGGAGAATTCAGCTTTTGTGAGCACTAGGGTGCCCACGTGTTCAAGGCGGACGTTCCGGGGCTGAAAAAAAGGATGTTAAGGTGGAGGTGGAAGACCACAGGGTGCTTCAGATCAGTGGAGTGAGGAACGTGGAGGAGGAGGACAAAAACGATAAGTGGCACAAAGTGGCGAGGAGCAGCGGCAAGTTCTTGAGGAGGTTTCAGCTTCCGGAGAATGCAAAGGTCGATCAGATTAAGGCTGCCATAGAGAATGGAGTTCTGAGTGTCACTATTCTGAAGGCGGAGGTGAAGAAGCCTGACGTCAAAACCACTGAAATCTCTGGTTGAAATTCTGATTTTTTTAAAGATTTTATCTATTTTACCTGCTCAGTCACAAATATGTATTAGAAATAAGAGTGCCAAAGTCATATCACAAATACGTATTTGATTTTGTTGAGTATCAATGAAATATAGACTTGTCCCTTTTTAATGAAATATAGACTTGTCGTTTTTAATGAAACATGGAGTTCTGAGTGTCACTGTTCTTCTTTGCCTACCGCAAATATACATATAATTGAAATTTTTTTATGTCAATAGACATGTCATAGCATGATGGTGAGTAACAATTAAAAAAGCTCTGGTTTCTGTTGCAATTTGTTTTAAGCTTAGTAATTTTGTGAGGAAGGTGAAGCCATTTCAACTCCTCTCATTGCCATTTGAAATAATACTCGCGAGATATTAGAAGAAACTAGAACTGAGATGCTTCTTGTTGGTCTTTGACTCAGTCTGATCTGATTACTTAGTTGAAAAGAAAACACTATATAAGCTTATTGACTACAAAAGGAAATAGAATTCCCAAAAACGCAGTAATAAAGTCTAACATTACTCTCCATTTCTGCTCTCTCTCTTCCTCTCTTTGTTTTCCACACAGCTTTTCCTCTCCAGTTTCAACCTTGAATTAGTCCTTTTCATTTCTTTCTGCATCGCTTGCATTCAGCGACTTGGAGAAGTAAAAAGGAACCATGAACCAAGAAACTCCAGCTGCCGCAACCATCACCAATGCTCTGGTAAGTGACAACCCGACGATTAATCAAGAAAACTCTTAACTGTAGCCAGACATTTTTCCAAAAGCATATGCCTAGGATTCTGGTCATAGTCCCACCGATTTCCAATGAAGCACCCAAATGTTGCGGTGTGATTGTTGGCGATTTTGCTTCTCAAGACTTAGAGCAACCTTCCACGGGGGTAATGATACGATGGAGATGCAGATGGATGCATTATTTGTGGCTTTTATCGTTCTTGAATGAATAAAGTTCATGGCAGTCGCACAATTGCATAATGGAAATGACATAATTCTGCAGAAAGAAAAATAAACGAATCAGATTTCGTCATCTTTATTTTACATTATGGGACGTAAAATTAGATGATTAGAGAAAGGTTAACGTTTTCGATATAACCAATTTGGTCACTGTTTTCTTCATTGTTTACAATCCAAGTCATTTTTGTCAATTTCAGGTTTTAAAAAGAATAATGATTGCATTTTCTTTTTTGGATGAAGTTGTTTCGTCACTTGCAAATAACGTATCTTCACAAACAAACAAAAAAATCATGATCAGGATCATTTGTTTATTTGATGCATTTGAAAGATTAAAGAATTCCATTTCGAATGAATTTTTGCAGTGATGATCTTCAAAAGAAAATTAAGAAATTGAACGGTTATGATTTTAAAATTTCTATAGTGAAGATACGCTATTTGCAAGTATGAGAGAATGAGCTCATCTCCAAAGGAGAAATGCAAGTATTATTCTTTTAAAAAAAAAATATTTCCAAAAGGATTTTAAGAATGTTCTTTTTTTTTTTTTTTTTTTTATGTGTTTCTCTAGTTGATAAGAAACACATAGTAATTGTTTGGACCCGATTTTACATTTTTGACCCAAGCAATCGAAGCCCTCGAATGATTATGAAATTAAGAGATTTTTCTTAGCATTACTATTGACTTTAATCATAGTAATTATCTTGAAAATATCCTTAAAGCTTACAAAGTTTAGAGTTATGCATGAGATTCTTTTGCAGATAATCAAGGGTTTTATCGGATTGTGGAGAAATTAAAGGAGATTGCATAGTTGGCTGCTTGCCAACCCCTTACAATCAACGCAGCAGTAAAGAGAGTTATGTGAGGGCTTGCCGTGTAGCTTTAAGATTCTATCCTAATCAAAATGGTATCTAGTCAGTTGCATGGATTCCATATTTGAATGGGTTTGCATGCAGAACCATGTGGAACAATGGTACAAGGATGCAACTTTGGATGATTAGCATATGGATATGCCATTTTATCTGTTTGAAACATTAAGAATTTAAGATGGTGATGTACCGTGAAGACTAAAAGGTCCAATGCATCGCAATGATTAACATTACAATATCACCAAAAGTTAGAGGATAATGAGTGGTAGTTCATGATTATTATTTCACAAGGTATGGTTCACAAAGGATAGCCCTTTCAAATCAACACACAAATTGCCCTGCGCAAAGCTTCTCAACAACCCTGAGATTTTTTTCCTCTCGCATTTTCTTCTCGCGAGCACATCTTCAGTTTGGATAGACATCAATGTGAAGGCAACCAGTGATATCTTCAATTTGGATAGACAACATTTGAGCCGTATAATCAGTCGACTAATGAACACCTTCAGTTTGGATAGATAGCACTGCTTCAAGATCGACTGGTTATTTATCCAAGTCACGGTCAATAAGGATTTACAAGTCTTTGTTAGTAAAGGTCATCTCATCAGCCTTCTCGGCGAAGTAAAGTGTTACCAAGTTACTACATTCGGCACATTGAAAGCCGAATTTGAAATTGAACTTCGCATAACTAGCAGCCTTGTCTTCAGGCTCTAGAACCCGAACGCTGAGACGTGTTCCTTTCTCGGCCTCAGTCGCAAGATCAAGAAGTCAGCATCGTGCCCAACGCCACATCAACATATTTTACTCCCTGGCCGAACTCAACCAAAGAGTTGGCACGCCCCGCACACAACCGAATGACGTAGTTAGCTTATTAATTACTCGGCATATGCGCCACGTAGGCTTGGCAGTTTTTAGGGTCAACAGTAATATACGGAACATCTATAGTATGTGAAAAGTATATATTCAATGGTGTGAGAATTCCGAACCAAAAAAAAATATATATATATATATTTATTTATTTATTTTGGTTGTATTTTTATTGAATGTTGAATTTAAGTAGTTTGATAATAAACTATGTTAGAAATAGAAGTTTGAAATTAAGTAGTTTGAAACATTGGAGCGTCAATTGGACTTTGTATGAATAAATTGGTATTTCAATTGGTATGAAATTTCAAATTGATATGAGGTAAACAACTTAAATTTCAATTGATACGAAATTGGGCAATAAAATTTCAGGCCAATAGCCCAAATTTTGGCCCCCACCCCAAAAATCTCAATTTTCAGCCCAAAAACCTGAAATCTAAAATTTAGTCGCAATCCATCCTGAAATATCGTAAACATATCGAAATTCCAAAAATTGAGAATACCAGAATTTCGGTTTAAGATTGGTTTTCAATTTTCCGTCCCAAAAATTTTCGATTTGAGATTCAGAATCTCATTTTTAGTTTGAAATCCCATACCGAACCACCCCTACACAAACTTACTAACTCTAACTCAAAGTTTTTTAGAAGTTTTGTTAGAAATTATATATTATAATATTTAAGTTTTGTATGAATGAAAAATAAGAGTTAAGTGTTATAGTTGAATTTAAATTAATGAGTTGCGTCTGGTCGTTAGAACGTTAGGCAACAGTCACAATGTTTCAAAAGTGGTGGCTTGAGTTCTACATAAACTCAAACATCCTACATGTCTAAATAATCGAAGAAAAGAGTTTTCTTCAATGTCTTTTATTCTTTGTTAGTCAAACTCTAAGTTGTGTCTTGAGAGTACGAAATATATGAAGTTCATCAGAGTCCGAAGATTGAAGTGTTTTGACCTCAGATTATAGATCATTGAATCCTGGGAGACGGACGCCTACCGAACTACAAACACAAGAGTAGAGGCGAAATTCTGTCTTGAGGACATTACATTTATGCAAGCCTCAATCTCCAAGTTTGTCAATTTTTCGAACTTTCTCTCTAGTTATTTATGTTAATCTCATATATAATTGATGTTGTGATTTTTTTTATAATTATTATGATTGGAATTATATTATTATTTTTTATATTTTATAATATTGCTCAAACAAGTCTTACTTGTGTTTTGTCTCCGTCTGTGTGTGATCCTTCAAATATATCTCTGATCGGAGCAGTCTGCCCCCACCACTCTCATAATTCGCATTTGCTTCGGAACTCCTCCCTCTCTCCCTCTCTCGTTCAGCAAAGCCATTGCTCGAAACTGACACACAAATAAAGACAGTGATCGAGGGAGGAGGGAGGAGGGAGACATTGATACTTTCATTGAGGATAGAGAAAAAACTTCTCCACCTACTCCATAACCCCACCATGTTTGATGTCCAAGTGCTGCAACTTTAACACTTCACCATTTCACGCCATTTCTCTTTCTGGGTTTCACGAATGTCAGCTCCCGAGGCAACCCACCACCGCCGTTCGGCCACCGGAGGCAGCGGCACGTCGGTCTCGGATGACTCCGACGACAACCAGTCCTGGCGCTCGATGTCTGACTCCGGCAATGTCCGGAGGAAGTCTTGTGAGTCAGATTGTTCAGTGGAGGAGGTGGATTTGGAGAGTGGGCTTTTGGAGGTGAAGAAGGTGGTGCATTTGAGTAAAGTTGAGAGAAATTGCAGGATTTGCCACCTGGGTTTGGAGGGAGGTAGTGGGACCGACCCTGCCTCTGGGGTCCCGATTGACCTGGGGTGTTCTTGCAAGGGGGATTAGCGTGCTGCTCATAAGCAATGCGCTGAGACTTGGTCCAAGATCAAGGGAGACACGTGAGTACAAAATTTTTCTGAGTTTAATATTCATTATTTTCTTTGGTTTTTGGTGTTTCTGCTTGAAATTATGAACACCCATTTGCTGGATTGTGAATGTTTGTTCTGCTTGAGTGTTTAATGATGGTCCGAAAACTTTAGGATTATATTTTGTTCTGTTTCTGCATTGAAGTGCAAGCACATGGATGTAATTGGTTCCCGGAGTCAGCTCTCTCACTTTTGATGTGGTTTACTTCAAACTATGAACTTACTATGGGCATGTTACAACAGATACCATCTTGGTGGTGTTTAGGTTCCTGCTTCCGAGAGTTCAGCTTATTCGAATGATTACTTGCTAATTAGCTTCTTTCTTTTCATGTAATTGTCACGATTGTTCTTATCATTTTGCTTCTTACTGGAATGCCGAATTAGGCAGATCACGTATGTTGTAGAATGCGTATGCTCATATGAAATACGAGAAAATCAAGTAAAAGAACAATCTTGTAGTCACCACAATTACAATCCATCTGAACTCAAAGATATCCATCGTTCTAGGTTCATAGTTTTTATAGTCACACTTTCTGTGGCATTTACATTAGTGGAAAGTGCGAGGTCCAATGCAAGCTAAAGGAAGTGTGTTTGTATGCAAGAATTGAGCTCCTATGTCGAAAAGTAGATATCTTGTGTGCCATGTATCTTTTCTGTATGCTTCTAATAAAGATGTAAATGTTTAAATTATGCATATGGATTAGTAAATGATGATGAGCATTTGCATTCTTTGGTTCCGTCACAAGTTTATTTCGTTTATACATTTGGGAGATTTTCTATACTCCAAGGATGATAATTTGGTAAAGTTCTTAGGACCTTGCACGCTATACCCTCTTCAAAGGAAATATCCAAACTTAGGCTACAGGAAATATAATCTAGATAAGCTGCATCACATGATAATACAATGACATACATACATCATAGATGGATTGGTGAAGACTCGCTGGGTTGGTAACCAGGATGAGGAGAAGATATGCAAGAACAGCAAGCTAGTTCAAATTTCAACTCATCATGGTAAGCAAATGGAACGACATCTTGACTACATGACTTTTTTTCCAGAAACAGAAATAGAAGATTGATGGCTTTGACATCACTTATAGTGATTGTATAGCATTCTCTTTTATATTTTTTATATTTGTATGCTGTTGGTTACACGTCATTATGTTTGTTCAAAATCCTCATGGTACGTTTCTTCATTATGTTGCGTTATGGTTGCAAATACCAGTCTTGTCTGACTAAGCGTCATTATGTTCGATTTTTCCTTCTGCATAAGTGTCTTAGCCAACAATTCCTGTCTTTGCTTTTTCCTTCTGTCTAAGCGTGTTAGCTAACAATTTACCAAAGTACCAGCACAGTTCTTGTGGGCAGCAGCCAAATCATCCTTGCAAGAACAACCCAATTCAATCGGAGCCCCGGATTCGTGGCTGTTACTCTCCAAAGCCTGATATTCATAAAACCTGTGTCAGCTTTAAAAAATCTAACTATTTTATGAATCACCAGCTACCATTCTTTAGAATCAGTTTCCTGGGAACAAAGATCATTCGAATGTCACTATTATTAAACCTATTAGCAAGAACAAAGATTCTTAAACTTCCTATTTCCATATATGAATTTAAGGAGGAGAGAAAAACAGAGTCATGCATTAATGAACTAAATGGAAACTAAACAGAGTATTGTATTCAACTTTCACAATACGAAAAAAAATAAAAATTTGTTTCCACAAAAGCCCCAAAGAGAAGCTGAAATTGCTCACCTTGAGTTACAAAACCGCAAAAAAGGAAAAACCAGGGTCCCCTGACACCGAAAACAAAACCAAAGTAAAAACCCATATGCAGCCGAATTAAACACATACATGCAGCTGAATTAAAAACCCACACGCAGGATCCGATGGCACCAACAAAACCCTCAAAATCGCAAAAAAATAAAAATAAATTTGAACAGAAAACCCATCTGCATATCCAAAATCACAGAAAAGAAATTGAAACACCTAAATTGAGAAAGCCATAAAAACTCACCAGGAAACGCTAGCTTTTCTAGGTAAAAAAATTTCTCCGAGTCCAACTGAAGAACCGAAGAAACTTCTACAGGTTAGGTGGTTTTTCAGCAAGAAAGTGCGGTTGGTAATTTGTGAGACAAAGCTCGCAGGGTCGGAGAAGGAGAGAAGGCAGCTTTGGAAAGCGAAAGGAATCGAGGTTCAAGAGCGACAGAAGCAGGGAATTGTGAGGGAAAAAAGTGGAACGGAGGGAAAAGTCGAGAAGAAAGGTCGTGCAGAGCGATGAGCGACGCGTGGACAAACGCATAATGGAGAAGAATCGGAGGGCATTTATGCCATTGAAGACGACAGAAGCTGAGAAGTGATCGACTGGTGGAGACGAAGGGCAAAGTCGTCTTTTAACTGTTAAAAAAAAGGAAAAAAAGGAAAAAAAGGCAGATAACAAAGGAATTGGAGGGCATTTTCCCCCGTTTACAGTTAATGAACAGTAATTTTGTATTGAGTTTTAGTATATGTATAATTTCATGAGATGTTAAATGTTATTGATATTTAGTTGATATTGTTAATTTAATGTAAATATTATTATTTATCAATAAGTCCAAATATTACATACCAAACGGCCTGCTTATAACTTGCACGGTATCTTTAGTTTAAATCGTCCGATTAAATCGAACGGCCCATACAACCCCCACACTTAAGTTTTTGGGTCCACCATTCATCATCATTAGGTCAACTGTGTTGTCTAAGTAACTCGTACAAACGTCAGATTATTCTCAAGCGTCCTAAGAAAGTTCTGATAATTCTCAAGCGTCCTAGAAAGTTCGAGAAATTCACACATACATTTCTAGTCTCATCCTTAAGTCTGTTTTAGAAAATTCTTTGGTTCCTTAAAAATACACAACCAAATCCGCTCTTCATGCAATTAGTCCAGCAAAAGCAATAATTCTGTAATAATTCTCAAATTTCTCAGCATCCAAACCAACCCTATCTGTTTTTCAGAATGTCGTTCGTCCCCAACTCCCAATGAGGAAGCAGCAGCGTCTTCGACCCATTCTCCCTCAATCTGTGGGACCCTTTCGAGGATTTCCCGTTCCTTTCCTCCTCATCACTCTTCGCATTTCCTGAATTTTCTCAGGAGAATTCGGCTTTTGTGAACATTAGGGTCGACTGGAAGAAGAGCCCCGAAGCCCACTTGTTCAAGACAGACGTTCCAGGCCTGAAAAAAGAGGAGGTGAAGATGTAGGCGGAAGACGATAAGGTGCTTCAGATCAGCGAAGAAAGGAACGTGGAGAAGGAGGACAAAAACGACAAGTGGCACATAGTGGAGAGAAGCAGCGGCAAGTTCTTGAGAAGGTTTCAGCTTCCAAAGAATGCAAGGGTCGATTAGATTAAGGCTGCCATGGAGAATGGAGTTCTAAGTGTCACTGTTCCAAAGACGGAGGTGAAGAAGCTTAACGTCAAGGCCATTGAAATCTCTGGTTGAAATTCTGATTTTTTTTTTTTTTTATAGATTTTATCTATGTTATACGCCACATATAAATGCATGAAAAATACATATGTGCATTATTCGACAACTCTACTGAAAAGGTACTTTGAAAAATTCAAACCAGATCTAAATTTTTGAATAGTAATTAATTTAAAACTTTATCATTTTGATCTTTTTAATAATATGTTAAAAATACATATAAAAAGCATTTTTTGTACTATAAAAAATATATGTCAAAATTAGGTCCATTAAATGTAAAAAGTAAGTACATACATTAGAGTTTTTACAAACGTGCAAGTTAACGAAACACGTATTAAAAATAAACAAATAAATTCTTAAAAATATATGGAATAATTTTGAATTGGATTAGCTTCAGAGATTGAGCTGGATTGTCTTGGTTTGAATAAAGCAAGATAATAATAGTGAAGTGTTTGTGCATTGTTAGGACTAGCCACAAACAAAATACCCTAAAATTTTGTAAGGCTCTTATGGCAACCCCTCTCGTCAACCCACTTATCGAACAAAAGTTGGACATATTTGTAAGGTTCTTATGGCAAAAGCTTCAACAAGAACTTTGAATTTTTTTTATTAAAATTTCTTGACAACGTCGAATGACGAAAAGGATTGAGGCGTGACTAATCCTGACGTAATTTCTGGCAAGATTTTCTTGACAGTTTTGAGATGAACATTGAGATGGTAATTTTTGGCGGGCATTGTCTAAATCAGGGGTTAGGTGTGGATTGATGGCGTTGAACTGATGATGGTGAAGTTAGAAACGATGGAAGAGGAAAGAATTCGTACGTAGTACAAGCTAATCTTCCACTTCTACATCAAATTGTGTAAGACCAGTTAAGGAGGTCTAGAGTCCGTACAACCACCATGCCAATCCTCCCCCTGCAATCCCTAAACCCCATTCCTAGATTTTCCAAATTTTTTTTCTAATTCTTCGTCTTCCTCAAATCTCCTTAAAATTTTCTCTTAGTTTTCGCTTTCATTGTATGGGATGGGTGGTGGTGGTGGAGAAGGAAGAAGATGGGGATGGAGGTCTTGGGTGGGAGAAGGGAGTGGGCCCCTCTTTGTTTTGTTTTAATTTAAGTTTTTGTTTAAATTGTTTTTTGTTAACAAATTATTTTTTTATGCCACGTCATCAAATATGTTGATCACGCATTTGCCACGTCATTTGCCACGTCATCACTTAACGGTCAAACTAACGGTTTAATTAACGGATGTATGAAACTGCAATAAAATTGTGTATGAGATTAAAATGTTTTAAAAATGTTGTATGAGATTGTAATTACACTCAAACCCAAGAGGATAAAATGTAATTTACCCTAGAATAATCAAATAGAACAATCCACAAAGGAGGTCGTGTCACATCCTGGCCCGGGGCGGATCACTTCTCGGGCCTGCTCCACCACCGTAGCACGATATTGTCCGCTTTGGGCTTACCATTCCCTCACGATTTTGTTTTTTGAGAACTCACGAGCAACTTCTCAGTGGGTCACCCATCATGGGATTGCTCTAGCCCCCTTCTCGCTTAACTTCGGAGTTCCTACGGAACCCAAAGCCAGTGAGCTTCCAAAAGGCCTCGTGCTAGGTAGGGATTGGAATATACATTTAAGGATCACTTCCCTGGGCGATGTGGGATGTCACAGGTCGTTTTGATCTAAGGAATGGGATCCCCACCTTGCTTGTTCATGAGCTGGGACCAAGATTGAAGACTTGCTGAAACAAAGCTAAAGATCCCTTATGAAAGTGTACTTTCGTTCGTTCTTCATTCCGTCCTTGACCCATGATCAATGACATAATCCACCCAGAAGTAGAAAACCCAAAAAACTTGTAAAACCCAAAAGAAATTATGAATTAAAGTACTCAGAAATAGAAAACCTAGAAGCTCAGAAGAAATCGAGATTTGAAATCACAGTTTTAGTATTGGGTTTTGGCTGTGCGGGCTTTCTCTCTTATGAAGTTCTGCGTTTCGTCTACCTAGCTGGCTTTTCTTCCTTCTTGGGCTCCTTCGTCGTCGGAGTCTGCTGGCTATTGAGAAAGAGGGAGAGACAGAGAGCGCATCAATTCCTTGGTTAGGAGGATTTTTCGCAGGAGCAGAGAACGACATGAACCCGACTAATTATACGAAGGTATTAGAGAAGATAACTCAGTGAGTATATTATATATACTAAAATCCAAACTTCTGGTTACTGTTCTAGGGCAGTGTTCGGACCAAAATGCCCCTCAATCTGTTTGTTAAGCCACTTTTTTGCCATCTTTTCTACAATTAAATGACTTCCTTGCCCTCCGATGCCACACGTTCATTAGGGGTGGGCACTTAGAAACGAAAACCGAAATCGAAACACAAATTAAAACGAACCGCACCGAACGGTTTGGTTTTGCGGTTTTGAAACCTAACCGCAACATAGAAAACGGTTTGGTTTTGATTTTGACTTTTGACAACCGCACCGAAGCCGAACCGCATCGCATCGCAAATATTAATAAACATTTAATTAAATGTCCATATTAGATTTCATGTTTTAATTGGTTGTTTGTTAGAATGCATACACTTAGTATGGATTCAACCACACTAGAATATCATCATTCATCACTTTCTTTCGTTCATTAACTTGAAGGACCTTTGTTATTTTATACCATCACACACACATAATTGTACTAGGGTGGACTAATCTTGTTATCAAGAGTCGAACAATGATCTAATGAAGTCCACTCATTTGAAGCATGATATCACATATTCTAGTATGAAAGTTTCACTCAAGTTTAATGAATTCAATTTTTTTCAACTTGTTTTATGATAAACATTGTAAAGGACACCCTTTTGTTGCACAAACATGTTTTAACATCACAACTGCATGCAAAATGCTAATTGTTTACATAACAAATGTCTTTTTCCTATTGCTATTGGAAAATGCTTATTAATATGTTAAATTGCAAATTGTACATTTTTTTCTTAAAAACCAAACCGAAACCGTTTGAAACCGCACCGAACCGAACCAAACAGTTTGGTTTCATTTCGATTTTGGCTTCAAAACTGCATCAAATTGAATTGCAAAAAAAAATCTGCTTTGGTTTCGGTTTCGATTTCGGTTTTGGGTTCAATTTTAAATGGGTTGTTGCTTTCAGAGTTTTCATTTGATGACAGAGATGGGGGTTTTTGGGGAGAAACTTTTAATCAGTGAGTTTTTTAGTTAGGTTGTGTTGTGGGTCTTCACAAATTTCTAACAAAAGTAGCTTGACGATGAAAAGATCTAACCAAAGGAGGGGGAGAGAGCGGGAGAGAGCTCTGTGTAGAAGAGTGTTGAAACGGCAAGATCTGCAATTGGAAAGAAGGCGATGGCGGCAGATTCTATTGTGCTAGGTACTTAGGGTTTTTTTGAAGTCACGTGATATTTTCTTTTCAAACCAGGGCTTTTGTTTTATGAGAAAATAAGGCCATATATATTTATATTTATATTAGGAGATAATGCATATTTTTTAGCATCCATGCCGTATATATTTAGCATGTTTATGCATACAGTTTTTGTTATAGTGTATGATGGATTCTGTTTTATTCAATTTTAAATGTTAGAAAATTTTAATTTTTTGGGGTTCCATTTAAATGGGTTGTTAACAACCATTGAATTGCTTAGGTTGATTTTCTGGTGAGTTTTCCGCTTTTCTGGTAGAATGCCACAACTGAGCATTATCAAATTTATGATCTGACAAATGGTTTTAGGAGTAGTTGTGCTTATGCTCGGCGACCAAGTTTGGACTGCCACTTTTGTTTTTGGTTTTGTGAGGAAATAGATATAACGGTTGGAAAATCAATCTATTAGCATTTCCTCAATTGCTTTTATTTTGTGATTTTTAGGGGGTTTTGTCTGTATGCTCGGATGCTGTTTGATTTCAGTCTTTTTTGTAGTTTGATATCAATATTATTTGTAGTTTGATATAATATTTAGACAATCAAAATGTGTCGTTCAGTCAAATAGAGCAAAAGATGTTGACAAAAGGCTCATTTCTTATTTAGGGTGAAAAGGTAGAGTAAAATATAGTTAGCCGGTGAAAGAGAGAATCAAAGAGTAGGGAGGAACTATTTTGCGATTCAAACGTGTAATCCTAGCTTAGGAGTGACACTAATCTTCTTTGTACTGTTCTAATTTTATGAGATGTCCATGAAGGAGATTTCATGGTGGGTGGCTCGCAGCAAATTTAAGAGAACATTGATGCTCAAACGATGAAGATCTTGGTTGTCAAATTGGGCTCTGATTTGCTAGGTAGTTCAGGTTTTTATTTTTATTTTTATGTTTTTTTTATTTTGTCAACTAGGGAGTTCAGGTTTCAATTTGAGCTTTTGGAGAGAGATAGCTTTTTACTTTTCTTATAAAAAGCTTTGATCCAGAATGGGTGATTGATTAATTAAGATCTCTAACGAAATCCAAAACAAAGCAGCATGATATCATGACCAATGTTCACATTTTTGGTAGTGGTAATTCAATCCAAAACTTCATAATTTTAAGATACAATCTAATTGTAGTATGAAAAAATTCCAATTGTGGTATTTTAGATGTTGGAATCGGAACATTCAGTACTAAAACGACATCGTTATATAAGAAAAAGACAAGGATTGAACTTCTACTTTGCGATGGTGGCTCCACAAGTCAAGCTAATATCTAGTTCTGCCACGGTTGACTCTACAAATCATGAATACCATATTGCTAAATCCATCAAAAAAATTCTGAACAAAAACTCACATATGACCTATCATCTAATATTTTCTCGTAGTGCGCATCAATACAAACTTGTGATCGCAAACATAACAAAATTTAGAATTATAATAAAGATTCCACGGAAGTACAAAGTTTAAGCATAGTATGATAATTTTGTATTACTATGACTGATTACCTTTTGCTGTCCGTTTACCTTTATTTTTCATTTCTATTTTAAATTTCTTTATTTCTTTTGCTTTTCTTTTTGTCTCTCCTCCCTCCTGCATCCTCTCTCCCTCTTCTCTTAGCGAGCCGCCGACTGCCGACGCAACGGCTCTGTCGTCCACGGGTCACCAAAGGCTGTCAAATTACACATCCAGAATGCTCTTGCCGTCCTTTATCCAATCCCCAAGTAAGTTTCTATAAATTCGTAGGCGATTTTCCTCAATTTCTAATTTAAGAACGGTGACCCAGGGTTTTCTGGCCAACTTCCGGCCAATATCGCAGGAATTGGACCTCGACCCAAGAGGTAGAAATGATCCTCTTCTCGTGGTCTGTTCTCCAATGTAAGTTCTTTTTCCAAATTTTCAACTTTCAGTTTTGGGATTGATTCTTGATTTCGAATTTTATTCGGTTTTCTGTATGAATGTCGGAGATGAGACTTATGGTAATTGTTGTATCTGTGAAGTTTATGAAACCCCTAACGAAGGTAATTGTTGTATCTGTGAAGTTTATGAAACCCCTAACGAAGGTAATTGTTGATAGTTGTATCTGTGAACATCGGTTGTGAACTACCTGTCTCCCAAACACGCGTTAAACTTGGCAACGTAATTAACTCCAAGTACCTCAATTTATTGAATGCTTCAATGGAGTGACTATTTTCTTCATGCTTTGGTCCCTTGAGTTGGAAAATCACTTCCATTGAATTACAGTCAATTACATAAAGTTTTTCGAGATTATCATCATCATTTGAGTTCTCCAGATTACTTGGTGTAACCTAGAAAATTAAACACGATCAACAAGATGATACAATACTAATTAAAAGTTGTAATTATAGCGGTTAATTGAACCTAATTTAAAAGCTTACCTCCAGATTAATTGGACGTGGCAATATTTCAATGGAGCGTTGGGCGTTTGGTCTTGAATATGGTGTGCATCCACATCCAGCAGGGCACCAATTTGATGAACGTGTTGGAGGAGTGCTGAAATCATGACTTGTTGAATCCTTGTCAGACTTATTTAGATGTGTATTAAAAGTGAAAAAAAAATTAATGAAATTCTTCTTTATTCGTAACTTGTACGTGAAAAATCTTATATTCGATTATCATTACATGCGAATTTGAATTATATTACATCTAGCCATTATTATTATTATCAAAACATGTTCTGTCTCATCTCACATACCAAACGTACTTTTGATGATAGATAATATCATTTATTCCAACAAAAAAAAAAAAAAAAAGAATTAAGATGTAAAAAGTGGGAGAAACCCATTTTCTTTCCTCCTCCCGTATCCACCCTCCTTCTCTTTTGCGCTGCAACAGGAGCCCCATTAAACAGCAAGCCGACGACTGCCGTGTGCCGACGCAACAGCTCTGTCGTCCACGGGTCACCAAAGGCTCTCAAACTACACATCCCGAATGCTCTTGTCGTCCTTTATCCAATCCCCAAGTTAGTTTCTATAAGTTCATAGACGATTTTCCTCAACTTCAAATTTAAGAAACGGTGACCCAGGGTTTTCCGGCCAACTTCCGGCCAACTTCCGGCCAATATCACCTGAATTTGACCTCGACCCAAGAGGTAGAAATGATCCTCTTCTCGTGGGCTGTTCTCCAATGTAAGTTATTCTTCCAAATTTTCAACTTCCAGTTTTGGGATTGATTCTTGATTTCGAATTTTATTCGATTTTGTGTGTGAATGTCGGAGATGAGACTTATGGTAATTGTTGTATCTGTGAAGTTGTTGAAATCCCTAACGATTACGTTCCCGGTTGATAGTTGAAGCATGTCTATAGCATGATGTGGGATTGAACTCTTTTGCGTAGGAATTATAAAATTCATGGAAAGAATGTGAAAATGTGGTAGGAAATTAGAAAATGGGGGTCAAAATCATGTTATGATGAAGGCAATAGCTTAGCCTGATTCCTTGTTTATTCATGTTGTATTCAGCAGCTTACTTTGGTTCTGAATTGCCTGCTGTCCAGTAGATGTTTAAGACTTAATGTGGAGGAAATTCTTTCTTGAAGTTGCCTTAACTTACCTATTTGGTAGACATTTATTTAAGAAATGTTTTTTCTTTATCAAATATTAAGCATGCCTAGATAAATATGATTTCCGTTACGTTTAGGAGAAAACCAGATTTTATGAATTAATAGCGGACCTTGTAGTGTATGTTCATATTATTCAGCTTTCATTAGTTACGGCTAGCTAGTGTATCATAATATTGTTCAACTTATATGTAATGTAAGTGATCAATATTACAGTATATTCAGCTTTCCATTCTACAGACATGTCATTCAACTTACACATGTATGGTATCACGGAATTTTTAGCATTATGAATTGAAATGCAAATATTGGTAGCTAGAGACAACATTTCCAAATTATCATTATAAATGGCAATACAAGAACTTGAGCACAAATAAGCAAAACACAAATGATGCGAATTTAGAAACAAACAGTAACAATCGCAATCGAAATTTATGGTACATAAAATAAGCAACATAAATAGTATTTTTGGAATGAAATTCTGGTGCAACAAATGTCCTTTTATTGGTTTGTACATATGATATGGTAAACGAATTGCTGTAGCCACAACGTTCTTTAAACTCTTTTCCTGCATGCATTGGAGAATATTAGAAATCACTGAAATTGGAATAAGTTGAAACGCTTATGCTTATTGTATATGGGTTTCCAAAAATAGCGGGTTAAGGACTCAATTAATTTTTAAGCCACTTAGCATTACGGTTATGTTTATTGTATATGTGTTTCTGATAAAAGTTTCTCTTGCGGCAGTTGGTAATCTGAAATGCTTCTTCCTCACACCTTAACTGCTATTAGCTACCTCGGAAAAATGAATCAGGTAGCAGATTGTGGTTTTAGATCCAAACTGTTCAATTTTTCAAGTGCTATCCATGTATGTATATATTATATAAAACATGGTAGAATATTTTTTGTGTGCTATATAGATAAGTTGGAGATGGAAACATGCTAACCTTTGTGCTTGATCAATCAATTGTGTTCGTCCTTCCTGTTGGTTTCGTCATCTTCATCCTTGCCTTCGATTTCGTCATCGTCATCCTCATTGTCGATTTCATCATCTTCATCCTCACTGTATTAGAAATAAAAGACGATGTTTTCTTGAGATATAATTGACTTTTCTAAAATATATATATATATATATATATATTTAAATACACTTTAGTGTGCACATACTCGCATACACACACATATACATTAATATATGTATGCTATTATCTAGTCTTCTGTAAAAACTTTAGAAATTCCACGTATACATCAAGATTTAAAAGTGAGATGTTAAAAAAAAAAAAAAAATCATCTTTAAATACGCACACATAAGTGATTGAAAATTAGAAACTTTAAAGTAAAGCATATCAGTGGTTGTATATTGATGATGCGGTCTTCCAGGTGGACAGAAAAGTGATTGCAAATTAGAAACATTAATCTAAAGCATACCTTGTCCATTCCTGTCGAAATGCGGGTTTTACTTGCAATCGGGGATTATGCGTGTCAACAAGCTTAGTATCAAATGGCCTTAAGTCTTGCACATTAATAACCTTCAATAACTCCAAAGACGGCAACTTCAAAGTATAAGCTTCACCACAAAAATACTTGAGTTTTGGCAGACTTTTAAGTTTGATGGACTTCACTTTAGGTAATGTAATTATTTCAGCTGTTTCTTCGTCTGCGGCAACGATTTCTTCCATCTGCTGGCACCTATCAACTTGTATGTCCTCTACACTCACAAGGAGTTTGACTATGGACGAAGAAAACAAGTATTTCAACCGGTTGCAATTATAGACCTCCAGCGATTTCAAGTTTCCGAAGCTGCTTCCTGCGAACATTGGTTGTGAACTACCTGTCTCCCAAACACGCGTTAAACTTGGTAACATAAGTAACCGCAAGGACCTCAATTTTTTGAATGCTTCAACGGAGTGACTACTTTCTTCATGCTTTGGTCCCTTGAGTTGGAAAATCACTTCCATTGAATTACAGTGAATTATAGAAAGATTTTCAAGATTATCGTCATCATTTGAGTCCTCAAGATTAGTTGGTGTAACCTAGAAAATTAAACATGATCAACAAGAAGATACAATACTAATTAAAAGTTGTACTTATAGAGGTTAATTGAACCTAATTTAAAAGCTTACCTCCGAACTAATTGGACGTGGCAATATTTCAATAGAGCGGTGGGCGTTTGGTCTTGAATATGGTGTGCATCCACATCCAGCTGGGCACCAATTTGATGAACGTGTTGGAGAAGCGCTGAAATCATGACTTGTTGAATCCTTCTCAGACTTATTCTCCAACTTCTTTCTTTGTGGAATTACAGCACCCAATGTCTTCAAATTTTCACATTTTTCCACGTGCATATTTTTTGTGGATGACCATTGAAATGTAGATCCCGCTGGACAAAGACTCGTGAGACGAGGCAGGTCTACTAGGTCAAATCTGTTCAGTTTCCTCGGATACAAAATCATGTCTTTTGTCGCCTCTTCTTCATTTTCCTCTGTGATTCTGACTATAGTTTCCATGTCTGTACATCGAGCTATCTTTACCTCTTCAAGATTCAAAAGTTCTCGGGCAATTAAATGCGAGAACACATAATTTATTCCAGAACAATATGTCAATTTCAAATATCTCAAATTTTGGAAGCCCTGGAATCCAGACGGAATGTTTTTCCACAAGTGTGTAAACGAACATTCGAATATCTTCAACTTACGTAACTGGGGACATGTTGGAGCTGTCTGGCCATCCATAACTATGTGGATTTTCAGATCAAATAGCACGCCTTCAAACTTCATATATGTCAATCGTACCTCTTTTAAACTTGGAAACCATGAAATGCACTTTGATGGAAATATTGCTTTTTCAAATATTCCTGCAGATTGATACTCAACCCTTGCCGTTGTTTCCTGAAAAAGAAAAATCATTATCAGTTAAAGAAAAATTATGCACCAACTTAACCATTTCGTAACAATTTCAAATTTCCACATATCGGCTGCCTCCTCATATCATAGAGATTGGAGAGTGGGACATACCTCTTGGTTGGAGTATAGCTTGTTGGCTTGGAAGAAACCAACCAAACTCCGTAGACGCCAGAGACTCAATTTGGTTAATTTATTGAAAGATATCATATCGGCTTCCTCTCCATGTTCCCTCCCCTGCTTCGACACAATTTCTTCCATTTGATCACATCTATCAATTTCTAATTCCTGGAGTTGTACCAAGTTTCTCGCTGCTGATAGTGAAAAGGCATATTTTAAGACATCACAATTGAACAATCGAAGGAATCTTAGGTTGGTTAAAAAGCTATTCGGAAGTTGACTAGCTGATTGTATGTGAGGAAATGGTGTCTGCTGGGTCACACTTGTTCCATTTGCAAGATACTCAGTATTTGGACAATGCTCAAGAGTCAAATATTTCAAATCTTGAAATCCCTCTTGGTCTAAATCAGTGAGGACAGAGAAATTCTTAACTTCGCACAAAAACAATTTTTCAGATTTTTTCAACAAGAGCCTAACTGCTTGACTCTCCAACTCCCTTGCATCACCTTCATCAATAATTAGTGAGTTTCTGAATGCATAAGTTGTCATCTCCGAAAACATCTCCGAAAGCATCTCGGTACTTCCAATAGCGAATTTTATTGTTGGGCTTTTCAAGACTACGTCTTTTGGCAACAAGTGGATGAAATTGGGGGGTAATTCTATGGATAGAACCTTCAAATGATCAGACAGAGACATCACCTCAGAAATGCTTGCCATCCTCTTATCTTCTCTTCCTGTTCCAAGGTCCCATTTATCAAAGCTACCCATCATATACAACTCTTCAAGTCTACATAAGCTGGAGAAGATACCATGTGGAATCACCTCAAGTTCACTGCAGTTTGTCGTATCTAACAACCTCAACTGTTTAAGTCGTCCAATTTCCCTCGGCAACTCATGCATGAAATAACAATCCCGAAAGCTGAGGATTTCTAAATTCTCCAAACTCCCAATAACTTCAGTAGACCTGCCATCAAATTTAGACCCATCTAGGCACAAGGTCCGCAGGTTCTTCAGTACTCCTAGTGATCTTGATGAGCCTAGGTCTTCCATTTTCATTCCCACCAAAGCTAAAACCTTCAGTTCTTTCATCTCATTACAAATGATGTCCATACTACCTTCTGAAAAACATCCTTTCATCGTCTGTAGAAGCTCAAGTTTTGGGCAACCAACTGGAATCTCTAGATAGCCAACCAGTGAGATTGTGTCATATGTAGCTAAATTTGGCCACTCTTTATTTTTAGCATGACTTCTTACTAGAAATCGATGTGGATCTCTTGAAGCAATCGATATGGCAACATCGCGAACTATGTCATGCATTTTTGTAGTCTCCCTGTTGCTACTATCTATCAACAAAAACCTTCTTTGTAGTTGGGCAACCAACGAATGCACTCTATTTCTTGTATCTTCCAAAGTAGAGCAGTTGCTAAAATATCCTCGACCCCACCCATATCGAACCAAATACTCAATTGGAATATCATAATCTTCTGGAAATAAACAACAAAGTAAAAGACATGAACTGGCTTCATCACTCTCCAATCTATCATAACTCCATTTTATGCTAGAATAAACTTTGTCATTCACTCCAGGGATGTTCACTGGGGTAGAATTTCGCAACTGATTAAGGGCATCATCCCATTCACGCTTGCTTTTCTTTTCTAGGGCTTTTCCAACCGTTACAATTGCAATAGGTAAACCTCCACATTCATTCACAACCTCTTTTGCAATGGAACGTAAATCAGGATCATCGAAGGATTCGCCTACCATTTCTCTAAAGAGCTCCCACGATTCTTCTGTTGTTAAAGTCGGGACTGCAATAATTGGTTGACTTCCCATCCTGTTGCAAACGTCCGAATCTCGTGATGTCAACAAAATTTTGCACCCTTTATTAGTATGCTCGTAAGGAAGTCCTATAGCCTTAAAATCAAGCTCTGTCCATACATCATCTAATACAATCAGGATCCTTTTTATTTCCGTGAGTCTCCCATATAGCTTTAGTGCTCTTACAGACTCGGGATCCTCATCAAGTTTCAAACCTATTTGGCCTGCAATTTCCGACTGGATCGTCTTAACACTTGGACTTTGAGACACAGTTGCCATTACGATTTCGCCAAACAGGTTCAGTTCTGCCAATCTTGTGATGATTTCTTTCACCATTGTGGTTTTACCCACACCTCCCATTCCACAGATCCCGATCAGTCTTACTTCTTCCCTCTTCAAACCCTCTATCACCTCATTGATCTTTGCCATTCTGGACTTAAAATCTTTAAAACCTTCTTTGAATGTTGACCATATCTTTCGTGGAGGTGCAGGATGGGCCATATTTTCAAACGTTCCTTTGTTTTGGAGCTGAAGAACATGCTGTGTAATCTTATAGGCTTTCCGACTCAAGCTCCATCGATGCACACATCGCCTTTTCTTATTAATTTCATCCTCAAAATGCGACACTTTTTGGATCATGTCGTTCACATTCTTTAGCCAACTCTGAACATCGGGTTTGATATTTTCACCGTTCCTTTGGGCAGCATCTACCGATCCTTGCACTCCATCTTTCTTGTCAAAAAGCTTTTTTATCTCACCCCTAAGACTTTCAAGGTTGGAATGGTAATGAATCAAATAGCCAAACTCTGTTCCTATTGGTGTGACCAAGCATTCTCCAATTTTTGAGGCAATTGCAATTATAATTTCCATTGCCTTCTGAAATTAAAGACTACGGCTATAATGCTCCTCTTTGCTGGTGGCTTTTGTATGTCTCCTGCTCAGTGCTCGCCTAAAACAAAACAAGCAACACAACATTAGTAATCAGATATTTTTGTCATGTTTAAATCTAGGTAGTATTTTTATTTTATGCAAAAAAAATTGTGTGCTGATGCTTTGATAGCATTCGAATATAACATCACCACTATGTTTAAAGGGTTAATGTCAGTTTACTATCTTGAAATTTTTCAATTTTTAACATTTCATACATCAAGTTTTTTTGTTCCATTCTGGCACCTAAAGTCATAATTCTAGGATTCTTTCATAAGTTTTCCATTAGAATCTATTTTAACTGATGACGTGACACCCATATGAATAATGACTGGACATCACATGTCAATATGGGCCCACGTGAATATTAAAAAATATAGAAATAAAAAAAATACTAATAAAAAATTTTATGACAAAAAAACCCAAACCCTATTGTCTTCCTCACAGTCGCCTTTCTCACCATATGTTATGAAAAAAATAACACATGCATTTGTATGGTCCCCAAACTCACTGTCACATAATATTTTATTTGTTCATTTCTGCTAGCTACCCCAATCCATTTTTTTTTTTCTGTTTAGAAAACAATAAAAATTTGATTATAAGGGTGGATTAGCTCACTTTTAGTTGATTATTTTTTAATAGGTGACGGTTTCCTTAGGTTTGTTAGTGTTGGAGCTCAGCTGAAATAAAGTATTTAGTGAGCAGTAGAATGTAAAACCAACACTTTTATTCTTGGTCAGGCAAGAGTAAAAATAAACATCTAAAACAACAAATATTGGAAAGAAATAGTTTCCGAGAAATATGTAGTACCTGTATTGTAAGTCAACACAATACAACTGTCCAGAGTAAAAGTGAAATTATGATATATATGCTTTGTTCAGCAATAAATCATATGTCTGGAACTCGTAGTGGTGCTTCACGAATTTTGACACATCCCAACCGAAATCAAGGCGTATTAGCCAACACCCAGAAGGTGACAAAAGCCATAAAGTATAGATGATGAGCAAATATTTGAATACATAAAACCAAAGCTTATAAGTAATTTAAACTAGTAGTGAGGGTGCGCTATGCAGAATGTACCCGTACTACATAAATGTAAATTCAGAGCATATATAAAAATACAGTAACATAAAGATTATTCACATTCTAGGTTGGAAAGATAATTTTACAAACTACAGAATTAAGAATTACTACATTGATTGGTGTGGATGTCAGAACTGGTGGGGAATATCGACAGTTGAATCTCACCAGGTTAATTTAAAATTTCAAATACTTGGTGCTTTATAAGTTATTAGCAGTTTGTGAAAAATAAAAGTTATTAGTTACGATCACATTAAGTATGACATTCCCTAGTTTAAGTTAGAAATGTGATGTTACCTTTCCTGAACATATATGATCGGGCCTTTTACTGGTTACAGTTCAAAGGAACTTCATTTCATATCCTTTTCTTTCTATTTAGACCACTCTCACAAATTTCTCCGTGTTTTAGGAATGATATGCAATTATGTGTTTAGTTGTTTTAAAACTGCTTTTTTTTCATTTACTTTTTACGAGGTTCCGGTCGCGGGTCACCGGATTATGCAGTTTCACGTCGGTTTTCTGGGAAAATTTTAAATCATCATAACTTCCACATATCTCAACCAAACTGAGTGATTCAGAATGGAAATGATACCTCGGAATGAGGCGAACAGATTGGTACCCTTAGCAACGGCTAACTCGCCATGATTTAACGAAAAACAGGCCGGATGGTCCCTGAAATCGACGGACAAGGGATGGACAATTTCAAAATGTCATAACATGGTCATTTCTCAACCAATTTTTACGTTCTTTATAAGGAAATGAAGCACAAGGAACAAGTTTATACCTCTTAGAACTCCAAAAAGCAGACGTAAATGTACTGAAATTGGCCTGAAAGTCTCGGCCAAAAACCCAAAGCTTCGAAACCGTGTGTTTTCGAGTTGGGGATTGCCTCCGACTTGACCCAGGGACGTTAGGGAGTTGTGTGGTGGCTTCCAACTCTTCCAAAACGGTATGGAGTGGTCAGAAAAGTGTCGAGAACTTCGTCGGGAAGTTTCTTTCTCGTCGAAGCTTCGAGCTAGAGCCTCTAGTCTCGGTCTCCTACGAAACGGAGCTCGGGTTCGAGCTCGCGAGGTCAAGAGGGTGGATGTGGTGGTGGTTTGGGCGTTTGATTCGCCGAGGTTTGGTGACTTTTGCTGCGTTACAGAGAGAAGAGAGGACGGGAGAGTTTGAGAGGGAGAAAGAGGTTTCAGTGAGTGAGAGAGATGTTACAGAGTACGAGGACAACAGAGAGAGATATAGCAGAGTGCAATTGATTGGTGGGGTGACATTCCGTTAAGGGAAGAAAAATCTTACGGGATAAATTTTCAAAAGCTAATCGGCAATTTCTCCAACAGTGTCTGCCGACACTTTCTTTTGTGAAAACGTGTGAATTTACACAAGTATACAAATTTATTGCTTGTTATCAAATTTTAAATTGTTACAAGTTTAATTTGGATTTAGTTTGTATTTATGCATACATAACGACGAGTACTCAAATATATTAAAAAATAAGACGAATTACGCATTGGCTCAAACATCCATGTAAAATTCCATTAAACCCAACAAGATCGGTTTTGTCATTTGTATTCCCTTTAACAAGAAAAGGACAAAGTGAAGAGGAAATGGATGCAGTGCTTACGAACCAAATTTTCAAACGACAATACATGGCTCGAGCCATTCTCACTCTCTCGTGGCATTACAATTTACATCATTTCACGGTAGAAGCGTGGCAATTAAAGTTGCGTATTTTTTTTATCATTGTACAAAAATATCTCAAAAAAATTTATTCTTTTGTTTTCTGTTAAATAGCTAATCTCATTAAAGATAAAGCAAATTAAAGTATAGTTTGTTAAAAGCACACTAAAGTAAAAGTGCGGTTCTTTCCAAAAGTAAAGTGAAGAAACGACCTAAAAGTAAGGTAAAATTTATTCATTTTGAGATCGTTCGTCATGCAAATTGAATGAACAATTTTAAAATAGTGATACTATCAATACACTTATTTTTACTTTTAACATATTTTTTTTTGTTAATTTTTATCCTTTAAAATAATGTTTTTTAGCCAAATTAAAACTACATAAGTAAACCCAATACATCAAATCACACAAACGCACCCCTATGTCATACATTTAAATCACACGAAGAGACAAACTTTTCACATTTTCACAATCCAAATGAAAGCTTGATTTAACGGAAGAAAAATCTCACAGCAGGAAAAATCTCACAACAGGCCAAATTAGCAACTGAAGTAAAGAGACAATAGATTACAGAATGATCCTTTGCCATCTCTACAAGTGTTGAATGAAGATCGTGAGCAAACTAATCAACGTAAAACGCACACTCATTCTCCTTCAATTCAATTGCAATTTAGTTCAACTGTAAAGCTCTATAATTTTTGGATACAAAACGACATATCATGCCAAATACCAACTGCAAAATGCAGCCTATGGTCATCCATTCAAGTACATTACTTCTCGACACTAACCTGTAACTCCAATGTTCTGCAGTCATTTTTCTTGAGCAAGCGGTCATCATCGAACCTGTTAAAATTAAAGGGATGCAAAGACACATATCTATACTGACAATATTTTAACTAAATAAGGAAAAATAAAACTGAAGCCTATTCTACGACAACAAATCGGCATTGACTGATAATATATCCATTAGTTATAATGATATTTGTCATGGACGAGTTTTCATATTTTGAAATCGTTACTTAATAACTTCATGTTTGAAATCATCAAGAATGTCTTTCTCAATATAGGCAATCCAACAATCACCTGTCATTTGATTGAGTAACCAATTCTTCACAATCCTCATAGCACAAAATGCTCTCTACACTGGGAGATGCAGCTGGTAACATGAGTGCTAATGTCAACATCAAGTAAACTAATAGGTAAACAGTTTCTTATTTTGTCTCAACCATTTTTTGTGCAAGATCCGCAATCCCATTCAATCCTAAAAACTCAATGCTGGAGCGCATGTCCATAATGTGCATCTTAAGCTGATTTTCAAGCATCGTCAAGTGCCAAAAAGTCCCTTAAAAAAAAAAAAATAGTATCATCAAGTCAAGTGCCGAAAAGTCATTCGGGTGTACTAAGCAAGCCAAATCAACTTTTGTTTGTCAAAAGTAGATATGAATATCACTTGGATTCATACATGTCACGTAAAGAAGCAACTCAATATTTGTCTCAGCAAATCGAATATTTAGCTCTTGGAGTTGCATTTCAATAACATTACAAAACATCTCAACATGATAATGATGCATTTAAGTCCCCACCGAAATTATTTTATCCCTACAGATTGAAACAAGTCACTCATGTTAGGAACTTTAATCTGATGTTTGTCACATAGAGAAAAAAAAAAAAAAAAAAAACTGATTGATAATGATGCATATAAGTTCCCGCCGAAATTATTTTATCCCTACAGTTTGAAACATGTCACTCATGTTAGGAACTTTAATCTGATGTTTGTCACATACAGAAAAAAAAAAACTGATTGAGTGAAGAATCAACCACTTTTTCAGCTCTTCCTTACATATGCTAAGTTAATGACTAAGTTAATGGCGTGTGGGAATTTTGACAAGGAAGATCACTCAGAGGATGGTTCTAATGGAATACATACTTGTTTTAATTTCTTTCATAATTTGGTTGGTTTTTCAAACCCACGCTGAAATATAAGAATACATAATCTTTGGAAAGCCAACAAAATTCGCGTAGAAATACAAACAACTTTTACATTATTGTGATAAAATGCCACCTTTATTGGATCTGCTAACATGATGGTACATGCCATTTCACATGTGGTTACCACCACTTTATTTTCTTTTTCCCTTCTTCACGTGCCCACACTCCCCACTTTCACTCCACTCCTTTGTTTCTTTCTTCCACTTTTTCTTCACATTTTTTTATTTGTCTGCCACAATTCATCACTTTTCTGCTGCTGGATTGCATGCCAGACACCACCATCTGTTTTTTTTTTTTATCTTTCTTTTACCTCTTTCTTTTTCTTTTCTGGCTCAACTTTCACCATGTTTTTGAGAGAGAATTCTGTCAGAGTGAGAATTGTGAGAATTCTGTAATTATATTTGTTTATCGTATATCGCACGATCATTTATTAAGTAATATTTATATTTAATTTTAAATAAAAAATTTAAAATAATTTATAACCGATATACAATAAATAAATATGATTAAATAATCTTTATAATTCTTAAAAAAAAATTCGACGAGAATGCTCATTCATATTTTGTTTTCTCTTTGTTTTCTTTCTTCCGCCTTTTCTTCACGCGGACTCCCCCTTTTCCTTTTCCTTTATTTCTTTCTGCAATTCCACCATCACCTTCTTTTCCTTTTTTTCCCCCTTCTTTACTTTCCATTTTTTCTTTGTCTGGCACCAAGGCTAATGGAGAAATTCATGGTCTCAACTCTCAAGGCTGAAGGGACCCTTTTGTATATATCCAACCAACTCGCGTGGGTAGCAAGTAGTTCTTTACCATAATAGTAAAAAAATGTTAAGTCGTCGTATAATTGCGGGAGTCCAAATTCGTCAGTGACTAATCACGTATAGATGTGATTAGCCACTTTATCATAATAGTAGAAAAATGTTAAACCTCTGCATGATGGTTTGAGTCCAAACTTATTAGTGGCTAATCACTCATCGATGACTAATCTAACAAAATATATTATTTGACAAAAAAAAACCAAAAAACTCTCGTGAGTATACTACGTTTAAAAGTATACAAACTTAAACCAATTCACTAAAACGACATCGTTATAGGAGAAAAATATAAGGTTTAAGCTTTTCAGATTTCTTTGCGATGGTGGCTCTGCAAGTCAGCCAGGTACCGGTTTAAAGAAAATTCAGATGCCACAGCTCGAATCCACCGTCAAGACGTGGGTTGTCGTTTCCATAGGCTAGCTTCCGATCTCAGAAGTGGGTTGTCGTTTCCGTGGGTGTCGGAGGGTCACCAAGGACTTGAAGCCCACAAGGCAACAGGCGAGACTAATTTGTACTATTCAATTATGAGAAATTTTTTGAAGTATGTAATCATAATGAAATTACAAGAGAAGGCAAAAATCGTATAGAAATTTTGTATGGAAATCTTCAATCTCCAATCGATTTTCTCCATCGGAGTTGAGGTTACCGGGAGGTTTTCCCCAGTTTTCCTCCAATGCAGATCAGGGTGGACACGGGTTGGTTCTGTGCGGTTTTGCAGTGAAACTGAATTTTTTGCTAGTTCGGTTCGGTGTGAATTTGAAGCTTAAATTAATCAAGATAAAACCAAACCATTTGATTGCGGTTTAAATCGGTTTCAAAAGGTTTTGATTTCGGTTGCAAACCATATGCAAACTAGGATGTTGTAGCAACTAGAGGCAGACCCACATGACCCTGTCTTGCCATCAATGACACGAACTGTATAGATTTCATTTCCTTTGTGTCTTCTGAA
The DNA here is from genome assembly GCF_019419815.1 of Pyrus x bretschneideri. Classification (NCBI taxonomy): domain Eukaryota; kingdom Viridiplantae; phylum Streptophyta; class Magnoliopsida; order Rosales; family Rosaceae; genus Pyrus; species Pyrus x bretschneideri. Next base: position 2,448,080 of record NW_025999712.1, on the reverse strand, counting down.
TATGCCACCAATTTGTTTGTTTGGACTAACCTCAAGAAGGATTAAGAAAATGAATTTGAAATGTTGGGATCGTCATAATATAAACCACTGCATTGTAATGTTGGTGTACTACTCATCCAAGATTTACATGCTCCGGAGGAGCATCAGGTCCGGGGTGCATGCTATCATACACAGACTGGATGTTCGACGTCACCCCTGCCGCTTTTGGTTTTGGGTATTAAGAGTATCTCCAAAATGATAATCGATAACTTATGTTGCAATTTGACATTTTGTACAATATTTTGTTTCACCCGATATGTTAAATTATAATGTCATTTAATAATTTTTTTATCATTTTGTGGAGTCTAATGATTAAGGCAACCAATCAAATATTTCAAAAACATAACCACATTTATTATATATTATATTAATCCATTAAAATATCATTTAATGAATTTCACATATGTTGTCAAATTTGATAGCAAAATGCCTTGCCTTCAAATGATTCAGCGCCACGTAAGAAATTGAAGATTCGGTTGAAGAAAATTTGCTGTTATTTTTTATTGTTGTATGCCTAAGTGGCAATTTTGACATCTCATTTAAAGATACTCTATGTGGAACGTACTCTATACCTTTGAGAGTCCTTTGATAGTAATAGTAGGGGCCTTTTCGTTCAGATGCAGATATATCATCCTCCTTGATCAGCTAGTCCACACTGATATTAAATTAAATATTTTCTTAATTTTGTCGGTGTGATTCGGTTTTGGCTTGATTTTAGATGTTCAAAGGCAAAACCAAAACGTTTCTTCATACTACAGTTCGGATTCAAATCAAAATCATTTTAAAATTGTAAAAATCAAATCATTTGGTGCGATTTGATTTGATCCGTGTTTTGATTTCGAATTTCCGATTCCAAGTGCTCATTCCTAAATGCAGTGGCATATGGAATACTCACGTATAAATGAAATCCCACATAATCATTGGAGGATGGTAAGATTGTTTAAAGCCTTTGGATCCTTTGGTATGTATACCATCTTCAAGTCCAGTGTAATCCACCAAAATCCTTTAACTTAATGAAATTCCACAAAATTTTTAAGTTTTTTAGTACACATAAATTTAAATGAATTTTAAAAAGACTACCCCAAAATTTTAAACTTTTTTAGGGTACATTTGTTGTATAGGATTATCTTGAACTGGACTAGCTTTAGGGACTAAGTTGGACTGTCTTAAAATAGACTAAACTGAACTAACTTAGTGAAATATTTGGTACAGTGTCGAACTAAAAAACAGGATAATAAAAAATAAAAAATAAACTCATATATGTTACAAAATATTTAAATTATTTGCTTCAACTTCAATTTCAACCACCATTAAAATTTTCAATCCAAAATTTCAACATCCAATTCCCTAATCCAACACCAAAATGCTAAATTTCAAAATACCTAGTTCAAAAATCATCAAAAACCAATCATCCCCCTCTAGTGGAAGAACATATACACTATTTATACCGAACGATTATCTTGATTTTGTCGCCGATTACCTTAAGCAAGCTTCTAACGTTCAAGTTAATTCTTGATGCATGACCAGAAAATTCCAAAACTTGACAAGAAATGCAACTACAAATTTTCTATCTTTCAAATGAAAAATTGGGACAAATTGCAAATTGGATTTGGTAATTCGGAAAATTAGAGACAGAGAATTGGGGGAGGGAGTTGCCAAATGTCTTCAGGGAAGCCATATTTGATGAGCTCCTCGTTCTCCAACTTGTCGAGGTCTAGAAGAAAGCACAAGCTTGGAGATAGATTGAAACTTTGTCTTGATTTTGGAAAAATTGTGCGTTTGCATTTGATACCCAAGAGGAGTGGACGTTTTGAAATTCTACGTATCCAACAATGCAATTCCTAATTCCTCTTGATTATGGGAAATTTGATGTCCGTTGGGATTTAAAAACTGCGAGAGAGATGGAAGGGTTAGATAGTCTTGGATGTAAGGAGATAACTTCCTAGCATTTGGCTGCCTAGAGGAGGATGCGGTGGTCGGTGGAGTGGTATCTGGAGCTGCATGCACGATGTTCGGTGGCCTGAGAGCTGGAGCTACTGAATCAATTGATTACGAGCCTAGGAAGAATGAAAGCTTAATGGCAGTGGGTTGGGGATCTGAGGAAGACGAAGAGGAAGATGAAGCGAGCTGAGGAAGTCGAAGAGAGGAAGACGTAAACGAACCAGAAAAACCTAAGAGCTCTTAGTGAAGGAGTTAGTCGAGGCGAATCTGGCATAATTCCATTAAACGTAATCCCTATACCTGCCAAACATTGGTGTCTAGCCCAGTGAACCTTAAGGAACCCAAACAAACACACCCCGATAGTTCTTGAGTCAGCTCAAAATTAAGCGAACGATGCGTTTATTTCAACTTGCCCTCCTCCTTGTCTTACATCCGGTGGCTACTCTTAAATTTCAGGTAGACGAGCTATGGGTCCACTTTAACAACACCGATAATATCCCCACTTGGCCACTTGCTTAATCCATCAGGTGTGGAGTTTTAATACAAAAGACATCGGTGTTAGTTAGAGTATGGTTATTCTATATAAAGAGCTTATTCTCAAGCCCTCTGGCCGATGTGGGACACAGGAATTCTAACACTTCCCTGCACGTGAGACCCCATTTTATGGGTCACACGTGAAGTTCCACACATCGACAACCACGTGGAGCCAAGCTAGGGCTCACCCGTTTGCGCTGGGCCAGTGGGGACCCATCCGTTCACGTGGTATCTCTTGGCCTACGTGGAGCCAAGTCAGGGCTCACCCGTTTGCGTAGGGTCAATGGGAACCCATCCATTCACGTGGATGTACGAGCCCGTCCCCTAACTTTGATACCATCTTAAATTTCAAGTAGACGGGCCATTGGCCCATTCCAACAACACCGATACTGTCCCCACTTGGCCACCTGCTCAATCTATCAGGTGTGGGGTTTTAATACAAAAGACTTCAGTGTTAGTTAGAGTGGGGTAAATGGCTTATTCTCAAGCCCTCTGGTCGATGTGGGACAGAGGAATTCTAACATCTTAAATTTCAGGTAGACAAGTCATGAGTCCACTCCAACAACACCGATACTGTTCCTAATTAAAGACCTGCTCAATCCGTCAGGTGTGGGGTTTTAATCAAAAGGTCTCGGTGATAGTTGGAGTGGGGTAATTCTATTTAAAGGGCTTGTTCTTAGGCTTTCTAGCCGATGTATGATAGAGGAATTCTAACAGCTACCGATAATTATCTATCTTTTTCTTTTGTGAATAAACGATTATATTATAAAAGAAAGAAGAGACTAATCACAATACAACAAGCCCAATTTCCAAGATTTCATGTATCATCTATGATGTGTACATAAGAGGTGGCTAATCATCTACGGTGTGTTTACATATGGGGAAAGGAAATGGCGGAATATGAGTCATTCCCCATTCATGATTATTCCTCTGTTTACCAATTCAACCGGAATGCACAGTGTTGCGAGACCCATGTAAAATCAAGAGTCTAATTCCTAATATTGATGGAATTGGATTATTTACACGGAGGTAGTATTTGGATTCCGGGGAGAAGGCTTCATCCGGAATCAAATTTTTCTTCCCAAAGCACGCTTCACCTTCAGCACTCCCTTCCATCTACTCGTTGTCTTCCACCATCCTCTCTAACAGCTATGTGCTCCTCCGCCGTCGCCTCTCTGCACCCCATGCATTGCCGTGTCGAACTCTTTCGATTTGGGGCTCAGCTGCCGATTCTAATTCCAAAGACTGCGAATTCAGACTCTTGTTAGAATTTATAGGGGATAATGATTGCAATTGGGCATCCTTAAAACACTTGAAAGATCAACCATTCAACAACATATTAGCTTAAATCATTACGCATAACCGCATAGGGAAGGTCAGGGCAGAGCATAATCAAATCAACCAAAAATAAAAATTTACATAGAAGGCTTACCTTGAATCCTTGATGGTGAAGCAGGGAGGGAGAGCAAAGAATGGTCGAAGCCTCAGGGAGGGTAATCGCAGTCGAGCGTGAGTGAGAGGGCGAGGATGAGGCATTTTGTCAGCAGATCAGAGAATGAAGAGGACTGATCAGATTGAATTGAAAAGGACTTAAAAAGCCTTTCTCGCAGAAATTAAAAATAAAATAATTTTTTTTATTAAATATAAAAAGATTAGCATATAATATAGATTATTTAGAATAGGGGCATTTTAGTAATGACATTAGTTTTCATTCCGATGCATAACAATTAGTAAACAACTTATATGGACTCAACATCAATTCTACTCCATTTCCGGACAGTTTTAGTAAACAACTTCAATAGGAATCTGATTCTGATTCCACCTCATTTCAATTCCTCTTCAATCCAATTCCTCCTCAATTCAATTCCTCTCAATTTGATTACAGATCAGTAAACGCGACCCTAGGGTTGCCTAGCATTATATTGACTACTAGCAGTCCAGCAAACATGATGACTTAACAAGCAATTCCAATAAGATGGTTACTCTCCAATTCAAGGTAACAATCAAACATCTCAATTTTTTCGAATTCTGTCTAGACATATTAACTATGAGATGTAAATTCATCAAATTGATCAATTAATTGATTGATTTTAACCTTTTTACGGGAAATAAGACTCGATGACTATGGTTTTTACAACTTTTGCAAATGTTTGCACTAACCTTAAAATCTTTGATGCTTGACCATTCTGTGTACAGATTTTATAATGCTGGAACTGGCACCAAGACTCCAACCACTAAGATATGAGAGGTTTGGATGGCTTACTGCAACTACTAGTGAAAGCACATGATTCAAGGTCATCTTCAGCCGTCATTTGGAACACTAGGACAGCCTTGAACAATCATCGCTGTCACGGCTTAAGAAAAAATACCAAATTCCGTTATTTCCTATCGGTCTTCTGTACAAAACTGTTCCATCCCCGTCTACAAGCTTGTTGAAAGAGGACCAGAGTTGTATGTCATGGCTCGATAAACAAGCACACAACTCTGTCATTTATGTAAGCCTAGGAAACACAACATTCATGGACAGTAAAAACTAACTGAAATGGCACGAGGTTTGGCCAACAGTAAGCAGCCTTTCTTGTGGGTCGTTCGGATGACGAACAATTATCTGGAGCACTCACTTATCCTCAAGCGAGACGAGCACGTCCTTTTTGGAGAATGCCGGCACACCTTTATAAGGATGTGGGCGTTTCGGGTCTATCACTGCCTTGAGCAAAGTAACGAAAGTAAAATGCACACTCATTCTCCTTCATTATTAGTGTCTTAATACTATTCAACTCACCAAGCATATTACTTGTCCTGTGATAACCTTGCCCCGTAGCTTTGACGAGCTTAATCCATGGGTAGAAAAGAAATCATCAATAGCCGCCTTAAGTGAGTCAGCAGTATTACCAGCTGCTTGTACAACGCATAAAAAAAGGCTCGATCATATGACCATTATCCACAAAACGTATTACAATAGCCAATTGCTTCATTGAAGACATGTTATGAAGCTCATCGATAAGAATGGAAAAATGCAAACCACCAATATCATTGAAGACATGATTTCCATTGAAAAAGCAGTTGTGACCTCCTTCTGAGTATTAGGTGAAGTCAAATTCAGACCTAAGGGAGGATTTCTCAATGTGATAACTTTTAACTCCTCGTGGTGACCACATTGGAAATTCCAGAGTCCAAGAAAAACTCATTCGTTGTTTAAACCTTTATGTTCATCGCCTCCACAAAATATAAGCCCTTGATGCAAAAGAAACCTCATACAAACAATTGATACACCCAAAAAAGTTTTACATTCCTTTGGGGCTTAGTGTTGCTTTAATAAAGCATCATAGGTTCTCCAAGCTTGGTTGAGGGCGCTATTCCGTCCTCCAACATGACCCTGCAACCTTTCCTTCTTCCAATTCGAAAACCCTTTACTAACAAAGCAATCATCGCTAGCTTGCTCTCCCGTATTTAGCTTAAACAGATAACAACATAGACAATACGAAGCATCTTTTGCTATACTATCTTCCAACCAAGTTGGAAACTCATAAACCAAGCAGATATAAACCTTATCGGTCCCTCATTGGTATTCTTGTAAGGGAACTCATGGTCTCGAGTCTGAAAATGACCCTTTTGTATATATGCTCTTCGAACTTGCTCTCGAACTCGAACATTTGGGATGCTAATCCCAAATTCGAGTGCGCAACCCGGGATCAACAACAAGATCTTCCAAGTTGATTTCGACGCAAGCTTGTTTTGAGCTTTTGTCGTTCTCCTTCGAATACGATGATGACTCCATTGACTCATCAGATGATTTTCTTTTCAAATACCGCCTCTCTGTTTCAAAATTTTGGGTCTTTTAGCAAATATATCATACGAACCAAAAATTCTTCAAACTCCCAATAATTATTCCAGTATCATCCAACACGTAGAAATACTACAAAAATCTTCCTATACCACTGCAAGGGTACACAAAAAATTCATTAAATTAGATTTACAGAGGAAAAAGTAAAATAAAAACCCGGGGCTTTTTACATCTGGTGAGATGCAGAGAGCCAAAGTGAAGAGAAATTGCTTCAGATATCACTGGCGTGCGTATGAATCAGAAAGTGCGACATTTTAGAATGGCTAACCATTTTCCGAGTTAGCCACTTTCAAGCCGTTTTTCGATCAAACCACAACGAGTTAGCCATCGAAAAAAGTATCATTCTCTTCATCTCGTCGAAAAGTATGATTTTCGTTTTTGAATCACTCAATTTGTTGAGTATTGAAGAAGTTATGAACGTTTAAAGTTTACCCAATTTCCGACGAGTTTTCCAGTTTTCCCGTGGACCAGTCTCCTTTCATGCTATTTTTTGGTCATATCCGGCAACTATTGGGCTATTTTCTCTTAGTATGCATCAATACAAACTTATGAGCGCAACCATTAGAATTAAAATAAGAATTCCACGGAATTACAAAGTTTTAAGAATAGTATGATAATTTTGAATTACCATGGTTGATTGATTACCTTATGCTGTCTGTTTACCCTTATTTTTCATTTCTATTATGAATTTCTTTATTTCTTGTCCTTTTCTTTTCTTTTTGTCTCTCCTCCCTCCCTCCCGCATCTCTCTCCCTCTTCTCTTAGCGAGCCGACGACTGCCGACGCAACATCTCCGTCGTTCACCGGTCACCAACGCCTGTCAAACTACACATCCAGAATGCTTTTGCCGTCCTTTATCCAATCCCCAAGTTAGTTTCTATAAATTCGTAGGCGATTTTCCTCAATTTCTAATTTAAGAAACGGTGACCCAGGGTTTTCCATCCAACTTCCGGCCAATATCGCCGGAATTGGACCTCGACCCAAGAGGTAGAAATGATCCTTTTCTCGTGGGCTGTTCTCCAATGTAAGTTCTTTTTCCAAATTTTCAACTTTCAGTTTTGGGATTGATTCTTGATTTCAAATTTTATTCGATTTTGTGTGTGAATGTCGGAGATGAGACTTATCGTAATTGTTGTATCTGTGAAGTTGTTGAAATCCCTAACGATTACGTTCCCGGTTGATAGTTGAAGCATGTCTATAGCATGATGTGGGATTGAACTCTGTAGAACCTTGTATTATTGTTAATAGGCAATGTATGAACTCTTTTGCATAGGAATTATAAAATTCATGGAAAGAATGTGAAAATGTGGTAGGAAATTAGAAAATGGGGGCCAAAATCATGTTATGATGAAGGCAATAGCTTAGCCTGATTCCTTGTTTATTGTAGTTGTATTCAGCAGAGTACTTTGGTTTTGAATTGCCTGCCGTCCAGTAGATGTTTAAGACTTAATGTGGAGGAAATTCTCTCTTGAAGTTGCTTGAACTTACCTATTTGGTAAACAAGGCTACTCAAGGGAGAGATTATCATCATCATTTGAGTCCTCAAGATTAGTTGGTGTAACCTAGAAAATTAAACACGATCAACAAGATGATACAATACTAATTAAAAGTTGTAATTATAGAGGTTAATTGAACCTAATTTAAAAGCTTACCTCCAGATTAATTGGACGTGGCAATATTTCAATGGAGCGGTGGGCGTTTGGTCTTGAATATGGTGTGCATCCACATCCATCAGGGCACCAATTTGATGAACGTGTTGGAGAAGCGCTGAAATCATGACTTGTTGAATCCTTCTCAGACTTATTCTCCAAACTCTTTCTTTGTGGAATTACAGCACTCAATGTCTTCAATTTTTCACATCCTGTCACGTCCATATTTTTTGTGGATTACCATTGAAATGTAGATCCCGCTGGACAAAGACTTGTGAGACAAGGCAGGTATTGTAGTTCAAATGTGTTCAGTTTCGGAAACAAAATCATGTATTTTGTCGCCTCTTCTTCATTTTCCTCTGGGATTCTGACTATAGTTTCCATGTCCCAACATCCTGATATCTTTACCTTTTCAAGATTCAAAAGTTCTCGGGCAATTAAATGCGAGAACACATAATTTATTCCAGAACAAGATGTCAATTTCAAATATCTCAAATTTTGGAAGCCCTGGAATCCAGACGGAATGTTTTTCCACAAGTGTGTAAACGTACAATCGTATATCTTCAACTTACGTAATTGGGGACATGTTGGAGCTGTCTGCCCATCCATAACTATATGGATTTTCAGATCAAATAGCACGCCTTCAAACTCCATTTCAGACAACTCTACCTCTTCTAAACTTGGAAACCATGAAATGCACTTCGATGGAAATATTGCTTTTTCAAATATTCCTGCACATTGATGCTAAAAGAAAAATCATTATCAGTTAAACAATTTCAAATTTCCACATATCATAGAGATTGGAGAGTGGGACATACCTCTTAGTTGGAGTATAGCTTGTTAGCTTGGAAGAAACCAACCAAACTCCATAGACCCCAGAGATTCAAATTGGTTAATTTATAGAAAGATATCATATCGGCTTCCTCATCGTGTTCCCTCCCCTGCTTCGACACAATTTCTTCCATTTGATCACATCCACCAATATCTAATCCCTGGAGTTGTACCAAGTTTCTCACTGCTGATAGTGAAAAGGCGTATTTTAAGACATCACAACATGACAATTCAAGGAATCTTAGGTTGGTCAAAAAGCTATTTGGAAGTTGACTAACTGATTGTATGCGAGGAAGGAGTGCACTTGTTGCATTTACAAGATACTCGATATTTGGACAATTATAAAGATACAAAACTTTCAAATCTTGAAATCCCTCTTCGTCTAAATCGATGAGGGTAGAGAAATTCTTAACATTGCTCAAAGCCAATTTTTTAAATTTTTTCAACATAAGTCTAACTGCTTGACTCTCCATCAACTCCCTTGCACCACTATCATCAATCACCAAATAATTTTCGAACGTATAAGTTATCATCATCAACTTCCTTGCAGCATGTCCATCGAACGACTCCCTTGTTCCAAAGTATATATGGAATTTTATTGTTGGGCTTTTCAAGACTATGTCTTTTGGCAACAAGTGGATGACATTGGGGGGTATTTCTATGGATAGAACCTTCAAATGATCAGAGAGAGAAATCACCTCAGAAATGCTTGCCATCCTCTTATCTTCTCTTCCTGTTCCAAGGTCCCATTGATCAGAGCTACCCATCATATACAACTCTTCAAGTCTACGTAAGCTGGAGAAGATACCATGTGGAATCACCTTAAGATTCTTGCAGTTTGTCGTATCTAACAACCTCAACTGTTTAAGTCGTCCAATTTCCCTCGGCAACTCGTGCATGAAATAACAATCTCGAAAGCTGAGGATTTCTAAATTCTCCATACTCCCAATAACATCAGTAGACATGCCATAAAAGTGAGACCCATCTAGGCACAAGGTCCGCAGGTTCTTCAGTACTCCTAGTGATCTTGATGAGCCTAGTACTTCCATTTCCACCAAAGCTAAAACCTTCAGTTCTTTCATCTCATTACAAATGATGTCCATGCTACCTTCTGAAAAACGTCCTTTCATTGTCTGTAGAAGCTCAAGTTTTGGGCATTTCAAACCAACTGGAATCTCCAATTCGCCAACAAGTGAGATTGTAGTGTAATGGTCATATGTAGATAAATTTGACCACCCTTTATTTTCAGCATGACTTCTTATCAAAAATCCATGTGAATCTCTTGAAGCAATTGATATGGCAACATCGCGAACTATGTCATGCATTTTTGTGGTCTCGCTCCTGCCACCATCTAGTAACAAAAACCTTCTTTTTCGTTGGTCAACCAAAGAATGCACTCTATTTCTTGCATCTTCCAAAGTAAGATGTCAGAGGCTTGGTCTGCTTATTGCAACTACTAGTGAAAGCACATGATTCAAGGTCATCTTCGGCCATCATTTCATTTGGAACACTGGTATGGCCTTGAACAATCATCGCTGGAACGGCTTCAGAAGGAGTACAAAACTGTTTCATCCCCGTCTACAAGCTTGCTGAAAGAGGACCAGAGTTGTATGTCATGGCTTTATAAACAAGCACACAACTCTGTCATCTATGTAAGCTTAGGAAGTACAACATTCATGGATAGTAAAAACTAGCTAAAATGGCATGGGGTCTGGCCAACAGCAAGCAGCCTTTCTTGTGGGTGATTTGGATGACGAACAGTTATCTGGAGCACTCGCTCGTCCTCAAGCGAGACAAGTACGTCCTCGTTGGAGAACGCTGACAACATCTCCGTGAGGACGTGGGCATTTCGGGTCTTTCACTGCCGTGAGCAAAGTAACGAACGTAAAATGCACACTCATTCTCAATCATTATAAGTGTCTTAATAACTCACCAAGCATATTACTTGTCGCACCATAACCTTGCTCCCTAGCCTTGACATGCTTAATCCATGCGTAGAAAAGAAATCATCAATAGCCACCTTAAGTGAGTCAGCAGTATTATCAGTGGCTTGTACAACGCATAAAAAAGGCTCGATCACATGACCTTTATCCACCAAACGTATTACAATAACCAATTGCTTAATTGAAGACATGTCATGAAGCTCATCAATAGGAACGGAAAAAGTGTGAACCACCAATATCTTTAATGATTGCATTGATGATTTCCATTGAAAAAGCAGTTATGACGTCCTGAGTATCAGGTGAAGTCAACTTTAGACCTAAGGGAGGATTTCTCAATGTGATGGCTTTTAACTCCTCGTGATGATCACATTGGAAGTTCCTGAGTCCAAGAAAAACTCCTTCGTTGTTTGAACCTTAATATTCATCGTCTCTGCAATATATAAGGCCTTGATGCCATTGATGCAAAAGAAACCTCGTACAAACAATTGATACATCCAAAAGAGTGTTACATTCCTTTAGTGCTTGGTGTTGCTTTAATAAAGCATCATAGGTTCTCCAAGCTTGGTTAAGGGCGCTATTCCGTCCTCCAACATGACCCTGCAACCTTTCCTTCTTTCAATTAGAAAACCCTTTACTAACAAAGCAATCACCGCAGGCTTGCTCTCTACATAGACAATACAAAGCATCTTTTGCTATAGTATATTCCAACCAAGTTGGAAGCTCATTAAACCAAGCAGAAATAAACCTTCTCGGACCCCCACTAATACTCTTGTTGGGAAAGTCATGGTCTCAAGTCAGAAAATGACCCTTTTGTATATATGCTCTTCGAACTTAGGATGGTAATCCCAAATTCGAGTGCGCAGCAAGGGACTCTTCCAAGTTGATTTCGACGCAAGCTTGTTTCGAGCTTTTGTCGTTCTCTTTTGGAGACGATGACGACTCCATTGACTCATCAGATGATTTTCTTTTCAAGCATCTTCCATGGCAGCTCTACTTCAAAATTTTGGGTCTTTTAGCACATATATCATACAAACTAGAAATTCTTCAAAATCCTAATAATTATTCCAGTATCATCCAACAATCAGAGATACTACAAAAGTCTTCCTGTATTACTGCAAGGGTACACAAAAAATCCATTGGATTAAATTTACTGAGGAAGCAAAGAGTGAGAGAGAGGGAGTTTTTGAGTCCTCAAACGTCTGAGAGATAGAAAGGGAGGGAAACAAGAGCGAGGAAGGAATTTTGTAGGCAGCGACAGGGTAGGGGGCACTTGGGCTTAAAGGCATTTTCATGTTTTTGTTCAACCAAAAAAAAAAAAAAACATTTTTTTGTTTTTCTTTAATACAATTATATATTTACATAAACTCGTCACTCTTAAGATTCGAACCTAAGAATGAATACTATTAAATCGCAATACTAAATGTCAATTGTTAAACAATGATATATTTACACAAACTCAAAATGGACCGGACTAAAGAGTATAAGAGAGGGTCGAGTTGGCCACTTCATAGACAACAAAATTTATTTCAAGATAGAGATGTTGGGTACTACAATTCCAGTCACATTATAAATATATAATATCAATATTATTTGTAGTTTGATATAAATATTTAGACAATCAAAATTTGTCATTTGGTCAAATAGTGCTAAATAGATAAATTAAGGTCAAATGTGAAATTTTCAGAAAGATGCTGACAAATGCTCATTTCTTACTTAGGATGAAAAGGTAGAGGAAAATATTGTTAGCCAATGAAAGAGAGAATCAAAGAGTGGAGGAGGAACTATTTTGCGATTCATACGTGTAATCCTAGCGTAAAAATCACACTAATCTTCTCTGTATCGTTCTAAGTTTATGAGATGTCCATGAAGGAGATTTCATGACGGTTTGCTCATAGCGAATTTAAGAGAACATTGATGCCCGAACGATGAAGATTTTGGTTGTCAAATTGGGCTCTTATTTGGTAGGGAGTTTAGGTTTCAATTTGAGCTTTTGAAGGGAGACACAGAAGGGGTGATTGATTAATTACGATCTCTAACGAAATCCAACACAAAGCTGCATGATGGCATAATCAATGCTCCAAAACTTGATAATTCTAAGATACAATCCAATTGTAGTATGAAAAAAATTCACATTGTGGTATTTTGGATGTTGGAATCGGAACATTCGGTTCACTAAAACGACATTTATAAAAGAAAAGGACAAGGATTGAGCTTTCTAGGTTCTTTTTCTTTGCGATGGTGGCTCCACAAGTCAGGCCGATACAGAGCTCTGCAATGGTGGGCTTTGCAAATCATGGTTGCCATATTGCAAAATCCATCAAAAACATTCTCAGGGAAAACTTTCATATGACCTATCATCTTAATATTTTCTTGTAGTGCTCATCAATATGATCGTGTGAGCATAAGCAGAACGAATTTTAGAACTAAAATAAAGATTCCACGGCACTACAAAGTTTAAGGATAGTATAATAATTTTGTATTACCATGATTGATTACCTTATGCTGTCAGTTTACCTTTATTTTTCATTTCTATTTCAAATTATTTTATTTCTTTTCCTTTTCATTTTGTTTCTTTTTATTTAGATGTTTATTAAAAGTGAAAAAAAATTTAATGATATTCTTCTTTATTCGTAACTTGTACGTGGAAAATCTTATATTCAATTATCATTACATGCGAATTTGAATTATATTACATCTCGCCATTATTATTATTATCAAAACATGTTCTGTCTCATCTCACATATCAAACGTACTTTTGATGATAGATAATATCATTTATTCCCACAAAAAAAAAAAAAAGGGGAAAAGAATTAAGATGTAAAAAGTGGGATAAACCCATTTTCTTTCCTCCTCCCGTATCCTCCCTCCTTCTGTTTTGCGCTGCAACAGGAGCCCCATTATACAGCAAGCCGACGACTGCCGAGTGCCGACGCAACAGCTCTGTCATCCACGGGTCACCAAAGGCTCTCAAACTACACATCCAGAATGCTCTTGCCGTCCTTTATCCAATCCCCAAGTTAGTTTCTATAAATTCGTAGGCGATTTTCCTCAACTTCAAATTTAAGAAACGGTGACCCAGGGTTTTCCGGCCAACTTCCGGCCAATATCGCCGGAATTTGACCTCGACCCAAGAGGTAGAAATGATCCTCTTCTCGTGGGCTGTTCTCCAATGTAAGTTCTTTTTCCAAATTTTCAACTTTCAGTTTTGGGATTGATTCTTGATTTCGAATTTTATTGGATTTTGTGTGTGAATGTCGGAGATGAGACTTATGGTAATTTTTGTATCTGTGAAGTTGTTGAAATCCCTAACGATTACGTTCCCGGTTGATAGTTGAAGCATGTCTATAGCATGATGTGGGATTGAACTCTTTTGCGTAGGAATTATAAAATTCATGGAAAGAATGTGAAAATGTGGTAGGAAATTAGAAAATGGGGGTCAAAATCATGTTATGATGAAGGCAATAGCTTAGCCTGATTCCTTGTTTATTGTAGTTGTATTCAGCAGCTTACTTTGGTTTTAAATTGCCTGCTGTCCAGTAGATGTTTAAGACTTAATGTGGAGGAAATTCTCTCTTGAAGTTGCCTGAACTTACCTATTTGGTAGACAAGGCTACTCAAGGGAGAGCTAACCTGAGGTGTGAGTGGACATTTATTTAAGAAATGTTTTTTCTTTATCAAATATTAAGCATGCCTAGATAAATATGATTTCCGTTACGTTTAGTGAATGGTATTATTTAGCTTACATGTGTATGATCAATATTACATGTGTCATTCTACAAACATGTCATTCATCTTATACGTGTATGGTATTACAGAACTTTTCCAAATTATCATTATAAATGGGAATACAAGAACTCGAGCACAAATAAGCAAACACAAATGATGCGAATTTAGAAACAAACAGTAATAATCGCAATCGAAATTTATGGTACATAAAATAAGCAACATAAATAGTATTTTTGGAATGAAATTCTGGTGCAACAAATGTCCTTTTATTGGTTTGTACATATGATATAGTAAACGAATTGCTGTAGCCACAACGTTCTTTAAACTCTTTTCCTGCATGCATTGGAGAATATTAGAAATCACTGAAATTGGAATAAGTTGAAACGCTTATGCTTATTGTATATGTGTTTTCAAAAAAAGCGGGTTAAGGACTCAATTAATTTTTAAGCCACTTAGCACTACGGTTATGTTTATTGTATATGTGTTTCTGATAAAGGTTTCTCTTGAGGCAGTTGGTAATCTGAAATGCTTCTTCCTCACACCTGAACTGCTATTAGCTACCTCGGAAAAATGAATCAGGTAGCAGATTGTGGTTTTAGATCCAAACTGTTCAATTTTTCAAGTGCTATACATGTATGTATATATTATATAAAACATGGTAGAATATTTTTTGAGTGCTATATAGATAAGTTGGAGATGGAAACATGCTAACCTTTGTGCTTGATCAATCAATTGTGTTCGTCCTTTCTATTGGTTTCGTCATCTTCATCCTTGCCTTCGATTTTGTCATCGTCATCCTCAATGTCGATTTTGTCATCGTCATCCTCAATGTCGATTTTGTCATCGTCATCCTCAATGTCGATTTTGTCATCGTCATCCTCAATGTCGATTTTGTCATCGTCATCCTCAATGTCGATTTTGTCATCGTCATCCTCAATGTCGATTTCGTCATCTTCATCTTCATCCTCACTGTCGATTTTGTCATCTTCATCCTTACTGTATTAGAAATAAAAGACGATGTTTTCTTGAGATATAATTGACTTTTCTAAAATATATATATATATATATATATATATATTTAAATACACTTTAGTGTGCACATACTCGCATACACACACACATATACATTAATATATGTATGTTATTATATAGTCTTCTGTAAAAACTTTACAAATTCCACGTATACATCAAGATTTAAAAGTGAGATGTTAAAAAAAAAAAGAAATCATCTTTAAATACGCACACATAAGTGATTGAAAATTACAAACTTTAAAGTAAAGCATATCAGTGGTTGTATATTGATGATGCGGTCTTCCAGGTGGACACAAAAGTGATTGCAAATTAGAAACATTAATCTAAAGCATACCTTGTCCATTCCTGTCGAAATGCGGGTTTTACTTGCAATCGGGGATTATGCGTGTCAACAAGCTTAGAATCAAATGGCCTTAAGTCTTGCACATTAATAACCTTCAATAACTCCAAAGACGGCAACTTCAAAGTGTAAGCTTCGCCACAAAAATACTTGAGTTTTGGCAGGCTTTTAAGCTTGATGGACTTCACTTTAGGTAATGTAATTATTTCCCCTGCTTCTTCTTCTTCTGCGGCAACGATTTCTTCCATCTGCTCACACTTCTCAACTTGTATGTCCTCTACACTCACAAGAAGTTTGACTATGGACGAAGAAAACAAGTATTTCAACTGGTTGCACTTATAGACCCTCAGCGATTTCAAGTTTCCGAAGCTGCTTCCTGCGAACATCGGTTGTGAACTACCTGTCTCCCAAACATGCAGTAAACTTGCTAACGTATGTAACCACAAGGACCTCAATTTTTTGAATGCTTCAACGGAGTGACTACTTTCTTCATGCTTTGGTCCCTTGAGTTGGAAAATCACTTCCATTGAATTACATTCACTTACAGAAAGTTCTTCAAGATTATCATCATCATTTGAGTCCTCCAGATTAGTTGGTGTAACCTAGAAAATTAAACACGATCAACAAGACGATACAATACTAATTAAAAGTTGTAATTATAGAGGTTAATTGAACCTGATTTAAAAGCTTACCTCCTGATTAATTGGACGTGGCAATATTTCAATGGGGCGTTGGGCGTTTGGTCTTGAATATGGTATGCATCCACACCCATCAGGGCACCAATTTGATGAACGTGTTGGAGAAGTGCTGAAATCATGACTTGTTGAATCCTTCTCGGACTTATTCTCCAACTTCTTTCTTTGTGGAATTACAGCACCCAATGTCTTCAATTTTTCACATCCGTACACGTGCATATTTTTCGTGGATGACCATTGAAATGTAAATCCCTCTGGACAAAGACTTGTGAGACGAGGCAGGTATACTATTTCAAATATGTTCAGTTTGGGAGAGAAAATCATGTCTTTTGTCGCCTCTTCTTCATTTTCCTCTGTGATTCTGACTATAGTTTCCATGTCCCGACATCCACCTATCTTTACCTCTTCAAGATTCAAAAGTTCCGAGGCAATTAAATGCGAGAACACATAATTTATTCCAGAGCAAGATTTCAATTCCAAATATCTCAAATTTTGGAAACCCTGGAATCCAGACGGAATGTTTTTGCACAAGTGTGTAAACGAACATTTGGATATCTTCAACTTACGTAACTGGGGACATGTTGGAGCTGTCTGCCCATCCATAACTATATGGATTTTCAGATCAAATAGCACGCCTTCAAACTCCATATATTTCAATACTACCTCTTCTAAACTTGGAAACCATGAAATGCACTTTGATGGAAATATTGCTTTTTCAAATATTCCTGCAGATTGATGCTCAACCCTTGCCGTTGTTTCCTGAAAAAAGAAAAATCATTATCAGTTAAACAATTTCAAATTTCCACATATCATAGAGATTGGAGAGTGGGAAATACCTCTTGGTTGGAGTATAGCTTGTTAGCTTGGAAGAAACCAGCCAAACTCTGTAGATCCCGGAGATTCAAATTGGTTAATTTATGGAAAGTTATTGTATTTGCTTCCTCATGTTCCCTCCCCTGCTTTGATACAATTTCTTCCATTTGATCACATTTAAGAATTTGTAATTCCTGGAGTTGTACCAAGTTTTTCGCTACTGATAGTGAAAAGGCATATTTTAAGGCACCACAATATGACAATCGAAGGAATCTTAGGTTGGTCAAAAAGCTATTTGGAAGCTGACTAACTAATTGTCTGCGAGAAAAGAGTGCACTTGTTCCATTTACAAGATACTCGATATTTGGACAAATATCAAGATACAAAACTTTCAAATCTTGAAATCCCTCTTCGTCTAAATCACTGAGGGCAGAGAAATTGTTAACATAGTGCAAAGCCAATTTTTCAGATTTTTTCAACATAAGTCTAACTGCTTGACTCTCCATCAACTCCTTTGCATCACTGTCATCAATCACCAAACAATTTTGGAACGCATCACTTTCAGCAAATCGATTGATCATTTTCCTTGCCCGAGTTCGAAAGTATATATGGAATTTTATTGTTGGGTTTTTCAAGACTATGTCTTTTGGCAACAAGTGGATGACATTTATGGATAGAACCTTCAAATGATCAGACAGAGACATCACCTCAGAAATGCTTGCCATCCTCTTATCTTCTCTTCCTGTTCCAAGGTCCCATTTATCAAAGCTACCCATCATATACAACTCTTCAAGTCTACATAAGCCGGAGAAGATACCATGTGGAATCACCTCAAGATTCCTGCAGTTTGTCGTATCTAACAACCTCAACTGTTTAAGTCGTCCAATTTCGCTCGGCAACTCACGCATGTAATAACAATCCCGAAAGCTGAGTATTTCTAAATTCTCCAAAGGCCCAAAAACATCAGTAGACATGCCATCAAAGTCAGACCCATCTAGGATCAAGGTCCGCAGGTTCTTCGGTACTCCTGGTGATCTTGATGAGCCTAGGTCTTCCATTTCCATTCCCACCAAAGCTAAAACCTTCAGTTCTTTCATCGCCTTACAAATGATGTCCATGCTACCTTTTGAAAAACGTCCATTCATCGTCTGTAGAAGCTCAAGTTTTGGGCAACCAACTGGAATCTCCAGATCGCCAACCAGTGAAATTGTGTCATATGTAGCTAAATTTGGCCACTCTTTATTTTCAGTATGACTTCTTACCAGAAATCGATGTGGATCTCTTGAAGCAATCGATATGGCAACATCGCGAACTATGTCATGCATTTTTGTAGTCTCACTCCTGCCACCATCTAGTAACAAAAACCTTCTTTTTAGTTGGTCATCCAAAGAATGCACTCTATTTCTTGCATCTTCCAAAGTAACGATGCTACTAAAATATCCTCGACCCCACCCATATCGAACCAAATACTCAATTGGAATATTATAATCTTCCGGAAATAGACAACAAAGTAAAAGACATGACCTTGCTTCATCACTCTCCAAGCCATCATAACTCAATTTTATACTAGAATAAACTTTGCTGTCCACTCCATGGAGGTTCACTGGGTTAGAATTTCGCAGCTGATTAAGGGCATCTTCCCATTCATGCTTCTTTTTCTTTTCTAGGGCTTTTCCAACAGTTACAATAGCAATAGGTAAACCTCCACATTCCTTCACAACATCTTTTGCAGTGAAATGTAAATCAGGAGCATTGAAGGATTCACCTACCATTTCTCTAAAGAGCTCCTCTGATTCTTCTGTTGTTAAAATCCGGACTGCAATGATTTGTTGACTTCCCATCGCGTTGCAGACTTCGGAATCTCTTGATGTCAACAAAACTTTGCACCCTTTATGAGCATCTTCACAAGGGAGTCCTATAGCCTCAAAATCAGGCTCTGTCCAGACATCATCTAATACAATCAGGATCCTCTTTATTTTCATGAGTTTGTCATGCAGCTTTAGCGCTCTTCCGGACTCGGATTCCTCCTTCAATTCCAAACCTATTTGTGCTGCAATGTCCAACTGGATCATCTTAATACTTGGACTTTGAGACACAGTTGCCATTACAATATTATCAAACAGGTTCAGTTTTGCCAATCTTGTGATGATTTCTTTCGCCATTGTGGTTTTACCCACACCCCCCATTCCACAAATCCCGATCATTCGTACTTCTTCCCTCTTCAAAACCTCTATCACCTCATTCATGTGTGCCATTCTGGACTTAAAATCCTTAAAACCTTTCTTGAATTTTAACCATATCCCTCGTGGAGGTGCAGGATGGCCCACATTTTCAAATGCTCCTTCGTTTTGGAGCTGAAGAACATGTTGTGTAATCTTATAGGTTTTCCGATTCAAGCTCCATCGATTCATACATCGCCTTTTCTTGTTAATTTCATCCTCAAAATGTAACACTTTCTGGATCATGTCGTTCACATTCTTTAGCCAACTCTGAACATCAGGTTTGATGATTTCACCGTTCCTTTTGGCAGCATCTACCAATCGCTGCACTCCATCTCTCTTGTCAAAAAGCTTTTTTATCTCACCCCTAAGACTTTCAAGGTTGGAATGGTAATGAATCAAATAGCCAAACTCTGTTCCTATTGGTGTGACCAAGCATTCTCCAATTTTTGAGGCAATTGCAATTATAATTTCCATTTCCTTCTGAAATCAAAGACTATGGCTGGAGTGATCCTCTTTGCTGGTGTCTTTTGTATGTCTCGCGCTCAGTTCTCTAATGCCTAAACCAAAGAAGCACCCCAACACAACATTAATAATCATATATTTTTGTCCTGTTTAAATCTAAGTTGTATTATCACTTAATACTACAATCTAGTGGTATTTCTATTCATTTGTAAGTTAGAGATCTTAGGTTCGATTATCGTCAAAAACGAATTTGAACCACATTATTTTAAGCCTATTGTGAGGTTTACATGATATGGTAAGCAACGTGATATATAGGGTTTTTTCAGTTCTTTTATATCTTTATTTTTTTGTTTTATTGTTTTTTCATTCATTCTCATCCCATTACCATAGACCCCACACCTCCTCTAATTTTTTTATTTTTTTTATTTTTTAGCAGCCCTCATGGTTTGTCTCAAATTTCAAGCCTCCTTCCTCCATCACATGGACGAAGCTAATGAAGGCTCATTGGGGGCAGATACCCCCACTTAGGTAATTCGTTTGTTTAGTCGTAGACTACAATTAGATAATATACATTCCTTATTTTTAAAGAAAATATATGTATCTATATCATACGTTCATACCACTTAAACTTCATATCAAATATTATATGAGCAAAAGTGTTTTGTTCTGTTATTCAAACCGAAAAACCCCTCTCCTGCCTATCATATGTATTGATATTTTCTCATCACTTTGCCACTTTCCGCTACTATATTGAAATTTTTGTAACATTGAAATTGTGATACATCATCATTGAAATCTATCCCTATTATCATATTGGGTATAAACCATATAGTATAATAAGATTTTTTTTAGTTGTCTTTCGGGTCGTCCCCGCTAGAAAAAATTTCTAACTCCGTTCTGCTCCATCACCCACCATTTATGACAATTTTGAGCCCAGCCGGAAAACTTATCAATTTTTTTTTTTTCCTATCTTTATCTTTTGTTTGAGTTTTGTGTTGGTGTTTGTTAGTTTTCCTCTATGACTCATACCTTAAGGCTTAAGCATCACTTTGCTCAAACCTGTAACGATATGAAGCCTTGCTACAAAGTCCCACCTGATGCTTATCAAATTATCTCTTTGTTATCATTTCTTCGTAAAAAATTTTTTTTTTCTCCTAAAATTAAAATATAATTTTACGTTCAAGATAATGAAAATGATGGATGTTTATATTTTTTAAATTATTATGTCTACATTTTATTGAGAGAATTATTTTGTATACATTATTGATACGTTTATTACAGGTTTTCATACTTGATTTTGTTCATATTATCGATTGGTATGTTTAGTTTTAATTTTTGGTACGTTAAGTTTTGTATATATCGTTGATTGATAAGTTTAGTTTTAGTGTTGGTACGTTTAATTCTAGTTTATGGTACTTTTGATTTTAGTTTTGGTTTGTTTAATTTTAATTTTTGGTACATATCATTGGTTGATAACTTAATAATATGTCTCCTTGTTTTGGATTAATAAAAATAATAAATTTGGTTTGAAAAAGGCTAGATTTCGGAGCAACTTTTTGAATAAATTGGTGGATCAAAGACACTTCATGTAATTTTGAATTTTGAAAAAAGGACATTTTAGAAAACGTGGCACCAAAATTGTAGAAAATAGTTTAATAAAAAGTCTAAATGCTAGGGATGTTGCACCTAGATCAAAATTCCCCTTACTTATATCTATATATTTGAAATAATTGTAAATTAAATCTTGAACCAAATCACATTCTTTATCTTTAAGTAGGTAATATAATTTCCCCATACCTATATGTGAAATATAGGTAAAATAAGTCTTGAACCAATTCACATCCATTTTGTTGTAGGTAAGTTATTTTGCATGTATTATTACATACATTAACCGCATTTTATTGTTATTATATATGTGTGGTAAAATAATTTACCTATATTTATATAGAATATAATTAAATAATTTAAAAAAAAAAACAACAACGTTCTTATATTTTGTTGGTAACTAATGCTCATATATTTTGAAAACGGAAAAACTAAACCCAAAAAAAAAAAAAAAATCCTAATTTACGCAAATTTGAAAAGCAACTAAGGAATTTAAAAAGGAAAAAAATAAAACAAATGAAAACCCTAGCGTCATATCCTTTTGTTATTAATATGCAATGAAATCATGATTTTAAAATTTGTTTTTAATCTGACATAAGTTACTAGGGGTATTTTGGGCATCTAAAAATAGAAAATTGTGTAAAGTCAAAACCTAATCAATAAAATTGTTGAGCTGGAGCCTAGTCATAGTGTTGGAGCTTAGCTGAAATACAATATTCGACGGGCACTAGAATATAAAACTAACACTTTTGTTTCTTGGTCAAGTAGGGTAAAAACAAACGCATGAAACAACAAATATTGGAAAGAAATAGAGTTTTCGAGAAGTACATACATAGCTGTATCGTGAACCAATGCAATGCAATTATCCAGCAGAGTAAAATTGAAATTCTGAAATTTATGCCTTGTTCAACAACAAATCATATATTTAGTACTGGTAGTGGTGCTTCACGAATTTGCTAGAAAATTTGAATGTTGAATGTTAGCATGCACAAGGAGGACAGACCATGCACAACACTGCAAATATATGAGTAGATAACTTCTATGGGGAAGAGTTAATAGGAGCTTTCTAACAATATAAACAGGAGAAGCAAAAAAAATATATACATAAAGTCATTGAGTTTTTGTAAGGAAAATATACTATGATGAGTTTTAGTTAAAGGAAATTGAATTTCAAGGGGTAAAGTCATATTTTCAGTTGATGGTTTCAATGCATGTGTATATTTATTTACTCATTATTAATTTACAATATGCAAATTTCGAAGAGTTTATAATTCACCACCATATAGTAACGCGATTTTGAACTTTTTGTATTGCAATGAGAAAAATAAAAATTCATTATAAGGGGGGATTAGCTCAATTTCAGTTGACATGGATGAACATCAAAACACAATAACATATAGTACAAACACCTAAAACAACAAATATTGAAAAGAAATGGAGTTTCTAAGAAGTACATACGTACCTGTATCGTAAATCAACCCTACTATCCACTAGAGAAAAAATGAAATTCTGAAATCTATGTCTTGTTCAACAACAATATGTCTAGTACTGGACCTGGTGCTTCACGAATTTTCTAGAAAATATAATGTAAAATCAACACTTTCGTTTCTTAACACACATGGGTAACACTAAACACCTAAGACAACAAATCTTAAAAAGAAATGGAGTTTCCAATATGTACATGCTTACCTGTATTGTAAATCAACCCAATGCAACAGTTTGGCAAAGTAGAAGTGAAATTCTGAAATCTATGCCTTATTCAACAACTCATGTGTCTGGTACTGGTGTTGGTGTTTCACGAATTTGCTAGAAAATATGAATGTTGAATGGTATCATGCACAAGAAGGACAGATTATGCTACCTCAGCAATGCAAATATATGAGCAGATAATTTCAATGGGGAAGGGTTGATAAGAGTTTTCTACCAATATAAATAGAGAAGCAAACAAATACATTTAACGAGCATTACCTCAAGAGGAGGTGATTCTAAAGTAAGGTATTTTTATACTCTTACAACAAGAAAAAGACAAAGTGAAAGGAATGGGGGTACATTGCTTTCGAACCCATTTTGTATTCTCTTTAACAAGAAAAAAAAAAGTGAAAAAGATTTGGATGTTTTGCTTACGAACCATTGGGTATTCTCTTTCACAAGAAAAGGATAAAGTGAAAGAAAATTGGATGTATTGCTTCCCAACCCCAACTTCTCAAAGGACAATACATGGCTTGAGCCATCCTCTTCGTGGCATCACAATATTTCACAGTACAAACGTCACAATTAGAATTGGTATTCTATTTTGAACAATAGTAGGCTTACTATTAGTCGTAATGTATGAATTTTGTACAGATTTGTTTAAAAATGTTTTTAAATTACTGAAAACGTTTTTAGTAAAAATGTTTTTTTTCTTCCAATTACAATTAAATGAAATATGGACCAGCTTAATCCTATTAACCCATTTCCCAACAAGGTATCATAAGCTATCAGAACGTCCACCTGCAAGGCACATCTTGGAAGACCATTATTTCTACGGTAATTTTTAAGAAACTCCTTCAAAAGCATAATATTATCTCCAATTCGCCTGCCTGCGAAGAAAGCAAATTAAGAGTTGCTCACAATAGAGGGAAGGACATCCTTGATCCGATTGGCAAGAAACTTTGCAATAATTTTGTAAATAGCATAAAGAGGAATTTGTAACAATAGTTTCTCAACTTTTACTAAATTGAAACAATGGTTCCTTAACTAAAAATATGTGACCATTGGTCCCTTAACTAAAAATACCCAATTGTTACAATGGTCGTAAATTTTTAGTTGAGAGACGAATACTCTAATTGAGTTAACATTGATAGACCATTGTTACAATTTTGTTGACAAAATGAGGCCGAGGGTTACAGAAGGTAGCAGTAACAAGTAGAGATTATGGTCTTTTCTTTCTGCAGTGAAGAACGATTACTCATGATTTGTCTGCATAAGTGATCTCTTGTTTCTATATGTCGGTGTTGTCTAGGGCTATGTAAGATGTAGTTCGTTTGTTTGGACTTCTTTTATTGAATATTCCAAACCCTTGACCCAAAAAAAAAAAAAAAATTCTAAGAAATGTGAGTAAGGAAGATATTCACTCGTGAAATTACGCGTTATCAAAAGCCTTTGTACTAAGATTCAACCTAAATTATGCGTTATCCCTATGTTAATAGAATGGACGTACCTTTACGTGTGAGTTAAAAATTGCATTTCTTTCCTTTCTTCTGTTCATCGTCTCTTTTCCCCCTCCCTCTCTGCAACTATTTTCCACCGCCATCTTAAGGCCATAAAGAAAAATCCTAAACTAGCAAATCTAAAAGTCATTTCTATAAAATCTCAATTGTACTCCATGGGTCTTGCCTTTTGCTGCCTATAAATCCTTTACCAGTTTTTCTAAATTTTATGTCATTTCTTTTGTTCTATCAACAAAAAGAAATATATACTAGTGTTTTTGTGAATGTTAATTTCCTTCAAATTATCCACAAAAGGCCTGAAATTTATTTTTTCCATCAACGCCTTAATCAAAGCCCTAACAAAAATTTACTGCCAATTAAAAATTTAAAAGTTAAGAAAATTCCAGAGAAAGAGACCTTATCTCTTAGAAGCTTGGTTAAAACTTTTCATTCAAACTGATCCAGTCAGAGCTTTAAACTCTAAAAACTCACAAAATGTTTTGAAGATGGAAAGTGAGACAGAGGAGAGAGAAGACGGAATGGAGATATAGAGAGACGAAGAGGGAGAAGTGAGAAAGGGGCTTGCTATTGCACCGCGTGAAAAATATCGAGTGAAATGACAAGTAACAAAAAAATAACATGACTTTCACATTCAAATATGAAACCTAACAACCTTAACCAAAAAGTTAAAATCTAATTTTTTTTACAACGAAAGCTGTCTTTCGATTATTCTATTACTTGAAAATTTTATTATTTTAAAACACATAAATCAAAATTAGTATCAAATTAACTACGCACAAGTCATTATTTTAAAAATAATTAATATTTAGTATTACGATTTATTGATATTTCTCTTAATCTTCTCTTCTTCAGCCCCAAAACATCCCCGAAACGTCCACCTTGAACACATGGGCTTCGGGGGTCTCCTTCCAGTCGACCCTAGTGTTCACAAAAGCCAAATTTTTCCGAGAAAATTCAGAGAATGCGAAGAGTGATGAGGAGGAAGGGAATGGGAAATCCTTGAAATGGTCCCATAAGTTGAGGGAGAATAGGTCAAAGCAGCTGATGCCTCGTCGAGCGTTGGGGATAAGCGATATTTTGATAAAAACTTGAGTGGTTTTGTTTGGATGCTGAGAAAAACCTAGAGAATCAAATTGGAGCCGGCAGAGAGAGTTTTTGCTTTGCTTCACTGGTTGGTGAAGGGAGTGAGTTAGTGGCGTATTTATAAGGAGTCAAAGACGTTTCTGGAAAATTCCAAGTGCCGAAAAACTAGAATGGGCATGCAACCCAGCAGCACAAGGAAGAAAAAACTGAAGTTGCTAGAAACTTACTGAATGAAAAAGAATTGGGCTTCGACCAAAAAAAGAAAAAAAAAGAAATTGGGTTAGAAGATGGGAAAGAATTCCACCAACCTATATTTACTGCACGTGAGGGCGTGTGGAAGTTTTTTTCTTTTTTTCAATTAGGCCTATTTGATCAACCATTGGTAATTGGTTAGGTATAGGCTAGAACTGAAATTTTTTATTTTTTTATTTTTTTTAACAAAAGTGGCAAAAGAATTGATATCTAAAAAAGGGACAAACGTAGATAATATCGTTTGTTAAAAAAAAAAAAAGATGAAACCCGTCACTTAGTACTATAATCTAGTAGTAGTATTCCCTTCATTGGTAAGTAAGAAGTTTTAGGTTCAATTTTCGTCGAATACGAATTTGAACTGCATACTTGCTGACCACCGAGAGAAAGCAGCCGGGCCATTCTCAAGTCGGTAGAACTTCCATTTTTCATTTTCATCCATTTAGATCATTTTCATTTTCAATTATATAAAATTGAAACTTATGAGTTATCTGATGTGTTGGAGGTTTTTAATTGTGTAGATTCAAAGGGACAAAGAGAGTGGTTATGGAGTAGGCGCTCCAAACTATCCTCAAAATGGTCCCTATGGTGGCTCTGCAGCAGGTCGGGGCTCAAACATGATAGGTGGAAATTGCAATCAACAGTATGGTTGGCAGTAGTAAACGTTTGATCTGATCATTATAATTCATCACGATATGCACCTCCTTGGTCCAAGGGACATGAGCTCGATGGTTTAGCTAGTGTGATCCCAAGGGTTCGAGTAGAAGCATCGCTGCTAAATAATTTTTACAGGATGTGAATGAGATTGATTCATATGCAAAATATTCTCAAACTAGTGTTACGTTCTAACTTCTACCCATTAATCTGTTACTTTGAAAAAATATGCAGAAAAACGGGAAGTTGCCATATGAGTTGTGTTTGGTTTACTTCTGCAAATATTTTTTTTAAAAAAAAATTATAAAAATTAAAAGGAAAAATTGTTAACGGGTGACCAACCTATTAGCTTTACGGGTTGGTTTGGATGACCCGTTAACTTAACAAATCAGGTTAAAATCGATCCAAATCCAATAAAACTTATTGATTTACATATTTAATTCATTTATTTGGTGTAGATAATATTATGTATTCAAAAGAACAAAAAAAAATAAAACAAAAAAAAACAAAACCAAAATTCTCCACTACCTCCCTTACCCTCTTTCCCTATTTCCTTTCAAAGCTGCAACAACGGGAGCCCATTAAAGAACAGGCCGAAAACAGCCGACGCAACAGCGCCGTCGTCCACCGGTCACCAACGGCCGTCAAATTACATATCCAGACTCCTCTTTCCGTCCTCTTTCCAACCCCCAAGTTAGTTTCTAAAAATGTAAAAATGTGGTAGGAAATTAGAAAATGGGGGCCAAAATCATGTTGCGATGAAGGCAGTTGCGTAGCCTGGTTCCTTGTTTATTCTAGTTGTATACAGCAGCTAACTTTGGTTTGAATTGCCTTCTGTTCAGTACATGTTTAAGACTGGATGTGGATGAAATTTTGTTGCCGCTGTATGCATGCGTGTGTGGGTAATTGAGATTCGACTTTCCTAGTTAGGGCTGGTTTGGTATTGCTGTGCTTTGAAAAAAAGCTGCTTCTGCTGTGCTGTGAGAATAAGCAGCTGTGAAATAAAGCAGCAGAGTGTGGTAAACTTTTTTGTAAAAGTGCTTTTGAAAAAAAAAAAGCAGTATTAGAGTGTTTGGTAAACTTTTATGTAAAACAGATGTGAAAAAAAGCCGATTTTTCAAAGCTGGGTTTTGCAGCTTCTTGTTTTTGGCTTTTTTTTTCATCCAAAACTGTGAAAAAAAGCTGAAACTGAGTGTTTACCAAACACAAAAACAGCTCCCAGCTTTTTTTGATAGCAGCTTTTTTCAGAATCACCTCATTACCAAACCAGGTCTTAGTCTTGTGCTTTTTGCTGTTGATAAGGTCCTGAGGTGTATGGGTGTGTTGGAGATTCCTTGTTTGTTTATAATGCTTGTAGTTTGAGTGATTGCAAGTTTGAGTAGTGTAAAGTTTTTCTTGTTTAATCACAAGAAGTTTGACTATGGACGATGAAAACAAGTATTTCAACTGATTGCAATAATAGACCCGCAGCGATTTCAAGTTTCCGAAGCTGCTTCCTGTCAACATCGGTTGTGAACTACCCGTCTCCCAAACACGCGTTAAACTTGGCAGCTTCTGTAACTCAAAGGACCTCAATTTATTGAATGCTTCAACGGAGTGACTACTTTCTTCATGCTTCGATCCCTTTAGTTGGAAAATCACTTCCATTAAATTACAGTCACTTACAGTAAGATTCCATGGAACTATAAAGTTTAAGGATAGTATGATAATTTTGTATTACCACGGAAAATCACTTCCATTGAATTACAGTCACTTACAGTAAGATTCCACGGAACTATAAATGAAGATTTCCCGGAACTATAAAGTTTAAGGATAGTATGATAATTTTGTATTACCATGGCAGATTACCTTATGCTGCCAGATTACCTTTATTTTTCATTTTCTATTTCAAATTATTTTATTTCTTTCCTTTTTATTTTCTCTTTTTATTTAGATGTGTATTAAAAGTGGCAAAAAATTAATGTATTCCTTTTTATTTGTAATTTGTAAGTGAGAGATTTTATGTTCAATTATTATTAAAGACGAATTTAAACTATGTTACTTCTATTCATTATTATCATCAAAACGTGTTCCGTCCTATCTCATGAACCAAACGCAATTTTAGTGATAAATAATAGAGTTTATTCCATAAACTAAATGTATAAAAAAATTAAGATAAAAAAAGTGGGAGAAACCATTTTCTCTCCTCCTCGGGTGTCCTTTCTCCTCTTTTGCGCTGCAACAGAAGCCCCATTAAACAGCAAGCCGACGAGTGCCGAGTGCCGACACAAAAGCTCTGTTGTCCACGGGTCACCAAAGGCTCTCAAACTACACATCCAGAATGCTCTTGTCGTCCTTCATCCAATCCCCAAATTAGTTTCTATAAATTCATAGGCGATTTTCCTCAATTTCTAATTTAAGAAACGGTGACCAAAACCGGCCAACTTCCGGTCAATATCACCGGAATTGGACCTCGACCCAAGAGGTAGAAATGATCCTCTTCTCGTGGGCTGTTCTCCAATGTAAGTTCTTTTTCCAAATTTTCAACTTTCAGTTTTGGGATTGATTCTTGATTTCGAATTTTATTCGATTTTGTGTGTGAATGTCGGAGATGAGACTTATGTTAATTATTGTATCTGTGAAGTTGTTGAAACCCCTAACGATTACGTTCTCGGTTGAAGCATGTCTATAACATGGTGTAGGCTTGAACTCTGTAGAACCTTGTATTGTTGTGAATAGGAATTATAAAATTATAAAATTATAAAATTCATAGGAATTTTATAATTCATTGGAACACTTTTGCATAGGAATTATAAAATTCATGGAAAGAATGTGAAAATGTGGTACGGAATTAGAAAATGGGGGCCAAAATCATGTTATGAAGAAGGCAATAGCTTAGCCTGATTCCTTGTTTACTGTAGTTGTCCAGTAGATGTTTAAGACTTCATGTGGAGGAAATTATCTCTTGAAGTTGCTTGAACTTACGTATTTGGTAGACAAGGCTCCTCATGGGAGAGCTAGCCTGAGGTGTGAGTGGACATTTATTTAAGAAATGTTTTTTTCTTTATCAAATATTAAGCATGCCTAGATAATATGATTTCTGTTATGTTTAGGGGAAAATCAGATTTTATGAATTAATATCAGACCTTATAGTGAATGATCATATTATTCAGCTTACATTAGTTGTGGCCAGCTAGTGTATCATAATATTATTTAGCTTACATGTGTATGATCAATATTACATGTGTCATTCTACAAACATGTCATTCATCTTTTACGTGTATGGTATTACAAAACTTTTAGCATTATAAATTGAAATGCAAATATTGGTAGCTAGAGACAACTTTTCCAAATTATCATAACAAATAAGCAAACTCTAATTTAGAACAAACAGTAATAATCACAATCGAAATTTATAATACATAAAATAAGCAACATAAATAGTATTTTTGGAATGAAATTCTAGTGCAACAAATGACCTTTTATTGGCTTGTACATATGATATGGAAACGAATTGCTGAAGCCACAACGTTCTGTAAACTCTTGTCCTGCATGCATTGGAGAATATTAGAAATCACTGAAGTGGGAATAAGTTGAAATGGTAATGCTTATTGTATATGTGTTTCAGAAAATAGCGGTTTAAGGACAAAATTAATTTTCAAGTCACTTAGCACTACAGTTATGTTTATTGTATATGTGTTTCTCAAAACGGTTATGCTTGTTGTAGATCAGGTGAGACATGCTAACTGAAAAGGGTTATTCCAATATTATTGTGGAATCTGATAAAGGTTTCTTGAGGCAGTTGCTGATCCGAAAAGCTTCTTCCATCTTAACTGCTATTGGGTGTAAAACTTTTATTGGGCTTACATCTATATAGGAGTCCTAATTGATTAAGGATAAAAGAAAGGAAGTAATATTTGATTATTCCGGATTACTTATGGTGAAGTATAGCAATAATTTTTGGGAATATCAATCCTATTAGTTCATGGATTTTAGAGGTGCTAAAGATCTGTATTAGGGTTTTCTTTATGGGCGAGAAACCTAATACTCTCACCTATAAATATAAGGCTTAGGTCCCACTTTTATACACATTATTCTAGCACAAAACACTACCCCATATAGGAGTGCATAAGGCGTGTAGAGAGAGATGAAGATCTTTGCTTGTTCGTTGCTAATCATGGTTCAATCTTGTTCATATCAATGGCTTCTCAAGGTTAGTACTTGCATATTATAGATCGACTTGCATTGGGTACCTCAAAAAAATCAATTAGGTAGCAGAATGTGGTTTGACGATCCTTATTGTTCAATTTTTTAAGTACTATCCATGTATGTATATATTCTATAAAACATGGTAGAATAATTTTTTGACTACTTTATAGATAATTTCATCAGTTTTTACTAAACCCAGAAGAAGTTGGAGATGGAAACATGACCTTTGTTCTTGATCAATCAATTGTGTTAGACATCTTCATCCACGTCATCTTCATTTTCATCGTCACTGTACAATTTGTCATCGTTAT
This sequence comes from Pyrus x bretschneideri, assembly GCF_019419815.1. NCBI lineage: Eukaryota > Viridiplantae > Streptophyta > Magnoliopsida > Rosales > Rosaceae > Pyrus > Pyrus x bretschneideri. The sequence continues at coordinate 2,416,710 of NW_025999712.1, read as the reverse complement.
CCTTCATGTTTTAGAAATAAAAGACATGTTTTCTTGAGATAGTATTGAGTTTTAAAAAATAAAATTACTTAAATACACTTTAGTGTGAACATATGCACATTTATATGGTATTTGACTAAATTTTGAGAAATCTTTTGTCAAACTAAATATGAACTGTTGAGTATGCTTTCCCTAAATTTGTAGTAAAAATTTTGGTGGTGTTTGCCATATTATGCTTGTAGCTCAAAACCAGAACGTATATGTTGGTTGAATAAATAGAAATTTAAGATTGAGCATATATAGCTCACTGACTGTAAATTATCAACCTAGCTATTCTTCAGTCCTTCGTAAAAACATTAAGGATCGAAAGAGTTGGAACAAACAACTTGAAGCATTACTGTTTAGGAGAAAATCTTTGTTGGTTTAGTGGTTGTATATTGATGATGCGGTCTTCCAGGTGGACACAAAAGTGATTGCAAATTACAAACATTAATCTAAAGCATACCTTGTCCATTCCTGTCGAAATGCGGGTTTTACTTGCAATCGGGGATTATGCGTGTCAACAAGCTTAGAATCAAATGGCCTTAAGTCTTGCACATTAATAACCTTCAATAACTCCAAAGACGGCAACTTCAAAGTGTAAGCTTCGCCACAAAAATACTTGAGTTTTGGCAGACTTTTAAGCTTGATGGACTTCACTTTAGGTAATGTAATTATTTCAGCTGTTTCTTCTTCTGCGGCAACGATTTCTTCCATCTGCTCACAGTTCGTAACTTTTATGTCCTCTACACTCACAAGGAGTTTGACTATGGACGACGAAAACAAGTATTTCAACTGGTTGCAACGATAGACCCTCAACCATTTCAAGTTTCCGAAGCTGCTTCCTGCGAACATCGGTTGTGAACTACCCGTCTCCCAAACACGCGTTAAACTTGGCGACGTATCTAACCGCAAGGACCTCAATTTTTTGAATGCTTCAACGGAGTGACTACTTTCTTCATGCTTTGGTCCCTTGAGTTGGAAAATCACTTCCATTGAATTACAGTCAATTACACAAAGATTTTCAAGATTATCATCATCATTTGAGTCCTCCAGATTAGTTGGTGTAACCTAAAAAATTAAACACGATCAACAAGACGATACAATACTAATTAAAAGTTGTAATTATAGAGGTTAATTGAACCTGATTTAAAAGCTTACCTCCTGATTAATTGGACGTGGCAATATTTCAATGGGGCGTTGGGCGTTTCGTCTTGAATATGGTATGCATCCACATCCATCAGTGCTGAAATCATGACTTGTTGAGTCCTTCTCAGACTTATTCTCCAACTTCTTTCTTTGTGGAATTACAGCACCCAATGTCTTCAATTTTTGACATCCGTACACGTGCATATTTTTCGTGGATGACCATTGAAATGTAGATTCCGCTGGACAAAAACTTGAGAGACGACGCAGGTCTACTAGTTTAAATCTGTTCAGTCTGGGAAACAAAATCATGTATTTTGTCGCCTCCTCTTCATTTTCCTCTCTGATTCTGACTATAGTTTCCATGGCCCGACATTCAGATATATCTACCTCTTCAAGATTCAAAAGTTCTGAGGCAATTAAATGCGAGAACACATAATCTAGACCAGAACATCCACTCACATACAAATATCTCAAATTTTGGAAGCCCTGGAATCCAGACGGAATGTTTTTCCACAAGTGTGTAAACTTACACCTGGATATCTCCAACTTACGTAACTGGGGAAATGTTCGAGATGTCTGCCCATCCATAACTATATGGATTTTCAGATCAAATAGCATGCCTTCAAACTTCATATATGTCAATCGTACCTCTTCTAAACTTGGAAACCATGAAATGCACTTTGATGGAAATATTGCTTTTTCAAATATTCCTGCAGATTGATGCTCAACCCTTGCCGTTGTTTCCTGAAAAAGAAAAATCATTATCAGTTAAAGAAAAATTATGCACCAACTTAAGCATTTCGTAAGAATTTCAAATTTCCACATATCGGCTGCCTCCTCTATCATAAAGATTGGAGAGTGGGACATACCTCTTGGTTGGAGTATAGCTTGTTAGCTTGGAAGAAACCAACCAAACTCCGTAGACTCCAGAGATTCAAATTGGTTAATTTATGGAAAGATATCATATCGGCTTCCTCATCGTGTTCCCTCCCCTGCTTCGACACAATTTCTTCCATTTGATCACATCCACCAATATCTAATTCCTCGAGTTGTACCAAGTTTCTTACTACTGATAGTGAAAAGGCATACTTTAAGACACCACAACTTGACAATCGAAGGAATCTTAGGTTGGTCAAAAAGCTATTCGGAAGCTGACTAGCTGATTGTATGCGAGGAAAGAGTGCACTTGTTCCATTTACAAGATACTCGATATTTGGACAATGATCAAGATACAAAACTTTCAGATCTTGAAATTTCTCTTCGTCTAAATCAGTGAGGGCAGATAAATTCTTAAGATTGCGCAAAGCCAATTTTTTAGATTTTTTCAACATAAGTCTAACTGCTTGACTCTCCATCAACTCCCTTGCATCACTTTCATCAATCATCAAACAATTTTCGAACGCATAAGTTGTCGTCATCAACTTCCTTGCATCACTTTCAGCACGTCTATGGATCATCTCCCAAAATGCCGTTGCCCCAGTTCCAAAGTATGCATGGAATTTTATTGTTGGGCTTTTCAAGACTATGTCTTTTGGCAACAAGTGGATGACACTGGGTATCTGTATGGATAGAACCTTCAAATGAAGAGACAGAGACATCACCTCAGAAATGCTTGCCATCCCCTTTTCTTCTCTTCCTGTTCCAATTTCCCATTTATCAAAGCTTCCAAACATATACAACTCTTCAAGTCTACATAAGCTGGAGAAGATACCATGTGGAATCACCTCAAGATTCCTGCAGTTTGTCGTATCTAACAACCTCAACCGTTTAAGTCGTCCAATTTCGCTCGGCAACTCACACATGTAATAACAATCCCGAAAGCTGAGGATTTCTAAATTTTCCAAAGGCCCAATAACATCAGTAGACATGCCATCAAAGTCTGACCCATCTAGGATCAAGGTCCGCAGGTTCTTCAGTACTCCTGGTGATCTTGATGAGCCTAGGTCTTCCATTTCCATTCCCACCAAAGCTAAAACCTTTAGTTCTTTCATCGCATTACAAATGATGTCCATGTTACCTTTTGAAAAACGTCCTTTCATCGTCTGTAGAAGCTCAAGTTTTGGGCAACCAACTGGAATCTCTAGATAGCCAACCAGTGAGATTGTGTCATATGTAGCTAAATTTGGCCACTCTTTATTTTCAGCATGACTTCTTACCAGAAATCGATGTGGATCTCTAGAAGCAATCGATATGGCAACATCGCGAACTATGTCATGCATTTTTGTAGTCTCACTCCTGCCACCATCTAGTAACAAAAACCTTCTTTTTAGTTGGTCAACCAAAGAATGCACTCTATTTCTTGCATCTTCCAAAGTAACTATGCTGCTAAAATATCCTCGACCCCACCCATATCGAACCAAATACTCTATTGGAATATCATAATCTTCTGGAAATAAACAACAAAGTAAAAAACATGACTTTGCTTCATCACTTTCCAAGCCATCATAACTCAATTTTATGCTAGAATAAACTTTGTTGTCCAGTCCAGGGATGTTCACTGGGGTAGAATTTCGCAGCTGATTAAGGGCATCATCCCATTCATGCTTCCTTCTCTTTTCCAGTGCTTTTCCAACAGTTACAATAGCAATGGGTAAACGTCCACATTCTTTCATGACCTCTTCTGCAGTGGAACGTAAATTGGGATCATTGAAGGATGCAGCCACCATTTCTCGAAAGAGCTCCCGTGATTCTTCTGTTGTTAAAGTTGGCACTGCAATAATTAGTTGAATTCCCATCCTGTTGCAGACTTCCTTATCTCGTGATGTCAACAAGACTCTGCACCCTTTATGAGCATCTCCAGAAGGGAGTCCAATAGCCTCAAAATTAGGCTCTGTCCAGACATCATCTAATACAATCAGGATCCTTTTTATTTCCATGAGTCTCCCACGTAGCCTTCGTGCTCTTCCGGACTCGGATTCCTCTTCAAATTTCAATTCTATTCCGTCTGCAATTTCTGACTGGATCGTCCTAATACTTGGACTTTGAGACACAGTTGCCATCACAATTTTATCAAACAGTTTCAGTTTTTCCAATCTTGTGATGATTTCTTTTACCATTGTGGTTTTACCCACACCCCCCATTCCACAAATCCCGATCATTCGTACTTCTTCCCTCTTCAAACCCTCCATCACCTCATTCATGTTTGCCATTCTGGACTTAAAATCCTTAAAACCTTTTTCGAATGTTGACCATATCTCTGGTGGAGGTGCAGGATGCACATTTTCAAATTTGCCTTCGTTTTGGAGCTGAAGAACATCTTGTTTAATCTTATAGGCTTTCCGACTCAAGTTCCATCGATACATACATCGCCTTTTCTTATTAATTTCATCCTCAAAATGCGACACTTTTTGGATCATGTCGTTCACATTCTTTAGCCAACTCTGAACATCGGGTTTGATATTTTCACCGTTCCTTTGGGCAGCATCTACCCATCTTTGCACTCCATCTTTCCTGTCAAAAAGCTTTTTTATCTCACCCTTAAGACTTTCAAGGTTGGAATGGTAATTAACCGAATAGTCAAACTCTCTTCCTAATGGTGTGACCAAGGACTCTCCAATTTTTGAGGCAATTGCAATTATAATTTCCATGTCCTTCTGAAATCAAAGACTACGGCTGGAATGCTCCTCTTTGTTGCTGGCTTTTGTAAGTCTCGCGCTCAGTGCTCTAATGCCTAAACCAAAGAAGCACCCCGACACAACATCAATAATCATTATTTTTGTCTTCTTTAAATCTAAATTGTATTATCACTTAGTACTACGGTTTAGTGATATTTCTATTCACTTGTAAGTTAAAGGTCTTAGGTTCGATTCTCGTTTTTTAGCGAATTTGAATCACATTATTGCAAGACTTTACACGATACGGTAAGCAATGTGATATATCGGGATTTTTTCAGTTTTTTTATTTCTTTATATTTTGTTTTATTGTTTTTTCATTCATCCTCATCCCATTACCAAAGACCTCACACCTCCTCTACGTTTTTTTTTTTTTTTTAAATTATTTTTTTTCCAGCAGCCCTCATGGTTCGTTTCAAATTTCAAGCCTCCTTCCTCCATCAACCACTGTTTATGACAGTTCTGAGAGCAGCTAGAAAACTTATCAATTTTTTTCTCTATCTTTATCTTTTGTTTGAGTTTTGTGTTGATCTTTGTTAGTTTTCCTCTATGACTCATACCTTAAGGCTTAAGTATCACTTAGCTCAAACCCGTGACGATGAAGCTTGCTGCAAAGTCCCGCCTGATGCTTACCAAATTATATCTTTGTTATAATTTCTTCATTCAAAATATTTATCAAATTATCTCTTTGTTATCTTCGTAAAAAATATTTTTTTCTCGTAAAATTAAAATATAATTTTACCGTCAAGATAATGAAAATGGTGGATGTTTATATTTTTAAAATTATTATGTCTACATTTTATTGAGAGAATTATTTTGTATATATGGTTGATTGGTACATTTAGTTTTAGTGTTGGTACATTTAATTCTAGTTTATGGTACGTTTGATTTTAGTTTTGGTTCGTTTAATTTTAATTTTTGGTACATATCACATATCATTGGTTGATAACTTAATATTATGTCTCTTGTTTTGGATTAATAAAAATAATAAATTTGGTTTGATGAAGGCTAGATTACGGAGCCACTTTTTGAATAAATTGGTGGATCAATGGCACTTCATGTAATTTTGAATTTCAAAAAGAGGACATTTTAGAAAACATGGCCCTAAAATTGTAGAAAATAGTTTAATAAAAAGTCTAAATGCTAGGGATGTTGCAACTAGATCAAAATTCCCCTTACTTATATCTATATATTTGAAATAATTGTAAATTAAATCTTGAACCAAATCACATTCTTTATCTTTAAGTAGGTACTTTAATCTACATAAAATAATTTCCGCATACCTATATGTGAAATATAGGTAAAATAAATCTTGAACCAAATCAAATCCTTTATGTTGTAGGTAAAATATTTTGCATGTATTATTGCATATACATTAATCATATTTTATTTTTGTTATATATGTGTAGTAAAATAATTTACCCATATTTATATAGAATATAATTAAATAATTTTGAAAAAAAAAATAACATTCTTATATTTTGTTGGTAACTAATGCTCACATATTTTGAAAACGGAAAAACTAAACCAAAAAAAAAAAAAAATCCTAATTTATTCAACTTTGAAAAGCAACTAAGGAATTTAAAAAGGAAAAAAAAAAAAACAAATGAAAACCTAGAATCATATACTTTTATTATTAATATGCAATGAAATCATGATATTAAATTTTTTTTTGATCTGACATAAGTTACTAGGGGTATTTTAGGCATCTAAAAATACAAAATTGTGTGAAGTCAAAACCTAATCAATAAAATTGTTGACCTGGAGCCTGAAATAGAATATCCGACAGGCACTAGAATGTAAAACTAACACTTTTATTTCTTGGTCAGGTAGGATAAAAACAAACGCCTAAAACAACAAATATTGGACAGAAATAGAGTTTTCGAGAAGTACGTACATACCTGTATCGTAAATCAACGCAATGCAACTGTCCGACAAAGCAATGAGATTGTCCGGCAGAGTAAAATTGAAATTTTGAAATCTATGCCTTGTTCAACAACAAATCATATGTCTGTACTGGTAGTGGTGCTTCACGAATTTGCAAGAAAATTTGAATGTTAGCACGCACAAGGAGGGCGGATTATGCACAGCAATGCAAATATATGAACATATAACTTCAATGGGGAAAAGTTAATAAGAGTTTTCTAACAATATAAATAGGAGAAGCAAAAAAATATATATGTAAAGTAACTGAGTTTTTGTTAGGCAAATATACTACAGTGAGTTTTAGTTAAAGAAAATTGAATTTCAAGGGGTAAAGTCATATTTTCAATTGATGGTTTCAGTGCATGTGTATATTTATTTACTCATTATTATTTTACAGCATGCAAGTTTTGAATAGTTTACAGTTCAGCACCATAGAGTAGATGCGATTTCAAACTTTTTGTATTGAGTGAGAAAAATAAAAATTCGATTATAAGGGGGGATTAGCTCAATTTCAGTTGATGTGGATGAACATCAAAACACAAAAACATATAGCACAAACACCTAAAACAACAAATATTGAAAAGAAATGGAGTTTCTAAGAAGTACATACATACATGTATTGTAAATCAACCCAATGTAACCATCTGATAGAGAAAAAATGAAATTCTGAAATCTATGCCTTGTTCAACAACAGTATGTCTGGTACTAGACCTGGTGCTTCACGAATTTGCTAGAAAATATAATGTAAGACCAACACTTTTGTTTCTCAGTCACACATGGGTAAAAATAAACATCTAAAACAACAAATATTGAAAACAAATAGAGTTTTCTAACAGTATAAATAGAGAAGCAAAAATATATATTTAACGAGCATTACCTCAAGAGGAGGTGATTCTGAAGCAAGGTATTTTTATTCTCTATGAACAAGAAAAAGACAAAGTGAAAGAGAATGGGGTGCATTACTTTCGAACCCATTTTGCATTTCTCTTTATCAAGAAAAAAGTGAAAAAGATTTGGATACTTTGCTTACGAACCACCTGGTATTCTCTTCAACAAAAAGACGGATAAAGTGAAAGAAAATTGGATGCATTGCTACCCAACCCCAAATTCTCAAGGCACAATCATGGCTTGAGCCATCCTTATTCGTTCGTTGCATCACATTATTTCACGGTACAAACATCACAATTAGAATTGATAATCTATTTCGAACAATAGTAGGCCTACTATTAGTCGTAGCATATAAATTTTGTAAGGATTTATTTTGATAGTGTTTTTGAAATTATTGAATACATTTTTAGTAATTAAAAATGTTTTTTTTTTACTTCCAATTACAATTAAATGGAATCAAACTATGAACCAGCCTAATCCTAGTAACCCATTTTCCAACCTGGTATCATAAGCTATCAGAATGTCCATATGCAATGCACATCTAGCAAGACCATTATTTCTATGGTAATTTTTAAGAAACTCCTTCAAAAGCATACTATTGTCTCCAATTCGCCTGCCTGCGAAGAAAGCAAATTAAGAGTTGCTCACAATGGTTCCTTAACTAAAAATATGTGATCGTTGGTCCTTTAACTTATCAAAATGTGCAGCTATGGTTATTTTCGTCCACAATGTTAGAACTTGCGTCAAAATGAGACACGTGTCATTCATGTGAGGCTGAATCAAGAGGCAAATAAGAAAAATCAAATGAGAAAATTGTTGCAATGGTCGCTCAACTCTAACCTAATTGGAGAAATGGTCCCTCAATTTTAACCCAATTAGAGCAACGGTCCCTCAACTTTAACACAATTGTTACAATGGTCATTTAACTATGACTCATTTTGACGGAGTAGACGAAAAAAAACCGTAGTTGTACATTTTACTGAGTTAAATGACGAATGGTTGTGCATCTTTAGTTGAGGGACCAACGTTTTAATTGGGTTAATATTGAGGGACCATTGTTACAATTTTGTTGACAAAATGGGGCCAAGGGTTACAGAAGGTGGTGGTAACAAGCAGAAAATGGTCTTCTTTTCTTCAGCGAAGAACAATTATTCATGAGTTGTTTGTGAGTTAAAAAATTACGTTATCCCTATGTTAATAGCATGGACGTACCTTTGCATGTGAGTTAAAAATGGACTAAGATTCGCTTCCTCCTATTTTCATCCCCTTCTCTCACATTCTCTTATTTTGTCTTTCTCTTGTTATAAAAAATTAATATAAGATGTTGACGTAGCTTAACCATGACCGTTCAAATAGGAGAAGATGGAAGATGAGGGAAAAAAGTGAGGAAAGGGAATCCTACTCCGTTAAAAATTGCATTTCTTTCCTTTCTTCTGTTCATCGTCCCTTTTTGCCCTCCCTCTCTACAACTATTTTCCATCGCCATCTTAAAGCCATTAAGGAAAATCCTAAACTAGCAAATCTCAAAGCCATTTCTATAAAATCTCAATTGTACGCCAAAGGTCTTGCCTTTTGCTTCCTAGAAATCCTTTTTCCAGTTTTAGAAGCTTGGTTAAAACTTTTCATTCAAACTGATCCAATCAGAGCTTTAAAATCTAAAAACTCAGAAAAATGTTTTGCGGATGGAAAATGAGACAGAGGAGAGAGAAGACGGAATGTAGGTCGGGTGAAAAATATAGACTGAAATGACAAGTAACTGAAAAATAACATAACTTTTACTTTCGAATATGAAACCTCACGAACTTTACCAAAAAGTTTAAATCCTAGTTATTACAACGAAAGCTGTCTTCCAATTATTCTCTCACTTGAAATTTTTTATTATTTTAAAACACGTAAATCAAAATTAGTATCAAATTAACTATGCACGAGTCATTATTTTAAAAACAATTACACAAAATCACTCTCTTTTTGCCACTCCATTTCATAATCTTATTATTTCTGTTCGGCCTGGACTTGTCCCTCGCACAGCTCCCCGGTTCTCTTGGCTGTCGGCAAGGTTTGCTGCAATATGAGTTTGCTGTTAGTTTGAAAGGTGCCTTTGTAGGGCCTTTGCTAGGCCTTAAGGTTCACAATCAAAACTAATATAGATCTGAGCGTGCTACTGTTATCTTTGTATAATAGATTATCTTTATTGGTTATTTACTGGTTCGACTACTTGCGCCACAAGTTACTTTAAAGTTCTTGATCTTGTTGGATTGTCACATACGAGTTAAGTCTGCATAAGGTTCTTTTTCTTGTCTTGTAAACAAGGACTTTTACTTATAATATTGTATGTCCAAAATGAATGGGGTTCAAGGCCCTTCCAACCATTTCTTTAATCATAGTTAACGTTTTAAAGAAACAAGGTTCATTAGTTTAGCTAGTTATGATCATAGATGAGACTTTGAGTGAAAAACCTCATAATTTTAAGATACAATCCAATTGTAGTATGAAAAAAAATTCACATTGTGGTATTTTGGATGTTGGAATCGTCAGTTCACTAAAACGACACTTATATAAGAAAAAGACAAGGATTGAGCTTTCCAGGTTCTTCTTCTTTGCGATGGTGGCTCCACAAGTCAGGCCGACACCGAGCTCTGCGATGGTGGGCCCTGTAAATCGTGGTTGCCATATTGCAGAATCCATAAAAAATTTCTCAGCGAAAACGCACGTATGACCTATCATCTTAATATTTTCTCATAGTGCTTATCAATATGAACGCGTGAGTGTAAGCATAATGAAAATCAGAGCTAAAATGAAGATTTCACAGCACTACAAAGTTTAAGGATAGTATAATAATTTTGTATTACCATGGCTGATTACCTTATGCTGTCAGTTTACCTTTATTTTTCATTTCTATTTCAAATTATTTTATTTCTTTTCCTTTTCATTTTGTTTCTTTTTATTTAAATATGTGGATCTCTAGAAGCAATCGATATGGCAACATCGCGAACTATGTCATGTATTTTTGTAGTCTCACTCCTGCCACCATCTAGTAACAAAAACCTTCTTTTTAGTTGGTCAACCAAAGAATGCACTCTATTTCTTGCATCTTTCAAAGTAACGATGCTGCTAAAATATCCTCGACCCCACCCATATCGAACCAAATACTCAATTTGAATATTATAATCGTCTGGAAATAAACAACAAAGTAAAAGACATGACCTTGCTTCATCACTCTCCAAGCCATCATAACTCAATTTTATGCTAGAATAAACTTTGCTGTCCACTCCAGGGATGTTCACTGGGTTAGAATTTCGCAACTGATTAAGGGCATCTTCCCATGCATGCTTCTTTTTCTTTTCTAGGGCTTTTCCAACAGTTACAATAGCAATAGGTAAACCTCCACATTCCTTCGCAACATCTTTTGGAGTGGAATGTAAATCAGGATCATCGAAGGATTCACCCACCATTTCTCTAAAGAGCTCCTGTGATTCTTCTGTTGTTAAAGTCCGGACTTCAATAATTTGTTGACTTCTCATCTCGTTGCAGACTTCCAAATTCCGTGATGTCAACAAAATTTTGCACCCTTTATTAGTATGTTCGTAAGGAAGTCCTATAGCCTTAAAATCAAGCTCTGTCCATACATCATCTAATACAATCAGGATCCTCCTTATTGCCACGAGTCTCCCATATAGCTTTAGTGCTCTTACAGATTCGGAATCCTCATCAAGTTTCAGACCTATTTGGCCTGCAATTTCCGACTAGATCATCCTGGTACTTGGACTTTGAGACACAGTTGCCATTACGATTTCGCCAAACAGGTTCAGTTCTGCCAATCTTGTGATGATTTCTTTCACCATTGTGGTTTTACCCACACTTCCCATTCCACAGATCCCGATCAGTCTTACTTCTTCCCTCTTCAAACCCTCTATCACCTCATTGATCTTTGCCATTCTGGACTTAAAATCTTTAAAATCTTCTTTGAATGTTGACCATATCTTTCGTGGAGGTGCAGGATGGGCCACATTTACAAACGTTCCTTTGTTTTGGAGCTGAAGAACATGCTGTGTAATCTTATAGGCTTTCCGACTCAAGCTCCATCGATACACACATCGCCCTTTCTTATTAATTTCATCCTCAAAATGCGACACTTTTTGGATCATGTCGTTCACATTCTTTAGCCAACTCTGAACATCGGGTTTGATATTTTCACCGTTCCTTTGGGCAGCATCGACCCATCTTTGCACTCCATCTTTCTTGTCAAAAAGCTTTTTTATCTCACCCTTAACACTTTCAAGGTTGGAATGGTAATTAATCGAATAGCCAAACTCTCTTCCTAATGGTGTGACCAAGGACTCTCCAATTTTTGAGGCAATTGCAATTATAATTTCCATGTCCTTCTGAAATCAAAGACTACGGCTGGAATGCTACTCTTTGTTGCTGGCTTTTGTAAGTCTCGCGCTCAGTGCTCTAATGCCTAAACCAAAGAAGCACCCCAACACAACATCAATAATCATTATTTTTGTCTTCTTTAAATCTAAATTGTATTATCACTTAGTACTACGGTTTAATCCTCTCATGAGCCTTTTCTCACACGTCACTCTCTCTCTTTCCACTCACTTTCTATGCACATGTTTGTGGCATAGAAAACAATAAAAAATTATAAAGAATTGAATGCATGGAAACACATGTGTACAATAAGCAACACTATTCACTTTACAAATTTTCCTCAAATTAATAGTGAAAATATTATGCAAGATTAGTAACCTGTCCGTTTTTTCTTCAAGTAATTCGTCTGATTTTTCTTTGGATAAATAGTAACAAACTATTAAATTGAAAGTTGAATAACAACGACATGGAAAACAGGGTCAAACATGTAATTTTACTGTGCAACAAAGAAAGGAACTTGAAAGCTGGGCAGCAAAAGAGGGGCAAAACCATCCTTTCATTGTTCGTGAACAGTGCTCTCTCTCATAAGATGAACAATGATTTTCTACTTGGTTTTGGTATATAGATAATTTATGCGTTCATAACGATGAGTACTGCCTAACTATAGTAAAAAATAAGACAAATTAAGCACTGGCTCAAACGTTCATGTAAAATTCCATTAAACCCAACAAGATCAGTTTTGTCATTTTGTATTCTCTTTAACAAGAAAAAGACAAAGTGAAAGAGAAATTGATGCATTGCTTACGAACCCCAAATTTTCAAACGACAATTCATGGCTCGAGCCATCCTCACTCTCTCGTGGCACTACAATTTACATCAATTCACGGTAGAAACATCACAATTAGAGTTGCGCATTTTATTTTTTATCATTGTGTAAAAATATCTCTAAAAAAATTATTCTTTTGTTTTCGGTGAAACAACTAATCTCATTAAAGATAAAACACATTAAAGTATCATTTGCTAAAAGCACACTAAAGTAGAATAAGGAAACAAGCTTCAAAAGTGAGGTAAAATTTATTCATTTTGAGGTTGTTTCGTTATGCAAATTGAATGAATATTTTTAAAAATAGTGGTGTTATCAACACATTTTTTTTTTTTCTCTTTAACACATCTTTACTAATTTTTGTCCTTTAAAATAATGTTTTTTAGCCAAATTAAAACTGCATAAGGAAACTCAATTAGGAAACTCAATACATCAAATTAACAATGCAACTGCTATAATTTTACTTTTTGCATGTATCAATACATTCAATGCACACATTCTCGTATGGGATTTCCTCACGTGACTCACTCATACAACGATATTTTACATTAATTTAATTATACACAACATCCAAATCAACATTACATATGATATTAATCTCAGCTAAAAGCAACACAAACACACCCCTATCTCATACATTTAAATCACACAAAGAGACAAACTTTTCACATTCCCACAGACCAAACGAAAGCCTGATTTAACGGAAGAAAAATTTGGAACAAATTTTTAAAAGCCAACAGACTTAAAATAAACAATGGTCTTTATGTATTGTGTGATGTAGTAGTGGTGGTTGTTATCATTCAATCAATAATGATCCATTTTAGATGGACTAGCTGTAAACACGAAAAATTCCTGAAACAAGAGACAAGAAAATCGTGTACAAAATATATTTTTTGTATTAATGATTTTGGGGTTACAATCTCTTTGTAATTTGATCCTCTGATTCTATCTTCGTAGGATGTGGGTTTGTGGATGAGTTGTTGATCCAAATGGCCGTCGGGACATGATCTAAGGATGCACAGTTGATGAATGGATCTTCAAGGGGCGTTGGGCTTGATCTTAAAGAATGGGTGTATGAGTTTGTTAAGATTGTTGATCCAAAGGGCCGTTGGGGCTTGATCTTAGGATGCACGGATGATGAATGATGAACACTTTCTTCAAGGGGCCATCGGGGCTTGATCTTGAGTTGGTTGGATGAGCGGATCTTCAAGGGCTTTTGGGCTTAATCTTGAAGAACGATTGGATGTGTGGATTTGTTGAGGTTGTTGATCCAAAGGGCCGTTGGGGCTTGATCTTAGGATGAACGGATGATGAACGATGAACACTTTCTTCAAGGGCCGTCGGGGCTTGATCTTGAGTTGGTGGAAGTTCTTCAAGGGCCGTTGGGGCTTGATCTTGAAGGGGGATTTGACGAAGAACGAAGAGTGCTTTCTTGATCCTTCGGGATTTGCTTGAGAGCTTTAGAGCTTCAATGCTTCAAGGTTTTGGTGTAATGTAAATTTCTCTTCCTTTCTTCCTTCCTTCCTTCTTTCTTCCTTCTTTCTTCCTTCTTTCTTCCTTCTTTCTTCCTTCCAAAATGAATGCCTTGGCTTCCTATTTATAGAATTCCAAAACTTGATTTTTGGATTTAAATAATCAGATGAAATAAATCATTTCTGCCAGGTATTGACACGTGTCATATTTGATGACTTTTCCAATTTATTTCGATTTTTCGTTGAATCACACGCTACATGTAAAATTTATGTGACACCTGAACGTTGAAATTTTAATTATTGGTCAACATTCATTTCATCGAAATTTTGATGTCTACAAATGCCCCCACTTCAAGGCGCGTCATAGACATGTGCTTGTCACGTGTAGAAGATGCGTTTTGAAGTCCCTTAATGTAGATGTCAACCCAAGGGCCGTCGAGGCTTGATCTTGAATTGGGCTGGAAATTTCTTCAAGGGCCATCGAGGCTTGATCTTGAATTGGGCTGGAAATTTCTTCAAGGGCCATCGAGGCTTGATCTTGAGTTCGACTTGAAGATTTTCTGGTTTCCTCCAATCGTTGATTTTCCGCAGGCTTACTCTTGAACTGGGCTGGAGGATTCTTTTGGTCTCCTCCGAAGGTCTGAACTTACTCCTTTTATCTGGAGTTGAATTTGATTCAAGGGTGGTGAACACTTGATTTTGAATCGGGCTTGTGATTTCTTCAAGGGCCATCGAGGCTTGATCTTGAACTGGGCTGGAGAATTCTTTTGGTCTCCCCCTATCATTGATTTTCCTTTGTGCTACTCTTGAACTGGGTAGCATGATTCAGACACATGGCAGGCAAGCACTAGGTGGAAGTGATGACCTGTTTCTTTGTTCAATCTCTCCAATTCGTATTGAAGAGGGTAGATCGGAAGACTGACTCCAAGTGCCGTCTGATTGCTCTTTTCACTTTGCCATGCGAGTAAGAACAAGGACAAAGGAAAGGACATGGAGAAAGCATGATATGAGATACCTTTGCTTTTGAAGAAGCAGCGAATGAATCAACATATATATTTGTTGTGCTTATCTCCACATGCTTTGATGTATCATTTTCACTTGCCTTACTTGCTCCTTTTGCAGAAGTGGTATTTCCTTATGTAGGTTTGGCATCTTCTCTTGTAGTATTTGTTCCTGATGCAGGAATGGAATGCAACCTTTGCATTTAAATGGTGCTTCAAAACATTACTTCTCAGCGACGATGAGTACTCGAGAGCAATGCAAGGTAAGCAACCAGGCAAAGGTTCCAGGCAATTAGTTCCAGGTCGGAAGTTTGATTTCAGGTTCCGACTGATAACTCTATTTCCCCTTGTCCTGCAGGTAAGAGCAAGGGTAAAGGAAAAGACAGGGAAAAAGCATGATATGAGATACCTTTGCTTTCGCCCTTGATGATATGAGATACTTTTGCCTTGGTGTCATTTGTTTGCAAGGGTATTCCCGGAGAGGAAGAAAACTGAGCATTTTGAGATGCTTTGCTGGGAGTGTACTCTCGGAGGTGAGGAAGAGTTGGGCATTTTTTTTTTTGTTTGCAGGTCTGCCTTGCCATAAAAGATGAAGATCGACATATATAGGGATTTCCCAATAGAAAGTGGTGGTATTGTTCTTTTACCCTTGTCGACAAACGTTTTGATCCCGCAAATCCGGCTTTTTGAAATAGTGACGACTCTTCGATCTTTGAATACGCCTCTTTGATTTCTGAACGACGCCTCTTCGATTTCTGAACGGGCGCCTCTTTTGACAAAGCTGCACGCGTTTTCTGAAAAGCAGAGAAAACGTCGCTGAACTTTGCGCTTGTCGGCTAAAGATGTGTAGCTGCGATGATGACTTCCACGTGATCTTTTGACAAAGTGGCACCCGTGCTCTGAAAAATCGAGAAAGCGTCGCCAACCTCCACATGTTTTCAACTTTGTCGGAGATCTTTTGACAAAGTTGAACGCGTTTTCTGAAAAGCCGAGAAAGCGTCGCCTAACTTACGCCGAAAAATCCAGCTTTTGAGATTTGCAGAGCGATGTCTCTTCACTTTTGAATAAGCGGCCCTTCGATTTCTGAACCCACGCCTTTTCGATTTCTGAGCAAGCGCCTCTTCGATTTCTGAGCAAGCGCCTCTTCCTTTTTATAGAGGTATTGATCACCTCTAACATGCACACTTTGAAGGTTGCTCATTCCTGAAAATCATCTCCGGCCTTTTGAGTTTTAACTCCATCCACCCATCTCTTTTAACACCTTTGAAAAATGGCTAACCCATCGAACCTTAGCTTAGAATTGAGTCTCAGCAGTGATCCGGTTGGGCCGCGTCAAGGTAATGTATGGTGCCCGTCTTTCTTATCTCCTAACGGTCCTCTTACAGGTGAAGACTCAGTGATGCAGGATGCAACAACAGCTACAATAGTAGCTAGGAACCTCCTCACACCAAAAGATAGTAGGCTGCTTTCAAGACGGTCCGATGAGTTGGCCGTTCAAGAGTCCCTCGCTCTTAGTGTTCAGTGTGCGGGCTCTATGTCCAACATGGGCCAACGCCTGCTTGCTCGGTCCTGTCAGGTGGAATCATTGATGGCAGAGGTGGAAAATCTTAAGCAGGAGATCAAACAGCTTAAGTACGAGAATAGAAGTTTGCATGTGCTTGCAAATAACTATTCGACAGGCATGAAGAGGAAGCTTGATGAGATGCAAGAATCTCAAGGTCGAATTCAAAGCGACCGTCAAAGGCTTGCGTCTTTCTTCCAGAGACACCTTTTTCCTGCATCATCTAGCGTTCCACCAAGCATTGGGGCCTCGAATGATCTATCTTCGATGCCTCTCGCTTCTATGCCTCTTGCTCCGATGCCTCCCGCTCCTAGAGTGTTGCCACATAGTGGGGCTTCACGTAAACAACCTTTGTGAAGGCTCCATCTTTCTCTTTCTTTGTTAGATACTTTTTTTTTTTTTTTTTTTTTTTCGTACTTGTAATTTTTCGAAAATCAATGAACATACTTCGTTTTATTTAGTGTATTGTGCTAAATACAGAGAAAACATGTACATCACCAAGATTTTTTTTTTTCCCGGTGGCACTGATCCACCAAAGTTTTTTTTTTTTTTTTTTTTTTTTTTTTAACTTTCATCATTACTTCCCAACATCATCATTTCATTTTACTTTATTTTATTATTTTTTATTATTTTATTTTATATATATATATTTTTTTTTTATTATTTTTTTCTTCTTTCGATGGCATTGATCCACCAGAGTTGTTTTTTTATTTTTTTTATTTTTTATTTTTTTATTTTTTATTCTTTATTTTCATCATTACTTCCCAACATCATCATTTCATTTTTTTATTATTCTTTTTTTCTTCTTTCGGTGGCATTGATCCACCAGAGTTGTTTTTTTATTTTTTTTATTTTTTTGTTTTTTTATTTTTTTTATTTTTATTTTTTTATTCTTTACTTTCATCATTACTTCCCAACATCATCATTTCATTTTACTTTATTTTATTATTTTATTATTATTTTATTCTACATCGTCATTTTTTTTTCTATATAAAGGATCTGTAAGAGGCTGCCAAACCGTCGAAGAATCCAAGAACGCATAAATTGTCTGCTTTGCTTGACTCAGTCTCCACGGGCCTCAAATTGCTACAAAACTTCCATTGATGGCACATGCAGAAGGCGGTTTGGTAGCTGGTGCTGTTTTTGAAAGATGCTTCCCAACATCATCATTGCTACCTCTTTTTTATTAAGGTGCTTCCCAACATCATAATAATTTTTTTTTTGTATTTATTTATATATATCGTGATCTGCAACCCAACATAATCATTATTATTATTATTATTATTATTATTATTATTTTTAGGTGGTGATCTGCAAGGCTGAGGCTGCCAAACCGACGAAGAACCCAGGAACGCATAAATTGGTGGTGTAGAAAGAGTGGTGTTGTGCAAAGATTGCAAAGGGATTTTGCTGTGTAATGCCTTTTGGTCAGTCTTCCCTTGGTAGTGACGTTGCCGTGCCTCTTGCCGCTGCTTGGAGCTTGTTGCAGTATGTCACTTTTACCGTGTGGGGTTATGCAAAAGACTGCAGCGAGTTTATGCTGTGTAGTGCCTTTTGATCATAATTTTCCTCGGTGGTGACGTTGTTGTGCCTCTTGCTGCTGCTTGCTACACCGTCATCGCTACACTGTTCGCTGCACTGTTATTGCACTGTCTATTGTCCTGCTGTTCAAGTTTTGTGGCTGTTTTTTGCTTTGTTGCGGTCATGGTATTTTTCAAATGTTTTAAGAGCAACACCATCACCATTCTCGCGAAGGAAGGTGATTCGCAAGATAGGGGAACAACGCTGAAGATTTACACCCCACTGACTGGCCTTAAGGCGCTTGCTCTTCCTACAAAAGACAACTACATGCATATTAAGTCATGGTCTTCTGAAGTATCTTGGAAGGTGGCAGACTTTGTTCGATCAAATACGGAGAAGGAGGCGTGCACACTGGGGATTCTTATCTTGAACCCTTCGCACCATGCTCGTGACAATCATCCGGCTTCGTTTAAGCTTCTCAGAGATCACATTCGCAGTGGAGCTATGGCTTGGAATGATGTCTTGTCGACTACCGGAGAAGCTGTTTTTGCTGAGTCTTATTGGGAGTGGCTTGAAGATGTCTTGGGCCGATCTAAACATGTGCTTACTAGCGTGGGCCTTTACCATGCCGTGTACGCATCTTTGTTTAGTTATGATCTCCATCATTCTGTCCTTCATGCGTTCTTCGAGCATTGGTGTTCAGCGACTAACACGCTTCATACAGCTCAAGGAGAGATGTCAATTTCACTTTGGGATCTCCACAAGATAGGGGGATTGCCAATCCAAGGCAAATTTTATGACGAGGTCGTTCCTAGTGCGGAGGAACTTTCTCTCTGCAACAACCGAGGATTGCCTGCAAGTTGTCGCTGTTTATTTTGGGCATATCACAAGCTTTCCCAAGATGCTCGAGGTGAATCAGGCGTGAAGATTTCTTCATGGATCCGCTTCTGGTATTGGGAGGACGCAAGGTACAAGAAGTCTTCGAAGAGAAGAAGTTGCAACAAAACCACTAAGCCAAAGGGAGACCCATATCCGTCTGGTGCCATTGGTTCAGCTAGGCGTCGTTCCCCTGCCTAGTTGAGAGCGTTTGAGGACCTTGGCATAGCACCAGAGCATGTGGAAGAATCTTACCTAGCTGCTTTCTTAGCTTGTTGGCTTTGTAAGTTTGTTTTTCCAATCGGCGACGTCAACTTTGTTCGTCCTGGGGTTTTCAAAGTTGCTAGCAAGATGGCTGCAGGTGAATCTTTCAGTCTTGCTATCCCGGTTTTGGCCAATATTTATAACGGCTTGAGTGTTGTTTCGAACTCGGCAAACACTGCAGATCGTGATGCGGTTTTTCCCTACCACTATGTGTATGGTTGGTTGGGTGAGTACTTCGGCACTCATTTTTTTTCTTCAACTCTAAACAAGTCAGGGCCTTTGATGACGAAGTATTCTGGCGTGCTTTCTTCGAAGAGCCTCGATGATTCCCAAGCGCAAGCACTGTTTAGAAGCTGCAAAGGCTTGAAGATGGACTATCTGGCGAGAGTTGGCTCAGTGCGGCGAGACATCATGGACGATTCGCATCTTCGCTTCTCAGACTTATCTTACCTTATAAGTCTTCGCTCAGGGTATGTTTCTTTGCGGCAAGAAGATCGATGCATTGTTCAACCGTATAGTCCCCACCGTTTCAGCAGGCAATTTGGTTTTGTCCAACATATGCCAGGCAAGTTGAAGGAAAAAAACCAATTAGACTCCTTGCAAGCCGTGTATATGCATTGGGAGTCTTGTACCCGTGCATGTACAAATGCTTCTATCACCCTGCCGGCCAAAGACGAGTTCAAGAGTAGTCCAGTAACCCGTGCTTACGTAAGTTGGTGGTCAAAGGTATATTATGAGAATTTAGGGATGGCAAATGGTACCAATTCTTCTCATTCACACCTTAATGTATTGAAGGAGGGGTGCTCTGTGGTTCCTGCACAACTGATATCTTTTGATTGCGCGAGTGCTGCTACTTTGCAAGATAGACCAGTGGTTTTAGCCCCTCAACGCCCACGCTTGTCTTCTCAACATCTGGATGTATCTGAAGAGGCTGGTGATGAAGTTGATTCGCACGAAGATGGACTTGTTTTGCGGCAGGGTCAACAAGTTTTAAACAAGCGACGTCTTGAAGGCGCTCAGGCCGATAGCGATGTCAATTTTCGTCATAAGAAGAAAGAAGTGTTTAGGCTCCCTCAACTCGATGGCAGTGTGTCATTTGAGAAAGACGTATGCATCTTCTTCTCTCTTATGACTTCTTCTGCTTTCATTGTTCTAGCTTTTGTTTCTAACAACTTTCTTTGTTTTCTTTAGGTTGGGCCTTCTTGTTCTTTTGACTTGGTAACCACAGGTATTTATTCTTATGCGGAGATGCTATTTGGGGGTGACCTACCTACAGGCGAGGAAATTGGGGATCCACCAGGTACAGAGCTTATTCCAAGTTTGTCAAGTTTCCCAAGTTTGCCGTGTGTAGGTGGAGGCATGCAAGATCCCGTCATGCATTCTATGCCTTTGCCAGCTAGCTCTGAGATCTCTCTGAGAGGGCCAAACCTCAGTGGTACTGAGCAGCTTATTCATCGCATCAATCTTCGTGCGGCAATGGATATCAAGAGCCATATTGAGGGGAGGATTTTGAAATGCCCGTTGGAGGACCTTACGTTGCTTAAGGAAGACTTGTCGAAACTTATTTCTGTAATTGACAATCTTAACATTGATTCTTCATCCTTAAAGATCAAGATTGCTGAAATTATGGCCGCCTCAACTGGGTATTCTTCCTTGCGTGTTATTTCCTTGAAGAAGTTGAGTCCAGATGTTAGAGCTCACCAACTTGCTGCAATAGACTTGTCACTAACCCAAGCCCGGTCTTCTCAGCAAGCTGAAGGAAAATTTGTGAAAAACATGTTCATTTAAGCAACATCAATAGCATGCAATTAACAATTAAAGGCGGAATCATGCTTGTATGCACTTAAAACAAAACATTTACCCATGAAATTCAAAGCCTAGTAGATAGGTGAACCAAGACTCAACTCAAAACAAAATGAGTTGAGAAATCAATACCTTTGTAGATTCCTCTTTGCATAAGCAAAGGCTAATCACCCAAAGAGAGGGCCTTCATTCCTTGCATCTTGGATCCATGGATTTGGATGGATGAAAAGGTTTCTCCAAGTTCCCAAAATTGAGAACCTCTAAGTCTCCACACCAAGGTATATTGTAGAAGAAATGAGTGACCTAGAGGAAGTAAGATTGCTAGCTATTCCCCTCTAGATTGGCCGAAATTTTAGAGAGAAAGGAGAGCTTGTGTTCTCATCCTTTCCCCCAAAAATAACCCTTAGTAAATTTTAGGCTATAAAGTCCTTTATATAGTCCCTTCAAATAAGTGACCTAATAGACCAAAAGCCCTATTCTTTTACACATGGCTAGCCTATAGGTTTATTGGGCTTTCAAGCCCTTTGTTTTATTCAAGTTGTCATACAACTTGAGTTAATGGGCTTGACATTCAAATCCTATTGGGCCTTGCGGCCCAAAACTAACCCGAGGTCTTTAACGAACTTATTCGTTTGATTAATTAACATATTAATTAATCCTAGCCTTAGATAAATAATTAAACCATTTAATTATTCTTACTCATCTCCGTTGAATCTTCAATCTCTACCTTACACGGTGTACGATCCATTAGGTTCCTTTTAGCGAGGCAGTGGGCGATTCAAACTCTTTCAAATCGATTGTGAATTGAAACTTACTTTCAATTCTCCCGTTAGTGATAATACACTTTTAGGGTTTCCACAAACCATGAGTGACACCTAGCAGCATATCATGGTTACCCAAGCTAATCAGAAGAGGTGGAGAACCTATTCAGTTTAGGATTACAAATGCAATACGGTCTTTCTCTAATACAATACTCTTGACCACATTGTTTGGTTTGATAGTTTATTCATGTCTACTATCCAATGTGAATCTTGTACTTATATGATTACCTTGAATGTGATCTGGAACGCATTCCAACATCTCATTCATACTCTGGCCAGAGATTCTAAATCATATCATAGAGTATTCTCCCTCAAACAGTTTGAAGGTTAGAGATCCCTTGTTGCGCATTCACTTGCCTCCATGGCTAAGTGGCTTAACCCCAACGATGCCGTGGACACCCTGATAGAGTGACTTTGACATAATCAAAGATTAAGGACCTAACCACAAGACAACTGTGATGCCTCAGGTCAAAAGACTAATTTGCATTATCCCAACCATGAGTTCTCATGTGACATGAATATGAGAACTCTTCGTTGATCGTGTTTAGTGAACTCATTCTCTATTGAGCACCTACGTACTTGTCTTGATGTCACACACACCAATGACTCGAGACTAGTCACTCTCCCTGAGAGAAGACATAGCACGTACTGATCTTAACGGACTGTCAATGCCCAATTGACAATCCTATGATCAGGAACGTTTAGGATGTGTCAACGAAAGAATGGTCTCATGAATCTAACTTCTTTAGATCGCATTCTTCCAATCACATATTCCTTGGACTTATCGTTTAAGCATATAACATTTATATGAGACGGCTCAAACAATAATGTTTGCCCTTTACATTTAAACTACATTAGTTTGAAATGAACTACATTAGTTTGAAATGTCCGTAAAGTATCATCATATGATTGGTTTTAGGGCACATTTCCAACACAAGCTGCTTCGGGAGATTATCAATCCACAGAGACTTTTTTAGCTTCAGTCCAGGTACGTTTAGATATGTTGATGCGAGAACAAGAACAGCTGGGCATCGAGGCATCAAAACTTGAAAGTGTTCTCGGGGAGCAGGGAGCTACACTTTCTCAATGCCAAGAGGAGATTTCACGCCTAGAACAAGAGAAAGACATGGCTATAGAGTTGCCCATCCTGTCTCTCACCGAGGTAGAGACTTTGAAGGCTTTGGAAGGCTTGCTTGAAGACCGCCTTCTTAGTTTTAGGGACATAGTTTTCAAGTAGTGTCTTCTGCCTTTTTTCTTTTGTAATCAGACTTTTTCCTTTAAAGAAATAAAATGTTTGCTTTCTTGAGTTTGCTCTTTATTCTTCAAAGTGTTTTTTTTTTTTTTTGATGTGACTGTACTTAAAGTTTTGAAGTTTCAAGTTGCCTACGTACCCTTGGTTGAGGAGGGATCAAGTCATGACGTAGTTCAAATGAGTGATGGTTTTAATGGTGATTTTGCCGTACACAGTTTATGCTCTTGCGGGCCAGGAGCATGGTGCGTTTACTTTAGGGGTAGTAGCGCTTCAAAAATCTGTCGTTGATGGGGTCGATCTTCAACCCGTCTTCTGCCATGATTAAGTATGCGCCATTGGTGTAGATCTCTTGTATCACGTAGGGTCCATCCCACTTTGATGTGAACTTGCTTTTTGTCTTATGAGTTGTAATGATGGGCCTACGCAATGCCAGCACGAGATCTTCGGCTTGGAAAGACCTTGGGCGGATTTTCTTGTTGAATGCCTTGGATAACCGTGCTTGGTAGCATTCCAAGTGTTGTTGAGCTTCGAGCCTTCTCTCATCCAGCGCTTCCAACTCCTGAAGGCGCAACTTTGCATTTTCTTCATCAGTCAAGCCTTCTTGTATAGCCATCCTTAGTGAGGGGATTTGACTTTCGAGCGGTAGAACAGCTTCTACGCCATATACAAGAGAATAAGGTGTAGCTCGGGTAGGAGTCCTATGTGTAGTCCTATATGCCCAAAGTGCTTCACTTATTCTTTCATGCCAGTCTCTCTTTGTTCGGCCGATTACCTTTTTTAGGAGGTTGCACAGCGTATTGTTGAATGCTTCTGCGAGACCGTTGGCCGGAGCATGATACATGGAAGACTTGTGCTGCTTGAACTTGTATTTGTCGCAAAGCTCGTCCACGAGTCGGTTGGAGAACTGCTTTCCGTTGTCAGTGATAATATAGCGAGGCACCCCATATCGGTGGATGATATGCTCCTTGATGAAACGAACAACAGTTTCCTGTTTTACTTCCCTTAAAGGTATGGCTTCAGCCCACTTGGAGAAGTAATCTGTTGCAGCTAGGATGTAAGCTTCCCCTGCAGATGACTTTGGCGTAATTGGTCCTACAACGTCCAATCCCCATGCGTCGAACGGCCATGAAGCAACTGTATGGTGTAATGGTTCAGGCGGTTGATGTATGAAGTTGGCGTGGAATTGGCAGGCTTGGCACCTTTTGGCGTGTTCCAGGCAGTCCTTCACCATACTTGGCCAGTAGTAACCCATTCTTTTAAGCCGAAAATGTAGCTTTGGTCCAGACTAATGTGCCCCACACACACCTGAATGTGCTTCTTCCATAGCTTGATTAACTTCTTCCTCACCTAGGCATCTCAGGAGTACTCCTTCAAAAGAGCGTCGGTAGAGTGTTCCTTTGTAGTAAAGGAAGCGAGGTGCTCGTCGACGTATTTCGGAACGGTGTCTAAGATCATCTGGAAGCTTTCCGTGCTCTAAGTAGTCGATCAACGGCTGTCTCCACTCTTCAGCATCGACTGGAAGTATTGAGATGACATTTGTATCATCTAGTGACATTTCATTAACGAGCGGAATCACCCACCTTTGGCAAACTGGCACGTCTGCAACTTCATCTTTTCCTAGTGTCATACTCGAGGCTAGATTGGCGAGAGTGTCTGCCATTTGATTTTCCTTTCTTGGCACATGTTCCAGTGTCACAGCTTCGAACTTTCGTAGCAGTTGGGTCGCTAGCCGGAAGTATGGGACGAGATCATCTTTCCTCACCTCATATTCAGTTAAGAGTTGATTGATTATGAGCTTGGAATCGCCATAAACCTCAAGAGCTGTGACTTCCATGTTGATCGCCATTTGGAGCCCGATTATCAATGTTTGGTACTCAGCAACATTGTTGGAGTATAGCTCATTCAGTTGGAAGGAGTAAGGTAGTATTTGCCTTTGTTGCGTTATGAATACTACTCCTGCCCCCGCTCTGTCTGCTCGTGCAGATCCATCGAAGAACATCGTCCATGTCAGGAAAATATTGACGTAGAACACCTCTTCGTCAGGCAAGTCGTCTGAGATTTTCCAATCAGCCGGGATTGGATGATCGGCAAGGAAGTCTGCTAGCGCTTGCCCCTTGACGGCTTTAGCTGAGACGTAGATGATCTCATATTAATTAAGAAGCAAAGCCCATTTAGCGAGTCGCCCCGTCAAGACTGGCTTAGACATAATGTATTTGACAGGGTCGGCTTTAGCAACCAAGTGGATGGTGTAAGCATGCATGTAATGTCTGAGTTTCTGAATGGCAAACACCAAAGCGAGGCACATCTTTTCTATTGGGGAATAGTTCAACTCAGCGCCGGTAAGAGTCCGACTGAGGTAGTACAGTGCTCCTTCTTTTTGGGATTCATTCTCTTGCGCCAAGAGTGCTCCGATTGAATTTTCCTGAGCAGCAATATACAATATGAGTGGTTTCTCGGGCACAGGTGCCCCCAGGACAGGTGGACTTGACAAATATTTCTTTATGCTTTCAAAAGCATTATGGCACGCTTTGTCCCATACTAATGGGACATCTTTCTTCATAAGGCGACTGAACAGTTGACAACGCCCTGCGAGGTTGGAGATGAAGTGTCTAATGAAGGCTAGCCGTCCTTGTAGACTTTTCAGCTCGTGCAGGTTTCTTGGCTCGGGCATGCTTTGAATGGCCTTGATCTTTGATTGGTCTACTTCAATACCACGGTGCTTGACGATGAAGCCGAGGAATTTTCCAGAGGTGACGCCAAACGCACACTTTAACGGGTTCATCTTGAGGTTGTATTTTCGCAACCTTTCGAACACTATTCGCAGATCCTTCAAGTGGTCTGATCTTTTCTTCGTCTTAACCACCACATCATCTACGTAACATTCTACGTTCTTGTGTAGCATGTCATTGAAGATTTTCTGCATTGCGCGTTGATACGTAGCTCCAGCGTTCTTTAGGCCAAAGGGCATCACCTTGTAGCAATAGATACCTTTTGGAGTACGAAAGGCTTTTAGCTCCTCGTCTTCGAGGGCCATGCGAATTTGATTGTACCCAGAAGAACCATCCATGAATGATAATGCCTCATGGCCAGTGGTTGCATCCATCATGATTTCAATGATTGGCAAGGGGAAGTCGTCCTTTGGGCAAGCATCGTTGAGGTCCCGAAAGTCTACGCAAACACGTATTTGTCCTGATTTCTTAAGGACAATGATGATGTTGGAGATCCACTTGGGTTATTGCACTTCTCGAATAAAGCCTGCTTCGATTAGCTTGTCGATCTCGACCTCAATTTGTGGGATAAGCTCAGATCGATAGCGTCTTTGAGTTTGCTTTATCGGTCGTGTTCCAGGTCTGACCGCAAGATGATGAACAGCGATGATAGGGTCCAGGCTGGGCATTTCTTTGTAGGTCCAGGCAAAGACGTCTTTGTATTCTAACAACAGCTGATAATACTTCTCTATCTCGTCTGTACTTAATAATGCACTTATGAAGATAGGCTTTGGTTCCTTGCTTGTACCTAAGTTGAGTTCCTTGAGATCATCGACTGTGGCTTGCCCCCCATCTTCGAGCTGTGGTGGTGCAGCAATGACATCTTCCTCGGGGATTTCGTCTTCTTTACTTTCTTGAACCGTGATATGGAAAACATCTTGGATCTCCTCTTCAGTGCTGTCTTCTCGAGCTTGTTGGCATAAGGATTGTCTGGTGTGGATGATAGTACGCCTTCTCACTTTCAGTGGTCCCTTTGTGTCGACCTCTAGGATTGCTTGGCGCTTCATCCTTGAAGGAATCAAGCTTCGAACGTCATCTTTTTCTCCTAACCCATCGAGCTTTTCTTCCTTTGGTGTTGTCTTCCTCTTTCCAAAAGGCTTCTCATTATCTTCAAATTTTTCTGAAGCTGATCGTCGCAGAGGAGAGATAACTGTGCTGCTTTGTTTCTTAAGCTTTAACAACCGTTCAAAAACAGAGTTTTGGGATGTTGGCGCGTTAAGCCTCTTGAAGACAGAGGTTTGGTCTTGACCACCAATGCGATTAAACACTGACGTTTTGGAGCTTGAATGGCTCATCCTATCGAAGACCGACGTCCGAGGGAAGGGTTTAGGCTCTTCTTGTTCTTGTTCAATGCTCACGCTGATGTGTTGAGCGCTAGTATTTTTCGCTTTGTTTGAAATCATCGCAGGTGCATTTGGTGCGAAACCAAGTCCGGCTTTGTTGTTGTCAACTCCGTAACCATGCTCCTTCAACTTCTTTTGAGTTTTGGTAAGGTTACGTTCTTCGTCATTGACGGTGTTTGAAACCTTCTTTCCTGCCACTGCAGAAGAAGCGAAGTCGTACCCGGCCTTTGACATGAGTTTGTAGGCGTTAGGGTCGAAACCTTCCTCGGTCCTTTTGGTTGGAAGAAAGCTTGATTCCACCTTCTTTGGTAGAGCTTTTATGAAGCCTTGTGGTAGTCTTGCGACCTTAGCACCCCCTAGCTGTGTCAAAGGCAAAACTGCATTTGTCTTAAGCAACTTCACATTATCCGCGTGCCACTGTGTGTCGGCTTTTCTTGTTCCAGTTTCGAATGGAGATTCACCATTCTTTCTTCTTGACATCGGGATATATCGGAATATGGGTGCGTTCGGTCCCTCTGACGGTATCCTACTCCCTTCAGTTGTTGCAGGTTTAGCGAACTCGTCATCGTCTTTGCTTGAAGATGGCACAGTCTGCTCTTTTTGCTTTTTAGGCATGACTTGCCACTCCTGCTTTTTAGGTGCTGCTTTGCCCGTGGATTTGATATCTTCCGGAAGGGCTTCGGGTACCACGTCTTCATCCATGTAGAACTTGGCGTCTGCAAAGTGTGATTCGGCTTCGGTGAATGGCTTGGTATCACCTTGGATCACCTTCACTCCTTCTTGGTAAAATTTTAGGCATTGGTGAAGGGTGGACGGCACTACCCTATTTGCGTGGATCCAAGGTCTTCCTAAGAGCAAGCTGTAGGAAGTTCTTGCATCAATCACGTGGAATATCGTGCTTGATTTGAGCTCACCAATGGTCATCTCTACTCGGATCATGCCCATCGCCTTTTGTCCTCCTTGGTTAAAACCCTGGATCAGCAGACGGCTCAGGGATAGTTCATTCACCTTGATGCCGATTATGGTCATTGTTGATTTTGGCATGATGTTTATGGCCGACCCACCATCCACAAGCATGCGGTTGACTTTATATTCCCTTACGTACCCTGAGACGAAGAGATGACGGTTGTGAGGCTTTGATCCCAGCAGTAGGTCTTCGTCAGTGAAGTTAATTGTGTCATGGGTGGCACAACGTGTGGCACATTCATGTGGCTGAAGCTTCAAGCCTTCGTCGTTACTTTCTCGCACTTCGTGGTCGTCGGGACCTGCCAGGACTGCTGCTAGTGCTCTTCGTATCCTTTTTGGCAATGGTAGCGCTTCCTCAATGCTAAAGTGTGTTGGCAGACCTTCTTCGGGTGTGAGGGTCTTTTCTACCTCAGTGGCGATAGCTTTGCCTTTTGAGGGCTCTTCTATTTCTACTTCAACCATGTGACAGGCCACGGTAGTGCACTGTTGGAAAAAGTCATTCGGGAAGTACTCATGCAAGGAAACGGGAATGCGTGGCTTCTGCTCCATAGGTTCCCTAGCATATGTTGTTTTATTATGCTTTATGTTTCTTTTAGGCTTCGCATTGTTGCGGCCGTGGTGATTTCTTCTTTGTTCCACATTTGGCTGTATGACTCGTGGTCTTGGTTTCCTTGTCTTTTTGTAGGTTACCAATATCCATCCTTTTTCATTATCAGCATGTGCATCTTGGTCGCTTCTCTCCAGTGATGGTTGTGTAGGGGGTGCCGTGCAACTTGAGCATTCACGGGAACAGTCAGGTGTCGTTTGGAGAGGCACGGGATTAAATGATCTAAACGCAATTGTAGTGGTATGCGTTGCGGCCGTTTCCTCAAGATCGAGCTCAATTTGCCCTTGTTGTGCTAGCTTCATGATGAGTTCTTTAAGAACGAAGCACTTGCCAACAGGATGGCTCACAATACGATGGTACTTACAGTACCTAGGATCGTTTGTGCAATTCATTTCTTCAGGACGCTTGCATTCGGGTAGCTCAATCACCTTTTTTTCCAGCAAGTCATCTAACATGGCAGCCATGTCAGAGTCAGGAAATAGGTACGTTTTCTGTTCCAACTCTCTCAAGGTGCTCTTGTATCTGTCTTGGGTGCGAGGAGGCTCACTTGTCTTTATCTCCTTCGCTTTCTTCTTGGAGGAGGTCTTGATGGGCGCTGAGGAGGTCTTGATGGGGGTAGTGTTGATGGTGAAAGCTTCCTTAGCGGGCTTTTTCCCGGTCTTGTCTACATTTGGGGCGAATACTTTATCCTTATTGAAGTTAGTAATCGGCTCCTTTTTCCCGTGATTAGCGATACTCAGCTCCATGTCGTGGGAACGAGTTGCTAGCTCTTCGAACGTTCTTGGTTTTATGCCTTGGAGGATGTAATGTAACCCCCAGTGCATGCCTTGAATGCACATGTCAATGGCAGAGGTTTCAGAAAGTCGATCTTTGCAATCCAGACTTAAGGAGCGCCATCTATTTATGTAGTCGATGACAGGTTCATCTCTCCACTGTTTCGTACTGGTCAGCTCTAGCATGCTTACAATACGACGAGTGCTGTAGAAACGGTTGAGGAATTCCCTTTCTAGCTGGTCCCAACTGTTGATAGACTCAGGTTCGAGGTCAGTGTACCAGTCAAAAGCGTTATTTTTCAGCGAACGCACGAACTGTTTGACGAGGTAATCTCCTTCTGTCCCAGCATTGTTGCAAGTTTCAATGAAATGGGCGACATGTTGCTTCGGGTTGCCTTTTCCATCGAACTGCATGAATTTTGGGGGCTGATAACCCCTTGGCATCTTCAAAGCATCAATCTTCTTGGAGTAAGGCTTTGAGTACAGTACGGAGTCATGCGAGCTTCCTTCGTACTGTGTCTTGATAGTGCTTGCGATCATCTCCTGTAGCTGCTGGATAGATAGAGATCCCATGGATGTCGTTGCTTGGTCTAGCTTCGGCTTCTCTTCGACTTTCTCCGCTGGTGGCTCCTCTTCTTCGTCGCCTTCTTTCTTTAATAGGCCAACAATTGGGTCGACTTTCACGTCGGGCAGCGCATCTAGTTGGTTGACAAGTGCGGCAATCTGCAAGTCATTCTCTTCCACAGTCCGTGTGAGCTTTGCGATTGCTTCATTCATCTGAGCTAGCTGCTCCTCGATTGAAGTTGCTCCAGTGGTCATGACTTGCATGGTTGTACTGCCGCTCGAATCAGCGTCGGAGAGTAGGGACTCTGAGTATTTCTTCGGGCTTCCCCCTTTTGATGCCCTTAGCGAGGCTAGGGTGATCACAGGTTCGTACCTCAGGTGCTCTTGTTCCTTTGACAGAGTTAATGCAGGGGCGGAAGCCGCGGCAAAAAGATCTCTTGCCTTACTTCGGGTTATGATGCCTGAAATATCACCACTTACGGCGATGATGTTCTTGTTCTTTGCTTTGATTGCAGGAACAGCTTGATCCTTTCTTGATGCCATTTGCATTTTTCGATGATTTGAGGATAGAGATGAGAGGTAGAGATGGTCCCACCGGGCGTGCCAAATTTGTAAACACGAAAATTCCTGAAACAAGAGACAAGAAAATCGTGTACAAAATATATTTTTTGTATTAATGATTTTGGGGTTACAATCTCTTTGTAATTTGATCCTCTGATTCTATCTTCGTAGGATGTGGGTTTGTGGATGAGTTGTTGATCCAAAGGGCCGTCGGGACTTGATCTAAGGATGCACAGTTGATGAATGGATCTTCAAAGGGCGTTGGGCTTGATCTTGAAGAATGGGTGTATGAGTTTGTTGAGGTTGTTGATCCAAAGGGTCGTTGGGGCTTGATCTTACGGATGATGAATGATGAACACTTTCTTCAAGGGGCCGTCGGGGCTTGATCTTGAGTTGGTTGGATGAGCGGATCTTCAAGGGCTTTTGGGCTTAATCTTGAAGAACGATTGGATGTGTGGATTTGTTGAGGTTGTTGATCCAAAGGGCCGTTGGGGCTTGATCTTAGGATGAACGGATGATGAACGATGAACACTTTCTTCAAGGGCCGTCAGGGCTTGATCTTGAGTTGGTGGAAGTTCTTCAAGGGCCGTTGGGGCTTGATCTTGAAGGGGGATTTGACGAAGAACGAAGAGTGCTTTCTTGATCCTTCGGGATTTGCTTGAGAGTTTTAGAGCTTCAATGCTTCAAGGTTTTGGTGTAATGTAAATTTCTCTTCCTTTCTTCCTTCCTTCCTTCTTTCTTCCTTCTTTCTTCCTTCTTTCTTCCTTCCAAAATGAATGCCTTGGCTTCCTATTTATAGAATTCAAAAACTTGATTTTTGGATTTAAATAATCAGATGAAATAAATCATTTCTGCCAGGTATTGACACGTGTCATATTTGATGACTTTTCCAATTTATTTCGATTTTTCGTTGAATCACACGCTACATGTAAAATTTATGTGACACGTGAACGTTGAAATTTTAATTATTGGTCAACATTCATTTCACCGAAATTTTGATGTCTACACTAGCTTTTATGCATGCGCATTTTTTGAATCACGGTTTGTTTCGTATGATTTACACATTTTAAATGTATTTATATGCGTAAATTGACAAAAGAAAAGTCAAATATTTGAAATAAATGAATAATTTTAGATCATGCTAGAAAAAACCCCTCAGAAACCAATTATAGCAGTTGAATCCACATAATTAAATCGATCTCTATAAAATTTACATTAAGAATAGATAAAATAATATTTAATAAACAACTTATTGAATCACATTATTGATAGTTCATTGTGAGGCTAAGCCTACCCCCTCCCCCTTAGTGTAGATAATATTGTTTGTTAAAAAAAAATCATTTGACAACTAATTTAATCATATTATTATCCGCGTGCGAAAGACTTTTTTTATAACCGGCATTATACGCCTCTTAAGATGTTTTGAATGTGTTTAAAAATAGAGAAAATAATATTAATTGAACAGCTGATTGAATTACATTATCGCTAGCCTATTGTGAGGTACTAATGAAAAAAAAAGTACAAAAAAATTAATTATTAAAAAAACACTGTTAAAATGATAAAAATACCCCTGTGTGATAGCCCATCTCGAATTACTTGTATCGTAGGTGTGAAATGACGATTTTGCCCCTGGACGTTAATTAGCGTTGTAGGGTGTTTGATTTGTTTTTTTTGGTTGGTGAACTCGTTTGGACCACACACTCACACACACCCATCTTTCCCGTGACTTCCTTTCTCTTCTCTCTCTCAGACTTCTTCAATTTTCTTCCATTTCCTTTGCAAGTGTACGGACAACTTCCATCCAACCATTTCTGGCACGGATCGTGTTTATTGTTGGTGTTTTTGGACTCCTCTTGAGCTCAAGATTCGATTGGTGGTCTTGGTTAGACGTGAAACCTTCGAAAACCCGAGAACCTGAGAACCCAATTTTGGTGCATTGTTCATGCACTCGTGATCGTAAGGTTTTTAGAAGTTTCTGAGGTTGTAGGAAGCTTTAGGACATCTTCACAAAGCTTGGGGAGTTATTTTGAAGTGTTTTGGACGTCAGGAAGTTCAAGTTCTTCGAGTTGCAGGTTTGGCCAGAATATCGAGGTTTCTCCGGCGAGATTCCGTTGGTTTTAGGTTCCCAAAGTGGTAAGGTTTTGTTCTACTCGTTGTAAGCTTCATTTTGTTACCAATTTCATGGAATTTGGTTGAGAAATGAAGAAGATATAAAGGTTTGAAGTTTTTCCAGAAACCGGCGAAATTTCGAGTTGTAGACGGCGGCGATCGGCGAGGCTCACCGGAGAAGGAGGCGAATATTTCGTCAGAGTTAACGGAATATTCTAACGACGTTAGGTAATGGCCATTAACTTTGGTTAGGGTTTTAACGGAATATTCCCTAACGGTGTTAGGGTTCCACATATGTGCCAGGCACGTGCCGCTCGTGGCCGGCGCTTGGGAGGTCAGAAAATTATTTTAAAAATATAAGGATGGTCATGAGGTTGAGTAGAGCTCGTTGGTATATTCAAACACCCTAATTGAGCAATGTATGAGAAGTTATTACCTAAGGTTGGTTATGTGCGTTAATTAACGGTTTTATAGTTGTTTCGCATATAGGTGAGGACTATCCGGAGGACGAGCGCAGCCACGTGAAGCTTGGGGCTTACGACCCCTTCTACGTATTAGTGAGTGGGCTTTTGTTTTCAGTATATATATATATATATATATATATATATTATGATTGGTATATTTCCAGAAATTACGTTTTAATGGTTTTATATTTGAAATGCCATGTCGAATATCGTCGATATTATTATTATTATGATTGTGTTGGTTATGCTTTGGTGCTACTGACGCTCAGGTAAGTCAGATGAGTATATTGTTAGTGATAGATGTGGTGTTGATGAGATTGAGTTATAGCTTATATTCCTGCACCTCGGTGATTGTGCTCCGCCAGAGTAGGGCCTAGCCTTCACATGATCATTCACCTCCCGCACCGTACGCTCACCTTGGATCCAAGGTAGGTGTCAGCCTATCGTACAGACCACTGTAGGTGGTTTCGACTCGTAGGTGACTTGCGATACATCGCACAGCTTTCACGTGATCGTAGCACTGAGTGTAATTAGATACACCAGCCTGTCGTACATACCACTTTAGGTGGTTCCGACTCGTGTGCAGGATAGTGGTTGAGGAGTTATAGTTTCAGTCGTACAGGTCACTTTAGGTAACTTCGGCTGATGTACTAATATTATTGACATATTATGATTTGTGTTATCTCACCTGCTTGGTGCTTATACTATTTGTTTGGATATTCTGACACGGCATATTTCTAGCATGACATATTTGAGCTTTATTGTTTTAGTGTGATTTGATATACGAGTACGTATAATATTTTCTGGAAAGTATACGTGTTTTACAAAGAGGGGTTATTACTTGATATTGAAATGGTTTGGAAAAGTTTGTTTTTGCCCACTCACGTTTTCTGTTTTGCGCCCCTCCAGGTTTTAGGTAGCGAGGACGTGGGTGACGAAAGAGGCATCGAGGCATTTCTGATAGAGCACCCTCCATGTAGGATTTTCTAGTTATCACTTGTGTAGTGTTTGTTTATTCTGGACTGCACCTAGGATACTTGAACTCCTACTTTGCATTTTCCTTTCGTGTTTGTCACTAGCACTCACTAATCTTGTTATTGTAAATTATCTTGTTGACTTTATTTTTCTCGTATTTTCACTATTTTGCTTTCGCATTGTGCACTTGGCTACGTCACCCTCCCGTGACGGCTAGCACGCCCCAATTTTTGGATCGGGGTGTGTCACATGCCACATCTGATGCCTTATTTTGGGTTGCTTTTGAAGTTTTTTGTTTGAGAGGTATTTTTATCCAAATTTTTTTATTGAAGCTTGTGACACCAAAAAACTCTATTCATCTTTAGTGTTGGCTTTATATATAGAAAAAGCATATGATACAAAGGTGATGAAATAGAGAATGGGGCCCGTGATTTGTGCGTGCAAGCTGGAAAAAGAATAAAATATTTAAAATTATTTATAACTGCAGAATGTGAAGTGAACGATCAAGATGAATTGATATTTTACGCGATCCGCAAAGAAGGATTCAGAAAGGATAATGGCCCACAGCTTCTTACGTGCACACTCGTGTGAATTTCACACAATTTTGTGTCCATATTTACCCGCTTATTAAACAAGTGTAGTTTCTTTGTTACAAGTCCAATTTGGATTTAGTTTGCTCTCACGCGTTCGTAATGATGAATAATCTCTCAATATACTAAGAAATGAGACAAATTAAGCACTGGCTCAAACGTCCACGTAATTGTTGAACCCAACAGGGGAATTTTAGTCAATTCCCACTTTTCAATATTAAAATTCAATAAAGTCGGAACGCTTTGTCACAAACTTGTTAGAGAATTTGAATGTTGAATACAATCATGGACAAGGAGGACATATTATGTTACCTCACCAATGCAAATATATGATCAGATAACTTTATTTAACAGGGAAGAGTTAATTAGAGTTTTCTAACAATATAAATAGAGAAGCAAAACAATATAAGAATTGTTATTGGCACTTCAAAAATCTCATTTTGCATTCCTATAATTAAAAGGAAAAATATAATTGTAAAGAGTGTAGAATAAAATTTTAAAAGTATTAATAACAGTTTCCAAAAATATATGTAAAAAACATCACCTCAAGTAAGGCATTTTGTTTTTATTTTTTCTTATTTTTGTTTTTTTTGGAAAATCTTGGCTACAAAAGCTTCTTTTTTAATTTTTTTTGGCATTTTGTTTTCTCTTTAAGAAGAAAAAAATAAACAATAATATTAGATGTAATGAAGTACATATTTTGTTTTGACAATACGATATTACACACTAATTTAATTATGGGTAAATTACATTTTCATACCTTAGGTTTGGGGCCTATTTCAATTCCTCACAACATCTTTAAAACATTTTACTTTCATACCTTAAGTACTATTTTATTTCAAAATAATACATCCGTTACATTTTCCATCCATTGATCCGTTAAATGCTGACGTAACTGCCACATATATGCCACATGGCAAAAAAAATAATTTTTAATTTTTTTTAATAAACATAAATCTTCTAAATATTAAAAAAAAAAAAAAAAAAACTAAAACCGTATCCCCCTCATCCTCCTCTCTTCTCCCCGCAACCCCCAAACCCATCTCCCCATCTTCATTTTCTTCCCTGCAACCCAGAAAAAAAAAAAAAAAAAAAAAAAAAAAAAAAAAGAGTTAGAAAACTAGATCCCATCACCCTACCCCCCCTCCCGCTGAAAACAACCCCCCCCCCCAATACGTAAACCTTCAACTGAAAAAACAAAAAAAAAAAAAAGAAAGCCCAGATCCCGTCAAACCCCCTCCCCTCGCGGTGTCGAAGCCTCATCATCTTCCATCCGTCGTTCGCACCCAATGTAACCCGCCAAGCGCCACGAAGTGAACCGAATCCAAATTCGGGTTCAAATTCGAGAGAAACAGAGAATTCTCATGCCCAAAACCAAGTCGACCGAAGTCGCATTTACCCCAAATCCAAAGCTTACCATCCACGAACAGCGATGAGTGGAACAACCCACTAGAAATACCCACCTCCACAGTACCGTTGTCGGCATTGTTCTTTTAATTCGAGCAATTGGGTGCTTGAATTCGGCCCTGGGTTGGTGCAAGAGTGAAGGATGAGGTGGGAACGACGAGGTTGGCGACTGGAGTTAGGTAGAGCTGGATTTCTTCGATGTTGTCGCCGAGCTGGCCGGAGGCGCCTCTACCCCATGAGAGGAGTTGGAGGGTTGTGGTGGGGACGTCATCGTTTTGGGTGGTGGTGGGGGCGGCGGTGGGTTCGTAAAGGTTGGGGATTTTGGAGATGGTGCTGGTGGAGAAGGGCGAGGAGGAGAGGCGGCAATTGAGGTATGCGAAAGAGCGGTGGTGCCGTGGCGGAGAGACAGATGGACACTCATGTTTACTGCTTTGTTCTCTTAATTGAAAATGGAGGTTTGTTTTTAGTTTTTTTTTTTTTTTTTTAGAAGATTCAGGTTTTTTTTTTTAATTAAAAAATTATTTTTTTTGCCATGTGGCAGCCACATGGCATATATGTGGCAGCCACATGGCATATATGTGGCAGCCACGTCAACACTTAACGGATCAATGGATGGAAAATGTAACGAAGGTATTATTTTGAAATAAAATAGTACTTAGGATATGAAAGTGAAATGTTTTGAATATGTTGTAAGGAATTGAAATAGCTCCCAAACCTGAGGTATGAAAATGTAATTTATCCTTTAATTATACTGAAAATATGACTTTAGCCTATAAAACTTAATTTTCTCTGCATAAAACCCAAAATAAGTTTTTTTTCTTGAATAAAACTCATTGACTAGATTCCACATCAGCAAATTCATTAATTATGTTTGACTTCATACATTAAAAAAAATTTGGATGCCTAAAATACCCCTATTTGAATTTTTTTTTTTTTTATATTTATAAACCCTCTTTGAATGTTTGATGTATATAATTAATGCCATGCGGATGGATGGTAAGAGAGAATTAATGATTTTACAAAAACAAAAAAACATTAATGTTATAAATTCATTGCCTAATAAATAATAACATAAAACATGTCTAATATTTGTTATTATACATGCGTAATTAAGTCAATAAAATTATATTTTACATATTAATGTAGGTAAATTATTTTTCACACACACATATATATGCCTAATATATGTAAAATTCATACAAAATAATTTACCTACAAAAAAAAAAAAAAGTACATTTGATTCAAATAGTGCACCTACTATTAAAATTTTAAAATGTTAGATTGCTTAAAAAAACAAAAAAATAATATACCCAGTATACGTAAAATACATGAAAAATAATTTACCTACGTAATAACAAACCCATATATCCAAACTAATTTACCTTATAAATTCATTATTTTATTTTTAAAAGAAACAATGTTTCTACTAGTTTGTTTGTTTTTTTATTTTATTTTTTCCAAAAATAAAGTACCTATTATTCAATTTTTACGAAAATTGTGTACCTATTGTGTAATTTAAATAAACTAATTGTTTAGTTTTTACAAGAAACAATGTATCTACTAGTTTATTTTTACCTTTTTTATTTTATTTTTTATTTTCACAAGTTAATGTATCTACTTTTTCAATAGAATGTATATTGAACTAATTAAATTTGGATTAGGCGATTTCAAATAAAAGAAGAAAAGAACTTTTTTTT
Organism: Pyrus x bretschneideri; assembly: GCF_019419815.1. Taxonomy (NCBI): domain Eukaryota; kingdom Viridiplantae; phylum Streptophyta; class Magnoliopsida; order Rosales; family Rosaceae; genus Pyrus; species Pyrus x bretschneideri. The sequence goes on along the minus strand of NW_025999712.1, from coordinate 2,378,529 downwards.
CAATTAAATTAAAAGAAAAAAAAACTTAAACTAATTGAATGTTGTTTGTCACATCCCAGCCCGGGCGGGACGACTTCCCAAACCCACTCCACCACCATAGCACGATATTGTCCGCTTTGGGCTTACCATTCCCTCACGGTTTTGTTTTTTGGGAACTCACGAGTAACTTCCCAGTGGGTCACCACTCATGGGATTGCTCTAGCCCTCTTCTCGCTTAACTTCGAAGTTCCTATGGAACCCGAAGCCATTGAGCTCCCAAAGGCCTCGTGCTAGGTAGGGATGAGAATATACATATAAGGATCACTCCCCTGTGTGATATGGGATGTCACAATCCACCTCCCTTAGGGGCCCGACGTCCTCGTCGGCACACACGCGGCCAAGGTTAGGCTCTGATACCAAATTGTCACATCCCGGCCCGGGCGGAACGACTTCTTGGGCCCACTCCACCACCGTAGCACGATATTGTCCGCTTTGGGCTTACCATTCCCTCATGGTTTTGTTTTTTGGGAACTCACGAGCAACTTCCCAGTGGGTCACCCATCATGGGATTGCTCTAGCCCTCTTCTCGCTTAACTTCGAAGTTCCTACGGAACCCGAAGCCAGTGAGCTCCCAAAAGGCCTCGTGCTAGGTAGGGATGAGAATATACATATAAGGATCACTCCCCTGTGTGATGTGGGATGTCACATTGTTGACAAACAAAAGACAATAAATTAAAAGTCTACAAAAAAAAACCGTAACAGCCATATTAATGTTGGTGGCATGGTGTTGTAAATAAATTTAGATGTATGGACATCTTTTATCTTACATAGCATCAAATTCAAAATTTGGATTGTATTGAGATGTTTTAATATAGATGAGTTTATGTCTGGAGTTCAACCGTTGTAAGAAGCAAAATCTAAACACCCCTAATTATATACAACATCCAATTCCATATTACATATTCTCAGCTAAAAGCATCACAAATACAAAACTTTTCACATTGGATCCCATCACCTTAGTCATCGCCTAAAATTTGAAGGAAAATTTTTGAAATAGATCTAATTTTTAGTGACTTTTAACTTTTGAAATATGTTTAATTTTTAATTACTTTGACCCATATCAAAAAAACTCCAAATTTGAATAACCCCAACATCGTGCCTACTGGTGACAGCAGCCTCCTTAGGAACAGTCACATTCGCATTGAGCGGTACATTGCTCATGAACGCCTTGAGCTCCTCAATCCTTGCGTCGTCCGGCAGCTTCATCCTCGTCGTGAAGCTGCCACAGTCGGCATCTGATCTGGAGCACTCGCTCGTCCTCAAGCGAAACAAGCACATCCTCGTTGGAGAATGCCAGCAGAGTTGCCGTGACGACATGGGCGTTTCCGGTCTCTCTCCGGTTGAGTCGGAAGTTTACTGAAGAAAACGGATTGAATTCTCTGAAGATGTTGGAGATCGGGGAAAGGAATGGGAATGGGAAATCTGTGAATGGTTCCCACAGGTCAGCCGAGGGCCAACGAGGGTCGTCGAAGACGGTGGAGCCTTGTCGCTTGTTGATTGGGATGATCGACATCTTTGTTTGGAAAAAACTAGAGGGGAAAGTGAGGAACTCGGACGTTGTTTGTGAAGTGAGACATGGTGGTTGGCGGTTTTGAGTACTGACACGTGGATTGATTGGAAGGAGCTCGCAGGTTCTAGAAAGTAGGTGGGAGTCATTTGGTTGGACAAAATGGTCCATGAAGATTTGATCAAACAAACAAAGAATTTGCGTCAGGAAATCGGACTGAACCGGAGGGAGGTGAGAAATTGGGTTGGAAAATTGAATGAAATGGTGATTCAGACAAGCCGGTTCAATTCTGCCTGGTTTGTTATTTTTGAATTGTGGTGTCAAAATCCGAGAATATACATTTTGTTTGGTGCATCATTTCTGCGTAAATTAGCAACTAAAGTAAAGAGATAATAGATTTCGGAATGATCTTTTGCCATCTCTACAAGTGTTGAATGAAGATCGTGAGCAAACTAATCAACGTAAAACGCACACACATTCTCCTTCAATTCAATTGTAATTCAGTTTAACTGTAAAGCCCTATAATTTTCCGATACAAAACGACATATCATGCCAAATACTAACTGCAAAATGCAGCCTATGGTCATCCATTCAAGTACGTTACTTCTCGACACTAACCTGTAACTCCAATGTTCCGCGGTCATTGTTTCTTGAGCAAGCGGTCATCATCGAACCTGTTAAAGTTAAAGGGATGCAAAGACACATATCTATACTAACAATATCTATATATACTAAAACCCAATCAGGGTGGTACTGTGGATGACCAGTGGGCGAACGATTTTGCCCCTGGCTTTTTCCTCCGGTTATTCTTCTCTTTGGTTTTTGGGGAAGCAAAATGCCACTTTTGCCCATTGCTTCCATGCGTCTATCATTGATGGATCCTCTATTTGGACCGTGTGTTCTCGATTTTTCTTTTGCTTTCCATTTCTTTCTCACATCTTTCTCACAGATCTCTCTTCTGCTATTCTCGGGCTTACTAAATCTCGCCTTCGATTCCAACAAGTGCGATCAATCTTGCCCCTCAATTCCCTTTACCTTTCTGTTGCCTTCTCTCTTTCGCCGTCGATCTCTGCTTCGATCCGTCTTCTCTCTCACAAATCTTTGCTTCTGTCCCCTTCGAACCTTTTCTGGGTAAGCTATATAATTTATGTTTTTGTTGTTAGATTTCTTTTTTTTTTGGGCAGATTTTTAGATTTGTTGTTTTAAGACCCATTAGAACCTATCAGATTGGTTTTTTTATTTTCTCAGGGTGAATATGGTCCTCGCCACCGGAAGATCCACGTCGCACGTCAAGAACATCGCTCAAGCCCTAATTTACAAGGCAGGTTCGAATTTCTTTCTAATTTCAGTTCCTAATTTGTGTTTGGTTGCCGAGAATCAAAGGGAAACGGAAGAGAGTGAAACGCTGAGTTTTATTGCCTACTGACTAGAAAAAAGGAGTGAAATATTGTCTTCTGTTTGGTTGCCTAGAAAATTTGAGGTTGGGGAAAGAGACAAGGGGTGTAAGGAGTGTGGTTGCACATGATCGTTTAAGGTAGAGATTTTGCTTTTTCCCAAAGGCAAAGACTAAAACCTAAACATATAAATTAGGACATGAATTATAGGTAAAGCGCATGCAATAAACTGGCAAAGTCAAAAGCTAATCTAATCTGGACTACCAAAGTCCAAGTTCTTACGAAATGCCTAGCCACATTTTTTAGTCTGGACATCAGATACCAATGGGCAAAAGTACACTAGAATTATTTAAAAAACATGAATTAATAGATTAAGAAAAAGAATGATTTAGGGTGGAATTTGAAGGTGGAGGATTTAGGGAGAGCTCAGATGGTGGTCCATGTAATTTTGATTAATAATTAGTCATCAGAATATGATTATTCAGGATGATTCAATGGATAATCATCATCACACCTCCCCCAATTTGCCTCTTCCAGACTTATTGCACCAAAAAATATTTTAAAAAAAAATTGATATAGAAAAAAATAAAAGAAAATGAGGAATCAGAAAGAGAGTCAATCATCAGGAAGCAGCAAATATGTTGATGCGTGTAAGACTAGGGCGACAGAGCTTCTCATCACTTTCCTTACTATTTCTTAATTAACCCTAATTTATCTGATATGCTTTTGTAATTATTCTATCATTCAACCTAATCGAAAACACAGAAAAACAGAGGAGAATATGGAGAAGCATAGCAAGAGGCCGTGCTTTTATAGGCTCTTAGATTAGGGTTTTGCATTTTTTTCTCAATTTAATTTTTCTTTTTTCCAGTGCGGGCTTCTTATATTTAAGGCCTAGCCGAATTTCACGTGCAAGCTTATATCTTGGGAGATAACCTATTTTCAAAAACAATTTTTCAGAGTACTCAAAAAACTATTACACATTCATCTAAATTATAACACGTGTATTTATGTGCAAAAAAGCCATAAGGATCATGGCATTTCAATTTTTTTTCTTGGTTTTTACTGTTACTTGAAAGCAACATTAGAAGCATGTAATAATTTGGTTACAAAGCATGAGATTAGTTATTTGGAATAGCAAGGTTGTATAAAGAAGTCACTTATCCATAGAATTTTTGTAAGGTAAAAGATGCTTATCAGGGTCAAGAGATTTTAATAGTGTAGCGGAGATCATTAGCATCAATGATTTTCGCAGTTCCATCTTCGGGAAACACCATCTTTTGTATTAATGACTAAATGAGGTTTTAAAAATTTTAGTAGGTGAAGCAATAACGGTTATCATTTTATTTTTCTGGATTCCGAGCACTGATTTTGTTTTCGCAAAACAAGTGGAACCTCTAGGGTTGTAGAAAGTTGCACACATGCTGAAATCATGTCCTGCCTTTTTTTCTCTGTGAAACTCTCTCTGACTTCTATGGATTTCCATCAAAGGTATAGACAAAATAACATTGGGATAATTTTGGGATCCTCTACTTTACACCTCTACGTGCACATTCATTTATTTGTATTCAGAGTGTTGATGATTTAGTCAAAAGGTTAGCTAGTGCATGGTCTAATATGTTTAAATCCTTTTTTTTTACATGAACTTTTGTTATTCTTTTTCGTTTAGTTCATTTCAATTCGTTTTTAAAGTCTGTTGATTAAGAAGTGTAAAAACTGAACAGCTTTTCTGGATGTATTTTATTAGACTTCGGTGGACAAATGTATCTTTGTTGATCAATTTTATCTCTGTGTGATCATTCTCTTTGTGTTATAAATATTCAGGGCTGCAATTTTCTTTCTATCTTTATGATATTAATTTTTTTTTTCTTTTCATGATTGCAGGTTTTTGATAAAATTCACCTTCACATACTGACTAAAAACATATAAAGGCTGTTGGTGATTGGTATAAAGACAAAATAAAAAAGGTATGAATAAAATGTTTGAGATTATATGATTTGATTTGATTTTGTAATGTACAGGATTCTCTTTATATTTTTCAGATTAAATGGGTTTAGGACTGTATTGGTTAAATCTAATTAAATTTTTGGAATTTGCTATGAACAATATCTTGGTTCATTACAGGGTTTGGTGGTTGTACTTTTGAACTGCACAGGGTTGAGAAAGAAAAAAAAAAAAAAAAAGACAATTTTGTTGGCAATCAATATAAAGACAGAATCCAAAAGGTATTCTTGGATGATATCATTTGGTTTCAATTTGTGACCTGTGATTTGCAATATGGATTAATAATCTCAAAAAAAATTATTCGTTATTTTCTTCTTTTCGTATATATTTTTTTTTCCATGATTGATTTTGAATAAATTAACATTTGTTTCTGATGTAAGTGGCAATTTATAATAGATCGTCCCGTGTTTCTTTTTAGGCTTAACTTTTGTTAATTAAAATGTTGTTTCATAACAGGTTTGACCCCAATTTTGTCGTTGCGTTATAACAATGTGATTCTAGCTTGCACAAACTACGAGGTATACTCCAACCTATTTTTTAACCGATATTATACAATCCATGTTTTATTGAAAATTTTGAATATTCTGTGATGGAAAATGTTATGATAAATTGCAAGGTAGAAATTCTATTATGAGTTCTTCAGCTGATTTGGGGCATGTTTCTTTACAATATTTAATTTCATCTGGAAACAAATAGTGTTTAGAATCACCAAGTCATACAAAAAGTATTTTAAATTGTTTTTTAACCAATCTATTGCCAACTTTTCCAGTGGGTTTCTTTTTTTATTTTCCATTATTTTGCAACAAACCAAAGCCTTTCCATGCTCGAGAATTAATTTGTTTTGTTTGATTGTTATGTTATAATACTATATGTGGTTGCAAGTTTGAAAAATGTAGGGAGTCAGATCAGTTATAAACAAATTGGCATGGTTCATCCTAATGCTATATAAGTTAGGTTGCTGATTTGTTCCCTCATTTACTCAAAACACTAATTACCAATGAAGAAAAGAGAAAGCAGAGTAAAAGAAATAATTTTAATCTACAGTCTTGGTTATCAATTGGGTGAATGTAGGCTTCTCTGTCTCTGTAAATTTGTATTGGTTTTCTGTTTTAGGTTGATTTAATTAATGGCGTCTGCTTTTGTTTCAGATTAATTTGGTTGCTACTAACAAAAATTATTTGTGCTTATTGTCTATTTTTTTCTTTTCATGTGTATGTGTAAATATATATATATATATATATATATGTATATATTTTTTTTCCATGATTGATTTTGAATAAATTAACATTTGTTTCTGATGTAAGTGGCAATTTATAATAGATCGTCCCGTGTTTCTTTTTAGGCTTAACTTTTGTTAATTAAAATGTTGTTTCATAACAGGTTTGACCCCAATTTTTTCGTTGCGTTATAACAATGTAATTCTTGCTTGCACAAACTACAAGGTATGCTCCAACCTATTCTTTAACCAACATTATAGAATCCATTTTCTGTTGAAAATTTTGAATATTCTGTGATGGAAAAAGTTATGATAAATTGCAAGGTATAAATTCTTTTATGAGTTCTTCAGCTGATTTGGGGCATGTTTCTTTGCGAGCTTAATTTCATCTGGAAACAAATAGTGTTTAGAATCACCAAGTCGTACAAAAAGTATTTTAAATTGTTTTTTAACCAATCTACTGCCAACTTTTCCAACGGGTTTCTTATTTTATTTTCCATTATTTTGCAAGAAACCAAAGCCTTTCCATGATCAAGAGTTAATGTGTGCTTAAGAATTAATCTGTTTTGTTTGATCATTATGTTATAATACTATATGTGGTTGCAAGTTTGAAAAATGTAAGGAGACAGATCAGTTATAAACGAATTAGCATGGTTCATCCTAATGCTTTATAAGTTAAGTTCCCGATTTCTTTCCTCATTTCTTCATTAGTGATTTGTATTTTCAGTGACTTTTCATTCTTGGGTAATAAGTTTTTGTCAAGAGTAATTGTGTTCAATTCTTTCTTTTTTTTTTTTTTTTTTTAAATTTATGTTCTGTCTAGTTCTGTGTCATGTGATTGGAGTGTCATATGATTAGAGGTTCCAAAAGAGAAACATTACTTCTTTTATTTGGTCAGACGAGGGGTGAGGAAGTTCTGTTCAATTTTGGTTTTTCCGATGGCTTAGGAAGAAATTATGTCACTATTAATATTGCAGGTGTCCAACTTGCAAAAATTACAAGTTATGCTACAATCTATACTTCTTAGGTAGATTTGATTCAAATTGATATATTTCAGTGAGAAAAAAAAAATTATCTTTTCTTTTAGTTAAGAACTCTTAGAACTTCAAATTTGTAAAAGATGTGAATATTAGAACAATGGCAATAGAACCACTTTTATCTTTTCTTTCAGTTAAGAACACTTAGGATTTCAAATTTGTAAAACATGTGAATATTAGAACAATGGCAATACAACCGCCAATCCATATGATTGTAAACAGATTTCAACATATATCTAAATAGTATGACATATCATATGTATTTAGCACTTTTCACATGTTTTATACAGTTTTAAAACCCGCAGCAATGCGCGGGCACCGTTGCTAATTTTAACTAAATAAGGAAAAGTAAAATTGAAGCCCATTCTACGACAACAAATCAGCATTGATTGATAATGTATCCATTAGTTACAATGATATTTGCCATGGACGAGTTTTCATATTTTGAAATCGTTACTTAATAACTTCATGTTTGATATCATCGAGAATGTCTTTCTCAATATAGGCAATCCAACAATCATCTGTCCCTTGATCTTCCATTTGATTGAGTAACCAATTCTTCACAATCCTCATAGCACAAAATGCCCTCTACACTGGAAGATGCAATTGGTAACATGAGTGCTAATGTCAACAGCAAGTAAACTAATGGGTAAACAGTTTCTTGTTTTGTCTCAACCATTTTTTGTGCAAGACCTGCAATACCATTCAATCCTGAAAACTCAATGCTAGAGCGCATGTCCATAATGTACATCTTAAGCTGATTTTCAAGTATCGTCAAGTGCCAAAAAACCCCTTAAAAAAACAGTATCATCAAGTCAAGTGCCAAAAAGTCATTCAGGTATACTGAGCAAGCCGAATCAACTTTTGTTTGCCAAAAGCAGAGAATGAATATCACTTGGATTCATACATGTCACACAAAGAAGCAACTCAATATTCATCTCAGCAAAACAAATATTTAGCTCTTGGAGTTGCATATCAATAACATTACAAAACATCTCAACATGATAATGATGCATATATGAGATCAGAATCCTCTCCTAATCTAAGGATGAGGATCCTCATGACCAAGTGATATGGATCCTTAGATGAAAATCCAACGGTTATAATTATTATAACTTTAAAGGGACCCTCCTGTTTGTAGCCGTTGAATTTTCATCCAACAGCCCACATCCTTTGATCATAAGAATCCTCATTCTTAAATTAAGAGAGGATCCTGATCCGCATATATGTCCCCGCCGAAGTTATTTTATCCCTACATAAAGACTTCATTGTTCATTATTGATTGAAAGATAACAACCACCACTATTACATCACACAATACATAAAGACTTCATTGTTTATTTAAAGTATCTGTTGGCTTTTACAATTTGTCCCGTTGTGAGATTTTTCTTCCGTTAAATCAGACTTTCGTTTGGTGTGTGGAAATGTGAAAAGTTTGTCTCTTTGTGTGATTTAAATATATGTGATAGGAGTGTGTTTATGATGCTTTTAGCTGAGATTAATTTAATATCATATGTAATGTCGAATTGAATGTTGTGTATAATTGACGCATACCAATCAAGAATGTCGGTCAGTACAATTTGATTCGGGATCTTAGTAGACATTTTGGGTTGGGATGTGTTAATAATTAAACTAATGTATAATATCTCACAGTAAAAGAAAATGTAAATCATTACATTTGATATTATCTTTTACATTGTGCAATTAGAATGATAAGCCAAAGGCATTTGCATTTTATCGGAGAGAGAAGGTGAGGATTAGGGAGAAATTTAATTTTAATTCCAACTCTTTTTTTTTTTGGTGGGGCTCCAACATTCCAATTACTCTTGAAGTGCCAAGCTAGGTGTCTAGCGAGTCTTCTCAACCTCACTTTATGAGTGAGTTAAGTGAGCAAATCCCATGCGAGAATGTGTGCGTTAAATGTTTTGAGATATGCAAAAAGTAAAATCATAGTAGTTGCATTGTTAATTTGATGTATTGGGTTTACTTATGCAGTTTTAATTTGGCTAAAAAAAAATTATTTTAAAGGATAGAAATTAGTAAAGATGTGTTAAAAGTAAAAAATTAAAAAAAAAAAAGTGTTGATATCACCACTATTTTAAAAAGATTCATTCAATTTGCATGACTAAACGACCTCAAAATGAATAAATTTTACCTCACCTTTGGGGCTTGTTTCTTTACTTTACTTTTGTAAAAGAAAGCACTTTTACTTTAGTGTGTTTTTAGTAAACGATACTTTAATTTGTTTTATCTTTAATGAGATTAGTTCCTTGACCGAAAACAAAAAAATAAATTTTTGAAGAGATATTTTTATACAATGATAAAAAAAAATGTGCAATTCTAATTAGAACGTTTCTACCGTGAAATGACGTAAATTGTAATGCCACGAAAGAGTGAGGATGGCTCAAGCCATTGTATTGTCGTTTGAAAATTTGGGGTTTGTAAGCAATGCATCCTTTTTTCTTCCACTTTGTCTTTTTCTTGTTGAAGAGAATACAAAATGACAAAACTGAACTCGTCGGGTTTAAGTGAATTTTGACATGGACGTTTGAGAACTAAGCAATTCACTAAAACGACGTCGTTATAGGAGAAAAAGGTAAGGTTTGAGCTTTTCGGATTCTTCTTTGCGATGGTGGCTCTGCAAGTCAGCCAGATACCGGTTTCAAGAAGATTCAGATGCCACAGCTCGAATCCACCGTCAAGACAATCTCCGACACACCGTCTCCATACGCTAGCCTCCGATCTCAGAAGTGGGCTGTCGTTTCCGTGGCTGTCGGAGGGTCACCAAGGACTTGAAGCCCACAAGGCAACATGCGAGACTAATTTGTACTATTCAATTATGAGAAATTTTTGTAGTACGTAATCATAATGAAATTGCAAGAGACGGCAAAAATCGTATACAAATTTTGTAGTACAAAATCATATGGAGAAAACCAAAAACAAGAATTCACAATCTTCAATGTCCAATACATTTTCTCCATCCGGGAAGTTTTCCCCCATTATCGCAGCAGAAATCAACAAAAGCATATATATAAGGACATTTTATCAGGTACTGGTTGGACCACCTTTATTACCTGCCATAAACAGAGAAACAATTCGATATAAGAATCTCATTCCACAAAACTTCTTCAGTCCGGGCCTAAACAAAAAAATCCCGAAGATACATACTTTCATCCAAATCATCCACCGCCATTAACAAAACCACACCCTATATCTTCCTTCAACTAAGATTAAAACAAAAACTAAAACCCTAATCATTCCGAAACATACTTTTGGAATCAGAATATAAAGGAAACATGAAATTATATGATCACACAGAAATGGGCCGGGGATTGGACTTGTGCTCAGAATCGACCTCTTCCTCTTCAGATTGATCACCGAAATGGCGCCGCTTCTCCTCCCCCATCGCTGCTGCTGTGTGTTACGGGCCGGACGCCTCTTAAGAAAAGGACTAAATTCAGAGGTAAACCCACAAATTCCTGATCACAAAATTCCTAATTAATCAAGTTACCAAGGTCCTAAATTCCCAATTACAAAAAATCACACTGATCAAATAATTAGTTTCAGCAACCCACACATTTTTTTTTAAATTTACAAACTTCTACGAAAAAAGGGACGGTGATTTCTCCACCTTTAATCATGTGAGATCTTAAGCATATTTACTCCGGACATAAAAAATAAAAAAAACTAAAAATAAAAACAAAAGCATAAAGTAAAAATACCCAACAGCAAACCGAAGATTTAGCCCTATAAAGCTTTGCTGAACCCCTACCAACAAAATTTGTGAGAGCAAAGCAGCTATCTAATACATGAAACTATGATTAGCAGATGAATTAAAATTAATGATAATCCAAATCATTCAAAACCATTTCCATCCCAAATGCAATCGATTAACAGACACATCTGCTTGGAATTTTAAAGTTGGTATTTATAAACCAAGGGCAAAGAACAAATAATAAATTACTTCACTCTTAACATGCGTAGCTTTATATAACACAAACTACTAACATTAAATAGTTAATTTGTTTAGATCATAGAAAATATCACCATAGTTAAATTAGGGTTTGAGAATTACTGCACCTATTGCTATTGGACTTTGATCAAAAAGGTCAAGGTCAATACAATGCAAATGAAAACCGACTAAAAGCCTCACTACAGATGCAGGAGCATCGTTTTGTTGCCACATGACCCAGGGCAGCCCTGTATTTAAAGACAACGGTCATGCTTGCTGCCCACTTAATATAGGTTTGGGCAACAGCACCGTATGCTTGATCAATGGTTCCATACTCGTTTTCAATCTGGTATAATTGAAACAACAATTAACCCATAGAAAGGTTCTGTTAAGTGCTTCTGGAAAAAGGATTTGTTGGATTGCTTTTCAGCTTGCTTGCTTTGTGGTGATATAGTGCGTGCTTGGGATTTCATGCTTGGTCCAAGAGAATGGAGAAGACTGAAGATAAACAACAGTTGAAAATTAGTAGGTTCACTACCTCAATTTTAATGAAAAATCTTTGTTACAATTGATCACACCAAGACAAAAATAAAGGAAGACTTCTAATCCCAAAAATTAGCAAAAATTCTACCATCCTAAATTCCTAATCCCACTTGACTTCGCTGCCCCACACCCTTGTCCCCTGTCTCCCATTGACTAAAAACACTCCCAAATCACACCAGCTTGCCAAACAAAGCCACTGGCCACATCAAAGATTAGGCACGATTCAGATAACCAAATTCAAATAACAAAGTTCAGATAATGAAATGCAAAGAACACGATACATAAAGTAAAATTCAAGAACATGATTAAGAGAATTTGAACTATACTGTGTTGAAATCTTACCAAAGAGCGATGGTTCCAAGGCGGCAGCAGTCAGGCTAACATGGATTTAATATGAAAATCCTCCCTGCCGAAAATCCTCTCAACTAGATCCCGGCGAACCTCTCCATCCAACCCGTCAACCCTTCTGTCCCTCATCCCTCTCCCTCCCCGAGTCAAAAGCCCATATCCAACCAAAAGACTGAAAACCCGTTCTTACGCCCAGTGTCAATCTTGTAAATAAAGCGAAATTTGGGCTGAAATCAGCCCGGTGGCAAGCTCGTAAATAAAATGAAATGTATCCAAAATTGCACAGTGCCACTGCTCCCCCTACTTTAGGCTAAAGTAAAGTGCTCATTCCTAAATGCAGTGTTTAGAGCCTTTGGTATGCATACTTATTATCTTCAAATCCACTGTAATCCACCAAAATTCTTAACCTAATGAAATTCCACAAAATTTTTAAGTTTTTTAATACACATAAATTTGCATGAACTTTAAAAATGTCAATTAAAATCTTAAGTGACTACACATAAATTTAAATGAATTTTAAAAAGACTACCCAAAATTTTGAATTCTCTTAGGGGGTGTTTGTTTCCCCTCACTAAAGTTCATTGGACTGAACTAGACTAAAGATTACTCCAGTCCCATGCTTGTTTCCTGGCTGGACTAGTTTTAATGGGATTAGCCAGGACTCGCTTTCACTAACAACCTCACTAGCCGTTCTTAGTGTGTCCCCTCGAAAGCCATCGGACTAGCTAAGAACTTCTTCGTCCTGCTCGAATCACCTCCCTGACATCGATTTCGATGGCACAAGCTTTGGGCGCGGCTTCATCTCTGATGAGGAACTCGTCGACTGGGTCATCTCCACCATCTTCTTCTTCTTCACTGCTTCACTATTGCCATGGTTATGGCTTTGAAGCTACTGATTTTGGCTTTGCCTTCGGCTTGCCTCCTCATCGACTGGGTCATCTCCACCATGATTGCTTCGCAATCTTAGTAAATTGATTTTTGTTCTAGGTTTTTGGGTTTTTTTTCTTTCTGGTTTTTAGGTTTTTTTTTCTGGGATTTGCAGGTTTAATTGGTTATTGGAAGGCTTGCCCTTCTTTTTGGAATCTCTAAAGGCTTGGCGAATGGTTAACCAACAAACTCTCTTAATTAAACAAGAAAAGTAAGAGATTGATGCATAATTTGGTAGAGAGAAAATGATGGGGAAGAGAAACGAGGAAGGGTAAAGGAAGGAAGGGAAAATAAAATTTGCTTGGGTCCATTCATTTCTAGACTTCACTGCCCTTTAATTATTATTTTTTGTTAATTATTAAGCCAAAAGTGAATTAAAAATGGCAAATATATATAGTCTGTGACTTAGTCTGACATTGCATCAAACACTTCACTAAGCTAGTCCAACTTAGTCCAACACGACAATTACGTTTGTTGCACCGGACTGTCTTGGACTAGACTAGCTTCAAGGACTAGACTAGCTTCAAGGACTAAGCTGGACTGGCTTGGACTAGACTAAGCTGGACTGGCTTAGTGAAGCGTTTGGTGCAGTGTCGGACTAAAACATAGGATAATAAAAATAAAAATAAAACTCATGATATATAACAAAATATTCATATTATTTGCTTCAACTTCAATTTCAACCACCATTAAAATTTTCAATCAAAATTTTCAACATCCAATTCCTTATTCCAACACCAAAATGCTAAATTTCAAAATACCCAGTTCAAAAATCATCAAAAACCAATCATCCCCCTCTAGTGGAAGAACATATACACTATTTATACCGAACAATTGTCTTGATTGTGTCGCTGATTACATTAAGAAAGCTTCTAACATTCAAGTTAATTCTTGATGCATGACCATAAAATTCCAAAACTTGACAAGAAATGCAATTACAAATTTTCTATCTTTCAAATGAAAAATTGGTACAAATTGCAAATTGGATTTGATAATTCGAAAAATTGGAGATAGAGAATTGGGGGAGGGAGTTGCCAAATGTCATCAGGAAGCCATATTTGACGAGCTCCTCATTCTCGAACTTGTTGAGGCCCCAAAGAAAGCACGAGCTTGGAGGCAAATTGAACTTTGTCTTGATTTTGGGAAAATTGTGCGTTTTTATTTGATACCCTAGAGGAGTAGACGTTTTGAAATTCTAGGTATGCAACATTGCAATTCCTAATTCGTCTTGATTCTGGGAAATTTGATGTTCGCTGGGACTTAAAAATCGTGAGAGAGATGGAAAGCTTAGATATTCTTGGATGTAAGGCGATAACTTCATGGCGTTTGGCGGTCTAGAGGAGGATACAGTGGTTAGTGGAGCTGTTTCTGGAGCTGCAGGCACGATGTTCGGTGGTGCAAGAGCTAGAGCTGCTGAATCGATTGATTGCAAGCCCAGGAAGAAGTAAAGCTTAATGGTAGCGGGTTGAGGATCTAAGGAAGATGAAGAGAGCTGAGGAAATCGAAGAGAGGAAAACGCAGACGAAGCTGAGAAAGCTAAGGGATGGTCTTAGCAATCCCACATTTCTTGGGCGGTCTCACTAAGAGCTTTTAGTGAAGGAGTTAGTCGAGGCGAATCTGGCGTAATCCCATTAAACATGGTCCTTACACCTGCCAAATATTGGTGTCTAGTCCAGTGAAGAATGTTCAAATTCCAACATGGTCCAAGTAGCATTTATGAAGAACGTTTAGATTCCCAACAATAGGCTTGACCACCAGAGAGAAAAGCCTCAGCTTAACAATGGTGAGAATCTAATTCAGCACAATATCATGACAACTCCTAGAGTTCTTGAAGATCCGATTGTTCATTTCATTCCATAAACCGTAAACAGTAGTAGCCAAATACAACTTTTTCACTGTAAAAGCTAACAAATTTCCTTTCCAATGAAAAGTTGCCCAATCTAAGTACAGAGGTCATGGAGAATTTAACAAAGGCACGTCACAAGCACCTAAAACAACGTGCCAAATCTACATAGTAAAAGGGTCGCTGAATAAAAAGATGAGCATGAGATTAAAACCCACTCCCATAAGAGCAAGAAGGATTTACCTCGATCATGCGTAGAAAATTTGCCCTTAATAGCTAGCCATAAAACGAAGCTAGCTCTAGGAATACATTGACCGTGCCAAACCAAACTAGACCAAGCCACCGTAGGACCCGAAGGTCAACCTTGTCAATCATAAATCGACCAACTCCACTTATTATCAATCACAAATCGAACTAAGCAGAGCACCATTTGGGATGCCAAAATTGATAATAAATTAATTGTCGAATATCAAACTAAGAAGGCCATGGGGTGTCAATTGTCATGCCAAAAAAATTGTAGAGTTTCCATCACCACTAGCTTGCCGTTAACTAAAACTGAAAACTTAGGACTACTCACACAACAACAAATTCAATTAATCATGGAAGTTGGAAATCTGAAAGAGTGTCTAATTCCCAATCCAGAGTATCATAAGCCTTCATAATGTCCACCATGTGAAGTACTCCCTTATAGCTACACAAATCTTAAGGGCAATGGAAGCACAAAGTACGATCCGCAGATTAGTGCTGGTTCCATGCCCATTCTAAGGGCACACTCTGATACTTCAACTAGGTGCTATCCCTCACTCCGAGGGCTTCTACATCACAGTCCCTTACACCAACTTCAACTTTCCTTCGAACTACCCTAATTTCGATTTCTTAGAGATGTATGATAGCTTATATGAGCAAAATATCTCGTCCCATAATTTTATTGCTGCAATATTAGGCTTTAATGTCTAACTGCAAATCCCCACTCCAAGATTTCATGCATCATCTATGATAAGTACAGAAGAGATGGCTAATCATCTAGGGTTACCTAGCATTATATTGACTACTAGCAGTGCAGCAAATTCCTAGAAGATGGTTACTTTCCAATTCAAGGTAACAATCAGACATCTCAAATTTTTTGAATTCTGTCTTGACATATTAACTATAAGATGTAAATGCATCAAATTGATCAATTGATTGATTGATTTTAACCTTTTTACGGGAAATAAGACTC